>NC_082690.1:97248066-97887897 GCF_949987515.2 Delphinus delphis | reverse complement strand
ATTTTGTTTTTTTTTCTGTGGAGACACTCCATAGTTTTCATCACTGGAAAAAAAAAAACATAAAAAATCACTGCTCCAGTGGACTCACTCACAGAACAAATAAATTAAGATGTGCTAATGTTTAATATCAGGATTGACTCTGGTGCCCTTATTTGGTCCTTTCACCAGGTGGTCATTTGTCACTTAGTCTCGAGGTAGGCATCTGAGGGAAGAGTGAGTCACAGCGAAGGGCAGGGTTGCAGAGTGGCACTCTCACTCATCCACTTGATTTCAGTATGTTTGCCTGGTTAAGCTGATTTACACATTATATTGCTTAATTGTAATGAAAATCACCAAAAAAAAAAAAGAATGTGTATATATGTATAACTGAATCACTTTGCTGTACGGCAGTAATTAACACATTGTAAATCAACTATACTTCAATTAAATAAATAAAATTTTAAAATAATGAAAATCACCTTCACTGTATGGACTTGGCTTTTAAAAACTCATGTGAAGGGACTTCCCTGGTGGTCCAGTGGTTAAGACTCCACGCTGCCGATGCAGGGGGCATGGGTTCGATCCCTGGTTGGGGAACTAAGATCCCACATCCCATGCATTGTGTGGCCAAAAAAAAAAAAAAATTCCTGTGAAGCAGCCAGATTGAATATATTAACAAAGTGCATACGAACAAATTAGGATAAGATAGGGCTGGCACTTCTACTTTTGATATAGGCTCTTCATCAACCACATTGCAAGGTAAAAAGAGTGACGGTCTGTAATCAGGTCTGAGAATCAGCCAGAAACAATTGAACTTTTCAAGAATGCCACTTTAAAATCTAACTAAGTGTACCTTGAATTAAAATGTCAATTCAAGATAGTAGGAAGCCATGCAAATAATCAAGGCATCCTGATCACCTATGGTGGAGTATAAATTGGTTACAGCCACTCTGGAAAACTTTTTACCTACTGGCTCCAATCTTTGACATGCCTTCTGACCCAGTAATTCCAATTCTAAATATATATGGAAAGATATACATGTTTACTAAAAGAGATATGTATGTATGTTCCAAGCAGCATGTCATAAAATTCATGTACTAGAAACAATCCAACTATCCATTAACAGAATGGATCAATGGATTATGGTATATTCTTTCAATGGACTACAACACAGCAATGAAATGAATTGCTGAATGAAATAACATAGATCAGTCTTACAAACATGTTAAGCAAAAGCAGGCAGACAGGGCTTCCCTGGTGGCGCAGTGGTTAAGAATCCACCTGCCAATGCAGGAGACACGGGTTCAAGCCCTGGTCTGGGAAGATCCCACATGCTGTGGAGCAGCTAAGCCCGTGCACCACAACTACAGAAGCCCACGCACCCTAGAGCCCCTGCTCTGCAACAAGGGAAGCCACCACAGTGAGAAACCTGCACACCACAATGAAGAGTAGCCCCCACTCGCGGCAACTAGAGAGAGCCCGCGTGCAGCAACGAAGACCCAACGCAGCCAAAAGTAAATAAATAAATAAATTTATTTTTTGTTAAAAAAGAAAAAAAAGTAGGCACACCCACACAAAAGAATACTATAGATCCTGTTTCCATGAAATTAAAAACAAAACTAATAAAATTCAGTAGTGGCTGGAAGGAGTCATGTGGGGGCTTTGGAGTATTGGTATGTTACAATTCTTAACTTGGCTGCTGGGAACATGGGTATGTTTACTTTGTGAACGTTCAACCAGCTATGTACTTAGGATTTGTGTACGTTTCTAACTATGTTATACTTCATTAAGAAGTATAACCTTAAAAAAAAAAAAAACTGTAAGCATCCAGAAGAAAAAGATGTTTTTATACTGCTAATAAGGCAGAAAAAAGCAAATAATCAGTAAGTACTAATAACTACAAATAATAATTTTTAAACTACCTTTATCTTCATCTTTAAGAAATTTCTATTTTGAAAGTGTTATTATACATATTTTTTAGAAATGTGTGTATATAGTATAAGTAAATGTCTGGGGAGTGTACTCAGACATTCTCAATAGGGTGGACAATCAAAAAAGTTTAAAGAGCACTATCCTATGTTGTATTAGAAATGGGTTATGTCAGACATTAATGTATTCTCTTTAGTGTTTCTATAAGGCTATGATGCTAATTTACTAGGCTTTAAATTCATCTGTGACCTAAACAGTTAGTAGGAAAAGTTAGTAGTGAAATTATATTTGCTCATTCAACAAACGTTTACTGAGAACCTATTATGTACTAAACACTGAGGATAGAGCTGTGCACAGAAAAGACCAATAAAGGGTTTTACAACAGGTGTCTTATTTAACAGTAGAATCTAAAGGAATATCTTAAATGTTAACCAAATAATCTTGTCCATCTTGTTGTCGGCACCTTTGATTTAATCTTTATCTTACCTACTTATCTTTCTAATTGATTTTAAATCGTAGTCTAATTTGAAGTGCACTATACCATGTTAATATTAATGGAAATTTCTTCTTCTGTTTCCCCTTAGGTTTTGCGTCTGCTCGATGTCGTTGGGTTGCCTGAACTGGTTATTCAGTTGGCTACATCAGCAATAACTGAAGCAGGTGATGACTGGAAAAGTCAGGTAAGGACTAACTGTAATCTAGTTATTGCCCTTGAGGTTTATCATGGATGTGGTGTTTTCATTTCTATTGTTCTTTTTTTCCCTATGTTTGATACTTAGGCTACTTTAAGGACATGCATTTTCAAACATCATTTGGATTTAGGTCACAATAGCCACGCATATGAAGCCTTAACCCAAATTCCTGATTCCAGCAGGTAATCAATCTCACAGTCTTATTTAGAGGAGACAATTTACCAGCCCTGTGTAATCCACTAAGAAAATTTACCCTCATATCACTTTTCCTTCTAGACAGTTAGATTGTTTACGGCAGCTGGTGGTAGTTCTTTGTGAACGCTCACAGCTACAGGATCTTGTAGAGTTTCCCTATGTGAATCTGCATAATGAGGTAATTTTATTTATCCACTGATGACTGGACATAGCTGTGGTGGTTGTCATGCTGGCTACTAACTTTGATATCTGATTGCCTCCTTTAGGTTGTGGGAATAATTGAATCACGTGCGAGAGCTGTGGACCTTATGACTTACAATTACTATGAGCTTCTGTATGCCTTCCACATCTATCGTCACAATTACCGGAAGGGTGAGCAGTTGAAGCGTACAGTCTTTGTGGAGGCAACCTTATCAGTTGTATTGTGTCTTACAAAAACTATTATCTGTTTGACTTAGTAATTTTTACCTTATTTTTACCATTGGACAAGTGTTCTCTACAGGCATTTGGGGAACTTATGTTTAAGTTCGAGGTTAGCTTCACCTTTTTGTGGATTACCTGTACGCCCTAAAGATAGGCACTTCTTGTGAATTCCCTGGTGGTCCACTGGTTAGGACTCCCCGCTTTCACTGCCGAGGGCACAGTTTCAATCCCTGGTCAGGGAACTAAGATCCCCACAAGCCACTCAGCGTGGCCAAAAAAAAAGGCACTTCTCCCATTCTAGAACATTCTTGAGGCATTTCTAGTTAGATGGCATTCTGTGTGTATCTTCCATCTAATTTTATTCTTTACTATTATTTTTTATTTTTTTGGCTGCATTGGGTCTTCATTGCTGCCCACGGGCTTTCTCTAGTTGCGGTGAGCAGGGGCTACTCTTCATTGTGGTGTTCAGGCTTCTCACTGCGGTGGCTTCTCTTGTTGCAGAGCATGGGCTCTAGGTGTGTAGGCTTCATTAGTTGTGGCGCACTGGCTCAGTAGTTGTGGCTTGAAGGCTCTAGAGTACAGGCTCAGTAGTTGTGGTGCACTGGCTTAGTTGCTCCGCGGCATATGGGATCTTCCCGGACCAGGGCTTGAACCCGTGTCCCCTGCATTGGCAGGCGGATTCTTAACCACTGGGCCACCAGGGAAGTCCATTCCATCTAATTTTAAAAGAAATGTTATTTCACTAAAGGCACCTTGAATTCTTGTGGCTGGTTTTAAGTTCCTGTACCATTTTGCTTTTGGCCTTTGTTTTCTCTTATTTTTGCTGATCCTTTTGAGAGTAAGTTGTGGACATCATGTCTCAGTACATAAATACTTGCATCTCAAGGACATTTCCTTATATAACCTCAATACAATTATCAAACTGAGAACATGTAACTAATTTTGTGAATTTAATGTAAATGTGGTGCTCTTATCTTATGTGCTATTCACATTTAAATATGGCCAAACATAATGGGTTTTTTTTTTAATTTATTTATTTTTGGCTGTGTTGGGTCCTCATTGCTGTGCACGGACTTTCTTTAGTTGTGACGAGCAGGGGCTACTCTTTGTTGCTGAGTGCGGGCCTCTTGTTGTCGTGGCTTCTCTTGCTGCAGAGCACGGACTCTAGGTGTGCGGGGCTCAGTTGTTGTGGCTTGCAGGCTTCAGAGTGCAGGCTCAGTAGTTGTGGTGCATGGGGTTACTTGCTCCACGGCATATGGGACCTTCCTGGGGCAGGGCCCAACCCCGTATCCCCTGCATTGGCAGCAGATTCTTAACCACTGCACCACCAGGGAAGACCAATGATTTTTTTTAATAGTACATTTCTCCCATACTGTCCTCACCCCCTGATCTAGGATCACATCTTGCATTTAATTGTCCTCTTTAGTCTCCTTTAATCTGGAGCATTCTTTTAGCCTTACTTTGCCTTTGATGACGTTGATATATTTGAAGAAGAAAGGCCAGTCATTTTTGTAGAACGTTTCTAAATTTGGATTTGTATGATGACAATGAAGTCATTATCAGGCCAGCTAAAATAAAGGGATTACATATCTGTTTTAAGATCATATTTTACAAGATGACCATTGTGGTTACCCTTTGGAACCTCTAACATTTTTATACCATTTTCACTCAGAGTCTTTTATTAGGTTTCTTACTCATTTTCATTGGGAAGAATGGATGGAAGTAATTCATAGGCATGTTCTTAATATTCCTAATGGTAAAATATGTTTACATATTCTTTTTCTTTTTTTTTTAATAAATTTATTTATTTATTTTTGGCTGCGTTGGGTCTTCATTGCTGCGCAGGCTTTCTCTAGTTGCGGCGAGCAGGGGCTACTCTTCATTGCAGTGCATGGGCTTCTCATTGCAGTGGCTTCTCTTATTGCGGAGCACGGGCTCTAGGCGCATGGGCTTCAGTAGTTGTGTCATGCAGGCTCAGTAGTTGTGGCTCATGGAATAAGTTGCTCTGTGGCATGTGGATCTTCCCAGACCAGGGCTCAAACACGTGTCCCCTGCATTGGCAGGCAGATTCTTAACCACTGCGCCACCAGGGAAGTCCTGCATATTCTTTGAGTAATGCAAGAAAGGAAAAATAGATGATTCAAGATATATTACTACTTTCACAATGACAACATCCATTACATCAACCTGATTAAGACCAGCTTAGCTAGATTAACGTTCAGGTCTTTCTGGAGCAAGGCTGTTTTTCTGACAAAATGTCTTACATATTGCAGGCACTCAAAATATTTGTTGGGATGAAAAATAGTTTGATTTGATTTGGAAACTGAAAGGGAATTTTAAAATCTGTTTAGTTTCTGGAGTCCCATGCTGTCTCAGAACAATGTTTTTTCAATATTTCATTCAACCTATGTAACTAAAGCATTATAAAAATAAGAGTCTGGGACTTCCCTGGTGGAGCAGTGGTTAAGAATCCACCCACCAATGCAGAGGGCACAGGTTCGAGCCCTGGTCTGGGAAGATCCCGCATGCCACAGAGTGGCTAAGCCTGTGCACCACAACTACTGAGCCTGCGCTCTAGAGCCCACGTGCCACAACTACTGAAGCCGGCACGCCTAGAGCCTGTGCTCCGCAACAAGAGAAACCACTGCAATGAGAAGCCCACGTACTGCAACAAAGAGTAGCCTCCGCTTGCCGCAACTAGAGAAAGCCTGCGCGCAGCAACAAAGACCAAACGCAGACAAAAATAAAAATAAATAAATTTATTAAAAAAATAAAATAAAATAAGAGTCTGTGACCTTGGGGGACTTCCCTGGTGGTCCAGTGGTTAAGACTCCACACTTCCAATACAGTGGGTGCAGGTTCAGTCCCCGGTCGGAGAACTAAGATTCCACATGCCACATGGCATAGCCAAAAAAAAAAAAAAATGCGTATGATTTGGACAGAGCACCCAAATCCTGGGTGGGGAATAGGTGACAATATGGCTGAGACTAGCTCTCTGTACTCTCTGGGAACATAGTATCTAAACATCAAAAGTAACATTTTAGATGTTTGGGGGATTTTTTTTTTTTGGTGGTGGTGGTGGTGAAGTACATATACATAAACTTTACTATCTTAACCATTCTTAAGTATTTAGTAGTGCTAAGTACCTTCACATTACTGCGTAATCAGTCTCCAGAATTATTTTCATCTTGCAAAATGGAAACTATACTCCTTAAACAACAACTTCCCATTCCCTCCTCCCCCATCCCCTGGCAACCACCATTCTATTCTGTGTCTATAAATTTGGCTACCAGAATCATACAGTATTTGACTTTTGTGACAGACTTATTTCACTTGGCATAAACTCTTTAAGGTTCATCCATGTTGTAGCAAGTGTCAGAATTTATAATATTCCATTGTATGGATATATCACATTTTTCTGGAAACTTGGATGTTTCCATCTTTTGCCTGTTGTGAATAATACTGCTAGGAACAAGGATGTACAAATAATTCTGCAAGACTCTGCTTTCAGTTCGTTTGTTTGTTTTTGGGGGGGTGGTATATACCCAAAAGTGGAATTGATGAATTATAAGGTAATTCTATTTTTAAATTTTTGAAGAACTGCCGTACTGTTTTCCGTAGTGGCTATACCAGTTTACATTCCCTACAGCAGTACACAAGGGTTCCAATTTTTCCACATTCTCACCAGCACATGATTTTTTGTGGTTTTAAGTTAAACTCAATTTTTGTTTTAAATTTTAATGTTTGATAAGTGTGACAAACTCTCTGTGTATCTCTAAAGAGATACATTTTTGAAATTGTAATGTCTATTATTGCCTTATAGCTGGCACAGTGATGTTTGAGTACGGAATGCGTCTGGGCAGAGAGGTTCGAACTCTCCGGGGACTTGAGAAGCAAGGCAACTGTTATCTGGCTGCTATTAATTGTTTACGCCTTATTCGCCCAGAATACGCATGGATTGTTCAGCCAGCATCTGGTGCAGTGGTATGAAAACTTTCCATCCTGGAATTGGGGGATCATTTAATTTATTTGGTTTGGTCCTTTGAAAACTATTACCTCATTTTGCTTCATTTCATTTAAAATTTCCACTGGGATATTTGTGGACTTAATATATTTTTGTAGCAATTCATTTGTTACATGTTACTACCCCTTTAGTTCCCAAGGTCAGAATTATTGTAGGAATAAGTATTACAGAGTGGTTTTGGAGTTAGACAACCTAACTTCAGGCAAATTACTTAATCTTTTACTGTCCAGTTAGCCTCTTGGATAAAATAGGGATGATGACAATAATAATGTCTACCTTATAGGATTGTTTGGGTATTAAATGAGATAATTCATGTAGAGTGCTTAGAGCAGTGACAGTGCCTGGCCTGCAGAAAGTGCTCAGTAAGTGGTAGCTGCTTTTATTTCATTCATTTTTGTTAATTTAATCTATTGCTACTATTTTAGGGGAGGCGAACTGTGAGGTGTTTTTTTTTTGTCATGCTGATGGGGTCATATACTCCCAGCTACTTGTATTGTATAGTTCCTGAATGTACTATGCTTCTTCCCAGGGTTATGGGTAGAGAATGTAACTCTGAAACCAAGGAAAGTCAAGTGGTTTATATGGAGATCAAATCTGTGTCCTTGGACTCAGTAACATATTTTAGCTAAGTGAGCCAAGTTGGCAAACAACTCCATTTCTTTGTCTAGTAGTTACAGTACTTTTGTGAGAAGAGCTGTGCTAGTTGAAATAAACATAATTTACGTTGAGAGAATTTAAGCCTGAAAGCTCTGGATCATCGTTAATGAAAAAAAAAAAGGGTATATATTAAAAATGAGGGGCTTCCCTGGTGGCACAGTGGTTAAGAATCTGCCTGCCAATGCAGGGGACACGGGTTCAAGCCCTGGTCTAGAAAGATCCCACATACCGTGGAGCAACTGGGCCCATGAGCCACAACTACTGAGCCTGCGCATCTGGAGCCTGTGCTCCACAACAAGAGAGGCCACGCACCGCGATGAAGAGTGGCCCCCGCTTACCGCAACTGGAAAAAGCCCTCGCACAGAAACAAAAACCCAACACAGCCAAAAATAAATAAATAAATTTTTTTTAATGAATAAAATAGAAAAAAGAATAAAAGTTCCCACACACAAAAAAAATGATATGAAAATAAAATGCTCATTTTTCAGGGACTTCCCCAGCGGTCCAGTGGTTAAGACTCCACGCTTCCACCACAGGGGCATGAGTTCAATCCCTGGTCAGGGAACTAAGATCCCACATGCCACACGATGCAGCCAAAAAATAAAATTAATTTTTAAAAAAACCCTAGTTTCTCACAGTTATATCTATTGTTTTGTCTTTTCAGTATGATCGCCCTGGAGCATCCCCTAAGAGGAATCATGATGGAGAATGCACAGCTGCCCCAAGTGAGTCAGGGATCTCATGCTGATTCTTTGCTGAAGAGCAATTATATTGTTATAGTAGTATTCTTTATATTTATTTTTTGGATAGTAGTTGTAATACTGTGTATAATTATATTGTAGTATATTGTATATGTATGGTAGTTATATTATTAAAATATTGTAAAGTTCCTTCTTGGTAGTTTGTTTTCAATATTCTGTTAAAGGTTGTCTGGTAGCTCTTTGAAACTTTGTATGCCTGTATGGGAAATGAAAATGCTTAAAAATGTGTGTGTGTGTGTGTGTGTGTGTGTGTGCGCGTGCGCACGCGTGTGCATTTGTTGTTTGTTGTTTTTAAATCAGCTTAGTACCAAACGTTTTTTTATCAGGCTCCTTTGGTATCACCATGGAGGCATGATTTCCTTCCTTAAAGAGCCTGGGTTCTAGAGTCAGGCACAGTTGGTTTTAATTCTGCCTCTCACTTTGAGCATGCTCCTTTCTTACTGATAGAGATAGCAGTGTTTCACAGTTGTAAGAGTTAATTGAAATTATTTGTGAAAGGCCTTGCAAGTGCCTCCTCATTTGCAGCTGTTGTCATTAGAGTCCTTTGATTTGACTCAGCTGTAGTGTGAGACCGGGATGTTACTTTATTTTTCAAGTTAGCTTTTATTGAACCCCTTGTTTTCTCCCCACCTTCATGAAATTAAAACTGAATGTTACTTAATTTTTAGTGGGAATTGACAGGTTGAGTTAGTCTAATAGGCACTTCCTTTGTACTTTGGGAATTGAAAATGTTTTTCTTTGGCTTATAGCAAATAGACAAATTGAAATCCTGGAACTAGAAGATCTGGAGAAAGAGTGTTCCTTGGCTCGCATTCGCCTCACTCTAGCTCAGCACGATCCCTCAGCAGTCGCGGTTGCAGGTAGGCATTCAGCACCAACAGCACATTTTAGGGCCGGGCAGTGGACATAGTATACTAGATGGGTATTAAAGCATGTCATTGTTATTATGAGGTATTCATCAAGGAAGCAGTCTTTGGGTTCAGTTCATTTCCATATGCCGTTGGGTGCACTAAATAGCTCTTTTCCATTTCCGCAGGAAGTTCGTCAGCAGAGGAGATGGTCACTCTCTTGGTTCAGGCTGGCCTCTTTGACACTGCCATAGCACTCTGCCAGACTTTTAAGCTTCCCTTAATGCCAGTCTTTGAGGGACTTGCTTTCAAGTATGTATGCAATTGTCTTTCAGTAATCTTAATTTTCTAATGCAAAAATACTCTGCTGTTGCTTAGTGTGAAGCAGTAGTCACACGAGCCAGTATCCTACAAGGCTGCTTTAAAGAACAGTTTTTGTGTAATACACACAATGATTTTTTTTTTTTAATCTTGATTTATAGCTTCTTTTGAGAAATCAGATCTGGCATTCCTGAGCCCACATGGCCACATGACAGTAGATAACCTGGGTTAAATAGTGGTGTCCATTTAGATAAGGCATATGTTCTCTTCAATCCTTTAGGACATCTAGTGGCCCCTGCAAACATTGTTAAAAAGTACTTCTTATTAAAGTTACATTATACCTAAATATTAGTCAAGTTGTTTGTGAGTTAGAAATAAACCATCAGATTTTTTTTTTTTTGGCTGCGTTGGATTTTCCTTCCTGCATGCGGGCTTTCTCTCTCTAGTTGCAGCGAGCAGGGGCTACTCTTCGTTGCGGTGAGCAGGCTTCTCATTGTGGTAGCTTCTCTTGTTGCAGAGCATGGGCTCTAGCCGCACGGGCTTCAGTAGTTGTGGCACGTGGGCTCAGTAGTTGTGGCTTCCAGGCTCTAGAGCGCAGGCTCAGTAGTTGTGGCGCACGGGCTTAGTTGCTCCGCGGCATGTGGGATCTTCCCGGACCAGGGCTCGAACCCATGTCCCCTGCATTGGCAGGCAGATTCTTAACCACTGCGCCACCAGGGAAGCCCACCATCAGAATTTTTCATCATCAATTTTCTCTTGTAAGTAAATAATCTCAACACTTATTAATGGCCTTGTGGGTCATCCAGTTGTGTGGCTGTGAGGAGAGGGAAGAGCCAGTACCCAGGGTGAATTTAGTAATAGACTAGAGCTAAAGTTGTCATCTCGTCTCCAGTTTCAGTAGCAAAATAATGTGGTGCTTTTCAGCAAATTAGTTTACTCTGTGTGGAACCATTTTCATTGCAGATGCATCAAATTGCAGTTTGGAGGAGAGGCAGCCCAAGCAGAAGCCTGGGCCTGGCTAGCAGCCAATCAGCTCTCATCAGTCATCACTACTAAGGAGTCTAGGTATAGCCCTAGTCTTCATCCAACCCTGCAAGGGCTTACCCTCCATATCCTTCCCCAGTGTCTACCTGAATGTACTTTAGTGTCTTCAGAATCCTTCTCTAACAACCCTAACCCTCAGTAAACTTCCCTTTCCTGAATTGCATTTATAATTTGTATTATGCAGCTTAGCACTTTAGAATTATAGCATTTTACAGTCTTGAAGTCTTCTGACATTATTTTTCAAACCCTAAATTAACACCAGAATTACTATCAAAGTACAGATTACAAGATATCACCCTAATCTTCTAAATCAGAACTACTGCATGATTCTAATGCTTGATCAGGTTTGGAAATAGTGGTCTGAGCCAATTTCCTTGTTTTAGAAATCTGGAACAAACAAGTAAAGTGAATTGTTTAGTTGAGTTAATATGTGGTTATTGGGAAATACAAGAATCCAAGTCATCTAGTTTCTAGTACCACCCCTAAGTCACATTGGCCCTAATAATGTTAGTTGTCATTTAGCTGTATTATCAATTCTGTTGTGAGTGTCTATAAAGATTTTTTCCATGTAAATACATGTTTTGAATGGTACTGTAATTATCTATTAAGAATCTGGAACTCAAAGTCCTTTCTCCTTTTATCAAGTGCTACAGATGAAGCATGGAGGCTATTATCAACTTACCTGGAAAAGTACAAAGTCCAGAATAACTTATATCACCACTGTGTAATCAACAAGCTCTTGTCTCATGGAGTGCCTCTGCCTAACTGGCTTATAAACAGTTATAAGGTAAGTGGTATCTTAACTTATAGAGAGTAAGAACCTGGTCTTTATCGTCCTGAATAACTTCATGAGATGATTAAAAAGGAAAAGATAGAGTGACAATTTATGGAAATATACCGACTTATATACTTACAGCTTCTCAGTCTCAGCTAAAAACAGTTTACTTCAGTCCTGTGACGTACTGGGTGTTCAGATTTAAAGTTCTCCGTGTTGGTGATTAAGTTAATGCATGCTTGTGTGCTCACTGAACAATGAGTGTGTATTTAGAACAATGAGTATATATGGAACACAGCATTCACTATTCATTACTCAAAAAATTCACAGGAGTGAGTGGAATTCTTTTCAAAGTCTACTGTTGTAGTTTATCTTATGACAGGGCCGAAAGCAAGCTCGTCACACGAGATGAATTGTGCCGAAGCACAGCAGTAGAGGGCTGCCGCTCGCTCAGGCAAAACAGCGCCGTCTGTCCTGCTGTGGTAGCTTTTATTAAAGCATTATCTAGGTTTACATTTTAAGACTTATTTTCTTAACATTCCAGAAATGCCAAAGCAGCAACATATGTTTCTATTGATTATACAAGCAATAATGGGCTTTCTTGAAAACATGCCGTGCTTCGTCCTTGAGCGCAAAAGCAGCACAAGGTTCCCACCATTATTTTGATTATACTGAAGTAGCACAAGGACATTTCCTTGCATTCCCACCACTCTGATTATACTGAGGACATCTCATGGATCAGTGCCCAAAGCACCCAATGCTTCTTCGCAGGCCCCCGGTTTGCCGGGCGGGGGGCTTATGGGTCACATCTCCTTTCCATGTCCTCAGTTATTCCACTACATTCTACAACAGTGTTTCTTTCAGTTTCTGTCAAAATTGGGTCCTTGGGCCACCTGCATTAAATTATTTTGATGGTGGGCTTCTTCAAAATATAGATTCCTGAGCTCCATCCCAGACTTACAGAATCAAATTACCTTGGAGTTGGGATCCAGGATCTATATTTTAACAAGGTCATGATTTGATTTGATGCATGCTAAGTTTGAGAACTACTGTACCTGAAATACGTTGGGCACAATAGGAAAAGAGAATATAAAGCTTAAGAAAGTTAACCTATTTTTTTAAGTTAAAAAGTAGAGAAAGCAGCTAAGATGGTAAAAGTTAAGACTGTGATCAAATCAGAATATAGAAAGCATAATTGACATAATTGACATAATTAGGAGAGGCCTTCCAAGCTGAGGCTGTATCACTTTTCTCTCACCCTGAGTTAAATACAAATGTAATTCAAGCATTTAAAGTTGGTGATTCTTTTAACTTCTTTCTCATTTGTCATTCGTATGTTTCTGAGAATTAATGTGACTATGTTATCTCTGGTATTCAGCATTTCTGGGAAGGTTTGTTGACTTACTACTGTGGAAACAAATTAGGAAAGAATTAAAATGTGTCTTAGATCACAGAACAGGTGAGGAAGGCCACTTAACAGAAAGGGCCTCACAAGGTGCGCAGAGGTAACTGGGCTCTTGGGAATCCGACCCTCATCCCAAGATAAGTAAACCAAGGTGTTTGTTTATTTATAATGAAAAGTATAAATGCCAGGGAATCAGACACTCAACATCCTTTGGTCCATGCCCAGGTAAGATGGAAATTGGTAAGTGTTCTTAATCACTAACTTTTTACAGAAGGTTGATGCTGCTGAGTTGCTCCGTCTCTACTTAAACTATGACCTTTTAGAAGAAGCTGTGGATTTGGTTTCAGAATATGTGGATGCTGTATTGGGAAAAGGACATCAGTACTTTGGAATTGAGGTAGGCTTGTATCCACATTTCCTTTTAATTCTGTATTATCACACTTTCCTTTTCCAAAGTTTTTTCAGATAATTTACATCTAAATTTCAGACTGGAAATAGTATCATTCATTGACAATTTAGAGAAGAGTTTTGTTGAGTGTGTTTATCCCTAATCAGCCTTAGCCCTACTTTAAGATAAAAGATGATATGAATTTAAAAATACATTTGATTTAACTAAGAAAAGGACCAGTTCCCCAGTTGAAAAGAGATGCGGGGTTCCAGTCATGTACCGTGTGCACACGTGTGTGTGCGCACATGCATGCATACACACACAATTTCTTGTTGTGAAAACAAGTAAAGCATTTCATGTTATCGAATCCTGTGGAAGTAGCTACCCAGAAGAAATGGTCCACTTTTCAGATTTTCTTCAAATAATAGGTATTTTTCTTTCCAGTTTCCACTGTCTGCAACAGCTCCAATGGTGTGGCTCCCATACTCTTCCATTGATCAGCTTCTGCAGGCTCTGGGAGAGAACAGTGCCAACAGTCACAACATTGCAGTGAGTAAACCCTCTCCTGGGGCATTTTATATAAGCCCTTGCGTTAGCAGTTACACCTTAAAGCTTGCTTTTCTGGTTCTCAAGGATTAAGGAGAGGGCAGAAGCCATTTATTGCCCTTCACATGCTGCCCAATCCCTTTATGAGATGATTAGTTAAGTCAGATATAACCTCTCTGGTTCTGGGAAGAGAGCTAATAAAGCTTTTATTAAAAATACTGGTATGATTTGCATATTTAGAAATTCGTTAGGGAAACAGGGTTGGAGTATTGTATATAGCAGAAAAGTCCAGTTATATCAGTGGAGTCACAGAGCAGACTCCTATACTGAATGGTGGTTAAATGAAGCACAATGGCTCACAACTTTATTAGGGGAAATCTGGTTGCTGAAGTCAAAGTGATTGATAACTTTAGTCTTTTTCAGTCCTTGACCTATTCTCCAATGATTCCCTTCTTTTCTCCTACAGCTGTCCCAGAAAATACTTGACAAATTGGAGGACTACCAGCAAAAAGTTGATAAGGCAACACGGGATTTATTATATCGTCGGAACTTGTGATCTGGATGGTTGCCCAGCCTTTGGAACTGCTTGGTGCCTCTTAGGGCTTAAGACTTTACCCAACAGGAAACCTGTACTCCAGGCCGGTTTTTATACCTGTAAATGATGTGTACAACAGTCAAGTCTGCATTCTGCACAAGAAAGAAGGGCAGATGAGTCACAGGACCTGTGCTTGCTGGTGGTGCTAACACACAGTTTCTGGTTTTCAGCCTTGGTCTCAGACAGCTGCTTTTGTATATGATTCACAAGCTTTTTTAGAGTTTATATTTTTTTAAACTACCGAAGACATTCTTTATCTGAAAATTAAAACCCACCTACACTTTCCAAAACAGCTGATGGTTGTTGGTTCGTTGTAGCTGACCACCAAAAGCAGTCACTGCAAATCCTTTCATTCTTCCCTATCACTTTTTGTATTTCAATGGAATTATTTTGGTCCAGAACTGACATGTATTTTCTGTATTGCAAACAGAGGCTAATGATTTTGCATACCCTTTTCATTATTTATTGTGGAGTTTTTTTATGATCTCCAATAAGGTATTAAGTAATTTGCCTAGATTAAGCCTAACGTGATGACCAGCTGTTAAGGAAGATATCTTTTTTTTTTTTTAAGGAAGATATCTTGAATCTGGTTCTGAGGCTAAAGTGGAATAAACTCTTAGCTAAGAAAAAATTGAAAATTTATCATCTGTAAAAGTAATACATTTTCAAAGTAAATTCCATTAACCTCTATGATTTATGATAATCAAGCCGGACTTGATCATACAGGCAGTCTAATAACGTATTGGACCAAAATATAAACTTTCCTCTTCAGATTCAGAGGCATTCGTGGCCACAAATTCGGGGGGACGTGAAAAAATAAACTCTTGAATTTTATTCTGTATATTAAAATTTATCTTTTAAGGAAACCATCTGTATAGTACTTGCTTATATGCCCTTTGATCTTTCTTGAGTTGTTCATAAGCATTTAATTTTTATGTCAATACCATATTTACATTATATATTTTAAATAACAATGTGAGTTTCCCTGTGGTACTGTTATTGGTAGATACTGCGGTATGTGACTCTTTCTTCACATTATCTCTGCCACGATTAATGCGAAGTGTTTGATGCAATTAGGGGCCACAAGATGTCTTGCCTTTCCAGCTCCATAAACTTGCGGCTTACAACTGTAGCGAGAAATATATTTTGACCTGTATATACATATATAACCAAGAGAAAGCTTTCACAAAATATGTATCCTCACTTGATATATTTTCATGAGTGACTAATGGATGATAACCTACAGCCTGAAAAATGTCAAACCCTCTTGTAGCCATTTCTGAAAGATAAGAAGTAGCTCAAGACTGGCCCTGTTGCAGAAAGCTGTTCATTTGCATTGTTGAGCAAAGCAGTGGTTTCCATGGTGGCAGTTCATAAGACACTGACCAGCTTTTCCTGTCCTCACTATTTTAGTTCAAGACCTAGAACTCATGCTGGAGCCAGCCCAGCTCTTCTGTCAATTTTCTTCCACCTTCCTCACTTTGAAATCCAACCAGAACAGAAAAAAGGTGTCCACATTCTTTCACTTCACTTTTCTCATCACTTTGAGTCCGCAGTTTCGTTTTCTGGACCATGTGATGTATTAATAGCATCGTCTTTCCTTGTGTTTTCCAACTCTGGCAATTTCCTGATTACAAATTGCTATTAAAAGGGGTCCCTTCTTTTTTAGTGCTTAACTACCATTAAATAAAGGTGTGACTCTTGGAGGAAAACTTCATAGTTCTTAAATAATTTAGCATAATGTAACTAGTAAGGTTACACCTTTCCAGCCTGTGACAATAAAAGTAGGTACCATTTCTGTTAATAATAGAGTTTATGGCACACGGAGTTTCATATTGACCATTCTTACCAAGTTTATTGCTATGATTTTTGTGATCTAAGAAAGCTCATTTGTTCTACAGAGCCACTCATCAGTGAACACATTCTAGGTAACAGAATTAACCTAATTTACCTCAACCTAATAATACTTTTATTTTCTACTAGAACACAGTATATATTATAGAAAATTCTAACATTTGTTTTTTTTAATTTTATTTATTTATTTATCTATTTTTGGCTGTGGTGGGTTTTCGTTTCTGTGCAAGGGCTTTAGTTGCGGCGAGCAGGGGCCACTCTTCATCGCGGTGCGCAGGCCTCTCGCTGTCGCGGCCTCTCTTGTTGCGGAGCACAGGCTCCAGACACGCAGGCTCAGTAGTTGTGGCTCACGGGCCTAGTTGCTCCACGGCACTTACATTTCTTTTAATCTTCACAGCTCTTTCCAATTTTGTACCTAAAAACAAAGATAGTCCTGCATTATTTTTTAATATAATCGGCTCATCATTAACCCTAAGCCACAAGAATATACCTTCCTGTGTCTGCACAGAACTCCAACATCAAAAGACATTTATTGTTCAAATGACTTATGCCAGTTTCTAGAGACTAAAAGTAGGTATTTCTTCCAGTAAATGAGGCTTCATGGTTTAAATGAACTTCCATGAAACACACAAGGTCAAATAATGTGGTATAATAAAGAGTATATCTGATCTTTTTCCCCTATTCCTGGCATAGAGATTATAGAACCCTTGTAGTTTCCTGAGTGAAGAAGTCTTTGTTATGCTAAGAAGGTGACTCTTGGCAGGGGGGCCCTTAGATAGCTTCAGGATAGGGCTAGTCCCCAGGAAGACCCACCCTGTGATGGTGAATATAGGGTTAGAACTTTGGGCCAGAAGGACAGGGCAGGGGGCTTGAGATTGAGTTCACTCACAGTCACAGTGGCCAGTGAGTCAATCAACCATGCCTATGTAATCAAGTCCCAGTAAAAACTGGACACCAAGGCTGAATAGAGCTTCCTGGTTGGAGAACACATTAATGTGTTGGGAGGGTGACATGAGGACTCCACAGAGAGACAGCATGGGAGCTCTGTGCTCCCTCCCACACCTCACCTTGTATCTTTTTTTTTAAATAAATATTTGGCTGCGCTGGGTCTTAGTTGTGGTATGTGGAATCCTCATTGCCGCGTTCAGGATCTTTTAGTTGCAGCATGTGGGATCCAGCTCCCTGATCAGGATTGAACCTGGGCCCCCTGCATTGGGAACGCAGAGTCCCAACCACTGGACCACCAGGGAAGTCCCTCACCTTGTGTCCTTTATAATAAAACTGGAATCTTAAGTATAGTGCTTTCCTGAGTTCTGTGAATGCTTCTAGAGAATTCAAAAATGTGAGGAGGTCGTGGGAACCCCTGATATTATAGCCAGAAAGAAGTGTGAGTGGCATGGGGACCTCATGTGGAGCTGGCTTCTGTAGTAAGGGCAGTCTTGTGTGGGACTGAGCCCTTAAACCTGATTGTTACCTCCTGGGGCTTATCCCCAGAATTGAATTGATCAAAGTACACCCAGTTGGGAGTGAGACAATAATGACTGTTGACCTAAAAAATATATACTGCCAGTTATTTCTCCAGCAAAGATAGATTTATTCGGAATCATCAGACAATTGCAATCCAGGGTCTTGCAACCAAGGCATGCCATGTGCAAGTCCCCCCAGGGCAAGGGAAGGAGCGAGGAACGGGGGGGGGGGGGGGGGGGGAGTTGGGAGAGCTATGGTAAACAAAGCACTTGGCTTTTCATTGGCTGAGTCCTTGCTAGGAAAGAAGAGTTTTCTTCCTATTGAGCTCTATCATCCCAGGGCATGAGAGCTCCCAGTCCTAGTCTCCCAAGACTATTTAATTGAGTTTTCCTTTTTTTTTTTTTTTTTTTTACATTTATTTATTTTTGGCTGCGTTGGGTTTTCTCTAGTTGTGGCGAGCGGGGGCTACTCTTCATTGCGGTGAGCCAATTCTTACTGCGGTGGCTTCTCTTGTTGCAGAGCACGGGCTCTAGGCACACGGACTTCAGTAGTTGTGGCATGCAGACTCAGTAGTTGTGGCTCGCGGGCTCTAGAGTGCAGGCTCAGTAGTTGTGGCGCATGGGCTTAGTTGCTCCGCAGCATGTGGGATCTTCCCGGACCAGAGCTCGAACCTGTGTCCCCTGCATTGGCAGGCGGATTCTTCACCACTGCGCCACCAGGGAAGTCTGAGGTTTCAGTTTATTAATTTCTTACATGATAAAATTTAGATGAATTAACACACACAACCCTAAAACTTCATTCTACACTGCTGAAGCTGGGATTTCTGTGGACAGTCTTCCTCTGCAGCATATCTCATGTTGAAGTTCCAAAAGCCAGAGCTTTAATATGGATTAGGAAGGTTGGCTTTTGAAATTAACATCAAATACAGAGTAAAGACATCGCCCACCAGTCGTGATTATAACTAAATATATTTGAAAATGCATGTTTATTTAAATGATTGTTCTTCCCAGGTTTCACTTGTCAAATGTAAGCTCTGATAATTTGATTTTACTAATTCCAGAGCTGTTTAGGTCCCCGGCAATCAAAGAGCAGGCCTAATTTTTCTTTAAAGGGAGTGACTGACCATGTTTACTCACCCTGTGTGGAGACGTAAAAAAAAAAAAAAGCCAGATAAGTAGTTTAGTTTTTATAGTCTACACAGTTCTCTGTCACATATTCTTTTTTTTAATTGATTACTTATTGAAGTATAATAGATTTACAATGTTGTGTTAATTACCACTACACAGCAAAGTGATTCAGTTATACATACATACATATATATAAACATACATATACACAATCTTTTTTTTACTCTTTACCATCATGGTTTATCACAGGATTTTTTTTTTTTTTTGGCTGTGTTGGATCTTCGTTGCAGTGCACAGCCTTCCCATTGCAGTGGCTTCTCTTGTTATGGAGCACAGGCTCTAGGTGCAAGGGCTTCAGTAGTTGAAGCACACGGGCTCAGTTGTTGCAGCACGCTGTCCCCAGAGCACACGGGCTTCAGTAGTTGCAGCATGTGGGCTCAGTAGCCGTGGCACATGGGCTTAGCTGCTCCACGGCATGTGGGATCTTCCCGAACCAGGGCTTGGACCCATGTCCCCTGCATTGGCAGGTGGATTCTTAACCACGGCACCACCAGGGCAGTCCTCTGTCAGACATTCTTTTGTTTTGTTTGTTCAACCCTTTAAAAGGTAGGCCTGGGATTTCCCCAGTGGTACAGTGGTTAAGACACCATGCTTCCACTACAGGGGCGTGTGTTCAATCCCTGGTTGGGGGAAGTAAGATCCCACATGCCATGCTGCACAGCCAAAAAAAAAATTTTTTTAATAAATAAATAAAAAGCAGGCGTAATTTAGCCATGATTTGTCCATTCTTGGTTCAGATCCTAATACCTTCTCTGAGGCCAAAAACAGTAAAACATGTCTCTAAAGCCAGTGGTTCTCAACCCTGGCTAAGCATTAAAATAAAGAGCTTTTTAAAATAAAATTGATATGAGCCCTGCACTCTCAGCCCTGATTCAGATTCTTATATTGCTTTAATACCCTCCAGATGGTTCTCTAAACAGCTGGGGTCGAGAACCCTGGCTACAAACATTAAGAGCTACCTCCAAAAATATAAATTTCCCCCAAGGAAAACAGCCTTTCACATTTCTATGCATTGTGGTTTAGCTCATAATCTCACTTGTTTACAGCCAGTTTTATAATAGGATCTGGACTTTCATGTAAACAAAATGCTCATTAGTAGTAATAATAGCTACTATAGAATAATTGCTTATTTTGTTCCTGGCTGCATTACAAAGAGCTTAAAACTATGATGTAATTTAAACTTCACAACAACTCTATGGATACTATCACTAACATTTTACAGTTGCAGAAACAAGTTTAGGGATGTTAAGAAACTTGTGAGAGGGCTTCCCTGGTGGCACAGTGGTTAAGAATCTGCCTGCCAATGCAGGAGGCATGGGTTCGAGCCCTGGTCCGGGAAGATCCCACATGCCGCGGAGCAGCTAAGCCGTGCACCCCAACTACTGAGCCTGTGCTCTAGAACCCAAGAGCCACAACTACTGAGCCCGCACGCCTAGAGCCCATGCTCTGCAACAAGTGAAGCCACCGCAATGAGAAGCCTGCGCACCACAACTAGAGAAAGCCCGTGTGCAGCAACGAAGACCCAACACAGCCAAAAATAAATGAAATAAATTTGTTTTAAAAAAAGAAACTTGTCATAGCAATCACATCTGGAAGGTGCTGGGGTTGAGTTTTGAATCCAGATGTTTGGCTTCAAAACTCCTATGTACAACTACTGTGTATCAACTACTTCTTTTAATAAATAAATCAAAAAAAGAAAGGAAGAGAGAAAGAAATCATTGGTGACAGCTTCAAAACAGCATATTCTCCCCTGCTTCTAGCTGTTAATTTTTCAGAAGTCTTGGGAGTCTAATCTCAAACCACTCTAATCCAGATATTCCTCCCATAGGTAAGGAAAGGAAAGAACTCTTGCTACTTATTTCTAGTTTGTATATATTCAAGCACTATATTCATTCAAAAACTGAGTGCTTGTGTTCCAGAAAGTGCATTTCAATACTGGGAACAAAACAGACAAGTCACTGCTTTCATGGCTTTTGCACTCAGCAACCAATTTAAGGGTTCATCTATAAATGAGGAATATGATCTATAAATTAGGAATAATGATATCTACCCTATAAAGTTGTGAGAATCAAATGCAATTCTACATATAAAGTCCTTAGACGGTACCTGACACATAGTAAGTGGTCAATAAATGTTACATATTATTAGCATGCTCTAGCAAGAACTGAGTGAGCGCTGGGAATATAAAAATATATACCACTGGGGACCTCCCTGGCTGTCCAGTGGTTAAGTCTCTGAGCTTCCAATGTAGGGGGCGTGGGTTCAATCCCTGGTGGGAGGTGCGGCCAAAAATATACCACTGGATTTCTTAAACTCAATTTAGAAGTGGGAGACGAGTATCAACGGTAAGTCAAGTTGCTAGGGAGGGGCTCAGCATTGAGATAAAAGGTTCAGAGATGTTATGCCTGCAACGGCTCTTGAGGAAGGAAAATAATTTTGCCACACGATGCCGTAGTTTTTCCAACTAGTGTGAAGGAATGAAGGTGAGAGAACCGCTCCGAGTGGCTGGCTCCAGAATGGGACAGGGGAGAGGAGAGTGCTAAAGGAAGATAAATCTATGAAAGCGGCCACGTTGGGAAGGCTCCTGTATCCCATCACAATTTAGGCTCTACCCTCGTATGCACTATGTCGTGATATTTTTCCACTTGATAAGCCACACGATGAGACGTCATCTTTGTGCCCCAAGAAAAACTTCACAAAACCATAAAAGACCTACTATTTTACCTAATGTTCAATGTTATATCCAAAGTAAGCCACAATAATCAGGGCGAAACTTGGGAAAGGGCCTGGAAAGCAGCACAGCTTCCTGGACGACAAACGACAAGAAACACATAAGCAAGAACGGGTACAAAATGGAGGACAAGACGGTAGAGAATAGACTCCGCAAAAACCGCATGGGTGGAGCCTGACGTAATTGGAAGCAAGTCTAAACTCACATCCTTCCGTACTATTCGCTTGACTCTGACCCTTTTTCCTTGTCCATTGGCTACCGGGTTCTTCAATGTGTCAAAACAGCCAATCGTCTAGCCCCGTGGGTAAAGTCCTCCTTCCCCCCCCGGGGGAGGAGCCAGAAGAGCGTACGGGGCCCAAGGCGCTTGCGCGGGCGCACGCTCCGCCGGTTAAAAGCGGATCCTTCTAGGAGGCGGTGTCGCAGTGTATGAATATTGATTACGTAGCGTCGCGCCGAACGCCCGCCCCTCTAGGTTGCCCGACGCTCGCAGCTCGCGTTCGGGCTCGCGATGGGGAAGAAGTCCCGGGCGGTACCCGGCCGTAGGCCTATCCTGCAGCTCTCTCCGCCAGGTCCGCGGAGCAGCACGCCGGGACGGGACCCAGATCCGGAACCCGACACCGAGCCGGACTCGGCGGCGGCGGCGGCGCCCAGCCAGCCAGCCCCGGCGACGCCGACGACAACGACCGCGGTCACTGCCGCCGCGGCTCCGGACGACTCACCTTCAGAAGGTAAGCGTGCGCGAGGGGCCGCGGCGCCTAGGTGGGGCGTCCGAAACTCGAGCTCGGGGCTCGCGGCCTAGGCCTCTCGGGCGAGTCCTAGGAGGAAGAGAAACCCGGGCGGGCGGCGTCCGCATCCGAGGCCTGTTGCGTGCGGCCTGCGGTGAGGACGGCTGTGAGCCCAAAGCTGCGGAAGGGGCGGCGGAGCCGTGTGCGCCCGGCCGGAGCCGACCCAGAGGCGCCATCTCTGGTGCAGGGATTGGCCCAGGCGCCCAGTCTGCTCAACGTCTATTCTTGGCTTTGAATAACTTACGGGGTAAATGTGAGAGTGTGCGTTTCCGCGTCCTAGGTTTGGTGACCGTGGAACCTGCCGTTTCCTACACGGCATCGGCTTTTCCTTTTCGTTTTTGTTGAAATTGAGAGAGACCGTTTAGAAGTGAGCATACCATTTTTATTATGCCAGCTAAAATGTAAGTAACTCCTAGTTGGCAGGTTTCCCAAAAATCCCTGGAGAGGTGGTGTTTGTGGGTTCCCAAGTACTTGTGTTTATCCCTAGAATGGTACTTGGGTTAAGAATAACCGGACTGGGCTATACTGCAGGGGCCAGACGCCGGAAAAGCCCCGACCATTTCAGGTTTAAAAAACAAAAAAAAATCACGTTGGGTGGCTCTTGCGAAAAAAATGCTCTAGTTGTGCTTTTCGTAAAAGCCTTCTGGTAGCCTGGAGAAGATTTATTCTGTGTGTGTGTTTTAACTTTGGATTATTTCAGATGTAATTTTTATATACGGTGTTTAAATTCTTAATGTTAAAGCCACTAGGCAGATGGAAGATTCTAGTTATACTGGTTTTCTTTATTTGGGTTAGTGATGAGTTACAGCTACCCTGTTTTTAAATTGATGAAATCTAGACTTGAGAAGTCACAGATTGTTTTGTCACCTGTATAGTTTTTTCTGTGTTCCGTCGTCTGACTGTAGTTTTCTTTTGTTTGCTTTTTTAAATTCAGATGAACAGGAGGTGGTGGTGGAGGTTCCTAGAGTTCAGAATCCTCCCAAACCAGTCATGACCACCAGGCCCACTGCCGTTAAAGCAACAGGTATAGTTTTTTTTTTCATCTTTTCTACATTAGGATCAAACCGTGTTTGTATATAGTGTTTTGATGAATGTTTCAGTGTTGCTAATTTATATTCCTCCCATAAAATGGAAATTTTAAATCTTTGTGAGGGCTTGTTGGTATATATACTTTAACCAGTGTAAAAGAAATTTTATTTATTTATTTATTTATGGCTGCGTTGGGTCTTCATTGCTGCGCACGGGCTTTCTCTAGCTGCAGGGAGCGGGGGCTCCTCTTCGTTGTGGTGCACAGGCCTCTCACTGCGGTGCCTTCTCTTGTTGCGGAGCACGGGCTCTAGGCACGCGGGCTTCGGTAGTTGTGGTGCGTGGGCTCTAGAGCGCAGGCTCAGTAGTTGTGGCACACGGGCTTAGTTGCTCTGCGGCATGTGGGATCTTCCCAGACCGGGACTGAAACCCGTGTCCCCTGCATTGGCAGGCGGATTCTTAACTGCTGCGACACCAGGGAAGTCCCTTAACCAATGTAAAATTTGCTGTTCCCTTTTCTCTGTACCCAAATTACTTTGTACTACTTTTTCTACTGATGCTATTTTGTAACTAGTTTTCTAGCTCCCCATTATCTTGGCATTCTTTAGGGACACCAACAGTGTCTTTTCATTGTGTTATTTCTCTAACACACAGCTTTGATTGGTACCTAGCAAATGTTTGTGCAGCTGAAAATTGCTCTTACTGATTATTTTTTAAGCATGAAGGAATATTTGCAGTGATGGTTTTGTAGACAAACCTGGGTTCAAATCACCACTCTAGCATTCATACTAAAACCTCAGGACATCATTTATCTGTAAAATAGATCTTACAGCCCTAAGTTATTTTGATGATTAAATTGAACAATATATATAAGTTTCTAACACAGCAAGTGCCAAGAATGTTAGTTTTCTCTACTCTTTATGTATCTTGAAAGATTAAAGTATGTTTTGATACTAAATATTCTATAATTGGTAGTAATTTTATTCTTCTGAATTTGCAGGACTTTTTGTACTATGTGACACCTGAAATAATAGATGCTTGTTCCCCCCTACCCCGTATTTGCCACTTAAAAAAAAAGTATGGGTTGGAAAAGGTAAAACCACATTGTGAGAGAAATTCCAGAACTAGGAAATAGCATTTTGTATTTGTAAACTACATATATTATTTCATTTGGGTCTTCTAAGGATTATGTGCAATGGATAGAATTTAAATGTTCTACGAGAAATTTCCTTGGTTGCAGTGTCAGTCAGCACTTCAGACCTTTATGTGCCTTGTGAACAGAACTGTTTTCATTCTGTTCAGCTTCATCCTGCGGCGTAAGAATATATCAGCTTTACACTCCATCCCTCCCCACTGCCGTTGGCAACCACAGGTCTGTTCTCTATGTCAGTGAGTCTGTTTCTGTTTCATAGGTAGGTTCATTTGTGTCATATTTTGGATTCCACATATAGGTGATATCATGTAGTGTTTGTCTCTTTCTGACTTGCTTCACTTAGTATGATGGTCTCTAGTTCCGTCCATGTTGCTGCAAATGGCATTATTTCTTTTTTTTTTTTTTTTTATTGCGGTGCGCGGGCCCCTCACCGCTGCGGCTTTTCCCGTCGCGGAGCACAGGCTCCGGGTGCACGGGCCCGGCGGCCATGGCTCATGGGCCCAGCCGCTCTGTGGCATGCGGCATCCTCCTGGACCGGGGCGCAAACCTGCGTCCCCTTCATCAGCGGGCGGACCCTCTACCACTGCGCCACCAGGGAAGCCCCTTTTTTTTTTTTTTTTTTTTTTTAAATAGCTGAGTGGTATTGCATTGTATATATGTGCCACATTTTCTTTATCCATTCTTCTGTCAGTGGACATTTAGGTTTTTCAGATATTCTGTTTCTTCTTGACTCAGTTTTGGTTATTTGCATCTTTCTAGGAATTTGTCTATTTTAACAAAGTTGTCTATTTGTTGCTATAATTAGTTCAGAATATTCTCTCATAATCTGTAAGGTCAGTTATGAAGTCCATTCTTTAATTTCTGGCTTTGGTAATTTGTGTCTTGTCTCTTATTTTTTTTGGTTAATATAGCTAAGTTTTGTCAATTTTGTTGGCCTTTTCCTAGCATCAAATTTGGTTTCGTTGATTATCTCTATTAATTTTTTTGTGTCATTGATTTCTGCTTTTAATATTTATCATTTCTTTCCTTCTATTTGCTTTATAATTGTTTGCTCATTTTTTTCTAGTTTCCTATGGTGAACGCTTCAGTTGTTGGGTTGAGATACCTTTTTTCTTTTTTGACTTAAGGCAATAAATTCTCCTCTAAGCAAAAAAAAAGAAAAAAAGAATATATCAGCTTTAGTCATTTCTTACTTACTAGTTGGTATGCGCATAGGAAAAAGTTTAACGAAAACAAAAGGGAAGCAATTTTCCATTATTATTTGCATGGCTTTGTGAAACTGTAGATACTCAAGAATTGATATATATATGTATATATTTTTAAAATTAATTTATTTTATTTATTTTTGGCTGCGTTGGGTCTTCGTTGCTGTACCCGGGCTTTCTGTAGTTGTGGCGAGCGGGGGCTACTCTTTGTTGCAGTACACGGGCTTCTCATTGCAGTGGCTTCTCTTCTGATGCATGGGCTCTAGAGCGCAGGCTCAGTAGTTGTGGCGTACGGGCTTAGTTGCTCCACGGCACGTGGGATCTTCCCGGACCAGGGGTTGAACCCGTGTTCCCTGCATTGGCAGATGGATTCTTAACCACTGCGCCACCAGGGAATCCCTTGATATATTTTTTTAAAGATGATTTTAGTTAAAGAATTTACTTTTATCACTATAAACATGCTGAATTTCTTTGCACAAAAATGAAATTTTAAGTTATTAAAATATGCTTTTATAATATAGTAGAGAAGCATATGTAGTATTTTTATGCTAACAGATATTATGGTAAATGCATGTGAAATTATCTAAGGGAAAATTTAGAATAAGTTCTGTTAAATTAGGCCAACAGACTACCATGATAGTCAACAGTATTTAAGCATCTTCTAGAAAAGGGTATTTAATGTGGTTCCATAGATGAGTGTCAGACATCTGTGAATCCCCTGAAATTGCACACTCAAGTGTGTCTTCCTGAGAGAAGGTCCACAGCTTTTATCATTTTGATTGTTAATAGCTTTCTGTGACCAAAAGAGTTAAAAATCACTGTTCAGTGTTATGAGGAAATAGTTTCTAAGGGGCATAAGGCACAGTTACTGTTTGAAGCTTATCAGGAAAGTAAAGTATATATCTAAGAAATAAATAATTTACTGCCCGATATCATTAGTTAATTTGCAAATTGTGTGGCACCATCCATTAGAGGTAAGCATATTGAGGTTTGAGGAGTCAGTACTCCTCAAAAAAGACTGCTAAGGACTGGCTCTGAAGATTGGCCTTGTTTCCTCTGGCTTCATTTAGCAACAGCTTCTCAGTAGTAGTCTAGAAGCCTGGTCCTGTGAAGCTTTTGGCTTTCTAAGATTATGCAATTTTGTATAGTATTGTGAGGTTTTTTTTTAGTGTTATTCTAAATGCATGCCTGTTTTTATTAATGTATAGAATAAATTTTCAGAGATGTAATTAGAACTTGTTTCATGACTTGATTTTATCTTTTATTCCTTTAGAGTTCCTTTTGTCCCCTTAACATCATTTTATGTAATCCCATAATGGTCTGATTAATCATAAAGTGATATTGCGTCTGGCACTATGCTGGAATTTGCTTTTCCCGTCCCCTGTTTGAGAGCATTTGAGTTGTTTACAGTTTTTGGTTATTTAAATGAGGCTCTTAAAAGCTTTGTGCAAAACAATTTTTGTAATTATTTCTTAGGGTTATATTCTCAGAGATGAGATTATCTAGCTATAAGAAACTTTGAGAGTTTTGTAGTTCTTGGTATATGTTACCAGATTGTTCTTAAATATTGTATCAGTTTATGGTGTCGCTAACAGTATTAAGTATGTGTCTTTCCCCCAAATGCTGCGTTTAATCGTTTTCATTTACTTTGCTATTTAATTGTCATTATGTTATCAGGAGTTTGGAAGAGGTTTTAAGTGTGTAATATGAAAAGCTCTGAGTTGAAGAGAAAAAGACTAGGTGGAGCCTTGGCTAAACCTTTTTTTAAAAAATAAATTTATTTATTTTATTTATTTATTTTTGGCTGCATTGGGTCTTCGTTGCTGCCCGCTGTCTTTCTCTAGTTGCGGGGAGCGGGGGGCTACGCTTTGTTGCGGTGCGCTGGCTTCTGACTGCGGTGGCTTCTCTTGTTGCAGAGCACGGGCTCTAGGCGCACAGGCCCAGTAGTTGTGGCACACAGGCTTAGTTGCTCTGCGGCGTGTGGGATCTTCCCGGACCAGGGTTTGAACCCGGGTCCCCTGCATTGGCAGGCGGATTCTTAACCACTGCGCCACCAGGGAAGCCCTTGGCTAAACCTATTGCCCTAGAGACCCACTCGGAGCCTGGGGAATTACCCCTGCTTGGGAATTTTGTAGTCAAAATTCCACACGGCTCACCTGGTTGGAACCTTTTACCAAAAGATACAGAATTAAAGAACTAAGGCCAGTGATTATTGTCTCTCAACTAAGAAGTGTGTTTATATAAAAATATAAATTTCCCATCCTCCGCCTTCCCTGAAAAACTCATCAGTGCTAAATATTAAAATGCAGATTTTTTCTGTACAGAAATGTCTTATGTAGTTCTATCTTTATCTCTTGTTCAGAAAATGTGGAAAATTGACTGGTATGACCCCACCCCCAAAATGAGATATAATATATTTGGTAACTGGAAAATGGAGATACTGTGAAATATCCATTTAAGAATCTTCCTAATCAGTTTAAAATAGTATTTTGGAAATTGATAGTGTAACAACTTAGCTATATACTAAAAAAATAATGAAGGTGAAATTTATGTGGCTAAAACAATGAATGTGAACTTTTGTATGATAAATGAAGCAATTTGTGTTCATGTTTAGGTGAATCCATGAATTTGTTTACAGAATTATGACAGAGAAAACTAGGTTTTACCTCCTGATAAATCTGTTCAGTTACCAAGGCACTGGAAAATTTAGTCTTATTAATAGCTGCACAGTCTAGCTAGACTTAAATATTTCATATACCTATTATAATAAAATGATATATGAAGAGGGTATATATGCTCACTTAATTGTAACATTAGAGTAGCCATAGGTGATACAAAAGGAAATGGCATAAGCATTGATCAACTAGTAAAAAAGTGTATAATTTCAGTTTTTTTTTAAGAAGGAAATTGCATTGCAGCATCACAGAGGCCATACCTAATACCATTTGAGTGGGAATTTTGGTTTTAGCTGGGTTTTTGTTTAGCTGGGTATTTGTTGCTAACCTAGCATGTTAGGTTCTGTTTTAATTTGTCACTTCTTTTTTGAGGAAAAAAAATCATTGAAAAAGAGCTTTGTTTTTCACTTTGAAAATCTCCTTGTTTCATTTACTAAACCCTAATTGGTTTACTTGTTTGAGATGGGCACGTAAAACAACAAATTCTAAAATCAGGATATACTATGTGTTATTTTGACAGAGGGAGTATGAGGTTGAATAATTGAGCATATATTTTGAAAAGGATGTCAAGTTGCTATGCAGATTGATTTTATTAGCTCTAAGTGCATAGTCAGTTTGTACCTCTTTTTGGTAGTTCATTGAAGACTTTTTTGAGGTTCTACAAGTAAACTAAATGGCTAAAGAATCATATTTTCTCTTGGATACTTCCTAGGACTTTTTGACATTGTTATAAACGTTGCTTACCTTTTTGTTTCCAGGAGGTCTGTGCTTACTTGGTGCATATGCTGACAGTGATGATGAAGAGAGTGATGTTTCAGAAAAACCAGCACAGTCTAAGGAAGCAAATGGAAACCAGTCAGCTGATATTGATAGTACATTGGCCAACTTCCTAGCGGTTAGTGGTGTTTTTGTTTGGGTTTTTAGTTATTGAACACTTTGGGATCGGAATTTCAAGTGGTTAGCCTACTTGTCAATCTATGTCTGTCTCTCCTTTTTTTTTAGTCTCTCCCCATCTCCTCTTTTTGTGACAGTTGTAATGAGAAAAATGGGGAAGAGGAGGGTTTTTTTTGTTTTGTTTTGTTTTGTTTTTTCAGTACGCGGGCCTCTCACTGTTGTGGCCTCTCCCGTTGCTCCGGACACGCAGGCTCAGCGGCCATGGCTCACGGGCCCAGCCACTCCGCAGCATGTGGGACCTTCCCGGACCGGGGCGCGAACCCGTGTCCCCTGCATCGCCAGGCGGACTCTCAACCACTGCGCCACCAGGGAAGCCCAAGAGGAGGGTTTTGACTTGGGAAGCTGAGACTTAAGCTTCTCAAGTCAAAACCCTGTGTGTGTGGGATTTTTTTTTTTTTTTAAAGTGATGGCCATTTTTCTGGTTTAATGTGATTAATGAGTTTGTCACTATTTTCATTCTAAAGGAGATTGATGCTATAACAGCTCCTCAGCCTGTAGCTCCTGTAGGAGCTTCTGCTCCACCTCCAACTCCACCTCGGCCAGAGCCAAAGGAATCAACATCTGCCCTTTCTTCCACTACCCCAAATGGGACAGACTCAACCCAGACTGCAGGGTGGCAGTATGATACTCAGTGTTCACTGGCAGGAGGTAAACTTGATCCTTTGAGTTTTAAAGAAATCTAAAGTGTAGTTCTTAAAGGTGTTCTAGGCATTGAGGTTCCCAAAGGTGAAAGCCTGTGTGCTTTAGCCCCAGACTTTAGAATTCTGGTTTCTTAAATACAGTATTTAGAAAATGAGAACGGCTAGGGTATATTTTTGTCTACTGAAAGATAATTGTTTGCCTTTTAACCAGTAGCAGATTATGCTCGGTAAATAATAAAAGCCATTATTTTAAAAAGTATTTTGGGGTTCAGAATACATTTTTCAACTATCAAACTGCTTTTTTAAACCATGTTTGCAAAGATGACTGAGGAGGGGGGAGTGGCCCCCCCAGGGAACATTTGACAGTGTTTGGATTTCTGGCTGTCAGTCACAGCAGAGGGTGGTAGTGGGTGGTGAGAGGAGGGTTTACTGCATCGACTGGGGAGAGGCAAGGATGCTGGTGAACACTACATCGGACTGCCTCCACAACAGAGAAGTGCCCTGCCCAGTTGTTAACAGTGCTGTGTTAGGTTGTTATAGCTTTAGAGTTGACTTGAGATAGAAGGTCAGAATTGTGTGGGAATATGTGCTTCTTAAAATTTGTTTCATTTTCTTCTAGTTGGAATTGAGATGGGAGATTGGCAGGAGGTCTGGGATGAGAACACAGGATGCTATTATTATTGGAACACACAAACAAATGAAGTGACTTGGGAATTACCCCAGTATCTTGCCACCCAGGTGCAGGGATTACAACATTACCAGCCCAGGTAAGAATAGACTTGGAAAAAAAAGTTACTAGAAGGAAATCAGAGTCTTATCTTTTGCTGATAATATTTGCCTTCTGTTTCTCTTGCTAAGTATATTTTTTTTAGTTCCGTAACAGGTGCTGAAGCTAGTTTTGTGGTAAATACAGACATGTATACTAAGGAGAAAAATATTTCAGTTTCCAGTAGTAAAAGTGCACCAGTCATAACCAAGCGAGAAGTTAAAAAGGTCAGTGTTACAACTTACCTCATCTGCTTATTTTCACATCTAAAGAACTTGAATGTTACTCTGTCACAGGTATATAAGCCTTCTGTTAGTATTTTACAGCATAGATGTGAAACAGTATAAATTTTGTGTCTTAAAGTTTTACATAATCTGTGTCTGTTTATTATATGGCATTTAGAGCAGTTACCCAGTTCAGTGGTGCTTTTGGAGCTTTAGGGTGCAATAGAGGCTCCTTGAGTCATTGTGAAGGACATGGGAGCAGCCAAGCAGGCAACGCTTCGGGTCCCCTTCTCTGCTTCAGAATAGTTGTATTTTGGGATTCCACCTTTTTTTTTTTTTTTAATATAAAGATTGGCTACCTTAAAAACTGCTACTAATAAAACTTGACCATTTTTGTAATCTCATCAGTAAGAAAAGTAAGTTGTACTCTACAGAGAGAATGTGTTGAATTTTAATTTATCTTGAATTTTTGAATGATGACGGAGTTGTATCAAAAAATGCTTTTACAGGGCTTCCCTGGTGGCGCAGTGGTTGAGAGTCCGCCTGCCGATGCAGGGGACACGGACGGGTTCGCGCCCCGGTCCGGTAAGATCCCACATGCCATGGAGCGGCTGGGCCCGTGAGCCATGGCCGCTGAGCCTGCGCGTCCGGAGCCTGTGCCCTGCAATGGGAGAGGCCACAACAGTGAGAGGCCCGCATACCGCAAAAAAAAAAAAATGCTTTTACAGAATAAGTTCACCTTTACACCTGTAAGAGGGAGGTAGAATAAATATCCCAGTGGAGGAGGTAGACACTTTAAATGAAATCACACATTTCATTTTAGAAATATTTCACTTTCCTCTGAATCACCTTCACAGCATATTTGTGAAGTTATCTCATCATACAGAAGAGGAAGGTGAAGATTTATCCAGTCATGTGTTGAACTGGCAAGATTCTGATCTTATTTAAATCTGCCTCTGTTTCTTACTAGTCTGCCTTTTGATGTACAGAGAATAGAAGCAAAGATATGTTTGAGTCCCACCCAGAACTGTAATACTGCCTTCCTAAAGTAGCAGTGTTTCCATTATACATGTGTAAAGAAAATGGTACAAACATGTACACTAATCTGATGGGAGTCAGTGGTTTTTAAGAATATCCAGTGACTGAAAATTATTTTTATTTATTTATTTATTTATTTTTGTGTTGCGCGGGCCTCTCACTGTTGTGGCCTCTCGCGTTGCGGAGCACAGGCTCCGGACGTGCAGGCTCAGCGGCCATGGCTCACGGGCCCAGCCGCTCCGCGGCATGTGGGATCTTCCCGGACCGGGGCACGAACCCGTGTCCCCTGCATCGGCAGGCGGACTCTCAACCACTGCACCACCAGGGAAGCCCTATGGTCGTTTTTAACACGAACAATTAAATGTACTGTATATTTAGGTGAGATTTCTTTGAAAGTTAAGCAAAATTATTTTATTCTTTACAGGAAGTGAATGAAGGAATTCAAGCTCTCTCAAATAATGAGGAGGAGAAGAAAGGGGTGGCAGCATCACTGCTTGCTCCTTTGTTGCCTGAGGGAATAAAAGAGGAAGAAGAGAGATGGAGAAGAAAAGTAATTTGTAAAGAAGTAGAGCCAGTTTCAGAAGAGAAAGAAACAAGTACAACAGAAGAAGCAACAATAGTAAAGCCACAAGAAAGTCTATTGGACGGTGTGGAAGACCCTACTCAGGAGGATATTTGCAGTGTTGTTCAGTCTGGAGAAAGTGAAGAGGAAGAAGAACAAGATACCCTGGAGCTGGAGCTGGTTTTGGAAAGGAAAAAAGTAAGTGTTTGAAGTTCTGTTAGATGTATTTTCTTCCTTCGGAACTGTCATACTCTGGGATTGCTGTGCTCAATTTACAGCCATCGTTGGGATTTTGTTTTTCTTATCCTTTCACCTAGATATGCTTATGTAATAAAAACTTGAACTATGGAGTTGTAGTTCTTTTGCTCCCTGATGATGCTTTTGGTAGTTGACAACCAATAAAGACTAACGTTGTTATGATTTAAGGATAGATACAGTAAGTAATGTATATCTTTGGTTTAGCTTCTTAACAAACAAACATTGCGAATTCTTGTGATAATTTGGTTTTTAACCCAACAGTTAAAGTACAAGTTGACTTCCAGTGATCACCTGTGGTATTGTGTGTATAGTTAAGTGGAACTTATGGGAATTCCCTAGCAGTCCAGTGGTTAGGACTTGGCGCTTTCACTGCCTGGGCCTGGGTTCCATCCCTGGTCAGGGAACTGAAATTCCACAGACTTCTATGCGGCCAAAAAAAAAAAGGAAAAAGAAAAGTGGGCCTTGTGGGAAGATAACAGGAGAGTTTAAGAGGAACCCATTATTTCATGTGCTTTCCTTCTAAGATAAATGGTCCACAGGAAACTTTCTGATTGAGAAGTTGATTTTTACTTATTTTCTGCCCTGATTTTTCTTGGAACAGTTTTATCTACTGCTGCCTTGAGTATATACGAAGCAAAGTCTTAACAGGTGTTATAGCAGTAAATCACTTTGAAGCTTCCCGCTTTTGAAAAATTTGAAGCTATGGAGAGGGACCAGCGAAAGTTGAGCTTTATCCTTTGTGTATATATGTATTAGAAAATTTGTTCATGGATCTTTAGAACCTATACCCTTTAAATCAGTATTTGTTAACTGTAATCATGAGTAAACATTTATTGAGTAACAGTAGAATTTGGAGCATAATGATCAATCCTGATGGAAAAATGTATTAAAAAATACTTATTGTCCTCAAAGGATTTAAATTCCAAAAACACATGGCTGTCATTCTTGGTACTCACACAGATAAATGTTGGTAAACAGTTAATTCCTGTTCGTCGTAGGCAGAGCTGCGAGCCTTGGAGGAAGGAGATGGTAGTGTGTCAGGGTCTAGTCCGTGTTCTGATATCAGCCAGCCAGCATCTCAAGATGGAATGCGTAGACTTATGTCTAAAAGAGGAAAATGGAAGATGTTTGTTCGAGCTACCAGTCCAGAATCTACCAGCCGGAGTTCTAGCAAAACTGGACGAGAGACTCCAGAAAATGGAGAAAGTGGTAATTTGTGCTTTAATTAAACTTGAGAGTTGAAAGATGTAGAGGAGAAATCCCTCTTACCCTTTTCTGTTCTCTCTTCAGCAAATAGAAGGATATAGCACTTTTACCCTTTTAGGAAATGCGGGGAAGGAAACTTCTGCCTTTTCCTGCTCCACCTCTGGTGGAGCAGTAAGAAATTGAGAGGCTAGAATCCATCGGGCTGTGTATTCATTACTGATTCAGGATAACTTCTCCCTCAAAAACAAAAAAATGAGATTGGGTCTCTCCCTCCCTTTTCTTTTTATCACTCACTACGGTAATTGTCGTGATAATCTGCATAAAGACCATGGATTCTCTTTACCTCTCTATTACCAGTTGGTAAACACGGCAGGCAAGGCCCACCTCTGGCAAACCCAGCCTCATTTTCCCTCTCTGTGTACAAGTTGTCCAGCCTTTGGTTGGGTGTGTAGATAGTCTGGTACTGTCATGAGGACCCAAGTCATCATCAGGGTAATATAGAGGAGAACCTGCTGCATTTTTGCAGTCTGTTACCAGAACTAACTAATTTGAATCACCAAACCTTAGTTGAGTGTACCAAGCAGAAGGTACCTTATAGGTTACAGTTTAAAAATAACAAGTAAACAAAAACACAGGTAATAAATAAATGCAAACATCCTTGAATTTTTCTTTCTAATCAACCATATAGAAGAATATGAAGTAAAATTCTAAAAGTGCCCCTCCCCCCTTCGTCTTTTCACTGTTTTCATGCCCTACCCTGAGGTCCGTTTTCTTTATTTTTTATCTACATATATTCTTCTAGACCTTTTCCTCTTTTTTTAATATACGTTGGTGGTTTTGTGTGTGTGTGTGTGTAATGTGCATATGTAAATTTTACCATAGGTGAGATTAACCATATGGATTGTCAGACATACTTTTTTGTTTAACAAGGTCTTGAAAATTGTTTTTAACTACTGAGTAGTATAGATGTCTTCATTTAACTCTTTGCCCATTGATGGACATTTGTGTCCTTGTTTCACTCTTAGAAGTACTATTACATTCATTTTATCCCAAAAAAGTATAAATATTAGCCATTCAAATATCCATGAAAAGAGTAGTGGATAAATTGTGATGTATTCTTCCAATTGAATACTAAGCAGCAGTAAAAAATGAATGATCCATTGCTATATGCAGTAACATGGATTAATGTCAGGAACAATAATGTTGAATTTAAAAAGCCACGGAAGAATGCATATGTTAGTGCTCCATGTATATAAGTTGAAAAATAAGCAGAAATATTGTGCTTAAAGATCTATCCATGATGAAAGTAGAGGCATTTACCAACACCATCAGGGTGTGTCTGGTGTGAACATGTTGGGGGAGAGGCACAGGGAGCTTCGAGGTGTTATTAATAGTCTTCTGTTAAGCTGGGTTGTAGTTACTTGAGTGCTCATGTTGTTTTTTAAATATACTCATTAGTTAATGATACTATGCAATTAAAATAATGCTGTAGTAAACATCTTGGTACATCTATCTTCATGCAGATTTTAGTACCATTATAGTATAGATTCCCAGTGGTATATTGCTGGGTCAAGGGGTATGTGCATTTTCATTTGATAGATCCTGCCTAACTGCCCTCCAAAATAATCAAGTCTTAGAGCTCTAGCAGTGCTTAAAATTGTTAAATTCTTAAACCTGCCATCAACTGTAAGATGTCTAATATACCAATGAACTATAAACTAGTAAGTGAGAGAGTAGAAAGATTTGGTTTTAGACAACATGAAAATGCAGAAGGAATATTAATGATCAAATAAAAAGAACAAGGCCATTGTATGAAAAGGTTAAGTACTTAATACAAAATTTTAGGCTAATGAAAGCTGTTGAGAGTGATACTAAAGTCACATTTCTTCTCTAGATCAAATATTAACCAGCGTTAAGAAAAGGTACTCAAATTTGTTTTTTTGTTTGTTTTTAGTCTGTGATCCTCCAGAGAGATGGATTTACATTGTATATGTTTGGTAAGCAGGTGTTAAGCAAACATAACAAAGAGTTCATATCTTTTAGTCCATTTAAGTTTGTGGTAAACCTACCTGTTCTTTTTTGGAGATTCCCACTACCAGCAGACAGCACCAACCAGAAGAGTAGGTAGGTCCAATAAAGGCTGTCTACAGGTGTTAACCAGTTCAGGAAGGGAGTTATTTGGTAGTTTAATATGCTGCTCTGGTCTTGAAAGCCTTTTTTTAAAAAATAAATTTATTTGTTTTTATTTTTCGGCTGCGTTGGGTCTTCATTGCTGCGCGTGGGCTTTCTTTCATTGCGGTGCACGGGCTTCTCATTGCAGTGGCTTCTCTTGTTGCAGAGCACGGGCTATAGGCACATGGGCTTCAGTAGTTGTGGCACGTGGGCTCAGTAGTTGTGGCTCGCGGACTCTAGAGGGCAGGCTCAGTAGTTGCGGCGCGCAGGCTTAGTTGTTCCGCAGCATGTGGGATCTTCACGGACCAGGGCTTGAACCCATGTCCCCTGCGTTGGCAGGCGGATTCTTAACCACTGCACCACCAGGGAAGCCCTGAAAGCCTTTTTATCAAAACCCATTTGATAAAGAACCGTTAGATATTCTAACTTTTGTAAATAATTGAAGCCATGATTTTCTGGAAGAGAAGATTAGAAAAGATTAATAGATGAAGGAGGAAGGGAAAGCAGAAACTTCTTGGTAATGTGGTAAAACAAAGTAAATCGTGTATATAGACACATTTTAAGAAAGGTGATTATAGGGGCTTCCCTGATGGTGCAGTGGTTAAGAATCTGCCTGCCAATGCAGGGGACGCAGGTTCGAGCCCTGCTCCGGGAAGATCCCACATGCCGTGGAACAACTAAGCCCGTGCGCCCCAACTGCTGAGCCTGCGTGCTGCCACTACAGAAGCTCGCAGTCCTAGAGCTCGTGCTCCACAACAGGAGAGGCCACCGCAATGAGAAGCCTGCACACCACAATGAAGAATGGCGCCCGCTCACCACAATTAGAGAAAGCCCGTGTGCAGCAATGAAGACCCAATGCAGCCAAAAATAAATAAATAAAATAAATTTATTTTAAAAAAAAAGAAAGGTGATTATAAAGGATTAAATTTTTTGGTTCTTTAGAGACAGTAGGTTGATAAGTCACTAGGGCTTCCTTAACATGTAAGGAGAAAACAGGCAAAGGAGAATACTAGTAACTTTCAGATATTTGCTACGGGGTAAGAAAATGTATTTGGGGCTCTATTAGTGTTGGTCCTTTTTTTTTTAATTTTATTTTTTTTATTGAAGTATAGTTGATTTACAATGTGCCAATCTGTCCTGTACAGCTAAGTGACTCAGTTATACACATATAGACATTCTTTTTTTTTATATTTTTTCATTATGGTTTATCAGAGGATATTGAATATAGTTCCCTGTGCTATAGAGTAGGACCTCGTTGTTTACAGTCCTTTTGATTTAATTTCACATATTTTCTTTTTTAGCAATTGGTGCTGAAAATTCAGAAAAAGTAGATGAAAATTCGGACAAAGAGATGGAAGTAGAAGAATCTCCAGAAAAGATTAAAGTACAAACAGCACCTAAAGTAGAAGAAGAACAGGACTTGAAAGTATGTATATTACTTAATGCAATTTGACAAATAAGTATTTTTAAATTGGCGAACCATTTTAAATAGGCCAACTACTTTCTTTTAGCAAGTAGTAAAAAGTAATCTTTACTATCTCCAAATATAAATCATTTATTTGGTTAGGTGAAAAGGTTATATTTAAGGCTGAAATAAGGAGCTATGAGACTGACTTGATGTCGAGAAATTATCTAAAAATAAATTCTAAATGCTTAATTACTTATAAGTAAGTCTCCATTGGAAAGCAGTAGCTTATCAAATATAGGCTTCTCTAGTTTGGAAGTACTAAAGAGACTCAAGTTACAAATTTAATTCCTGCATGAACTACTTGTCCTTACACAAAGGCATATTTGTTTCCAATTTCATTTCTGTTGCTAATGTCATGAGAAGAATTGGACCAAGTAAGTGTGTGGCTCTTAAAGTATGATCTGTTGGAAAAACCACTTAGCATATTCTTTTGACTTGAAAGAGTTTGTCCACTCACCAGCTAGTGTACAGCCGTGTAGATGGGACTGGGAGAATTAATTTTGTTCAGTGTGGGGCTAGTGTAAGCAATTAGTAATGGATAAATGATGGCTTGGACAATATTGGGGGTTATGTCATTTAGGACCTATTTTCAACTTCCATATCGTATTAGAGTAGATAGTGCGTCTAATTTCTCTTGACCTTGTCTCATTATTTAACACTTTGTTATGTGAATTATTTTACTGTAAATTAGGGTTTTATCTTGTACATAACTAGTTGCGGTATGTGAGAAAGGCTGTTTATAGGCAGACCCATTTTTCTAGTATCTTCAACAATAAATGAAAGATTTTACATAATAAAATTTTGCTGACTCTGTTTTTATTTTTCCTTTTTTTTCTTCCCTGCATTACAGTTTCAGATTGGAGAACTGGCAAATACCCTGACAAGTAAATTTGAATTCTTAGGCATTAATAGGCAGTCCATCTCCAACTTTCATGTGCTGCTTTTACAGACTGAGGTAATTTAGCCATTTTTCGTATAAACAGTCAACGTTTGAATGAAATGCAGTGTGTGTGAGGAATCTGTCTTATTTATGTTTCAATCCTAAATTTAAATTTTTAATCTTGATGTATATTTGAACCACCAACCCAGGAAATAAAACTATGTATTAGCCAAAGCAAAACATAATTATGGAAATAAGTACTGAGAGTTTGTGTATGATGATGATACTTAACCCCCTTGAATTGGCATATATTCTGTTTTTCTAAGAAATTAAAATTCTGTTCATAGTGATGATGAGACCACATAATGTTGAAAGAACTTTATAAGTGTTAAAGCATTATAGACTTTTTTGGCGGGGCACGGGCAGGGGTGGCACTCAGCTTTTGGGATCTTAGTTCCCCCACCAGGGATCACACCCGGGCCCACGGCAGTGAAAGCGAGGAGTCCTAACCACTGGGTCGCCAGGGAATTCCCTACAGGTCTACTTAAAAAGAGAAGTTCTGGATCCTATTTGTAACCTGTGTACTTTACAATAAATAGGATTAGGTAAGGAATTCCTGTAGGAAGCTCACTGATTTCCTTGAGAACTAAACCTTTAATTTTGATTAATAACATTACTTAATTGAATGAACTATCCACCCAAAAAATAAAGTTACTGGGGAACCATCTTAATATAGTCCAAAGGGAAAAACAAAACTACTGCTACTCATTTTCACAGATGTTGGAGATTTGACAGTACTGGGGTCCAGTCTCATTTTTGAGAACTCTGAAGAGCAAACAAGATTTTTAGGCTGGGATTTCTTTTCCCGTTTGGTCTAGTCTGCTGCCAGAGTATACATCACGGACCAGAAGACTTAAGTTCCTTTTACCTCTGCCTCCTGACATAATAATAAGTCTTTAACTTACTGCTTTTTTATTTTAGACACGGATTGCAGACTGGCGGGAAGGGGCTCTTAATGGAAACTACCTTAAACGAAAACTTCAGGATGCAGCAGAACAACTAAAACAGTATGAAATAAACGCCACTCCTAAAGGCTGGTCCTGCCACTGGGACAGGTACGCACTCTTCTCCCCTTTTCACCTTTCACCTTTGACATCTCAGACTTGATTTGTGATCACCACCACCTGACGACCTGACAGCCTGTCTGGAGACTGAGAGCAGCTGCGTTAGCGGTGCTGGGCAGGCAGAGCACCCCGAGCACTTGCAGAGTTTGGGCCAGCCACACGTTGGAGAAACAAAAAGCAATGTCTAAAGTGTTCCATGTAACGGATTTTTTCCCAAGATTGGACAAAGCTGGTTTTTACTCCAGAGTGTTGTTGCACGGAGTAGGGCGGGCTTGGGGGTTAAGCGCATGCGAGAGCTCTGTGCGCTTTACAGGACCTCTGGAAGCAACTACTCCTGATTAACCTCGGTGAAGTTAAGGAAAGCTTCGTGGCTGAAGATGTGAATGAAGAACAAGATTACTATCTTCTGCCAGCAGGTCAGATGAAAACATTTCTTTTTATATTTGGCTTTTCTTGATTTTTTTTTCGTTATTTGAAATCTTTGCTCTTTTATTTTTCAGCTCCCAGATCCTCTCCCTCTCTTTAGCTTTCACTGTGTTTGGTATCAAGAGTATGAAATGTGAATTCCACGGTTCAAGAGGGGAAGAGTCACCTTTCGCAAACTTCGTTCTCTTCTTTGGAAGGGAAATTAGTGTTCTAGGAGATTGAGTCCCTTTGCTAATGAAACTTGAAACCCTGTTAAGCATTGGCAAAAAAAAAAAAAAAAAAAAGATGTGAGAGGTGTTTTTCTAAGTCATCTGTTGGAGTGAGAGGGCTCAGGGCTGTATTCACAGAGCTGCTGGCAGTGCAAATAGCTTTGAATTATCCTTGGTTCTCCATCCTCAATTGTCAAAGCTCTTTGTTGCCTTTGTGAATAGCAGTCCATTAAGAAGAGGTTCGTCCCTGTGAGAGCAGACTGCTGTCCTGGGACAGGACCAAATGGAAGTGTCTTTGTAGGAGAATGGGTCTTAAAACATGTGTTTTCTTTCTTGTAATTTAGGGATCATAGACGATATTTCTATGTAAACGAACAGTCGGGCGAGTCTCAGTGGGAGTTCCCAGATGGTGAGGAGGAAGAGGAAGAAAGCCAAGCACAAGAAAGTAGAGACGAGACTCTTCCTAAACAGACCTTGAAAGACAAAACTGGCACTGACTCAAATTCTACAGACTCTTCCGAGAATTCCACAGGTGGGACAATTTACCCTATATTAATTGGAGAGAAATTATTTTAGAGGAAAAAAAAGACTTGTATTAACATGTAAAAGAAAACAATTTAAATCATAATCACATAAACTTCTAACTGAAAAATAATGGCTTGCCCTAAGGAAAAGAAAAAAAAGAATGCAGGGCTTATATCGAAGAAAATTAAGGTAGTGACTAGTTGGAAATAAGCATAGTATTGATACCAGCCAGACTCTGCTAAAAAGTAAAATTATGAGCCGGTGTATTTTGATTTTAAAAGATTGTCCTATAACTGTTCTGTCATGCCACAGACGAAGCTGTGGATTTCCAATAACAGGAATTCTAATTAATGCTAAGGAACCAGTTATTTAAATTGTCGATATTTATGTGGAGTAATAAGAGATTTGTTCTGCCTTTCTGTAGAGCACTTAGTCTGCTGATTTTGCAACCTCATTTTTACACTTCACTAATCTCGTAGGAAGTATGGTTGTTACAAACCAAAATGATCTGAATAAATGCTGTGAAACTAGGACCATACTTGTTTCAGAGAAGCAAAATAATTGATCATTGCAAATCATCAATAGTCTCGTATAAAACAATTAAGATGGCTCAATCCAGTTAAAGTACTCTTAGGGAACTTCAGTTTGGTTATGTAATTTTTTTTTTTGCGGTGTGCGGGCCTCTCACTGTTGCGGCCTCTCCCGTTGCGGAGCACAGGCTCCAGACGCTCAGGCTCAGCGGCCATGGCTCACGGCCCAGCCGCTCCGCGGCATATGGGATCCCCCCGGACTGGGTTACGAACCCGCGTCCCCTGCATCGGCAGGCGGACCCTCAACCACTGTGCCACCAGGGAAGCCCTAGTTACATAAATTTAAAAAAGAAAAAAAAGGCTTTCACATTTCACAGTTTTTCATTTACTCTGAGAATCTGAAGAACCATTGCTTGATTTCCTTATTATGGAAGAAGATACATTGTTTTTTTTCCTCGAAGTCCCATCTTTCTTGGAATGACAAAAATAAGTGGCTAATGAAGCATAGTCAAGACTGTGATGAACAAACAGCCTTTCAATCTGAAAAACTGGTAGATGTTTGTTTAAATGATAGCATGTGAAGGTAAGAGTGTTGTGGAATGATTTCTAAAGTCATAAACCTTTGTGAACTATATTCAATATTTTGTAATAACCTATAATGGAAAATATCTGAAAAATATATATATGTATAACTGAATCACTTTGCTGTATGCCTGAAACATTGTAAATCAAACTACAATTTTTTTTTAATTAAAAAACAAAGTCACAAACCTTTGAGGATAAAAAGATAGTTTTTTGTAAGATGGGAGTGAAGAGCTGAATTCTTACGTCCTCTGCTAATCAAAAATAATATTTTGTATTCTACTGGCTCCCTAATCCCAGTAGAAAAGTTCTGATTGTGTACGAAATAAAAATGGTCATGTACCAATGATTTTGTTAACTTCTTAAATAGCCTAAGAATCATTATCAGGTCACTCAAAATAGGCACCTATGACTGCAGATAATTTTAGAACGTAGCAAAAAAGTGGTTTTCTACTTCATATTTCAGAAAAAAAAATTCTTAAGTTACAGGGTGTACCATTTTCATGAAGAGATTTTCTTTAGATTACTTTCTCATTCTTTGGGTAGTGAATAGTAGATACATCTAGTAACTTGGTTGTATTTACTTTTTAATAGTTAGTGACCTGAAGAGGCTTGATGGTGGTTCTGGTTTGGTGATTCCCTTCTTGACCAGTGTCTAATGTCCCTTCTTATATGTTCTAAAGCTGAATTGCTAATGCTAAGTGTTGTGTGAATACCTTAGAGTTAAACATTAAGTTACTTTCTCCCTTTGTTAATGACACGCAGTTGGTACTGTCTGATAAAGGAAAAAGCCGCTGGTAAACCAGCTTATATTTTTGAGCCTCTTGATTGAGAGCTACTAAAACCACATGATAAACTTGATCTAAATAAAATCCAAATCTTGTACTAAGGTCTTTGGAATTGAAGAGCAATACCAATCGCTATTTTAAGCCTGTAAAGAAAGTGTATAATGCTTGCTTTTTGTCAGCCCAACAGTGGTTAAAATCATCTTTTAAAGAAGAAAACATATACACTGAGGAGCAAGAAAGTTTCAAAGTTCTGTTCATTTTTAATCCTTGTTCATTGTTGCATGTTTGAATTTGACATTATATCTCTTAAGATGAGTGATACTTCAAGATACTCAACATGTCTGTTTTGCTGGGCTTTTGTCAGGTTAAGTTAAGTTGCTTTTCCAAAAAGTCTTGTTTCTATAATAATTTCTTGATTTAAACTGATAAACTGGCCTTTTGCCTCAAAATACTAAGCAATAATACTTTTGGGGGAGTATAGGAAAACAATAAAGGAAGCCTACCTTTATAAGAAAGAAAGCCTGATTTTCTATTTATATAGAAGTAAAGATTCATAGAAAAAATATGTTCTTGGAAAATTCAACATTTGTATCCTCACGGTATTCTGTTTTTAAGCTTGGTAGTTTAAAAAATTTATTAGCACATAATAAAAGCTATGTATATACTATTTTAATCTCTCCTTGGACTTCAGACTTAATGTTCTCTTAAATGGCAAAATACCTCAACTGGGTTAAATTTAGAAATGAAGAGAAGCAGTATGTAATATGACATCCATGGATATTCAAACTAGGATTTCTCAAAATTCTTTGTATTTAAGCTAAAAGAGATAATTTTCAGTGTTACGATGCAGCTTTTATGTTTTGAGTAAACTTAGTTCAGGATTCAAATATTAACTCTAAAAGTGCTCCTTGTATGATCTAAATTTATCAAGTCTAGTTTGTTTCCTATTTACAGAAAGCTCAATTATTTCTGATTAACTTTGTTGAAGGTTGTAAACCACATTATTAATCTTGAACCTGCTGTGTTTTCTTGATTTCCTCTGCATAGCAGCTTCTCACCATCATAAACATACCAGTATTGCATTATGCTTCTAGATGAGAAACCTGCCAACATATAAATCTGACAAATTTGTTTACCTACCATATATTATGGTTGGTTTAGTAAAAGGAAGTTTAATAAGTTATTAATCCTCAGTGTTTACTTCCTCAGTTCTGATGTAGTCTTAATGTACTATTATGTAATGTAGTAGACTGCCTGCCCATACCCAAACTGTCTACCAGTTAGTGTAGAGATTCATAAAGCTTAATGAGACACTTGAAGTCTTTTAGCTGGAAAACTACATTCTTGTTTTCTGGTGAATTTTTTTCAGTTCCCTTTTCCTTGGTAGTAAGCAGTTTCTCAAAATAATTAGAGTAACCGTGTGAATTATGTTCTTCAAGTCTCTTACATAATGTATCATCTACCTGTTCCCGTAAAAAAGTGAAGCTATTCTGAAAGCCAAATGGTTCATGGCTGCTTTGGTTTTACACTGTTGAGTGCCAGTGTGCTGTATTTTGAGCAAAGTAAGGTAAAAGGCCTTATCCTTGTTCTAGAGCCTTTGATAATAGAGTCGTTATTTAATCTACTGCTTTGACCATGGAATTTGACAGGTGACGGCATCTGGATCTCTACTCCGTGAGAAGTGAAATTTGAGATTTCTAACGCTCTTAGACTCCTGATATTTCACCAGGACATCTTGTTAAAATAGCACTAGGGGAGTTCCCTCATGGCCTAGTGGTTAGGATTCTGAGCCTTCACTACTGTGACCCGGGTTCAATTCCTGGTGGAGGAACTGAGATCCTGCAAGCAAAACGCACGGCTCGGCCAAAAAATATATATATATCACTAGACTAGGGGTCAGACTTGACCACTAAGAGCTATATGATCTTGGGCAAGTCATTTCCCTCCTGGGTTTCATTACCTTTAAAATGAGAGGGGTAAACTAGACGATTTCTCATGTCTCTTCTACTCCTAAATTCTATGATTTTAGGGAGAAAATCCCCTTCAGCATTCCTGGGATATATATCTAATAGTCCCAAATATTGTGAAACTTCCCTATTGACGATAAAGAGGGATGGGGAAGGCTGCAAGTAAGTATATCTTCCTATTTTCTCTAATCTTTAAATCTTTTCCCAGCAGAGAAAGGGTAGTAATTTACTATGACTTTTGCAAATTTTGAGGAAAGCTAACCCTGCAGCTCCTCAGCTATAATTTCTTAACTTCAGCAGCCATTTCAAATCCTCCATATCTTCAAACACCTCTTCTCTGTGTTATATTTATCATTATCATTTACCTTGAAGATTCATGCTCCCTGATTTCCCTTTTCTCATCACAGGAATAAAAAATTACCCTCTCTCATTTGTTGCTGTGATTTAGTAAATGAATAATTCACACAAAGGTGTGAAGGAATGATAGGATTGACAATACCACCTTGCAAATGGATTTTTGAAACTTAGTAACCCAAATTAATTGAAATGGGGAGAGTTTGTGTGATTTGAATGTGTACTTCTCTGGGTCATCCTTAATTACTTATCTAGCTCACTAAAAGATAAAGTACATGGAATCAGTATTGCAAATGCACATCATTCACTCACTTTTGAAATAAAGAAGACCCCAGAATGTTGCCTTCTAGTTGTGTATCTTTGAAATAAACTTCAGGTTCAGATGACTGAATTTCTCATTAAGTTGATGTGATGTTGCTTCATTTACTCAGCCATAAATCTGTACCCAGAAAACAAGACTAGTATAACACAGCTGGGGCGAGTGCTAACAGTAAATTTTATAAATTTATCTTTTCATGGAAGTCATTTTTGAACTGAGTTTAATATTTCAGTGACATCAGTGTAGAATAGATGTCTGTGGGACAGGTTTTGTCTATATAATCAGTTGAACATTTCTGTGTTCATGGAGTTTTAGTCTTGCTTTTTCCCTGACTCCTATTTGTTTTCATAGGTTCTCTTTGTAAAGAGTCCTTTTCTGGCCAAGTTTCTTCTTCATCACTCATGCCACTTACTCCGTTCTGGACCCTTCTTCAGTCAAATGTGCCTGTGCTTCAACCTCCATTACCTTTGGAAATGCCACCGCCTCCGCCTCCACCTCCAGAATCCCCGCCTCCCCCTCCCCCTCCTCCTCCTCCTGCAGAAGATGGTGAGATCCAGGAGGTCGAGATGGAGGATGAAGGAAGTGAGGAGCCTCCTGCTCCAGGAACGGAGGAGGATACTCCATTGAAACCTTCAGCACAAACCACAGTTGTAACTAGCCAGGTGAGAAATGCCATCTGGCATTCTGAAAAGTTTTGGAGGACCGGGGCATGATTGACACGTTTTATTTTTTTTTAATTTATTTATTTATTTTGGGCTGTGTTGGGTCTTTGTTGCTGCATACGGGCTTTCTCTAGTTGTGGCAAACGGGGGCTACTCTTCATTGTGGTGCACGTGCTTCTCATTGCAGTGGCTTCTCTTGTTGCAGATCACAGGCTCTAGGTGCGTGGGCTCAGTAGTTATGGCATGTGGGCCCTAGAGCATATGGGCTTCAGTAGTTGCAGCGAGCAGGCTTCAGTAGTTGTGGCTTACAGGCCCAGTAGCTGTGGCTTGCGGGCTTTAGAGCGCAGGCTCAGTAGTTGTGGGGCACAGGCTTACTTGCTCCGCAGCATGTGGGATCTTCCCGGACCGGGGATTGAACCCGTTGTCCCCTGCACTGGCAGGCTGATTCTTAACCACTGCACCACCAAGGAAGTCCCTACATGTTTTATTTTAGAAGAGGGTACTTAACCAGGGGCTACAGCCACTGACTAGAATCTCTGTTTCAGACTTCAGCTGACTGTACCATCTCTAGTTCTCCTTCCACTAAAGCAATAAAGAGAAAAGCTACAGAAATTAGTACTGCAGCAGTTCAGAGATCAGCTACCATTGGTAGTTCTCCGGTCCTCTACAGCCAATCAGCTGTAGCTACAGGTAAGCATTGTGATTAAAATGTATTTTCATCAGTGTATTATCTTTGTTTCCAGAATTAGATATCATAAATTAATGTTAAAGGCTTTTCATTGCAAAGACAGTTTATGTGCATTTATTTCAGTTACTAAAAACCACTGTTAACATTGGCATATATCCTTCCAGATTGTTTTCTGAGCATTTACACAACATCATTGATCTTGATGTTTAAGTACATTAATGCTAAAATATTCAGAACACCAGAAAATGTGACTGGGTTTTTTGTTTGTTTTTGGGGGAGTGGTTTGTGTGTTTCTTGACGGGGGGGTATATTAGAATCACTTTGTAGGTGATCTAACTCCCAATTTCCTTTTCCTCCTCCTTCTTGTTTTTGGCTGTGTCACAATGTCCTTTTTCTTTTCTTTTTTTTTAAGATGTTGGGGGTAGGAGTTTATTAATTAATTAATTTATTTTTGCTGTGTTGGGTCTTCGTTTCCTTGCAAGGGCTTTCTCTAGTTGTGGCAAGCGGGGGCCACTCTTCATCGCGGTGCGTGGGCCTCTTACTGTCACAGCCTCTCTTGTTGCGGAGCGCAGGCTCAGTAGTTGTGGCGCACGGGCCTAGTTGCTCCACAGCATGTGGGATCCTCCCAGACCAGGGCTCGAACCCGTGTCCCCTGCATTAGCAGGCAGATTCTCAACCACTGCGCCACCAGGGAAGCCCCACGATGTCCTTTTTATAGTTTTATGTTTTCTGTTCTAGGTCACCAGGCAACAGGGATTGGACACCAGGCACTATCAGTTAGCCATCCAGCAACAGGAATGGGTCATCAGGCCAGAGGAATGAGCCTACAGTCCAATTACTTAGGACTGGCATCAGCTCCTGCAATTATGAGCTATGCTGAGTGTTCCGTCCCAGTGGCAGTGACTGCTCCCACATTGCAGCCAGTCCAGGCCCGCGGCGCTGTGCCCGCCACTGCCATTATAGAGCCGCCGCCGCCGCCACCTCCTCCTCCTCCTCCTCCCCCACCACCACCACCACCACCAGCTCCCAAAATGCCAGCACCTGAGAAGACAAAAAAAGGAAAGAAAGATAAGGTAGAGTAAACCTCTCTTTACATTTTAGTTTAAAATTTTTGTTTTATTGAGGTGATAGTTAAAGTATAAATTCAGTAGCACTTTGTATATTTACACTGTCGTGTAACCACCACCTCTCTCTGGTTACATAACATTTTCATAACTCCAGAGGAGAACCCTATACCCATTAAGCAGTCACACCTCATTACACCTGCAGTGAACATTTGGGTGCATATGTCTTTTTGAATTATGGTTTTCTCTGGGTATATGCCCAGTAGTGGGATTGCTGGGTCATATGGTAGTTCTATTTATAGTTTTTTAAGGAACCTCCATACTGTTCTCCATAGTGGCTGTATCAGTTTACATTCCCAGTAACAGTGGAGGAGGGTTCCCTTTTCTCCACACCCTCTCCAGCATTTATTGTTTGTAGATTTTTTAATGACGGCCATTCTGACCAGTGTGAGGTGATACCTCATTGTAGTTTTTTGCATTTCTCTAATGATTAGTGATGTTGAGCATCTTTTCATGTCTTTGTTGGCAATCTGTATATCTTCTTTGGAGAAATGTCTCTTTAGGTCTTCTGCCCATTTTTGGATTGGGTTGTTTGTTTTTTTGATATTGAGCTGCATGAGCTGCTTTTATATTTCGGAGATTAATCCTCTGTCGGTTGCTTCATTTACAAATAATTTCTCCCATTCTGAGGGATGTCTTTTTGTCTTATGGTTTCCTTTGCTGTGCAAAAGCTTTCAAGTTTCATTAGGTTCCATTTGTTTATTTTTGTTTCCATTTCTCTAAGAGGTGGGTCAGAAAGGATCTTGCTGTGATTTATGTCATAGAGTGTTCTACCTGTGTTTTCCTCCAAGAGTTTTACAGTCTGGCCTTACATTTAGGTCTTTAATCCATTTTGAGTTTATTTTTGTGTATGGTATTAGAATTTCATTCTTTTACACATAGCTGTCCAGTTTTCCCAGCACCACTTACTGAAGAGGCTGTCTTTTCTCCACTGTATATTCTTGCCTCCTTTGTCAAAGATAAGGTGACCATATGTGCGTGGCTTTATCTCTGGGCTTTCTATCCTGTTCCATTGATCACTGTTTCTGTTTTTGTGCCAGTACCATACTGCCTTGATTACTGTAGCTTTGTAGTATAGTCTGAAGTCAGAGAGCCTGATTCCTCCAGCTCTGTTTTTCTTTCTCAAGATTGCTTTGACTCTTCGGGGTCTTTTGTGTTTCCATACAAATTGTGAAATTTTTTGTTCTAGTTCTGTGAAAAATGCCATTGGTAGTTTGATAGGGATTGCATTGAATCTGTAGATTGCTTTGGGTAGTATACTCATTTTCACAATGTTGATTCTTCCAATCCAAGAACATGGTATAGCTCTCCATCTGTTTGTATCATCTTTAAGTTCTTTCATCCGTGTCTCATAGTTTTCTGCATACAGGTCTTTGTCTCCTTAGGTAGGTTTATTCCTAGGTATCTTATTCTTTTCGTTGCAGTGGTAAAGGGGAGTGTTTTCTTAATTTCATTTTCAGACTTTTCATCATTAGTGTATAGGAATGCAAGAGATATCTGTGTATTAATTTTATATCCTGCTACTCTACCAGATTCATTGATTAACTCTAGTAGTTTTCTGGTAACATCTTTAGGTTTCTCTAGGTATAGTATCATGTCATCTGCAAACAGTGACAGTATTTTCAGTTAATTTTTGTATGGTGTCAAGTAGAGATCCAATTTCACTCTCTTGAGTGTGATACCCTGTTGTCCCAGGACCATTTGTTGAAGAGACCATTCTTTCCCCCATTGAATGGTAGACCTTATCTAAAATCAGTTCACCATAAACATATGGGCTTATTCCATTGGTCTATATGCCAGCACCATGTTGTTTTGATTACTATAACTTTGTGGTATGTTTTGAATTTGAGACGTGTGAGTTCTCTGACTTGGTGCTTCTTTTTCAATATTGGCTCTTCAGGCCCCCTTGTAATTTCATATGAATTTAAAGGTCAGCTTTTCCATTTCTACATAAAAGGCCAGTGGAATTTTGATAGGGATTGCATTTACCTGTAGATTGCTTGGGTCTTATTACCTATTTAACAATATTGAATCTTTCAGTCTGTGAGCACAGGATTCCTTTCCATTTATTTAGGTCTTTAATTTCTTTCAGCATTGTTTTATAATTTTCAGTGTACAACTCTTTCATCTCCTTGGCTAAATTTATTCTCAGGTATTTTATTCTTTTGCGTGCTATTTTAAGTGGTATGATTTTACCCTTTTATCGTTATGTAATGTTCTTCTTTATCTCTTTTAACAGTTTTTTACTTAATTTCTGTTTTGTCTTGTAGTAATCCACTTACCCCTTCTTTCTCTTGGTTACAATTTTCATGGAATGTGTTTTTCTGTCCTTTCACTTTAAACTTGTGTATGTCCTTAGATGTAAAATGAATTTCTTATAGACATGATCAGTTTCAATTGCATTTTGTTTTTTTAATCCATTCTGCCAGTATTGTAACCAAAGAAAGTGGGGGTTCCAGCTGCTCACCACTCAGAAGCCAGTAAAGAGGCAAGGTTGGCGGAAGGGGAAGTTTGCTTTATTTTTGATGCTGGCAACCCGGGGTGGGGAGGAACTCCTGTCCAGAGGCCGACTCCCCCCACTTACAGTCAGTGGACAAGAACTTTCATAGGTGAAGGGAGCGGGCGACAGGCAGAAACAGCACTGTCAGCTCTAACAGTCCATCTTGAAATTGGTCATGCGGTGGCCTGATCAGCATCATCGTGATTGTTTTACGTACAATTAATCTTCAGTTCCACGGACAGTTTGTTCCCATTTCCTTGAGACCATTTCTTGGAATTGTGGCAGCTTATGTCATGGCTACAGTCTGGTCATCATGTAGTTAACATCTTCCACCTGGTGGGGATTTCAGTATAAGACAGCTCACAGGATGTGGCTCAGAATATTATCTATAGCCCTTGAGAAGGAACTAAAGGTCCTTAACTATGCTTAATGACTAAACATTTATTACTTGGTCTCATTTGACTGTTTTCCTTTGTTTCTGCATTTTCTCATTTCTCCAATGAAACTTTTTTTTTTTTTTTTTTTTTTTTGGCTGCGCTGCTCGGCATTTGGAATCTTAGTTCCCCAACAAGGGATTGAACCTGCACCCCCTGCAGTGGAAGCATGGAGTCTTAACCACTGGACCACTAGGGATGTCCCTAATTAAACTTATTCTTTGGCTGAAGTTTTTTCACAGACAAAATGTAGGCCAAGGACATGACAGGAAGGGACCATAGGGTCCTGCTCCATTGCAGTATGTGTTTTTTGATTGTAGCGTTTAATCCGTTTACATTAGTAAATTAATAATTTACTATAGTAATTACTGATAAGGATTTGGTATTCCTTTTGGTTGTTTTCTGTATGTCTTGATAGCTTTTTTATCTCTCATTTCCTCTCTTACTGCCTTCCTTTATGTTTAGTTGATATTTTTCAGTGACACATTTTGGTTTCTTTTTCATTTCCTTTTGTGTATATTCTATATTTATTTTCTTTGTGGTTATGGTAGGAATTACATGTAATATCTATTTTAAACTGGTACAGTCAATTGCAGACAAAAACTCCTATACAGACGCACCTCCACTCTGTTATGTTATTGGTGTTACAGATTATATCTTTATATACTGTGTACCCATTAATGTAGACTTGTAATTATTTTTTATGCTTTTGTCTTTTAAAATCTGTAGAAGAATAAAAATTATGAACCAGTATCACAATAATACTGGTTTTTATGTTTGTTCTTGTATTTACCTTTACCAGAGAACTTTATATTTTTGTATGACAAGTTACTATCTAGCATCTTTTCATTTCAGCTTGAAAGACATGCTTTAGCATTTCTCGTAGGGCACATCTAGTGGTAATGAATTTTCTCAGCTTTTGTTTATCTAGGAATATCTTAGTTTTTCTTCCTCAGTTTTTTTACATTTATTTATTTATTTATTTATATTTTGGGCTGCATTGGGTCTTCGTTGTTGTACGCGGGCTTTCTCTAGTTGCAGCGAGTGGGCGTTACTCTTTGTTGTGGTGTGTGGGCTCTAGGCACGCGGGCTTCAGTAGTTATGGCTCACAGGCTCAGTAATTGTGGCTTGCGGGCTCTAGAGCGCAGGCTCAGTAGTTGTGGCATACGGGCTTAGTTGCTCCACAGCACGTAGGATCTTCCCGGTCCAGGGCTCAAACCCGTGTCGCCTGCATTGGCAAGCAGATTCTTAATCACTGCGCCGCCGGGGAAACCCCATTATTTCTTATATAACATCTTTGCCCTTTTCTCCTTCTGAGATTCCCATAATGCATATATTGGTCCATTTGATGATGTCGTATAAGTCACTTGGACTCTGTTCACTTTGCTTCATTCTTTTCCTTTTTGCTCTTCAGACTCAATAACTTCAAATGACTTATCATCAATTTTGCTGATCTTTTTTTATGCCTATTGGAGTCTGTTGTTGAAATAGTGAATTTTCAATTCAGTTGATGTATTTTTCAGCTCCAGAATATTTCTTTGGTTCTTTTTAATAATAATATCTGTCTCTTTGTTGACAGTCTCATTTTGTTCACGTCATTTTCCTGATTTCCTTTCATTCTTTGTGTTTTTCTTTAGTTCTTTGGGCACATTTAGGACAGTTGTTTTAAAGTCTTTGTCTAGTAAATCTGAAACCTTTCTTTCTTCTTTTCTTCCTTTCCTTTCTTTCTTCTGCGCTGGGTCTTAGTCGTGGCACATGGGATCTTTTAGTTGCGGCCTGCAAACTCTTAGCTGCGGCATGCATGTGGAATCTGGTTCCCCATCCAGGGATCCAACCTGGGCCCCCTGCATTGGGAGTGTGGAGTCTTACCTACTGGACCACCAGGGAAGTTCCAGTATGTGTTTGTATGCTTTGTGATCTTTGGTTGAAAACTGCACATTAGAAAAAACAACAAACTCTCCCAGTCTTTGCACACTGACTGTGTATGGAGGAAAACCTTCATTAATGAGTCCAACATGAAAGTGCAACATTTTTTCAGGCCTTTCCTGGGCATATGTGTTACCTGGACATGTGCTGTTTTTTGTTTTCCTTTCCCCTTGTGTATTTACTTTTAATTTCCCTAAGAGAGTCACACCTGCTTCTTCTGTGAGCCTTATATGTTCTGTTGTATTCCTCTGCCCATGATCTTTTGCCCCCATCTGTCCACATGACTTCTGTCCCACTGTGGTTTTCACATGCCGCAGCTCCTGCTACTGCCTTTCATGGTTTCCAACCTGAGACCCAAAATATGCCACCATTCCTGGCTGACCTCCAAGTTAAGACAGTATTGAAACCAGTCCCTAAGGCAACCACAGACAGTCTAGAACATATCAGACATTCCAGTTATTTCCTTCCACCTGGAGGGGGAGAACTAAGAATTGGGCCATTTCATCCCAACCACATTGGGGAGGGTGTGTGGAATAAGGGCAAGCAAACATGCCACAAAATTTCCTGTTTTTAGTGTGGGTTTTTCTTGATTGGGTGTTCTCTTGGTTGCTCAAGATCTTTGACTGGTTTCCAGAGTTCCCACAAAGCCATTTTAGTCAGTCTCTATTTGTTTATATAATATTTCCATGGGGAAACAAGGGCTTGGAGCTTCATAGTCCGCCATCTTTCTGACATCATCCTCATGAACACTTTGAATGCCCTAAATTACCTAAAGAAACTTTCTCATCAGCTTTTCCCCTCCCAGTGAAGTGTTATAAAAAATCAACAGTGACAGGATAATGTCTTGAATTAGATTCTTGTCAGACAACTTACTCTACCGCATACAGGTCTCCTGAGCCAACATACTGTTGACCACCTACGTGTCTTTACTTTGTTTACCAGTCCCACTACTATTCATTCTTTTATAATTAAATTGTTAGAATGATCAGTGCCCAGGAATCATTTCTCTTACGAAGCCTTCCTTGGCGCCCTGCCTCCAGTCTTCCAAGAGAGATAATTACTTCCACCTCCATTCATTCAACAAGTAATTTTTTAGCCAATCATGCTTTTATAGTCATATAAATAATAGTTTTGAAAATCCAGTATTCTACATTAATATGTCATTTTTATGTACCTGTTATCTGAAAACAATGATCCATCTCTTTAGTGTTACCGGCCATTTTTAAAGGATGTAAGAGAGTGTGGGGGGGTGGGCAGTGGGATGAATTGGGAGATTGGGACTGACATATATACACTGATATGTATAAAATAGGTAACTAATAAGAACCTGCTGTATAGCACAGGGAACTCCACTTCCCTGTACAATGAAAACTAACACAAACATTGTAAAAAACTATACCCCAATTTAAAAAAAAAGAATATAAGATATATACTCAGTACCTCTGATGTTCAAGAATATTTAAGACCAGTGTATATTTTCGATATTTTTGCTGAAGAGTTTTGTGTGTGGTTTACTAGAAAATAAACTAGAAAAAAAGGCATTCTAGCCATTTAATCTTTATTCCTCTGGCTGCAGTGTTCCCATATTAAAAACGTGTTCAAATAGCCAGTGCAACTCGGGATCCATGGTTTTGAATGTGATCGGCAGTACATAACTTCTGAAACATAAAGTACTTTCCCATGACAAATAGAAATGAAATGCACTACAAATTTTCAAAATCCTATGGAAATCAGAATGAAAGCACAACTCTACCTAGATCTATGTTTTTTAATCATACTTGGAGACGTTCGGCGAGAGCTTGTAACCCCAGTGAGCCCTCTATGCACAGGTGACCGTTATTAATTCATGTTACTTTTTACTCAGTTGGTTCCATGCTAACCCAGATGAGCTATGTTGGAGCTTGCTGGAAGGGTGTATATGCAGTGGGTCAGGTTGTACCACAGGTGAAATGACAGAATGGAATGTGGGAAGGTGTGTGGAGCAGAAGGTTTAAGCACTATAGATGGGCATTTCCCCAGAAGGTTAAAAACTGTCAGTGACAGTCAAAATAGGGTATCGAGCAAGGAGCCAAGTAATTTTAAAAGACTGAAAATATTAAGCTGATTTTCTCAACTCTTTTGGGGACTTAATCAAGAAATGTGTTTTCTCTTAAGTGCAGGCCGGAAAAAAAGCTTGGGTCCTTATACCCGATCCTCACAGGAGCACAGCACTCAGTCACACCTATCGCTTGAGTGCCTGCTTGTCACGTTTAGAGTGTAACCTGGCCAAGTCTTCAAAACCGCAGGGATAAAAAGTGGTTCTTATCAATGTCTAATACAGTGTTTCTCTAAATTCAAAGACCTAATCATAAATATCAGCAGGTATATTTTGAATACATACTGTGTCAGGCATTCTCTCTAGGAGCTCTGTGTTCAGTAGCTAACCAACAAAATCTCTGCTTTTGCTTTTGTAGAGCTTTTCTGGTGGGCTTGGAGAGGGTATGGGGGGACTGGGTTGCAGAAACAGATAAGCAGATATATGTTCAGTGTTTAAAAATGCAATGAAAAAAAGTGTAAGAGGACAGAAAGTGACCTTTGGGAGGTGGTACTGTTTCATGTAGATAGGGTGGTCAGGGAAGGCATCTTTGCTAAAGAGTGCCATTGATCAGAACTCTGAAGGTAGTGATAGAGCAAGCCATGTTGGATATGTAATAAATATCACAAGCTTTTTTTACTGTGAGATTATGTTTATTATAGGCAATTTAGAAAATGAAGTTAAGCTGATAGAAAAATTTATTATTGTATCTCCTCTTAGAACTAATCTCATCATTAATGTTTTGATATACCTCTTTGCTTTTTTCATATTTAATAGTTGCCTTTGACTCTGTTGGCTCTTTCCAGAAAAGCTGGTCATTTGTTTCTCAGCACTGTGTTTCACTTGATGTGAACACTGCATCCATTTAAAATTGTAAAAGGGTACACTGTGGTTCTTTTTTCCTTTTTCTTAAAAAAAATTTATTTATTTTGCCTGTGCTGTGTCTTAGTTGCAGCTCACAGGATATTTAGTTGCGGCATGCAGACTCTTAGTTTCAGCGTGCATGCAGGATTTAGATCCCTGACCAGGGATCAAACCCAGGCCCCCTGCATTGGGAGCATGGGGTCTTACCCACTGGACCACCAGGGAAATCCCGGGTACACTGTAATTCTGAGAAAATGAGACAAGGGCAAGAGTTTTGAATTTCATAGAATAAGGCTAAAGAAGATGTTTCTGACATGATTTCATAAAACACCACATTTACACTTTTTTAGTTTTTTTTTTTTTTTTTTTTTTTTGCGGTACACGGGCCTCTCACTGTTGCGGCCTCTCCCGTTGCGGAGCACAGGCTCAGCGGCCATGGCTCACGGGCCCAGCCACTCCATGGCATGTGGGATCTTCCCAGACCGGGGCACGAACCCGTGTCCCCTGCATTGGCAGGCGGACTCTCAGCCACTGCGCCGCCAGGGAAGTCCCCCAATTTTTAGATTTTTAACCAAGCTTTAAGTTTATAGTTGGTAGAAATTTCTGGCAAGAACTTAGAATGGTATTTATTTTTGGTGTTTCTGTTCCTTTAATTTTGAAGTTCACTTATTCCTTCGAACTAAGGAAAAGATCCTGATCTCATGTGAAGGACTCATGCACTTGTTTTATGTATTATATTCCTTTGTTACAGGCAAAGAAGAGTAAAACCAAAATGCCATCTCTGGTAAAGAAGTGGCAGAGTATCCAGCGTGAGCTAGATGAAGAGGAGAATTCTAGTTCCAGTGAAGAGGACCGAGAATCAACTGCACAGAAGCGAATTGAAGAGTGGAAACAGCAGCAGCTGGTCAGGTAAAAGAAAGAACCATAGATGGCGCGGATAGTGGTGGTTGTAGCTGTGGTTTTAGAGCCATCATGTTCTTAAAATCATAGCCCTTAATTTGATTCCTTTACAGACTTACCTAAGTAGTTTTTAGTTCATAGAAATGTTTATTTCCCTATAAAAATTATAATCTGGCCTTTTTCAAAATCAGAAACATCAAATCTGTAATACTTCCCACTGATTGTTCCTCTTAGGCAAAGAGCTATCTTAACCCTGAGCATATGGGGAAAAATAGTCATCCCCATTTACCATGTAGCTCCAAGAGACTCTTCTATATGTATATTTTTAAATATTTCAAATAATTTACAGACATAAAAAATAAAGAGGAGAAAACTTAATTGGAAATTTTAGTAAGAATCTAAACATAGCTAACTCAAATTTTTATTTATTTTCATGGTTTTTGAAGGTACACATACTGAAATGAGCAACATTCTTTGAATGCAACTAATTGCTCAGTTGTCATGCGTAACTTGGAACATACTCCTCTCATAAATGGTGCCAGATTTCAGGTTCATCTCTGATAGGTTCTAGCTTATCATTACTTCTGGTTCTTGCACTTGCAACCTCCATAAATGCAGTACTTATGAAAATATTGGGGGGAGTTCCCTGGCGGTCCAGTGGTTAGGACTCTGCGCTTTTACTGCTGAGGGGCCCGGGTTCAGTCCCTGGTCAGGGAAAGATCCTGCACGGCATGGCCAAAAAAAAAAAAAAAAAATTGGGAGAGGATAGCCATCTTTGCTTCATAATTCAAAACATTTTCATTCTTAGATCCATAAACACTAATTGGAATAGTCATTCCAGTGAATTTTTTTGTTCCTAAAATATCTGTTTCTCTCCAGCCACTACACACCTGCTTTCAGCATTTGTCCCACTTATGAACCTTATCAAATAAATTTTAGCATGTAGCAGTATAAAACCTGAAAGGTTTCTAAGGAAAATGCGATCGATGGTCCCAGTTCTTGTTACAAAATATTGGGTGAAGGAGGTTGTTCAGATTTATTTATTATTTATTTATTTTATTTATTTTTGGCTGTGTTGGGTCTTAGTTGCAGCACACAGGATCTTTGTTGAGGCATGTGGGATCTTTCGTTGTGGCGCGAGGGCTTCTCTCTAGTTGGGGCATACTCGTTTTCTCTTCTCTAGTTGTGGTACGTGGGTTCCAGAGCACGTGGGCTCTGTAGTTTGCGGTGTACAGGCTCTAGTTGAGGTGTACGAGCTCAGTAGTTGTGGTGCTCGGGCTTAGTTGCCACACAGCATGTGGGATCTTAGTTCCCTGACCAGGAATCGAACCCGTATCCCCTGCATTGTAAGGCGGATTCTTTACCAGTGGACCACCAGGGAAGTCCCAGGTTGTTCTTTTCAGTGAGACTACTGTATTTCCTTTTTGACCTTACATTTCCTTACTTTTACAAGAATGTGTTGTTTTCCTTCAGTATGTTCACTCATCAGTCTTGAATTTGAGAAGATTCATCTAGATTATGGTCCTCTTATCACTCATAGTCTGAGATTTTACTTATCCAGTCAATTTTACCATCACAGTTAGAATCTACAGTGCCTCTGTCTCTTGGCATTTATCTGATTGTATAATATTGGGGAGCGGTAGGGAGACTATGAAGATGTTGTCTCCAGACTTCTTTTTTACTTCCTGGAAAGGAGATGCACTGTTTTGGGCAACACAATAAGAAAGCTGAGGGGTGGTATTAGTGATGATTTATTTAACTTTTGTATCATCGTTGTAGATGATTCCATTATTCTTCAGCTTTCTTACTATTTTAATCTTTTTTTAATATTGCTGGGAATTGACTAATGATTAATTCCTACAGTGATGAAATAACAAACTATTTCAAGATGATCGGAAGTCACAAAGATTCTGTAATTAATCTTAGCTCATTTTGTATTTATAAAAGGGTCTAAGGCACCCATTCTGATAATTGTAAGTTACAACCTGAGTTTTTGTTTGTTTTTGCCGTGCTGCGAAGCTTGTGGGATTGAAGCCAGGCCCTCGTCAGTGAAAGCATGTAGTCCTAACTACTGTACCACCAGGGCATTCCCTAGAATCTGAGTCTTAATTGGTTTTATAAATGATTGAATAAGCCATGAGAGATCAATCCTAATTAGAACTGATCAAAAGAGAGTCTCAAAAATGTTAGGTCCAACGGTCCCTGATGGTATGTTAAGAGTTAAATATATCTTCCTATGTGTTAAATATATCTAAGATAAGGAATCATAACTCCTAGGGACCAAGAAATACTTTTACAAGAATGTGTTATTTTCCTTCTGTATGGCTTCAGTGGTTGCTGGGGAGATATAAAAACAAATATGCACTCACATATAAATAAAACTATAGAGAAGAGTGCTTTGTGTGTGTTTGGTTGACCTATCAATTAAGAAATTTGATGAAGAATAACGCTGGTACTTAGCTGAGAAACTTGAAACATTTTCATGAACATAGATAAAATATATCACATTTTCGGTTTCAGTTAGCTTTTATTTGCTAGGAAATAAACACTTTTTCGTTCTTTTTCTTTCCAGTGAACTAATTTAATCTGTACGTTGTTTTCACAGTGGCATGGCAGAGAGAAATGCTAATTTTGAAGCCCTTCCTGAAGATTGGCGAGCAAGACTGAAGAGAAGAAAAATGGCTCCAAACACATAGTTTTTTAAATTTTTATTACTGTTTTTTTTGTTTGTTTTTTTAATCATTTCCGAGTCTTAACCAGTCTTACTGTTGTCAATAAACTATAAATGTCATGAGGGAGAGCATATGATGAATTTCCTGGGCAAGAGTATACACGTACAAAATTGCCACGTTTGTGAAATGTAATTTTTCTGTTTTGCTGAAAGGTGAGGTGACTGAATGCTCTGACCTGGCTGCCTTTATTCTCACACTGGCAAACTCAGCATGTTAGGTACATTAACCTCATCAGTCTGGAATATGTGGTTCATGCGTATGACACCTCTGTAGAGGACTCACTGAAGAAAAGTGAAGGATTTTCCTGCCTCATAGAGGCTCTTGTAGTTCCTAGTGTGGCACGCTCTCTCTCATTAACTTCTTCAGAACAAGTGCAATTAAGAAAGCAGCTCTATATTTTGCCTTGCTTAACTGGGATTATAGGAATCTCTTTCTGACCTCTTCCTCTAGTCTGCCACCCCTGAAGTGCTGAGATACATCAAGTCGTTCACCTTGTTCTAACAGATGGCCACACTCTTCAGAGTATTCTTTCTCACAAATTCTAGAACTGATAAAGATAGCTCAGTCATTTCACATACTAGGTGGCATATTTAAATTACAGTAGAGGTGGCAGCAGCAGCAGGTGTTTGCGTCTTTGATTTTGAGAATTTCCTCCTCACGTATGTGGCAGTAAATGTAACAAAAGCCACTGTATGTACTGATGTGTCTCCATTGTCTTACCTTGGTCCAAAGTTCACCTTCCATTTATGTGTGAATGTATTCTCCATAAAATTCCAGTATTTAAAAAGCAGTTTACTGTTCTGTACTTTCTATTGTATCGCAATCAGGTAAAAGTCACTTTAAACTGAAGAAAAAGCAAATTGTGTTTTAAAGCTGTTTGTATTTCTCCAGTTTCTGACCTTGTAAATTTGTATATATGCACTAATAAAGCTTTTTTTATACTTCTGATTGATTATTCTTTTGCTCCTGTTTTGCCTATTAACTCCACGATTATGTAACCAAGACTTACTTTAAGTCAATTGTTTTTTCTAATCAGCTATAGTGTAAGGTATGTGCAAACATTGAAGAACAGCTCCAGGAAAAAAAAGCATCAGGATCTTGAGCCCGTTGCGGGGTGCGAGGACGGGGTTAGAAAAACAGGCCTCTAGTACCAGAAGGTGTGACTTAAATTTTGGAGCTTGTAGCCTGTAATATTAGCTAGTGTTTGGCCTACTTAAATCCTGGGAATGATGTAATGTGGTTAATATTGTGAAAAAAAATAAAGGTGCTTTATATTTTTTCCACTAATTACAAAAGTTATGTATACTTAGAGTCATGTAAAGTTAACCAAAGACAACAATAGTTAGAATTTTATTCTAGTATATTTATATGCATATAATTGTCTAATCAGTGTCATGTATGCTTGTGTGTTGGTTTTTTACCGTTATGTATTTCGGTGACCATTTTGTATATAAATTGTTTTTCTGGGCTTCCCTGGTGGTGCATTGGTTAAGAATCCACCTGCCCAATGCAGGGGACACGGGTTTGATCCCTGGTCTGGGAGGATCCCACATGCTGCGGAGCAGCTAAGCCCGTGCACCACAGCTGCTGAGCCTGTGCTCTTAGAGCCTGCGAGCCACAACTACTGAGCCCTCGTGCCTGGAGCCCATGCTCCCAGGGTGGAGGCCACTGCAATGGGAAGCCCACGCAACTGCAACGGGGAGTGGCCCCCGCTCGCTGCAGCTAGAAAAAGACCGCACGCTGCAGCGAAGACCCAATGCAGGAAAGAGAAAAATAAATTTTAAAAAATCAAATTCTTAAAAATGTACCGTAAAATTTTAAAAAATAAAATTGTTTTTCTTGTAATTTGCGTAGAGCATATTTCTGGAAATAGAGGCTGTCAACTAGCCATTAAAGCTTTTGCTTTAAGTGCCAGTTTTCCAGACTTCTGGGAATTGGTACAGGGACGAAGTGCCTTTGTCCCTCTCCTGCCAGAAAGGAGCGTTGTTTAGAATCTGACAATTTGATAGTCAAAATGTGTGGTTTTAATTTACTAACTTGTATGTTTTCAATGTAGGAGGTAATTTATCAGTTCTAGCTATGGGATGGAGAGAAGGTGAAAGAGGGGAAGCGGCTCCGTTTGAGCAATACTCAACAGTTTCCTAAAGCTGAGGAACAGCTGCTTTTTTGTTTGGGGCCCGGCCACGGGGCATGCGGGATCTTAGTTCCCCAACCAGCAATCGAATCCGTATCCCCTGCAGTGTAAGCACGGAGTCTCAAACACTGGACCACCAGAGAAGTCCCCATCAATGCAATTTCTAATCCCCAGAAGCCAGGCTGCAATACTGTAGGAAAGGAGGAATGTGAATCCTCGGTACCTGAACGCCAGTCTTCGACTTTTCTCCTGTTCCCCACCCCTTCCTCGGAGGCGGAGCCTCGCTCTCCGGAAGCGCCCAGCCGCCTCGCTCTCCCGCTTCCGCCTCGTGGTTGCTAGGCAACTGGGGCCCTAGAGGAAAGCAGTGTCGCGTGAGCGTGACGGGAGTGTCTTGTGGTAGGTGCGCGACTGGTTCTCTACCTGCGGACCGTGTCCCTCGCCTCGCTCACGCTCCTCTGTCGCCACAGGCTCCGTACGCACCCCTGCTGCCCCGGACGGGCCGGGGTGCAGAGGCGGTAGCAACCTTCCCTCTGCAGTCGTAAGAGATCTCTACGCCCCGTCCCGCGACTCTCCGGGAAACTGCCCTTCGCCACTTTCTCCCTGCCCAGGAAACCCTGAATCCCTGAATTCCGTTTTCAGAGCCCACTCTCCGGGCTCTTGACCTTTCTTTTCCACCCACCCCGAGACGACTGCACCGGACCCCTCATCCCCTTTTCTTTCACTTTCCTGAGGCGACCTGGTGGGGGGCATCTCCCTCACTGGTGGGGAAAGAAGCATGGGGCCAGCAGGGGTCCTGGCGCCACCGGAGGAGGAGGCTGGAAGACAAGGCGCTCTCCCAGATTCTTCAGGTGCGCATCGGGCCTCGTGGCGGGTCCCTGTTTATCTGAGGAGAGGTTGGGTTGGCAGGGAAGACGGAGCGGTACCGCAGGGTTTCCTAAAGTAGCGTGGGAGCTGCGAAGCGGAGGGAGGGGACGTGGGTGAATTTCTACAGTTTTTCAGTTGTTCTAATCTGGTTTTTTAGCTTCTCCTATGTAATCAACTGCCCTTTTGGAAATTGGTCAGGGATTGTTGCTGGATGCCGGTGTCACTGACAGGTCTTCAGCATACCACGCAGAAGTAACATGTTCCCAGCTTTGGAAACAGAGCTAAAGCAGCAGGTCGGTACACACTCCTCTCCAGGCACTCCACAGAAATCCAATACTAGATCCGAAGGTATATTCTGGTGGCATCTTTTTCTGGCTGGAGATCTTGATCCCAAAGATAGAATAATTTGCACAAATGTCTTTCACATCGTTTGTTTACAGAAGTTCTCAGGTATAGTGTCCTCTGCAACAATGCTTGTGTATTTTCGTTAAGAGTCAGTATTATTCTTATAACAGGCTGTTATAATAATTCTCTACAATTATGAAAGCACTTTCTTGATTGAGATGGCCTGTCGTTTCACAGACTCTTCCTGAGGCCTATGAAGACTTTATGTACCATCACCTCCAGTACTATGGCTACTTTAAAGGTAATATCTCATTGTTATCTAGCATCACCTTTCCTGGGTTCATGAAGTAAATTGTTTGATCAACTGAGAGAGTTGTGCTTGGATAAACTGATGAATTTTTCCAGCACCACCATTAGTGAAAGAACTTCCTTTCCCTACTGATATGCTGTGTTACCCCTGTTGCGTGTCCATTTATACAAGGGTTTGTTTGTCTGTCCTTGCACCAATACCACCCTTTCTTAATGACACCACATGGCATTAAAACAGTCTTGATCTCTGGAAAGACATGTCCTCCCATATTGTCGTTCTTCAAAAGTGTCTTGGCTATTCTTACCTTTTTATATAATTTTAGAATTGGCTTGTGATGCTTAAAAAATATATGGGATTACATTGAATCTATAGATCAGATTTGACAAGAAATGAGAATTTTCCAATACCAGGTTCTCCCATCTATTAATATAGTCTAATTCTCTAATTTACTTAGGTCCTCCTTAATGTCTCCCAATAAGATTTATAATTTTTTTCATAGAACTGCATATTTGTATGCTATTATAAGTGATATCTTTTTAAATTTTGATCTTCTAACTTTGCTCCTGGTATTTAGAAATAAAATGTAGGGCTTTTTTTGTTTGTTTGTTTTTTTGTGGTACGTGGGCCTCTCACTGTTGTGGCCTCTCCCATTGCGGAGCGCAGGCCCCGGACGCGCAGGCTCAGCGGCCATGGCTCACGGGCCCAGCCGCTCCGCGGCATGTGGGATCCTCCCGGACCAGGGCACAAACCCACGTCCCCTGCATCAGCAGGCGGACTCTCAACCACTGCACCACCAGGGAAGCCCCTAAAATGTAGGTTTTTATATTGATTTTATTTCTATCAACCTTGTTAGACTTTCTTATTAACTATTTCATTTGTAATTTGTTGAAAACTGAATTTCCAGCTCACCATATTCAGCAGAGCCCTCAGGACAAAGCAGCTCCCACTCTGAGTGCTGCACTTTCACTCTGAGTACTTGCCTTCACTTGGTTGTATAGCTGCCTCCCAATTTTCCACTCTACCATACTGCTTCTCAAGTCTTCTCCTCAGCATGAAATGGAGAAAATGATGTTTAATTCACATAAATTGGAATGTGAAAGCTCTTTGGAAAATGGGTTGTATTCATTGTAAACGCCTGTGGTGGCAGGTGGTGACTAGAAGGAGGTTTGCTAGTAGTAGTGGTTTGGGTGTTGACCTACATGTTGGAGGTGATGAACTAGCCTTCCAGCACGTTTCAGTAAACTGCCTGTTCTTAGCTGAGAGGGGCAGTTTAACAAACTGCTACGCACCAGCATGTTGGGAAGAATAATCCTCGATACCTGTTGAGTGGCTCTTTTGGGGAAACAGAGGATTTGATACCAGACCCCTTGCAAAAGGAGAAGCGTCTGTGTGAGTAATAATCAGTGTTGTATGACCCCCAGAACCCTCACGTCCTTGAGCAACAGCTCCTGGTGTTCAGGAGAACATGGCCTAACGTGGGAGAAGCCAAGGGAGCAGCCTTGGCCACCGTTTCTGACATTACTGAAAAATGTTCTCTCTTGAGGCTTCCCTGGTGGCGCAGTGGTTAAGAATCCGCCTGCCAATGCAAGGGACACGGGTTCGAGGCCTGGTCCGGGAAGATCCCACATGCCGCGGAGCAACTGAGCCCATGTGCCACAACTACTGAAGCCCGCACTCTAGAGCCCGCGAGCCACAACTACTGAGCCCGCACGCCTAGAGCCCATGCCCTGCAACAAGAGAAGCCACCGCAGTGAGAAGCCCGTGCACTGCAATGAAGAGTAGCCCCCGCTCGCCACAACTAAAGAAAGCCCATGTGCAGCAGCAAAGACCCAACACAGCCAAAATAAATAAATAAAATTTTTAAAAAATGTTCTCTCTTAAAAAACAAAGAAAGAAATTTTTAAATGAAAAGAAAAATAACAAAACAAAAAAATATTCTCTCTAGATCTGCTTTGGATTTTGTAGTTTTAAATTAAAATACTGTGCATTCTGGGGGCTTCCCTGGTGGCGCAGTGGTTGAGAGTCCGCCTGCCGATGCAGAAGACACGGGTTCGTGCCCCGGTCCGGGAAGATCCCACATGCTGCGGAGCGGCTGGGCCCGTGAGCCATGGCCGCTGAGCCTGCGCATCCGGAGCCTGTGCTCCGCAACGGGAGAGGCCACAACAGTGAGAGGCCCGCGTACCGCAAAAAAAAAAAAAAAAAAAAAATACTGTGCATTCTGGATGATCTTCCTCCAAATTATTAGAAAATTTGTTAGAACGCCTTGGTCAAGAGTAACACATTGATTTTTTTTCATGCAGTTTTGGTGGATATATTTGTTAAGGCTCTTTGCGTAAGAGTGGTGGAAACCAATTCCAGCCAGCTTAAGCAAAAATAATTTTTTACAGGGATTCCACAAGTTTCTTCTGGAATCCAAGGGTAGGAATGCAGTTGAATTTCTCCCTCAGTACATATCCAACCAAACATCAGTTCACTTCTCTTTACTGCACATCCTTCCCCCACCCCAACCCTCCCCCAGCTACCATCATCTCACTATTGAAACAGCCTCATAATTGGTCTCTTGGCTTCTCTTGTTCCATGATGCCCCCTTCCAATCCATTTTCCACACAGCAGTGTTCTTTTTTATGTGCAAATCTGATTGTGTCCCTTTTCTAGTTAAAAATCTATGAATGACATAAGACCCAAAAGCCATAAAATATAACACTGATAATTTTTACAGCAAAAATTTAAATTTCTGTATAGAAAAAATACCATTAGTAAAGGAAAATAATTGGAAAAAAATTTTGTGACAAATATGTCAAAGGGTTAATTTCCTTAACATAACAACACTTACAAATCAATATGTAAAAGATGACCAAATAGAATAATGGACAAAGGACATGAGCAAGGAGTTCATAGAAAAGAAAACACAGTCAACAAGCTTTATGAAAAGATGCTCAATTTCACCTCTAATTAAAGATACAAATCAATATGTCAAGGTACCATTTTTAAATTATGAGATTTGGGCAAAAAATATTTTTTTTTCGGTCAGGAGGTGGGAGAACACTCCCACACTGCTGTTAGGAATGTGAATAGATAAGATTTTTTAGAAAGGCAGTTTGGCAATAGGTGGAAAATGTAAAATGGTACTTAACCTTTGATGTAGCAATTCCATTTTCATTTTCAAATATGTATCTTATATTTTTGCTCATCCCAGTGCCCAGAAGCCTTTTCCATTCTGTGTCCCAGAGCTCCTGGCAGGGAATAGAAAGGCAAGGGTTGAGCAAAGGAGACTGTTAAGATGGAATGGCTCAGGAGCCAGCCGACCACCCCCCTTCAGCTTCCTCCTGCCCCATTTGCTGACACTTGAAATAACATCGATAAGAAACAATTGCCAGTCTTAATATAATAAAAAAATGTAAAATGCAAAGACAGCTGCTAGAGGTGACACAACAATGTAGATGAATTTTAGAGTATAACTGATAACCTGACACTTTTTTCCCCCCGTTTTGATCATTGGAGTGAGGAAGATATTTTTCTTTATCTTTGTAGCAAAGCATTTATTATGTTGTTATTGTTGTTTTTTTAAACCAGAAAAGTACAAAGGAGGTAAAAAAGGAATGAGTTATAATGTGCTTGTTTCAAAAAAAAAAAAAAAAAAGAGAAGAGAAGGAAAGGAAGGAACAAACGAACGGAGGAAAGAAACCAAAAAAGAAAGAAAAGGAAATATATGTATAAGCTTAGAAAATTCAAATGGTAGGAGAAAAACACAAAAGGAAATTAAGAGCTCTCCCTGCCCCACCCTTAATATAGCCACTATTGTAATCATTCTTTTCAGGAAAAAGAAGATATATCCTCAAGTGCCTATATATCTTTTCTTCTTAATTGCTCATAGGGATCCTATACATAATCTTTGATTTTTTTTGTTTAAAAATAGAGCCTTTTCATATGAGCACAAGAAGCATCTACCTCATTCTTTTTAGAGCACCTACAGTATTCCATCTCATTAACATGTCATAATTATTTTAACTTCCCTTTTGTTGGATGCTTTGGTTGTTTGCACATTTTTATTATTTGACCGTTACTGCAGTGAGCATCTTCGTATATGTATCTTGACGAGCTTTTGTTAAGAAAATCTATAAAGTAATTTCTAGCAATGGGATTGCCGAATCAAGGGTTTGGGTGTTTTAGATCTTACTAGACATTGCCAAATTGCTTTCCAGAAAGTTTGCACCAATTTGCCTTTTTGTCAGCAAGTTATGAGAGTACTTGTTTACTTACACCTTTGCCAGGGTGAGTGTGAAAACACATAAATGTTTTTCCTGTCTGTTAGGTAAAAAACTGTTATCTCCTTGTCATTTTGATTTACATTTCTTTATGAGTGAGATTGAGCAGCTTTGCCATCTTTTCAAATGTTTGTTGCCTTTTCCCCCTGCATTAAACAGTGGGGGAAATATTTTAGACACAGAAATGCAGGGGCCCAAAGTGGGGGCGGGGGATGGAAAGGTATAGGGGACACGGGCAGGAAAAAGAAAGATCCATCGGACCAACCATACCTCTTCCTTCCCCTTTCTAGGGCCTACCAGTCTATCTTCAACTGTGCACAGACAGATAGAAGCTGTAAGCAGAGGTGTTTCATGTCCTTCCAGACCAGAAAACGGAAACTCCTGTAAGGAAATGTCTCTCCCTCCTGCTCTCCCCACCAGAGCTGGGAGTTACTACCCTAGGGGCCTTCAGCCTTTCTTTCCTCTTTCCCTTTCTTTTCATTCTTCCTCTCATTTCCTTTTTTTCCCCCTTTGTCCTTGAACGCGCTTGTTTTCCTCCCTTTTTTTCCATTCTTTATTTCCCAAGAACTCTTCTCTCTCTTCTGCCCCTGCTCACTCCTCTGCCCCTATCCACCTCCCTGTTTTGTAAGTCTCTCTGTCCTTTGAATGGTTATATTATGAACTTGAAATGTAATTTGTAGATTGTTTCACTGTAGTTAATAAAGTTTTATGTCCTTTTTTTCTAAAACGCTAGTGGTTGAATTGAAAGTTTTCTTTTTTGCCTCTCTCTAGACAAAAATAACAACACACGTTAAGTAACTTTTATTTGTAACCCACTGTTGAAATGTCTTTGACCCATTAACATTGATTTAAAAAAAAGAAAAAAGTTTCTTCTAACTTACTCTAAAGCTTTACATTTAAATGTTTAACAGACTAAGGCAGAACTTTAACTTAACGTTTTATAGTTTTGATGCTGTCATCCCGTACTAAATCTCTTTGAAGGAGAAACATGTCATAGGATTGCGTATCTGTGCTAATATATTAATACAGTGCTTAAACTTACATATTTGTTACAGTTGAGCAGTAAAGTTCCCAAGGAAGAAGAGGAAACTGTTCACTCATTCCCTTTCCCTTTGGCAGATTCCCTTATGCTGAGTTCACCACTTCTTAAGAGCAGACAGCTTCTTCATGATGACCTTGGTGAAGTAAACTCACGTCTTCGAGAACCCCGAGATCTCTTTGCTTTTTTCTCCAGCAGTGGGCCACTGCAGGCTCCAAGATGGCCAATAGAATGTGAAGTCATCAAGGAGAACATTCATCATATTGGTAATGTGACTTACGTGTCATGGTCTTGCCGTTCTGACAGACTATATTACAGTTTTAAGTTCTACATACCACAGTACAAGACGGGACAGATTCACCATCTGTTAGCTCACCCTTAACATGTTTAAGCTCTGGGAAACTGGTATACACTCACCAAAGTCAAAAGTTACACTAATGTATAAACTAGAATGCTTCTGAGTTTATTGGAATGGGAGGATACCTTTCTAGAGGCCAAAATATATCAATACTTAAATCTGTTTTCTAGATTATTCCCATTTCAGTATGTTTGGTTGAGTTTTATAAAAGTTGTATTTTTACCAGCTTTGGTAAAATTGATGAACACCATGTATATAATACCAGAATGTAGTTTTTACTGGTTTTTTCCCCACGGTTTTATTGAGATATAATTGACATAAAACATCGTATTAGTTTAAGGTGTACAATATATATTGCAAAATGACTTTCACAGTAAGTCTGGTTAACATCCATCAACTCACATGGTTACGTTTTTTTCTTGTGATGAGAACTTTTAAGATTTACCCTCATAGCGACAGAAGAGTTTCCAACTATATCAACCAAATTTTTAAAAAATTTTTATTGGAATATGGTTGATTTACAATGTTGTGTTAGTTTCAGGTGTACAGCAAAGTGAATCAGTTATACATATACATATATCCACTCTTTTATTTTTAGATTCTTTTCCCATATAGGCCATTACAGAGTATTGAGTAGAGTTCCCCGTGCTATACAGCAGGTCCTTATTAGTTACCTATTTTATGTATAATATGTGTGTATTATGTGTGTATATGTCAGTCCAAATCTCCCAATTTGTCCCTTCCCCCACTTATCCTCTGGTAACCATAAGTTTGTTTTCTACATCCGTGACTCTACTTCTGTTTTGTAAATAAGTTCATTTGTACCCCTTTTTTTTTATTCCACATATGAGCGGTATCATATGATATTTGTCTTTCTGTGTCTGACTTCATTCAATATGGTGGTCCATCCATGTTGCTGCAAATGGCATTATTTTTATGGCTGAGTAATATTCTTTTTTATGGCTGAGTAATATTCCATTGTGTATATATATCCACATCTTCTTTATCCATTCCTCTGTTGATGGACTTTAGGTTGCTTCCATGTCCTGGCTATTGTAAATAGTGCTGCAGTGAACATTGGGGTGCATGTATCATTTCAAATTAAGGTTTTCTCCAGATATATGCCCAGGAGTGAGATTGCTGGGTCATATGGTAGTTCTATTGTTAATTTATAAGGAGCCTCCATACTGTTCTCCATAGTGGCTGCACCAACTGACATTCCCAGCAACAATGTAGGAGGGTTCCCTGTTCTCCACACCCTCTCTATATTGTTTGTAGACTTTTTGATGATGGCCATTCTGACTGGTGTGAGGTGATACCTCACTGTAGTTTTGATTTGCATTTCTTTAATGATTAGTGATGTTGAGCATCCTTTCATGTGTTTGTTGGCAATCTGTATATCTTCTTTGGAAAAATGTCTGTTTAGGTCTTCTGCCCATTTCTGGATAGGGTTATTTGTGTTCTTGATACTGAGCTGCATAAGCTGCTTATAAATTTTGGAGATTAATCCTTTGTCAGTTGCTTCATTTGCAAATATTTTCTCACATTCTGAGGGTTGTCTTTTCATCTTATGGTTTCCTTTCTGTGCAAAAGCTTTTAAGTTTCATTAGGTCCCATTTGTTTATTTTTGTTTTTATTTCCATTTCTGTAGGAGGTGGGTCAAAAAGGATCTTGCTCTGATTTATGTCACAGACTGTTCTGCCTATGTTTTCCTGCAAGAGCTTTATAGTGTCTGGCCTTACATTTAGGTCTTTAATCCATTTTGAGTTTATTTTTGATATGATGTTAGGAAGTGTTCTAATTTCATTCTTTTACATGTAGCTGTCCAGTTTTCCCAGCACTGCTTATTGAAGAGGCTGTCTTTTCTCCATTGTATGCTCTCGCCTCCTTTGTCAAAGATAAGGTGACCATATGTGCGTGGCTTTAGCTCTGGGCTTTCTATCCTGTTCCATTGATCACTATTTCTGTTTTTGTGCCAGTACCATACTGTCTTTTTTTTTTTTAACATCTTTATTGGGGTATAATTGCTTTACAATGGTGCGTTAGTTTCTACTTTATAACAAAGTGAATCAGTTATACATATACATATGTTCCCATATCTCTTCCCTCTTGCATCTCCCTCCCTCCCACCCTCCCTATCCCACCCCTCCAGGCGGTCACAAAGCACCGAGCTGATCTCCCTGTGCTATGCAGCTGCTTCCCACTAGCTATCTACCTTACGTTTGGTAATGTATATATGTCCTTGCCTCTCTCTTTGTCACAACTCACCCTTCCCCCTCCCCATATCCTCAAGTCCGTTCTCTAGTAGGTCTGTGTCTTTATTCCTGTCTTACCCCTAGGTTCTTCATGACCTTTTTCTTTTCTTAAATTCCATATATATGTGTTAGCATACGGTATTTGTCTTTCTCTTTCTGACTTACTTCACTCTGTATGACAGACTCTAGGTCTATCCACCTCATTACAAATAGCTCAATTTCGTTTCTTTTTATGGCTGAGTAATATTCCATTGTATATATGTGCCACATCCATTCATCCGACGATGGGCACTTAGGTTGTTTCCATCTCCGGGCTATTGTAAATAGAGCTGCAATGAACATTTTGGTACATGACTCTTTTTGAATTATGGTTTTCTCAGGGTATATGCCCAGTAGTGGGATTGCTGGGTCATATGGTAGTTCTATTTGTAGTTTTTTTTTTTTTTTTTTTTTTTTTTGCACTATGCGGGCCTCTCACTGTTGTGGCCTCTCCCGTTGCGGAGCACAGGCTCCGGACGCGCAGGCCCAGCGGCCATGGCTCACGGGCCCAGCTGCTCCGCGGCATGTGGGATCTTCCTGGACCAGGGCACGAACCCGTATCCCCTGCATCGGCAGGTGGACTCTCAACAACTGCGCCACCAGGGAAGCCCTATTTGTAGTTTTTTAAGGAAACTATACTGTCCCTTCCTCCATACTTCCTTCCTCCATACTGTTCTCCATAGTGGCTTGCACCAACAGTGCAAGAGTGTTCCCTTTTCTCCACACCCTCTCCAGCATTTATTGTTTCTAGATTTTCTGATGATGGCCATTCTGACTGGTGTGAGATGATATCTCACTGTAGTTTTGATTTGCATTTCTCTAATCATTAATGATGTTGAGCATTCTTTCATGTGTTTGTTGGCAGTCTGTATATCTTCTTTGGAGAAATGTCTATTTAGGTCTTCTGCCCATTTTTGGATGGGGTTGTTTGTTTTTTTGTTATTGAGCTGCATGAGCTGCTTGTAAATTTTGGAAATTAATCCTTTGTCAGTTGCTTCATTTGCAAATATTTTCTCCCATTCTGAGGGTTGTCTTTTGGTCTTGTTTATGGTTTCCTTTGCTGTGCAAAAGCTTTGAAGTTTCATTAGGTCCCATTTGTTTATTTTTGTTTTTATTTCCATTTCTCTGGGAGGTGGGTAAAAAGGATCTTGCTGTGATTTATGTCATAGAGTGTTCTGCCTGTGTTTTCCTCTAAGAGTTTGATAGTTTCTGGCCCTACATTTAGGTCTTCAATCCATTTTGAGCTTATTTTTGTGTATGGTGTTAGGGAGTGATCTAATCTCATACTTTTACATGTACCTGTCCAATTTTCCCAGCACCACTTACTGAAGAGGCTGTCCTTTCTCCACTGTACATTCCTGCCTCCTTTATCAAAGATAAGGTGACCATATGTGCGTGGGTTTATCTCTGGGCTTTCTATCCTGTTCCATTGATCTATCTTTCTGTTTTTGTGCCAGTACCATACTGTCTTGATTACTGTAGCTTTGTAGTATAGTCTGAAGCCAGGGAGCCTGATTCCTCCAGCTCCATTTTTCGTTCTCGAGATTGCTTTGGCTCTTCGGGGTCTTTTGTGTTTCCATACAGATTGTGAAATTTTTTGTTCTAGTTCTGTGAAAAATGCCATTGGTAGTTTGATAGGGAGTGCATTGAATCTGTGGATTGTTTTGGGTAGTAGAGTCATTTTCACAATCTTGGATTCTTCCATTCCAAGAACATGGTATATCTTTCCATCTGTTTGTATCATCTTTAAGTTCTTTCATCAGTGCCTTATGATTTTCCTCATACAGATCTTTTGTCTCCTTAGGTAGGATTCTTCCTAGGTATTTTATTCTTCTCGTTGCAGTGGTAAATGGGAGTGTTTCCTGAATTTCTCTTTCAGATTTTTCATCATTAGTGTACAGGAATGCAAGAGATTTCTGTGCATTAATTTTGTGTCCTAGTACTTTACCAAATTCATTGATTAGCTCTAGTAGTTTTCTGGTAGCATCTTTAGGATTCTGTATGTATAATATCATATCATCTGCAAACAGTGTCAACTTTACTTCTTTTCCAATTTGGATTCCTTTTATTTCTTTTTCTTCTGTGATTGCTGTGGCTAAAACTTCCAAAACTGTGTTGAATAATAGTAGTGAGAGTGGACAACCTTGTCTTGTTCCTGATCTTAAAGGAAATGGTTTCAGTTTTTCACCATTGAGAATGATATTGGCTGTGGGTATGTCATATATGGCCTTTATTATGTTGAGATAAGTTCCCTTTATGCCTACTTTCTGGAGGATTTTTATCATAAATGTGTGTTGAATTTTGTCAAAAGCTTCTTCTGCATCTATTGAGATGATCATATGGTTTTTCTTCTTCAATTTGTTAATATGGTTTATCACATTGATTGATTTGCGTATATTGAAGAATCCTTGCATTCCTGGGATATACCCCACTTGATTATCATATATGATCCTTTTAATGTGCTGTTGGATTCTGTTTGCTAGTACTTCATTGAGGATTTTTGCATCTACGTTCATCAGTGATATTGGCCTGTAGTTTTCTTTCTTCATGACGTCTTTGTCTGGTTTTGCTATCAGGGTGATGGTGGCCTCGTAGAATGAGTTTGGGAGTGTTCCTCCCTCTGCTATATTTTGGAAGAGTTTAGGAAGGATACGTGTTAACTCTTCTCTAAATGTTTGATAGAATTTGCCTGTGAAGCCATCTGGTCCTGGGCTTTTGTTTGTTGGAAGATTTTTAATCACAGTCTCAATTTCAGTGCTTGTGATTGGTCTGTTTATATTTTCTATTTCTTCCTGGTTCAGTCTCAGAAGGTTGTGCTTTTCTAAGAATTTGTCCATTTCTTCCAGGTTGTCCATTTTATTGGCATTTAGTTGCTTGTAGTAATCTCTCATGATCCTTTGTATTTCTGTTGTGTCAGTTGTTACTTCTCCTTTTTCATTTCTAATTCTATTGATTTGACCCTTCACCCGTTTTTTCTTGATGAGTCTGGCTAATGGTTTATCAATTTTGTTTATGTTCTCAAAGAACCAGCTTTTAGTTTTATTGATCTTTGCTATCGTTTCCTTCATTTCTTTTTCATTTATTTCTGATCTGAACTTTATGATTTCTTTCCTTCTGCTAACTTTGGGGGTTTTTTGTTCTTCTTTCTCTAATTTCTTTAGATGTAAGGTTAGGTTGTTTATTTGAGATGTTTCTTGTTTCTTGAGGTAGGATTGTATTGCTATAAACTTCCCTCTTAGAACTGCTTTTGCTGCATCCCATAGATATTGGGTGGTCGTGTTTTCATTGTCATTTGTTTCTAGGTATTTTTTTATTTCCTCTTTGATTTCTTCAGTGATCTCTTGGTTATTAAGTAGTGTATTGTTTAGCCTCCATGTGTTTATATGTTTTACAGATTTTTTTCCTGTAATTGATATCGAGTCTCATAGCATTGTGGTTGGAAAAGATACTTGATACGATTTCAGTTTTTTTGTTGTTTTTTTTTTGCAGTACGCGGGCCTCTCACAGTTGTGGCCTCTCCCATCACGGAGCACATGCTCCGGACGCACAGGCTCAGCGGCCATGGCTCATGGGCCCAGCCGCTCCATGGCACGTGGGATCTTCCCAGAGCGGGGCACGAGCCCGTGTCCCCTGCATCAGCAGGTGGACTCTCAACCACTGTGCCACAAGGGAAGCCCACGATTTCAGTTTTCTTAAATTTACGTAGGCTTGATTTGTGACCCAAGATGTGATGTAGCTTGGAGAGTGTTCCGTGACCACTTGAGAAGAAAGTGTATTCTGTTATTTTTGGATGGAATGTCCTATAAATGTCAGTTAAGTCCATCTTGTTTAATGTATCATTTAAAGCTTGTGTTTCCTTATTTATTTTCATTTTGGATGATCTGTCCATTGGTGAAAGTGGGGTGTTAAAGTGCCCTACTATTATTGTGTTACTGTCGATTTCCCCTTTTATGCTGTTAGCATTTGCTTTATGTATTGAGGTGCTCCTATGTTGGGTGCATAAATATTTACAATTGTTGTATCTTATTCTTGGATTGATCCTTTGATCGTTATGTAGTGTCTTTCTTTGTCTCTTGGAATAGTCTTTATTTTAAAGTCTATTTTGTCTGATATGAGAATTGCTACTTACTCCAGCTTTCTTTTGATTTCCTTTTGCATGGAATATCTTTTTCCATCCCCTCGCTTTCAGTCTGTATGTGTCCCTAGGTCTGAAGTGGGTCTCTTGTAGACAGCATATATACGGGTCTTGTTTTTGTATCCATTCAGCCAGTCTGTGTTTTTGGTGGGAGCATTTAATCCATTTACATTTAAGGTAATTATCAATATGTATGTTCCTATTACTATTTTCTTAATTGTTTTGGGTTTGCTATTGTAGGTCTTTTCCTTGTCTTGTGTTTCCTGCCTAGAGAAGTTCCTTTAGCATTTGTTGTAAAGCTGGTTTGGTGGTGCTGAATTCTCTTAGCTTTTGCTTGACTGTAACGGTTTTAATTTCTCTGTCAAATATGAATGAGATCCTTGCTGGGTAGAGTAATCTTGGTTGTTGGTTTTTCCCTTTCATCACTTTAAATATGTCCTGCCACTCCCTTCTGGCTTGCACAGTTTCTGCTGAAAGATCAGCTGTTAACCTTATGGGGATTCCCTTGTATGTTATTTGTTGTTTTTCCCTTGCTGCTTTTAATATTTTTTCTTTGTATTTAATTTTTGATAGTTTGATTAATATGTGTCTTGGGGCTTCCCTGGTGGCGCAGTGGTTGAGAGTCCGCCTGCCGATGCAGGGGACGCGGGTTCGTGCCCCGGTCTGGGAGGATCCCATGTGCCGTGGAACGGCTGGGCCCGTGAGCCATGGCCGCTGGGCCTGCGCGTCCGGAGCCTGTGCTCTGCAGCGAGAGAGGCCACAGCAGTGAGAGGCCCTCGTAGCGCAAAAAAAAAAAAAAAAAAATGTGTCTTGGCGTGTTTCTCCTTGGATTTATCCTGTATGGGACTCTCTATGCTTCCTGGACTTGATTGACTATTTCCTTTCCCATATTAGGGAAGTTCTCAACTATAACTCTTCAAATATTTTCTCAGTTCCTTTCTTTTTCTCTTCTTCTTCTGGGACCCCTATCATTCAAATGTTGGTGCATTTAATGTTGTCCCAGAGGTCTCTAAGAGTGTCCTCAATTCTTTTCATTCTTTTTTCTTTATTCTGCTCTACGGTAGTTATTTCCACTATTTTATCTTCCAGGTCACTTATCCGTTCTTCTGCCTCAGTTATTTTGCTATTGATTCCTTCTAGAGAATTTTAATTTCATTTATTGTGTTGTTCATCCTTGTGTGTTTGCTCTTTAGTTCTTCTAGGTCCTTGTTAAACGTTTCTTGTATTTTCTCCATGGTATTTCCAAGATTTTGGATCATCTTTACTATCATTACTCTGAATTCTTTTTCAGGTAGACTGCCTATTTCCTCTTCATTTGTTTGGTCTGGTGGGTTTTTACCTTGCTTCTTCATCTGCTGTGTGTTTTTCTGCCTTCTCATTTTGCTTAACTTACTGTGTTTGGGGTCTCCTTTTCGCAGGCTGCAGGTTCGTAGTTCCCGTTGTTTTTGGTGTCTGTCCCCAGTGGCTAAGGTTGGTTCAGTGGGTTGTGTAGGCTTCCTGGTAGAGGGGACTGGTGCCTGTGTTCTGATGGATGAGGCTGGGTCTTGTCTTTCTAGTGGGCAGGACTGCGTCCGGTGGTGTGTTTTGAGGTGTCTGTGACCTTATTATGATTTTAGGCAGCCTCTTTGGTAATGGGTGGGGTTGTGTTCCTGTCTTGCTAGTTGTTTGGCATAGGGTGTCCAGCGCTGTAGCTTGCTGGTTATTGAGTGGAGCTGGATCTTAGCATTGAGATGGAGATCTCTGGGAGAGTTTTCGCCGTTTCATATTACATGGAGCTGGGAGGTCTCTGGTGGACCAATGTCCTGAAGTTGGCTCTCCCACCTCAGGGGCACAGGCCTGACACCCGGCCAGAGCACCAAGACCCTCTCAGTCACACGGCTTTTGGGAAGTCTGAGGTCTTCTGCCAGCCTTCAGTAGGAGTTCTCTAGGAGCTGTTCCACATGTAGATATATTTCTTATGTATTTGTGGGGAGGAGGGTGATCTCCACGTCTTACTCCTCTGCCATCTTGAAGGTCTCCCCCCTAAGGTACTTTTCAAAACATAAACCACTCCTTTGAGGAAAGAAGTTGGTTTTCATTGACCCAGTAGGTAATTTTCTTTGTTCACTTGCTTAATTTATTCTAATCACTCTCAGACACAGTGACCCACTACAGTGAAAGTCAGGAAACCTGGTTCCATCTGCCACTTGCTGATAATGAGTCACTGGGGAAAGTGCTAGACCTCTCTGAGCTGAATATTTATTTTCCCTCGAAACTCTGGAACTCCACACTCCAGAGGGGCCCTCCTTTCAATGTGCTGCCTCTCCCCTTCTGCACAGGTCCTAAGAAGAAAAAATTTTAAAAAAATTTTATTGAAGTTTAATTGACTTATAAGGTCATGTTTCAAATGTATAGCCCAGTGATTCAGTTATATATATATATATATATATATATATATATATATGTATATATGTATATGTGTATATATATATATATATATAAAATCTTTTTCAGATTCTCAGAAACGTTTACTTTTTTTTTTTTTTTTTTGCGGTACGCGGGCCTCTCACTGTTGTGGCCTCTCCCGTTGTGGAGCACAGGCTCCGGACGCGCAGGCTCAGCGGCCATGGCTCACGGGCCCAGCCACTCCGCGGCATGTGGGATCTTCCCGGACTGGGGCACGAACCCGTGTCCCCTGCATCGGCAGGCGGACTCCCAACCACTGCGCCACCAGGGAAGCCCAGCCCTACTATTTTTTAATCATATTTTGAGTTGATTGAGTTGATTGAGTTGATTGATTGAGTTGATCTTTGAGTTTTTGATGCAAGTACAATCTTTAGCCTTCATTTTATGAAGGATTTTCAGAAGTGGGGACTTTTATGATTGCTGGAACACTCATGTCTCTGCTTAAGACTGCTGATAAACAACTGGATGTTTCTTATTTTCTCACTTTCCTCTTATAATATTCATTCATTGTATATTCATTAAGCATCTACCATATGCTAAGTATAGTGCTTGGTGTTAGAGATATAGTGATGAGCAAATGGAGACACTCAGAGCTCACAGACTAGTGAGGAAGTTAAAGATAGAACCAGGCAGTTGCATAGCACTTGGTCCCTCTGGGAACACTTAACCCCAACCTGGAAGTTCAGTGAGGGTTTCCAAGAGAAGTTGACACAGAAGCTGAAATCTGAAGGATGAGTTAGAAGTGATCCAATTGAAAGGATCAAAGCAAAGTATTCCAGTTAGAGGAAACAGAAAAAGAACAAGACATGTTTGGGTAACCATGAAGCCTTCAACATGAAAGAAAAGAGATGAAGCTGAAGATACAAGGATTGGCTCAGTGTCTTAACTGGGGACAGAACTGCCCTTAGGGTGTTTGGAAATTGTTGGGGGGCACATTTTGCATCCCTTGCATCCCTGGAGTAAATCCCACTGATCATGGTGTGTGATTCTTTTGATGTACTGTTGAATTTAAGTTGTGTCTTTATATATGCCCTTGGCTTTCATCACTGGCTACTGTACTTAAAATGATATTGAGAAGTCACCCAAGTGTCATATGAGAAATCTTTCAGAATTGAGTGTTAATGAAAAAACTTTGTTTCTTCTGAAGAAACTGATATACTTATTCCTCTATATTAATAAAAAATATGTAGCTGAGCATATTTTCCTGACCGGGAGCTCAGGGACAAATTTTGAAGAGTTGATGAAACGACTATATTGACCTTTCTGCCTTATTTTTAGGTCTTCTATTTAAAGTTTATACTTCTGGGGCTTCCCTGGTGGTCCAGTGGTTAAGACTTCACCTTCCAATGCTGGGGGTGTGGATTCGATCCCTGGTCGGAGAGCTAATATCCCACATGCCTAGTGGCAAAAAAAAACATAAAACAGAAGCAATATTGTAACAAATTCAATAAAGACTTTTAAAATGGTCCACATCAAAAAAATCTAAAAAAATAAAGTTGATACTTCTGTTGTCTATGCTTTTTGTTAAAAATTTCTCCATAGTCTTTATAGAAAGAAGCAACACATAATTAATTAACAAACACACTGGAAACTTAGGGTGGGAATTTGGTTTGATTCCACCCTACTAGCCATTTGAATAATCATTATTATGATTTCATGTCAGTCTCATAAAGTGCCTTTTGTATTATTTCTTTTTTTTTTTTTTGTATTATTTCTTATTTTGTACTTTTTAATGTCTTCTTTCAGAATGGGTTCCACCTCAACCAGAATATTTCTATCAACCTACAGGAAATGAAAAGGCACCAAAAATTGTAGGAGAAGAAAAAGGCACAGTTGTCTATCAGTTAGATTCAGGTATTGTCATCACACTGAACAGTGAGTGATTAATCATGACCAAATTACAATAAATATATTTTCTATAATAAAAGTGATTTTCAAAAAGTCATATTTTAGTGATGAAGAAACTGTCTTTTCCAGACCAACCTGAGTGGGAGCCCTGAAATTCATGACCAATCAGTTTTAAATTTTCAATCGTTTTTTTAAAATGTTATTATGTTTTCTTAATAGTTCTGAGTCCTTTTTATAGCTTCTTCCTTGTTATTCCCCTTCCTGAAAATCAAATGTTGGATCTTTGGGTAATTTGCTCTTCTTTTCTCCACCTCCTGAACCATAGTGAGTATTTTGTAGTATGTGCATATGACTGTCATTTACTCTGTGGTTTCCTGCATTAATTTGCAGGCATCCTAGCGGTAGAATTTCTGTCTTTTATAAAAATGTTCAGGACACTGTACCCAACAACAAAATACACATTCTTTTCAAGGGCACATGGTAAATTCCCCAGGATATACCATATACTAGGTTGTAAAGCGAGTCTTAACACATTTAAAAGGATTGAAGTCGTACAAAATATATTGTCTGATCACAGCAAAACTAAATTAGAAATCAACAACAGAATGAAATCTGGGAAATCTACAAATATTTGCAAATTGAACAACACATTTCTAAGTAACCCATGGGTTAAAGAAATCATAAGAGTTCAAAAATATTTTGAACTGAGTGAAAATAAAACAACATATCAAAATTTATGAGATGCAGCCAAAGCACTGCAAGGTAAATTTTTGGCTTTAAATGCCTGTATTTAAAAGGAAGAAAGATCTCAAATCAATTACATAAGCTTCCATCTTAATAAATTAGAAAAATAAGAGCAAACTACATCCAAAGTGAGCAGAAGGAAGAAAATAATAAAGATAAAAACAGAAATCAGGGCTTCCCTGGTGGTGCAGTGGTTGAGAGTCCGCCTGCCGATGCAGGGGACACGGGTTCGTGCCCCGGTCCGGGAGGATCCCACATGCCGCGGAGTGGCTGGGCCCGTGGGCCATGGCCGCTGAGCCTGCGCGTCTGGAGCCCGTGCTCTGCAACGGGAGAGGCCACAGCAGTGAGAGGCCCGTGTACCGCAAAAACAAAACAAAATAAAACAAAAACAGAAATCAGTGAAATAGAAAAGTAATACAGAAAATCAAACCAAAAGTTGGTCCTTTGGAAACATTAACAAAATTGACAGAACTTTAGCCAGATCAACCAAGAAAAAAGGAGAGGAGACACAAATTATAGAAATCAGGAATGCAAGGGGACACAAGCATCAACTCTACAGAAATCAAAACAATTACAAGGTAATGCTATTAATGACTTTATGTCAGCAAATTAAACAACATAGATGAACAGGAGAAATTGCTAGAAAAACATATCAAAACTGATTCAGGAAGAAATTCAGATTATGACAAAGAAATTGAATTAGTAATTTAAAATCTTCCTGCAAAGAAATCCCTGGGCCAGATGGCTTAACAGGATTTGTTTGAATTGTACCAAACATTTAAAGATGAAATAGCACTAATGCTTCAAAACTTTGAAAACAGAGGAGGAGGAGGAAACACTTCCCAGCTCTTCTTATGAAGCCAGTATTCAAAGCCAGACAAAGACATCACAAGAAAACTATAGATTGGTGTTCCTCATGAACATAAATGCAAAAATCCTCAACCAAATACCAGCAAACCAAATTCAACAGCATATGGAAAGGATTATATACCATGACCAAGGGAGATTTGTTCCAGGAATCCAAGGGTGGTTCAACATAAGAAGATTGATGTGACACACCACATTAATACAACAAAGGGAAAAAAAACACAGTCATCTCAATCAATGCAGAAAAAGCATTTGACAAAATCAGGCCTTTCATGATAAGAACATTCTGAAAACTAGAAATAGGAGAGAATTTCCTCCGTTTAGTAAAGGGTATTTATGGAAAGGATGAATCAACTTCAAACCCACTAAAACAGCTATAACAGCAATACAGACAATAACAAGTGCTGGGGAGGATGTGAAACAGATGGTAATAGTAACCTTTAAGGCAGAAAAGATATATCGTGTTAAAGAGAAGTAAGCTAATAGATAGTAATGATCAGAAAAGAAATCTATTTTATTGGAGGAGGAACATGTACCAAGTATAATTAGTAGAAATGGGATGTGTTAAGTCAGTGAAATCAGGGGAGGTTTTTACAGAAAAAAACTGTAATAGGAAGGAGGGACTGCAATGTGTTTACATTCCTACAGCTAGAAAAATAAAATGAGCCAGTTTTAGCAGGGAGGACCCATCTGAGATGTGGTTACACATGCTCCGCTCCCAGTTGCCTTGATTTTGAGCTCTCGTTACTATTTTGGCAAAAGCTGGTGAGGTAGAAAAGGTGAAGCAACTCATAGTCTACCTAGCTCCACCTTATGGAATGTCTGAGGAGGAGCTTGGGAGACTTTAAACTCAGATCATAAGTCAGTAGACTTGGGTTATAAATAGTAGGGGATATACTGCTCCTGCAACCTCAAGAAATTCTTGGATATTATAAGCCTGTTTCACCTCTCGTTGACTTTGCTGTAGTCATTTTCAATAAATCAGATGACCATGAATCGCCACCGCTTCATCTCTTCTATCCAGACATATTTCTACAAAGGAGGAAACCCTGGGATTGAGAGATCATTCTCCTGATATGGCAGCTTTTGTGAATTGTCCTTATTGTCCTGTTACTACACATTTGTGGCAGCTGTCTTGATCTTCTTGTCCTTTGGATTCATCAAGGAGAGTTGAGCCCACACTGTTGGAGGAATGAAGAAACAGAAAACTGAGAAGATGGGGCTCTGGGGAGAATCTGGGAGTTTGTTAGCTTAGGAGACCTAGAGCAACCACTTGCTGTAAGGATATTGAGGGGAAAATAAGAAAGATGTTTTGTTATTGAAAAATGTTACTGTGGGCTATGAGTTGGATCATTTGTTTTGTTTTGTTTTTTTAAATTTATTTTATTTTATTTACTTTTGGCTGTGTTGGGTCTTCGTTGCTGTGCGCGGGCTTTCTCTAGTTGCGGCAAGCAGAGGCTACTCTTTGTTGCGGTGCGCAGGCTTCTCATTGCGGTGGCCTCTCCCGTTGCGGAGCACAAGTCCTAGACATGCAGGCTTCAGTTGCTGTGGCTCGCGGGCTCAGTAGATGTGGCGCATGGACTTAGTTGCTCCACGGCATGCGGGATCCTCCCGGACCAGGGCTCGAACCCGTATCCCCTGCATTGGCAGGTGGATTCCCAACCACTGCACCATCAGGGAAGCCCCTGGATCGTTTTTAAGTTACCTTAAAGACTAAAGAAAATATTGAAATTCCTATATTAATGACATCTGGTTGCCGATCTGTACTTTGATTGTGGTTCCATGAAGAGATCGAATAACATGGGTCCCCAACTCTTAAATGGATTTACTTGTACTCCTGCTGCTGCTTCTGTTTTTACTTCCTCTGTGCTTTCACTCCTTTTTGTGCTCGCTTTCTCCTTTGCTTTCATTTATAATCCAAATATTTATTCTCTAAATCTCCAGTGGCAAGGTTGCGTATAGAAGCAAAAGTCACCATAATGTGAATATACTTACTAATGAACTGACTACTTACAAAATCAGACCCCATACATGTTTCTATTTGTTTAATTCTCGTATCTATCCTGCCCGATGGTCAGCATCTTTGCTGGTATCAGTCACTTGTTGATAGTGGATATTGTTAACATCTGACAACATAATGCAAGTACAGTAAAAAATTAATTGCAAACTGAAATTATCCTGGGACTTCCCCAGTGGCATAGTAGTTAAGACTCCGTGCTCCCAATGCTGGGGGGCTGAGTTCGATCCCTGGTCAGGGAACTAGATCCCACGTGCATGCCGCAACTGAGAGTTCGCATGTCACAACTAAGGAGCCTGCATGCCTCAACTATGGAGCCAGTGAGCCACAACTAAGGAGCCCACAAGCTGCAACTAAGGAATCCGCCTGCCACAACTAAGACCCAGTGCAACCAAATAAATAAATAAATGTTTTTAATAGTGAAATTATCCTTACAAGAGATGCAGGATTGTATGAAGTTGATGAATGTTAAAGAATTGCTTGCACCACTGCGAAGCCATTGACAACTGAGAATCTAGAAATTTTTTTCAGTTAACAGTTAAAGAGAACATCAACAAAAGATGACAAAATAGATTCTTCTGAACACAACTGATAAGAACAGTGTGGTACAAAGAGAGTCCTTGGGAGAACCGTGGGTCCTAAAAGAGTTTTGCAAAAGTAACTGCAAAAAATCAAAGGTGTCACATGGCATTCTCACTGAATTTGTCTGAAAAATTGTAAGTCCACCAAAAAAAAAAAAAAATTAACAATTGATTCTTTGTTATTCCAAGGATTAGAAAGAGGTTGTGATTATAATCTAAATTTTCCTAAATAAAATAATATAAATTGTGTAATGTTTTTTGTTTTAGCTCAATGTTAAAGAAAAAGTTTCAATCATAACCTTTTCTTTTCACTAATGACTATGATATTTTGTTTCCCCTTTTAGACAAATTGCACTCGTGCCAGTTCTTCTCACGCTTCTATTTTTGTTATATTTAAATCTGGAATGATATACCAAACAATGACATGGAGTGTACTTTATTTTCTCTCTTTTTTTCCCCCTTTATCTTCTTTTTAAATTAATAAATAGGTGCTATTTGGCTTTTTGTTTGTTCTTGTAGAATAAGACTGCAAATGTTTTCCGGTGCTCCACTTAGAATGTAATTTTTTGCCAGCATCCTTTTAAATTAGAGTTTAAATGGGTATAAGCAGTATTTGAGTTGCCAAGGGTAACCAGGTAGCAAAAGGAAGTCCTCTAAACTACTTAAAGGTCTTCAAATATATACATTTTTAAAACTTAAAAGTCTCAGCAAGGACAATTGAAAATTTAAATACTCATTGTTCTTAAGCTAGAATAGTGCTGAACACAAAGGGGTTCAATTAATATTTGCTGGATAGATGGATTCTGAGTGAAACTTGGACTGAGTATGTCTGTCTCATCTGCAGTGCCCACCGAAGATTCCTATTTCACCAGTTCCAGAGTGGGAGGCAAACCAGGGATTATCAAGGAACTGGCAGTCACGTTGCAAGGACCAGAAGATGATACTTTACTGTTTGAATCAAGGTTTGAGAGTGGGAACCTGCAGAAAGCTACTAGAGTGTGAGTAACAAAGAGGAATTTCCCAAAGGGATGATGACTGAAGTGACTGAGAAGTGTCTTCAGGAATCATGTTAGCGATCAGGAGTGTTTTTGTGAAAGAGAAAAGTGATGAGAGGTAATTGTGAGGACGATGAAGAAGAATGGAATCATTGTGACTCATACTTTTCAGAATGAAAATTTATCTAAATTATTTTTTCTACTTCTAAAAGAAATTAGTGCGCGTTTGAAATTTGCATTGTTGACCTGAAATAAACAGACTGTCAGATATTTCTCCAGCAAAGATGCGTTTATTCAGGATTGGCAGAGAACTGCAATTCAGGGTCTGCAACCACGGGGGATGCCACATGCAAGTCCCACACTACAAGAGAGGGAGAACACTTTCACTGAGAGGAGAAGGAAGTTGGGAGGGCTCCAGTAAACAAAGGGTCCGTGGCTTTTCATTGGCTGAGTCCTTGCCAGGAAGGAAAAGGAGTCTTTTTTTCTTCCTGTTGGGCTCTGCTATCATTGCAGGGCATGAGAGCTCCCTCTTCTGGTCTCCCAACTCTATTTAATTGGGTTTCTGGTTATTAATTTTTTACAGTCTCAATAAAAATACCATAAAAGTTGCAGTTCTATAATCATACCTCCTGGATGCAGCAACTGTTTATAGTTTTGTGTATATGCATTAATTTTCTCTCTCTCTCTCTCTCTCTCTAATACGTAATATACACAAATTATATATTTTTAAAAATGGGAAAGTGGTATACATACTGTTTTACCTGTTGCTTTTTTCCACTTAATAAAATTTAAATATTTTTCTATGGCCATATCACAGATATTCATATTGTCCTATTGTATGGATACTCCATACCTTATTTACCTTGTCCCCAACTGATGGGAAATTAAGATGTTTACAATATTTTGCTTAATGAATTAATACCCTTATGCATTTTTTTGTTTTTTTGGTCGCACTGTGCAGCTTGCGGGATCTTAGCTCCCCGACTAGGGATCGAATCCATGCTCCCTGCAGTGGAAGCACAGAGTCCTAACCACTGGACCACCAGGGAATTCTCTGCATTTATATTTTTAAGTATTTGTGGTTTTATGAGATAAACTCTAGAAATAAAATTGTTGGTTCAGCGTTTGATCACTTCAGTACCGCTAGTTTTTGCCCATTTGCCCTCCCAATGTGATTTCAGTCCCCATCAACTGTGTGTGAGAGTGCCTGGTTCGCAGCACTGGAATGTTGATGAGATGGAGGGGGAAAGGGCATCCTATTTTAATTTGTACTTCATTAATTATGCATGTGGGTGAATATCTTTCCATGCTTTTTGGCATTTGTATTTTGTCTTCTGCAAGTTCAACAAGGTGAAAGCATTCCAGAGATGCCCCCTCATCTTCAAATAAGTGAGAATCAGATATAAAAATAGCACAGAGGGCTTACAGGTCTCCTCTACAGTGATGATGTCCAGGATGTAGCTAACAGCCAACATGGGGCTCTGGCTTCACTACTGTTCAGTGTATTAAAGAGAAATGTGTTGAAGTGGTTAGAAACTGCCATTGGATACTCTCAAAAGATACCAAGAAGCTCACAGTGCTCCCAGAAGTGCTGTGCAGCAGTGTAAGGTTTGAGATTCTTCCTGTCCCACTCCGAATAAACTTTCTTTTCCCAAGTTCCTTCTAGCCTAATACGTGAGTTGGAAAACTAGGGAAATAAGAAAATAAATGTGTGATGTAGCAGGCTTTTCTGTTGTAATAAGATCTGTTTTTACCAGAGGGAAACAATGTTTGTTTTTTGAGGGGCGTGTGGAGTTATAGAGATATTCTTCTGTGTTCTCTATTACAGAAACACCTATGAGTATGAACTCACCTTGCGAACTGACCTCTACACGAATAAGCACACTCAGTGGTTTTACTTTCGAGTTCAGAACACCAGAAAAGATGTCACCTATCGCTTCACCATCGTCAACCTCCTGAAACCCAAGAGCCTTTATACTATAGGGATGAAGCCACTCATGTATTCCCAATTGGATGCCAGCACCCACAGCATTGGCTGGAGGAGAGAAGGAAATGAAATCAGGTACTATAGGAGCAACACGGACGATGGGCAGCAGCGCTTTTACTGTCTCACATGGACCATTCAGTTTCCACATGACCAGGACACTTGCTTCTTTGCACACTTCTACCCATATACGTACTCTGACTTGCAGTGCTTCCTCCTGTCAGTGGCAAACAGCCCCGTCCAATCTCAGTTCTGCAAACTCCGAACTTTATGCAGGAGCCTTGCAGGAAACATCGTCTACCTGCTCACCATCACCAACCCAGCCCGGACCCCTCAAGAGGCAGCTGCAAAGAAAGCTGTGGTCTTGACTGCCAGAGTGCACCCTGGGGAAAGTAATGGCTCTTGGATTATGAAAGGCTTTTTGGACTTCATCCTTAGCAACTCCCCAGATGCCCAGCTCCTCAGAGATATCTTTATCTTCAAAGTGGTTCCCATGTTAAATCCAGACGGAGTGATCGTGGGGAATTATCGTTGTTCATTGGCTGGAAGGGACTTGAACAGGCATTATAAAACTGTTCTGGAGGAGTCTTTTCCTTGTATCTGGCACACCAGGAACATGATCAAGAGGTGAGGCCTTTATCTATTGGTCTTACTCTGAACGCTGTCAGCACTATCTGATGGCATGAGATCTCTTCTCATGGCATAGGAATCGGGTATAGGTTTATGGACAGTCTTCAACGTTCTCTTTGCAGCCACTTGGGTTTGTTCATTTTCAAACTTTAAATCATGTCTTATCTTTGGGTTGAAACTGAACATGCGAGATTTCAGCTAGAAGCATTTCACTTATAAGTGAAATGATTGAATGGAAAAGGTCAAAAGTCAAGGAGTTCATAGGTCTTCATGATGAGACTTGTGTAACAGTAATAATAATAGTAGTACCTAACAATTAGTGAGTGCTTATGTACGACAGGCAGTATTACACATGACCCATTTAATCTTCACATTCACCCTGTGAGGTAGGCACAATCAATATCCCCATCTTGTATATGATGAGGAAATTAAGGCCCAGAAAGTTTAAGAAACTTGCCCAAAGTCATAGAGCTAGTTCTCTGGTTGCAGAGTCTGAATGCCTTATTACCATCTTATATTGCCTCTTATGAAGAATGAATAATAATGGGACTTCCCTGGTGGCTCAGTGGTTGGGAGTCCGCCTGCCAGTGCAGGGGACACGGGTTCGAGCCCTGGTCCGGGAAGATCCCACATGCCGTGGGGTACAACTACTGAGCCTGCGCTCTAGAGCCCGTGAGCCACAACTACTGAAGCCCATGCGCCTAGAGCCCATGCTCCACAACAAGAGAAGCCACTGCAGTGAGAAGCCTGATCACCGCAACAAAGAGCAGCCCCCACTCACCACACCTAGAAAAGCCCGCGTGCAGCAACAAAGACCCAATGCAGCCAAAAATAAATAAATAAATTTATTTTTTTTAAAAAAAGAATAATAAATCAATCTGCATTTTCCAAGCGTATATAAAAGCAGTTGAAGCCTATGATAGAATAGCACCCGCCTTAAAGGAGCTTCCATTTCGCTGGGCATGCAACTGCAGCAGATACGAATATGTGAACGCACGCACCTTCTCACCATATCTGTGTGAATGGCTGAGAGTTGTGTTGGGTTGGTAGGCAAAATGGCTAAGAGCATATATTGGAGTCAGGCAGGCCTGGGTTTGAGACCTGGTTTTACTACTGGCTGGTTCTGTGACCATGGAAGTGATTTAACCTCTCTGTGCTTCAGCTTTCTTACCTGTCGAATGGGGATGATAATACCTGTGCTGGGTGGTTACTGTGAGGATTCAATGAGATAATCCATGTAATCTGTTTAGCACAGTACCCTGCACATTGTAAATGTGGGGCATTATTGTTACCACCACCGTCATCATGGAGAAGGTGTTTGGAGGTGTCCTGGTAATCAGGAAACAAAGAAGAGCTGAGTCTTAAAGGAACTAGCCCTGGAATGTCAGAAACCAAGGCTTTCTTTGGTTCTTTCCCCTCTCTACCTCTCTCTCTCTTTCCACAGTTCTGCACCAGAGTGGGCTTTCCTTTAGTAGATTTTCTCCTCTTTCTTGTCAGCTTATGCAAGGCCTACCCATCTCCCCTTTCCACATCCCCTTTTCCATCAAGTTCCTCTGGCTGGCAGAGGCAAGGAGTGCTGGTGACATGTTTCCAGCAGGGGCTGAGGTTGGGCATAGGGTCCTTTGAAGGTCATTAGGGGCTGAAATTTTCTTAGGGGGGAAAGTATCAACAGACATCCTTAAGGAAGAGACTCCAAAGGATCCTTGGTCATGCTCATGCCCTGTATATCCATTGAGTTCTTTGTTTGCCTCCCCCACCCCCAACAGACTTCTTGAAGAAAGGGAGGTTCTCTTGTATTGTGATATCCACGGCCACAGCCGTAAGAGTAATATCTTCCTGTACGGCTGTAATAACAATGATCACAAGTTCTGGCTTCACGAGCGAGTCTTTCCTTTAATGTTAAGCAAAAATGCTCCGGATAAGGTAAGCATGTAAGGTAATTTTCTGTCCATTGACTAAGGGGGAAGGATAACTCATTGCTTCCTATATGCAGTGTTTGATTTGCCACTTTTATCTCTCCATTATCTTGGGTAAATCCAAGCTACCTGGACTTCAAGAATTTAGAAACGTGTGGCTTTAAGAATTACTCTGTGTCTGATGAAAAGATAAGTAAAATGTAGTGTATCCACACGATGGAATGTTACTTGGCAGCAAGAAAAATTAAGTACTGGTATGCTAGGACACGGATGAACCTTGAAAACATTACACTAAGTGAAAGAAGCTAGACACAAAAAGCCACGTATATGATTCCATTCTATGAAATGTTCAGAAGAGGCAAATCTATAGAGACAGAAAGTGGGTTAATGATTGCCTAGGGCTGATGTGGGGAGGTTGGCATGGGGAGTGACTGCTAATGAGGGGTACTGGGTTTCTTTTCGGGGTGATGAAAATGTTCTAAACTTAGGTTGTGGTAATGGTCACACAACTCTGTGAATGTCTTTAAATCACTGAATTGTGTGCTTTAAATGTGTGAATTTTATGGTATGTGAATTGTATCTCAATAAAGATGATTTTTTTAATTGCTCTAGGCACAGGTTCAAACTGTTAGTGGTAGAATTCTCTATCATCTTTCATCCTGTGTTTGGCAGTGGAAGAAGGGACTGAAGGACAAATGCTAATATTGCTAACAGCAAAATGCTAATATTATATGAGTCTCCACAGAAACGTTTATGTAATACAAGATCACAAATAACTGCAAGATATTAAAGGGCTAATAAAAACAACTTAAAAGCCTTTAATAGTTGGCTGAGTAACAGCTCTGTGACAGTTGTATCTGCATTGATTTAGAAGCTGGTTTTCAACATCATAAATAAATTCACAAAATGTAACTGTCATTGGAAAGAAATTAGGCTGGATTCAGAAAAGTATTTAAATGACAGTGTAAATTTTCTCACATAAAGATATAGGACAAATATTTTGTCTCTGCTACTCTTATCTGTAAAAACAAAGAAGAAAGAAAAAGGAAGCCTTTTTTCCTTCTGCCCTTTATCCCTCCCTCCCTTCTTTCCTTTCTTTTTCCTTTTCTTTTTTCAATCTTCCTGTTTTTTCCAGGGATCTCTTTTCTTCACATGAAATCCCATCCGGAACCTAGCGTTTAAAACAATGAAAAGCAGCGCTGCGCTAGTTGAAGTGGGCAGAGGGAGGGCTCAGTACCCTGCCGTCCTGTGTCCTCCTCAGTTCTTGCAGCAGGAGCGCCCTGGGGCTCCTCGGTAGAACCTCTGGATTTCAGAGAGCACAATTCAGAAATCGCTGGTAGTGAGACGCCTTCCAACTCTAAAGCATTTTCAGCAGGACAGGATAGGTTGGGATAGTTGCATAAGTATATGTTTACAGACTCCAAGTGAGGAAAGAGAATTGGGGCGGTCATGAAAGACAGTGGAGGATATTGAACTCCAAGCCAGAAACGTTAGTGATGAGCAGCAGAAGAGCTCTAGGCAGAGGCTGTAGGGGCGGGGCACACACAGCTCATAGAAAGAGGGCAAATGCAGTTAGACCCAAGGGTTCAAGTTGGGGAGGGGTAGAAAATAAACCTTAGAAAGGCTGGCTAGTGCCTTGAATGCTAAAGTAAGCCAGCATTCCCAAACAGGCCCTCAAGGAACCCTAGTCCTGCAAAATGTCCCTGGGGAAGGTGGCGAAGGAAAGGAAGCGTTCATGAACAATGAAAATCAGAATATACTCTCTCCCGTTTGGAGGGTCAGCGTTCACAACAACATATTAAATGCTCTGAGAAGTCCCACAGAGGAGGCCTGTTTGGTCTTGTTAAACCTTCTCCCTGGCCAACAGAACTCATTTTTTTCCTCTGTTACATCTAGTAACATCTCTTAGAATTAGTATGTTATGGAACATACGTTAGGAAGTAACATATAGAACCCAAGGGAACCATTTTTTTAATTCATATTAGTGAATTTAGACATCTTAACGTTTGCCAATTTATAATTAACAGAGGGCTTGGATTTCTCTTTAGGTCTCTTTCCATAGTTGTAATTTTAAAGTCCAAAAGTGCAAAGAAGGAACAGGACGAGTCGTGATGTGGCGGATGGGGATCCTAAACAGCTATACCATGGAGTCTACCTTTGGTGGGTCCACCCTGGGTAAGCTCTCTTTTGTATATCATAAGCCGGCATGGCAAGGGGACGCCAAGCAAAGCACTGGGGAGATGAAATCTCCTTGAATGTTGGGGAAATAATTGACCTAGAAGATTTTCTTGTCTGTGCCTTAATGTTAAATTTGAGAACCCAAAATATGAGTGTGAAACGTAATGCCTGATGGGGCAGTATAGCATAGTTGTTGCTCAGGCCCTGGAAATCAGGCAGGTCTGGGTTTGAATTTCCGTTTACTGGCAATAATAATAGTACCTGCATTACAGGCACTACTTAACGAGGCAGTGCATGTAAAGCACTCGACATAGTGCCTACCACAGAGTAAAGCCTCAGTAACTGTAGCCATCATGATTGTAAACTTGTTCATTGTCAGAGATTCTCCTGAATCAAACTAAAACTAGAAGGAGAGAGACCCTGTCCAGAAGTGTAATATTCTAGAATCATAGGTGGTGTTTCTAACGAGATATTCCTAAATGAGATTTGCATTTGCTCATTAAGATTTAATAAGAAGTGTTACGAATTTTTTCCGCAGGCAATAAAAGAGACACTCACTTTACCCTTGAGGATCTAAAATCCCTGGGTTATCATGTCTGTGACACCCTTCTGGATTTCTGTGATCCTGACAGAACGAAGGTAAAAATGGGGTTTCAAGAAATATGGTGATGTGACTGTGATCGTTTTCACGTGGGTCCGAAGTCAGCCCAGTGGGATTACAGGCAATCTTTATTTTCCTCTTAATATTTTTCTGAAGTTTTTCTAATCAAAGAAAATAAGAAAGCCCCCAGCCTGCAGTCTCAGCAAACAATAAGACCTCATACTTCCCCAGGAACAGAGGCCATGGTGCCACCTTCTCTTCAGCACACCTCTCCCTCGCTTCTAGGCTTAGCTGTGGCAGCACCAATTCTTACTTCCCTTCCTCCTATTTCAGAAAATCAGGTGTCCTTTCTCTTCTCCAAAACTATCCCTGTCCTTCAAGCGCTTGCCAACCTCCCCTGTGGCCTCCCTGAGGTCTTGCCTCAGTTACCTCCTCTCTTTTCTGTGCCCTCAGTTTTCTCCTTTTCTTCTTCCCCTCAACTGCAGATGTTCTCAGGCTGCCCCCATCCTAAATACAAACGAAGGCTTCCTTTAGCCTTGTTGCTCCAGGAGATTATTTCTATTTCGCATCACCACTCGCCTTCTTAAAAGGGAGCGTGTACTCATGGTCTCTAACTCGTCTCTCATACCCCCTCTGAAATGTCGGCCCTGGGAACACATGACATGCACCACTCTGGATGCAACTGTTCAATTAAAAAATACTTAAAAGACACTTTGACCTCAACATAGGGCCTGTTAAATCAGATTTGCCATAGGCCAAATTCTGAACAACCCCATTCTAACTTTCCCTACTCAAAAAAATAAAATAAATCTGACCTTTGCCTTGTTCAAGAAGTGTATTATTGGCTTTAGCCAGGGAAAAGTGACTAAAGCAGTGTTCACTGATATTCTGCCCTAAAAATGCTGCTGTCTGTTCTTACAGCTCATGTAACTTATTGTTAACACGTCCTTAGTAGCAGAGGTTACAGCTTACTCATCTTTATGTCCCCAGCAATAAATAAAGTGCCTTTCAGCGTATACTTAGTAAATATCTGATGAATAACTAAATGAATAATCAAAAATAGTTCTTTTTTTCACTTCCATAGTTCATGCAGTGTCTAGCAGAGCTTAAAGAGCTCTTACAACAGGAGATCCATAAGAAATTCAAAGAACTTGGACAAGATATGGATTTAGAAGGAAGCTGGAGTGACATCTCTTTGTCTGACATTGAATCCAGGTAACAAACTTCATTTCAAAGAAAAACCATAGGGGTTCTATATATATATTTTTAATTGTCTTGCCTGCTCTGTTGTTTTGTTGGTTTTGAACCTCAGGTGCAAAATATTGAATAAATCACGGCACCCTTGAATGCACTTCATTCCTTCAACAACTATGTATTGAGTGCCTGATCTTTGACAGCCTCTCTTCTAGGCTCTAGAAGGCGTTAGGGAGATGGGCAGGCGGTTTGTGTAGGGCCTCGTAGGCAATTGTGAAGCCTTTGTCTTTTACTTCAAGGGAGATGGAAAGCCTTTGGAAGGTTTTAAGTACACAAGTATCGTGACCTGACTTAGGTTTTACTGAGGCTGCTATGTGGAAAAGAGATTGTAAAGAGGAAAGGGCTAAGCAGGACACTCATTAGGAGGCTCTTGCAATAATACAGAAGAAGGGTGATGGTGCTTAGGGGTGTAGCAGTGTTTGGGGGTGTGGGAATTGGTTGGATTCTAGATATATTTTGAAGTTTCACACATTAAGATTTGCTTATGGATTGGATATCGGGTATGAGAGAAAGAGAGAATGACTCTATAATTGGTTGGATGGAGTTGCCTTTAACTGAGCTGGGGAAGATGAAGTGGGTGGAGAAGGTTAGGGGGGTGATGAAGATCAGGAATCTAGTGTTGGGCATGTTGAGTTTGAGGTGTCTACTAGATGTCTAAATGGAGATATGGAATAAGCAGTTGGATATATGAGTCTGGAGTTCAGTGTAGAGAGGTCTGATGGAGAGAGTCATCGTGGATAGATGATATTTAAACCTTAAGTGTGGCAGATATCCCAAGGGAGTAAGTGCAGGTAGAGTAGAGAAGAGGGCTGAGTCTGAGCTGGGTACCATAGCTGTAAGAGGTTAAAGAGACCATGAGGAGCCAGCGAATAAGACTAGGAAGGGACCAGCACGGCCAAAAGAAAACCAGGAGAGTGATTCTTTTAAAGTAAATCAGATCGTGTCATTCCTCTGTTTAAAACACCTCAGTGGCTTCACCACTTCACTCAGATACAAAGTCAAGGACCCTACAGTGGCCTACAAGGCTATAGGATCTAGCCATCTGCTACCTCTGTGACCTCCACCCTCACCCTCTCACACACTGCTACAGCTACACTGGCCTCCCCGCTCTACCTCAGGGCCCTTGCACTGGCAGTTCCAACTGCTCTCCCCCAGATAATCACAATGCTAATTCCTTCACCCCCTTCAAGTCTTTGCTTAAGCGCCAGCTTTTTCAGTGTGGCCTCTACCCTCATTACTCTAATATTGCAGCTTGCTCCCCTGCCTTCACCCTCCTGCCATTCCTCAACCCCTTTACATGCTCTGCTTTTTTCCATAGCGTTTTACCACCTTCTGTATCATTTGTCATTCTATATCACTTATGTCTTTGTTGTGTCTGTTATTTATTGCCTGTCTCCCCCTACTAGGGTGTACGTTCCACAAAGTCAGAGATCTTTGTTTTGTTCATCTCTGTATCTCATTTACTTAGAACAGTACCTGGCACATAGGGAGAGCTCAATAAATATTTGTTGAATTCATTTAGTATGTAGGATCTCGGGCCCACTCTAATAGTCTCCACAGCTATTTTAGGAAGCCCCCAGGTAGGGGGTGATTATTTCACAGGTGTGCCAGAACACCTGCTACTGGAGCTTACCGCCCCAGCTGTCCCCAGTCAGAAGGTTTCTGGTCAGGGCATGGCGGCCTTCTGCTAGAGACTGCACTGTAGTCTGTGGTAGAAAGTGGGAAGGGGATGGCTCGCCCACCCACTCTATGTAGCACATTGATTCTGGGTCCTAAAGTAGTTCTGCTGGCTGAGTCTCCCAAATGTCTCTTTAGGAACCTTAAACCAGACCAGCAGCCCAGGTAGCGTGTCCCATTCACCACGTCGCCTCTTCCACTCTCCCAGAATCCTTTGCCTAACTCTCCAGGACCACTGCATCAAACCCTCTTCACTTTCAGCCTCAAAAGCAAAATGCCCCCCGCATATCAAGTCATACATATAGGGCCCAGGGGGACCAACTCAGAAGCATCCTGACTGCATTCTGACAGGCTCAGCAGGGATACTCTGAGGCATTTAGTTAAGAGTTATTGAAACCAATCTGCCAACCTCTGCACCAGCCTCCATGGGGCTCCTCCTATCCATTCACACGGTTACACAGAAAAGCAGACTTGTGTGCAAGCCCAGTTTGAGTTTGCTCTGTCTGTGTGCATGTACATGATTTTCGACATCATCTGGGGTATACTGCATCTAATGTTTTTTTTCCCATTTGTTAAAGTTTTCTATTACCTCCGAAAGGGACTTCAGAGGCTATTATCTAGTGGCCTCAAAGGCTACTCCTCAGACTGGAAAAGCCTTGTGAGAACAGGGAGTTGGGAATTAGATCAGAGAAGAGAGGGCTTTCTTCCTGCTGCCTTGCTGTGGGGCTCCTCATTGTGCACTGATGGGAGGGCGGGGGGGCATGAGCAGAATGAAAGTGCTGAGCAGAAGAGTGGTTTGAAGTGCTGTCTTTTCCCAGGAGATTTGAGTTTTGTGCCAAGACGTTTTTTTATATATGGAGGACGTGTCATAGAGCGCAGCTTTCAGTTCTAGCCAACCACACCCCAGGAAAGGGGAAAATATAATGACACAGAAGCAAAGGACATGATGAAGGAAGAAAGGGTGGATTATCTGTGTCTTCATTCCTCCTAGCCTTTGAAGAAAAGGGGAGGGGACAGTTTGTGGGGAGGACTTTAGATCAATCTAGATGTGCTCCAAAACTTTTGAAGGGGGAATTGGGGTGATAAAAGTAATACTCCTAATCTCTGACCTACAGCTTCTTTGTTATTAAATATATCTATTTGCATATTCAACACATTTTTGAAGAGTACCCAGTCAGATCCTTGCTCTCTGAACTGGTAGTGCCTAGACAGGTATGAAAGAGACAAAGCCCCTGCTTTCAGACAAATCCCAGTCCCCTGCTGTTCTCCAGGGCCGCTCATTAAGAATCCTACAGTCTCTCACAATCACTGCCAAGGGCAGCTTTGCCCATCCGGCCAGTGTTTATTTTGCCACTTGGTTCATCTCTGTTTCCTGTGCACTGCCTGGCATGCAGTAGGTGTTCAGAATGAATGAATCGATATGCTTATCAAGAATTCTTAGTAATTGAAACACAGACAATGAGGGCAAATAGCAGACTAGGTGTCCTAATCCCATGCTGCTGGTCTGCTAGGCGTTTTACATCCTAGACATTAATAACAGGTATTTCCCTTTTTCCTTTCCTTTTGGAAACAGCACCAGTGGTTCTGACAGCTCCTTCTCAGATGGTCTCCCTGTTCACCTACTGAACACAGCAGATGAGGTAAGATTATAGAGACTCTTGCACCCAGAAAGTAGCAGCCTAAAGAAAGCATGACACTACTGGATAATTTGGAAGAATTTTCAACTATCCCAAGATCTGCAGAAAATACAGCAGTAACATCCTAACTGGTTACCCTGCCCTGGAGTCTTTCATTTTGTCCTTTATAACTTTCTTTTTTAAATCTAGGGGGGAAACATGCGAGAACTTCATATTTATTCCAAAATTAATTAAAAGTGGGGAAAAAAAGTTTAACTAAAAGTGAAACCCACGTTAAGAGATAGAGGTTGTTAGAAATGACCCAGAATTTCCCTGGTGGCGCCGTGGTTAAGAATCTACCTGCCAGTGCAGGGGACACGGGTTCGATCCCTGGTCTGGGAAGATCCCATATGCTGGGGAGCAACTAAGCCCCTGTGCCACAACTACTGAGCCCGTGTGCCACAACTACTGAAGCCCGCTGCCTAGAGCCCGTGCTGTACAACAAGAGAAGCCACCATAATGAGAAGCCCGCGCACCGCAACGAAGAGTAGCCCCTGCTCGCCACAACTAGAGAAAGACTGCGCACACGCAGCAACAAAGACCCAACGCAACCAAAAATAAATAAATAAAATATAAACAAAATTAAAAAAAAAATGACCCATACTTTTTTTTTAAAATAAATTTATTTATTTATTTTTGGCTGCACAGGGGCTTTTCTCTAGTTGCGGCGAGCAGGGGCTCCTCTTCGTTGCAGTGTGCGGGCTTCTCATTACGGTGGCTTCTCGTTGTACAGCACGGGCTCTAGGCACACGGGCTTCAGTAGTTGTGGCATGCGGGCTCAGTAGTTGTGGCTCACGGGCTCTAGAGCACAGTAGTCGTGGCACACGGGCTGAGTTGTTCCACGGCATGTAGGATCTTCCCAGACCAGGGCTCAAACCTGTGTCCCCTGCACTGGGAGGCAAATTGTTAACCACTGCGCCACCAGGGGAGTCCCACAAATGAGCCATACTTTTTAAAAAATGTTTGTTTACATGGTCTTAGGTAGTTTTTTTATATTTCCATATATTAAGTAATTTTTCTTCTGCCCCATCTATTAACAGACTTGTTTTTCACATAGATGGTATAAGAGCTTTAGAAACAGCAAAAGGTTTGTTGTGGTTCACTGGGCACCTGATTTCCTAGTTGCATTAAGAAGTATTTCATCATAGGGTGAGTTTGAGGCTGTGTCAGAAGGAACCAGCCATATCAGACTGGACCCTACAGTTTCTTCAGCTGGACTTACAGCAGCATCAGGAGCTTCACCACACCATAGGTACCTGGAAAATTAGTCCTGAGCTTCATTTGCTTAATTATTGAAGCCACCCTATGGTCACAGCCAAACTTTATCTGTTAAGCACACATCTAATAATCAGTATTATCTGCACCTGCCAATATTGCCATAAGTAATGTGCTTTCAAATTTTATATCACAGATATTTGTTTATTGGTATAGGTGCCCCTTCGGCAGTATATCTATAATAGGGGGATCTGGACGGTGTTAAGTGGGGAGGGGTCTCTGGTAATGAGGTAACTGAACTGTTTTTTGATTCTCCAAACCAACAACAGTTCAACACTGTGAGGGCACACATACTGGGTTAGCCATTGCGTCTTGAGTGTTGTGTGAAAAGAGTGCTACATGTGGGTGGGCGTACCACTGGAATCCTCAATGGCTAATTTCTCTGTACTTTCTGGAATAGTTGAATCAGAAGAAGAAGATGTATAAGAAGAAAAAAAGGAAGCCACTTCAGTCTAGGAAACAGCGAAACAAACAGTATCAGAAAAGTAATTTGATGCAGGAGACAAAGTTAACAGAAGATGCCCCCGTAAGAAAGCTCTGTTGCCTACTTCTACTGTCCAGTTAGAGTTTTCTACAGAGGGAGCAGGACAAAGAGTTAAGGTTTACTCTAAACCAGAAAGGGAATGGGAAATGGGGCAGGGGGAAGTTTTCTATTTGGATTTCAGAACTCTCCCATGGGTCCTCTGGATATCCCTAAGCAGATTTCAGCTTAGCGCACTAATCCTCCACTACACTCTAGCATAGCAAGTCTGGGTTTCCAAGTCTGGATTTCCAGAGGAAGGAGATGGTAATGGAAAAGTGGTGGCTAGAACTAGACCAGAGATTCCAGGTGGCTGAGAATTCAGGCCTGGTCCAGGCTAAGGACACTTGGATACCTCCTTCCTGCCTGCCACGCCCACACCATACCCCCTGCTTTCTAAAGATGAAAACGCTTTCAGAGGTGGGAGTTTTACTCTTGGGTGAATTGGGTCAATTATGAGTTGATTAATTGTAATAGAGCAACTGAAAAATATTCTCTTTGCAATCCTTCTAGGAAGGGGCAGGGTTTGCTTCTACTCTGCAAAAGCAGCCTGCTTTTTTCAAAAATTCAGAGAATACCAGTTCTTCAATGATGAAAAATGAAAAACCAAGGTTGAATGAGGTAGTATTTTTGCTTGACCTTTGTTTTTTTTTACTCACTCATGGAAAATTTATTAAAAACCTTTTTTTTGGTAGTATGGTTAAAGTGTACAACATGATGATTTGAGATATATATATATATATATATATATACACACACACATTGAGAAAGGATTGTCACTGTTTAGTTAATTAACACATCCTTCACCTCAAATATTCACTTTTTTTTTTTTTTTTTTTTTTGCTGAGAACTCTTAAGTCCTACTCTGTTAGCAAATTTAAATTATACAACACAGTACTGTCAACTATAGGCACCATTCTATACATGGTAACCTTCACACCTCATTCATTTCGTAACTGAAAGTTTGTATCCTTTTACCACCCTCTCCCTATTTTCCCCAATCCCAAGCACCTGGCAGCCACCGTTCTACTCTCTGTTTCTATGAGTTTGGATTTTTATTTTAGATTCCACGTATAAGTGATACCATGCAGCATTTGTCTTTGTCTGGCTCATTTCACTTAGCATAATGCCCTCCACCCATGTGCATATGTTTTGTTGCAAATGGCAGGATTTCCTTCCTTTTTAAGGCTGGATTATATTGTTTGCAAGTATTTTCTCCCATTCGATAGGTTATCTTTTCATTTTATTGATTGTTTCCTTTGTTGTGCAGAAGCTTTTCAGTTTTAGTCTCACTTGTTTATTTTTGCTTTTATCGTCTTTGCTTTTGATGTCAAATCCAAAAAATCATTGCCAATGTCAAGAACTTTACCCCCTATGTTTTCTTCTAAAAGTTTTACAGTTTGGGATCTTGCATTTAAATTTTTAATCCATTTTGGGTTGACTTTTGTGTATGGTATAAGACGGGGTACAGTTGAATTCTTTTGCGCATGTGGATATCTAGTTTTCCTAGCACCATTTATTAAGGATACAGTCTTTTCCCCCACTGGTTATTTTTGGCTCCTGTGTTGAAAATTAATTGACTATATATGCAGGAGTTTATTTCTGGGCTCTCTATTCTGTTCCATTCTTGACTTTTTGTCACACAGAGTCTCTGATTTTTCCAATTAGTACGTCTCTCTCAGAGGGTGAAGAGTGCAATAGCCCTCTGTCACTCTTACTGTCAGTACCACTGGGAGCAGGGGAACATTAAAATTGGTGGGGACACTGACACTGCTTTGGATTAGACACCACTGAAGTCTGATGTCCCATATTGGTGAATTGTGATTTTATACCCAAAACATAAGAGCTGGCTGCTTTAACCATCCATCCATCCATTCAGCAAATTGTATTGTGTAACTACTACACGCCAGGCTGTCTACTGGATGCTGGGAGTGCAACATTGAACAAAACACTATCCCTGCCTCAGGGACCTTAGGGTCTGCTGGGTATTTTAACAAGTAAGCAGGAAGCCACATACAGAGTAGGATGCAGTAGGAAACAGAGGAGACAAGTTCACCCAACTTTTAGTACTTTGGAGTGTGGCTATAAAATCCTTGATTCTTTTATGTATAAAAATAGGTTTGGGTACAATAGTAGCCAAATAGGGTGCATGAGGCCCTCCTCGTGTGGAATGCTGCCCTGTGGTTAGGGATGATAGAATAAGGTCCCACCGCATTACACGGAGGAGCCCGCACAAAGCACAGCCACCTCTGTTCAGTATTGAGGGCCATTCGGTGTCTAGTGTAATAATGGCAAGAGCACAAGCTATGGGGTCTGTCTTGAGTTCAAATTCCATCCCCACTATGTAGTTTTCCGTGAGTTACTTAACCACTCAGGGGCTCAGTTGCTGCATCTAAAATGTTGGGGTAATAATATCTACACATAAGGTTGTTGAGAATATTCAATGTGAAACCATGTGTGACGTGCCTGGCATATGGTAGGCATTCAATAAGTATTAGTTTCCTTCTTTTCTTCAAATTACTATTTGTTTGTGTTCTGCCTCTCTTTTCATGTTAGAGTATCATAATGAATCAACATGCATGAATAAAAATTACTCTGTGTGTTTTCTATAATCACACTTGTCCAAGTGGAAAATTTAGTGAGAATGTGTTCATTTATTTTAGTTAAATGGAAGAGACAAAGGCACCTCCCTGGGCCCATCAAAAATGACCACCTTGATTTTGACTAAGAATAAAGAGAGAATGCAGGTATTTCACCTAATATATGTATATATATGCCAGCAATTAATTTATTTTTCAAATGTATTATGTGATTTGGAGGGGTGGTGATCTGCAGTCCACACAGTATCACCTCCTTGGATTTGTTCTGCTGAGGTGAACATCTAACATAGTCTGCACTCTCAGGCTACAAAACACCTGACCAGCCAGGGGCATTGCCCACAAAGTACTGCAGGATGGAGGAAGCCCACCCAGGGCTGAAAGCTTGCCGCGGAGAATTTAGTTTCATTTCAATGAACATTTGTTAGGCAGCTGTTATTTTGTAAATCCATGGCAACATTTCAGGTACAAAGTGATGGTGAACGCAGTGGTTCTGAACCCTAGGAGGTGTTAACAAACCAGGGTGCCACCATCAGTTGTGAGGGGTGTTTCACATCCACTGTTACAGTGATGGTTCGGTACCGAGGTTTGTGAACGATTTGCTTTTTTAAAATAATAAGTTAGAATGAATTCCTATTTATCCCTATAATAACATCTCTCTTGCTCCTTTGCACTTGCATATTCTTTCCTGAGAGGGAGGAAAAAGAAGTAAAGAAACAGCTGGTGAGCTGTGGTTTCAAATAGCCCTGATTGTGTCTGCGGGAAGGTGCTGTTCACCTGTGTCTGGGTGGAGCAGAGATTGAGGACCACTGGATTACTGTAGGTGCACTAGGTATAGAATAGATGATTCTCTCAAGGTGAAGTCCCTGCCGTCTTCCCAAGTCTGCTGCTTGGCAAGTCTCAAAATGATGCTCTCATTTACCCGTCAGTATTTTACGGAAGACCTACTATGTGTGGGGCCCTTTGAAGACTGTATGACATGAGCCCTCCCTTAAGGCCGTGATCCTCTAGGAGGGGTAACAAGATAGATAGTCCAACCACCATGATATAACAGAAACAGAGCAGTGAAAAGAGAGATGTAGATAAAGTCAAATCAAAGAGGATTCTGTCCTGACACACTGATAAGTGATGACTGTCCTCTTTCCTCATACAGCATCCACTGCAGGGTGTCTGTGGGTGGCTAAAACCATATCCTACCACTGAAACGTGCAAGCTAGGCTGTAACATGTAACCAGGGATTCAGTTGGACACAATGTAGTAGACGAATGCCATCCAAACCTTTACTTTTACTTCATTTTCTTTAAATTTCTAATTTAATGTTTCTGTAACAGAGATGTAGGCATTTAAATTCCGTGGCAGGTCAGATAAGCAGAGTTTAAAAAATGGGACAGTCTCCCAGCTTGTAAAGTAAGCTCTTCTCTTCCTTTGCGTTATGTTTCTAGACAGCTTATAAAATGCAGTCCCTAAACTTCTCAGGGCAATTAAAATATTGCCCATGGACCTTTCTTTGGCTATCAGAGGGACTAGGACAAATGCTTGATTGGTGCCTGCCCTGTAACAACGCCAGCTACTTTGGTATTTGAGGGGAAATGCAAATACTTCTCACTGACTCCTGCGAAACCAGCACCAACCCTAACTATAACTTCAGGAATTGCAGCATCAAGTGGTTCACCTTTTATGTCTTGTTTGCACAGAGAGAGAAGCCAGGATTTACAGTATCATGCTCTCCAAAGAGAAACACAAACCCCAGCCAAGAGCCAGCTCCAGATACGAAGCCAAACTGGTCCAGGAACAGATATCCTGCCACAAAGGGAGGCCGTACGACTGCGGTGGTATACCCATCCTTGCACATATACACCTACCCATAGGGTGCCTGGGCCATGCCACACAGGCGCTTCCTTGCTGTGTTTTGGGTTAGACACATTTTGTAACGAAGGGATTTGTATGCTAGGGAATTACGTTCATTTGTGGTATTCTGTGTTGTGTGTTCATCATGCACTGTCCTCACCCCAGGTGCTTACACTGTGTTCATGCTCTCAAGATGCATACCTCACAAACTAAATTATTTTTTCATAAAATGAAATTTTATTGTGATGTATCCAAAAGCTTCCCTTACCAGAAATTGAAGTGTGTACTCGTGAAACTACAACACAGATATACCTCAGTTTAACCAATAGATATTCTCTCTAAAATTATGTGCAAATCAATTTTAAAAGTGCAAACTCTGTTTTAAACGTATTCTGGGAGTTTACTATGTTAAAAGTCTTGTGTCAAAGCTTTCTAGTGTTCAATGATTAGTCTGACTGGGGTATATCAGGTTTGCTCAGGGTGAGGTGTTCCCACATAGAGAAAACAACTCATGTACTACCTGGAAGTCAATGTTGCATATATTATGTTCAGCATTGTTATGTGAGTTTTTTAACCCATTGATTAAAATTCTTTCTCTCCCACAAATTGTTCCCTTTGATTGGTTAACTGCATAATCTTGTGTGAATAGATACTTTAGATTTTCTATCCCTCGCAAGCACCAAGCACCATCTGCTGGCTACAGCCTGCATGTCAATGTGCAGGAGTCACGTTAAACAAGGGTCACTCCAGTTCATGCCAGGCCTCCTGTTTTGACTTTACCTGCTTCCTTTCACATTGGATTGAAAGTTTCCTAGTACGTTTTTTGTCATCACTTTTAAACTCTTTCAGCCACCACCACTACCTAGATGACTAGAGATTAGAACCAAATGGCAACACATTTTATTATAATCCCAGTGTCTGTGTCTTTTTTTTTTAATTAATAGACTTTATTTTGAGAACAGTTCTAGGTTTACAAAGAAATTGAGGAAATAGTACAGAGAGTTCCCATATACTGCCCACCTCTCGCCACACACATTGTGTGTATGGGGTTTTTTTGGTTTTGTTTTTGTTTTTAATTTATTTATCTATTTATTTTTGGCTGTGTTGGGTCTTCGTTGCTGCACAAGGGCTTTCTTTAGTTGCGGCAAGCAGGGGCTCCTCTTCGTTGCAGTGAGCGGGCTTCTCACTGTGGTGCCTTCTCTTGTTGCGGAGCATGGGCTCTAGGCACGTGGGCTTCAGTAGTTGTGGCACGTGGGCTTAGTAGTTGTGGCTCATGGGCTCTAGAGCACAGGCTCAGTAGTTGTGGCACACAGGCTTAGTTGCTCCGCAGCATGTGGGAGCCTCCCAGACCAGGGCTTGAACCCGTGTCCCCTGCATTGGCAAGTGGATTCTTAACCACTGCGCCACCAGGGAAGCTCTGTGTATGTGTTTTTAAAGGGAATATCTGCCCATGCTCTTTACATAGGAGTTTGCAAATGGCCTTCTTCTATTCCACATCTTACACCCTAAAACTATTAGTCAACATTTTAAGTATCTAGAAATCACCCAGCCAAAACCCCACTTTTTGTTCCTAAAAGGATATCTTTAAAGGGCAAGTCCCAAAACAAACCACTGAGAGCAAGCCTTGTTTGAAAGTTGTTTAGAAATACTTGGTTTTTGCTCCAAATAATTTTGGAAGAAGTTTATTAAAAGCACCCCAGTATGATATTTTTGGAATAAAAAACTAGAATACATGATCAGATTTTTTTAAGTGCTTTTTGAGAGTGAAAAGCTTCCTGAGAGCTGCGGTTTGGCTGCTAAGATATCGAAGGGGCAAAAAGGAGAGAATCCTATGCAATCCAGGCACAGCCTCCACATCCAGTAATTGCCAAAAGGCCATGGCAGTTCAGTGTTGGGCCCTGCCCAGCTCACAGTCAGTCCTGTAAAGTAGTAGCTATTTGTTTTCTTTAGAAAAGAGGGGCAAGTTTGCCTGCTTAGATTAAGAGAAAGTGCCCCGCAGGGCATTTACGTGCTACAGCATCTAAGCCAATATGCCTATCATTTCTCATTGTGCTTTTTTTTTTTTCATTGTGCTTTTTTTTTTAAACATATCTTTTTAAAATAAATTTATTTACTTATTTATTTTTGGCTGCGCTGGGTCTTCGTTGCTGTGCGCTGGCTTTATCTAGTTGCGGCGAGTGGTCTTCGTTGTGGTGCGCGGGCTTCTCATTGCGGTGGCTTCTCTTGTTGCGGAGCACGGGCTCTAGGCGCACGGGCTTCAGCAGTTGTGGCACATGGGCTCAGTAGTTGTGGCTCACAGGCTCTAGAGCACAGGCTCAGTAGTTGTGGTGCACAACTATAGAGAGAAATAATGCTATGTGAAAATTCCAACTTCCTGCTGGCACTCCTACCCTAAGACATGGGCTCTTCCCCCAAATTCATCAGTCAGACAGAGTGCACTCAGCAGTGACTTAGGAACTAAGGAGAATGCAGTGATGTGTCAGACTCCATTCCTGTGCTTAAAGCCCAGGTGGGAACAGACTAGTGAACCAAAGCAAGCCCGTCAGTAAGACCCTCTGCTATAGCTTTAGAACGTTGTCATGGGTTAAAGAGAGCCACCAACTGAAATGTGAAATACCTGGGTTTGAATCCCACCCAGACTCGGTGGTGGTGGGTGCAGTTGCTTAACAGCTCTGGACCTTCGTTCTCTGACCTGAAAAGTGAAGTGACTGTCCAGGTGAAGTGATCTCTAAGGCCCCTTCATTTTTACAAAATCACATTGGTTTGAATACTTCCCCCAGCTGTTGATCATGGATTGCAGTAAGATGCCTAGAACAGCTTCCCTCTTGGGCCTGAACCAGCTAGGTCCTGTCACCCAGCCTCTGGTCCTCGGGGAAACAAAGCCACTTTGGTGGCTCTAAGTACAGTCTCCTCCCCTCTCGGCCCCTCCAAGCTTGGCACAAGCCATCTCTTCCCCCAGCCCCCTGAACCGTTGGATTCAGTGACCAGAAATCACTTCAGTAAACCTCTTCTCAGCTGAGCTCAAACTCCAGCCACTCCCCTTTCTTTCTCTTGGCTTCACTTCCTCCCCCATTCAGCCCAGACTCCAGGGTGCATTACATCAACCCCTTCCCTGCCAGCACCCCGGACTCCTCACCCTCTGTGCTTCTGCCACATCCACCTGGTAGTTCCCCAACTTTGGCTCCTTCCAGCCATCCCGACCATCTGTCTTCTCCACTCCTACACCCAGGCTGCCAAGATGGCTGCAGGAAAACCTGTCCTTGAGCAAACCGGGGCCACCGCTCACGTGTCTCCTCCAGCCTCAGAAATGTATCCTCTGCTCCTGAAATGGAAGTTCTCTCACCCTTCCTTCTCCGTGGCTATTTTACACCTCCTCCCTTTGCTCAAGTCCCCTGCTTCCCTTCCAGCAAACAACCTCGTTAGGACGAAGTGGTTAAGAAGCTAGGCTCTGGTGGGGTCGGGTAGGGAGAAAACTACAAACAAATTCTGAACTCTTTTTAGTAGGTTTGTTTACGTACTTGTATTGGCAAAATGATTCTGAAACTATTTTAGGTGTCTTACATGATTTGGCAAATGAGTAAATGTGTTGATGTTGTTAAGAGCCGGGGTTCTCACTCTGGAAGAAGAAACATACAAATATTTAATGGAGGGAAACAAGAAAATACCCGTGGAAGTGGATTGGAATTGGAGATATCAGTGTGCACTCATGATTTCTAAAGTACGTATAGGTATGTATATTCACATGTATATATATTCAGCTCTGTCTGCTAAGAGGGCCTAAAATCCAACACACCCCGTTAGCAATAAGCATATTTTGCACTGAGATCTTGTACTGTCATACTGTTCCCCTCTGAAAGGAATCAGGGTTCATTAGAGAAATGGCTGCTTCCAGGGCTGGTAGATTGCAAATATGCGATGAGCAGCCTGGAACATTTTGTTATGTCAAAAAGTAAGAAAGTACTTTAAAAAAAAAATTAGTAGTAGGCATTTCATAGGACAAAGGAGCCAGCTTGAAGGAGCTGCCACCAGCCAAAGCTGGGATATTAGGTACCAAAATGATTAAGGACATTCATAAACTATAACCCATTGAAAAAATTAGGAATCAGTGAGTTCATATTAATGAGAAAGGGAGAGAGAGAGAGAAGAGAAAGAAAGTAGAATGAATGCTGAGTGTCAAATGGTGAATGCAGAGGGAGTGCTGGAGTTGGGATCAACATTTTGCAACCACCATAGTAAAGTGGATCAGGCAAGAATCACCAATGGAGGCTAAATTTAGAAGGACATATGAGGAGCGGGATATTTGCATGGGTTCAAAGTGTCTCCACTCAGATTGCTTACTCGCTGTAAAGGAAAAAGTAGTTAACTATGTGATGAAGAAATTGGACAACATCTTGACTGAGTGACCACTGAGGGGTGGATTGACATCATGTAATTCTGATGCGACGCCTGGGAACACATCACATATGTAGTATTCTGGCTGGAAATACATACCCTGAATCTAATCATGAAACATGAGACAAAGGCAAAATAAGGAACGTTCTACCCAAAACAAAAATCTTGACTCTGGCATCAGAATGTCTGGGTTCAAATGCTGGCTTTACTGGGTTTATGACCTTAGGCAAGTTACTCTCTCAAAGACTCAACTTCCTCATCTGTGAAATGGGAACACTAGCAGGACCCACCTTTCAGCGTTGCTGGGGGTGCTGGATGAGAGGATGCATATAAGGCACTTATCAGAGTACCCTACACGCAAAAGGCTCTCAGGAATGGTTAGCGGCCATTACTCTTGTCCACCCTGCCTTCCTTTCCTTTGTTTTTAGAGAAAAAAGTGCCCAGTTTCAGGTTTAAGGCTAACCTCTCCACCTATGTTTCAATTCCATCTCCCCAACTTTTCTCAAACTTTCTGCTTTGCTTTATTCCCTCTTCTGTATTTCTCTCTCTCTACCGGCAACTTCCCTGTAGCCCAAAAACATGCCAAGCCCTTCCCATCTTTAAAGAAAAGACAATACCTCTGTCACGTCCTGCAAAGTTTCCATTCCTTGCTGTCTCCACTCCCCACCTTCTAAAAGTTCTCACCTCCCATTTTTTGTAGGCCCACGATGTGTCAAGAGCTTTACCTTTACATGGGAGATATATACTATGCCCCTGTTTCACAGATGAGAAAAGTTGGTCTCCCCAAGGATTTGAACCTAGATCTGCCTCAGTCTCGAATTGTCCAGTTGGCAGCCACAAACCACAGGTGGCCATGGAGCATTTGAAATGGGGCTGGTCCAGACTGAGATGTGAATACGTATCAGATTTCAAGGACTTAGTACCAAAAAAAGACTTGTAAAAATCTCATTAATATTTTTATATTGATTACATGTTGAAATAATATTTTGGGTGAAATATATTATTAATTAATTTTACCTGTTTCTTTTTATTTTTAAAATTTTTTTACTGGCTGCGCTATGCGGCTTGCAGGATCTTAGTTCCCCGACCAGGGACTGAACCCAAGCCCTCAGCAGTGAAAGCGCTGAAAGCAAAGAGTCCTGACCACTGGACCACCAAGGGAATTCCCTCTTTTCACTTTTTTAATGTAGCTACTAAAAATATTGAAATTATGTATTGTGGCCAGCATTATATCTCTATTGGACAGCCTGGTTCTAGAATATTCATCTCACAACGCAACATGGCCTCTTGTCTCCTGAGACACCACTTATCTTAGCTCCCTGAATGTGTCCCAGGGCTTCTTCCTCTACATACCCTACATGGGTGATCTCCACCCATCCTTGATGCCTGTAAGCCATGATGACACTGCATCAGCCCCTCCTACACCCCCAACCCCTAGATCCAGCTGTCTCCCCTCCATCTCCACTTAGTTTCCCTCTGCACCTCAAAGGCAACATGTCCAAAATGGAATTTTTCAATTATCTTTTCCTTAAACAGGAGCCTCCCTCGTCTTCTCTCTCTCGATAGAAGCGCCACTGTTGTTACCATGTAACTCTGTACCTCCACACTCATCAGGTGCCAGTGACTCTACCTCCTAAGTAAATCCACAGACTTCTCTCTACCCACTTAGTTCAAGTTGTCATCGTCCTCCTAAACTGTTAGATCTGGTCTTCCAGCTGACCTTTCTTTGGCAGAGCGGCCAAGATGAGCCCATTACAAGGCCAATCTGATCACGTTCGTCACCTTGCAGGGGCCCATCTCTGATAGGGCCCTGTTGCTGCCTCAGCCTCCAGCTCTGACTCCCTGTGAATCTGGAACATTAACTGCCCCTCCCAGCTCCCTCCCACACCCCCCACCTCATTACTTAGCAAACACCTGCCACCTTTCAAGACTCAGCCCAAATAGTAGCCCACTCTGCAAAACTGTTCTAGGTGCCATTTCCTGGGCAGGGCTCACCAGTCCTTCCTTTGCCTCCTGGAGACTTTGACCTCAGCACCTGAAACACTTCAGTGCACCAATTTGTTTACTCAGCTGCCTGCGGTCTCTTAGTTGTGGCATGCGAACTCTTAGTTGCAGCATGCATGTGGGATCTAGTTCCCCGACCAGGGATCGAACCCAGGCCCCCTGCATTGGGAGCTCGGAGTCTTACCCACTGGACCACCAGGGAAGTCTCCCAACTGCCTTTCCTAACTAGAATGATTTCAACCACAGTCCACAGGAGGAAAAACAAAATTCAAACAAAACACAGTTACTGCTTCATACAAATAAGAAGTCCAGATGTAGGGCAGCTCCAAGACTGCTTAATTTATTTAGCAGCTCACTGGCATCATCAAAGATTCAGGCCTTATCATCTTCCATCTCTGTCACCTTCGGTGCCAACTTTGTCCTCAAAGTGAACTCTGCTCTGTTAGTTGTACGGCTGTAGCAGACCCAGGCAACCACCAGATCCAACAACACCCAGTGAAAGAACATCTGTTCCTATGTGTCTTTTATTCTTCTTCTTCTTTTTAAAAATAACCTTTTTTAAAATAATAACCTTTTTATTTTGGAATAATTTTTCATTTACAGAAAAGTTAATATGACAGAGTTCCCATATACCCCTCACTCAGTTTCGATTTCCCCTAATGCTATCATACATCACAACCAACAAAACATTGGTACATTGCTATGAACTGAACTCCAGACTTCATTGGAATTTCACCAGTTTTCCCTTTAATGTCCTTTTTCTATACCAGGATCCAATCCAGACATCACATTGCTTTTCGCTGTCATGTCTCTTTGGTATCCTCTGGTCTGTGATGATTTCCCAGTCTTTCCTTATTTTTCATGATTTTGACAGTTTTGAAGAGCACCGGTTAGGTATTTTGTAGAATAGTCCTCAAATTGGGCTTATGATTTGATTGGTGTTATGGGTTTTTGGAAAGAATGTCACAGAGGCCAAATGCCCTTCTCATCGTATTGTATCAGGAGCCCTTGTCTGCATGACATCACCGGTGATGGCTAGGAAAGCCTTTCCAAAAGCCCTGGAAAGGATTTCCCCTCATGCCTTTTACTATTGTAAAACAATACAGGTTTATTATAGAAAATTAGAGAATCAGCTAAGCAAAAATAAGGAAATAAAAACACAATATTGCTATCACCAGAGATGATCATAGTTAACAAATTACTTTTAATCTTTTCAGATCTTTTTCTTTTTTAAAAAATGAATTTTCGTTAAATGAGGTCATATTGTATACATTGCTTTACAACCTACTTTTTTTTTTTTTTTTTTTTTTTTGCAGTACGCGGGCCTCTCACTGTTGTGGCCTCTCCCGTTGCAGAGCACAGGCTCTGGACGTGCAGGCTCAGTGGCCATGGCTCATGGGCCCATCTGCTCCACGGCATGTGGGATCTTCCCGGATCGGGGCACGAACCCGTGTCCCCTGCATCGGCAGGCGGACTCTCAACCACTGCGCCACCAGGGAAGCCCTACAACCTACTTTTATTAACAGTCCTCACCTTTCATATAAGTTTTTATTTTTGAATTATATAAATAGAATATTCAAAACATAGTATTAAATTGTAAAACAAAGACATAATTCAATCTACCAGCATTTAAAAATCTGCATATTAAAAGATCACACCTTCTCTCAGAAAAATTAACAATAACAACAAAAATAAACTGCACTAAGACATGCCTTCATAAAGGTATTGAAATTCAAGGTGAAATTAAGGCATCCAGGCAAAAAGATTAAAATCTTTAACATGCATATAGTGAAGGAATGTATTTTCCATGATCCTTTTTTTAAAAAAAATTTATTTAGTTATTAATTTTTGGCTGTGTTGGGTCTTTGTTGCTGTGCGCGGGCTTTCTCTAGTTGCGGTGAGCAGGGGCTACTCTTTGTTGTGGTGCGTGGGCTTCTCACTGCGGGGGCTTCTCTTGTTGCGGAGCACCGGCTCTAGGCGCACGGGCTTCAGTAGTTGTGGCTCACAGGCTCTAGAGCACAGGCTCAGTAGTTGTGGCTCTTGGGCTTAGTTGCTCCATGGCATGTGGGATTTTCCCGGACCAGGAACCCGTGTCCCCTGCATTGGCAGGCAGATTGTTTTTTTTTTCTTTTTTTAAAAAAATTTATTTATTTATTTGTTTGTTTGTTTTTATTTTTGGCTGTGTTGGGTCTTCGTTGCTGTGCGCGGGACCCCTCTAGTTGTGGCGAGCGGGGGCCACCCTTCGCTGCAGTGCGCGGACTTCCCATTGTCATGGCTTCTTTTGTTGCAGAGCACGGGCTCTAGGCGCGCGGGCCTCAGCAGTTGTGGTGCACGGTCTCAGTTGCTCCGCGGCATGTGGGATCTTCCCGGGCCAGGGCTCGAACCCATGTCCCCTGCATTGGCAGGCAGATTCTTAACCACTGAGCCACCAGGGAAGCCCGGCAGGCGGATTCTTAACCACTGCACCACCAGGGAAGTACCCTATGATCCTTTTTTTAAAAATCTACTAGAAAATGAACTTTAGTCAACCGAGGGATGAATGGAGACAACCTCACCAAAAGGACTCATAGAGAATATGAAAGCCATTTTATTTTATTCTAATCTTAGGACTTTTAAAAATGTGAATGTCTTGGGCTTCCCTGGTGACGCAGGGGTTGGGGGTCCGCCTGCCAATGCGGAGGATGCGGGTTCGTGCCCCTGTCCGGGAAAATCTCACATGCCGCGGAGCGGCTGGGCCCGTGAGCCATGGCCGCTGAGCCTGCGCGTCCGGAGCCTGTGCTCTGCAGCGGGAGGGGCCACAGCAGTGAGAGGCCCGCGTACCGCAAAAAAAAAAAAAAAAAAGTGAATGTCTTTTATTATAAAATGGAATGAAAATATCAACCTAGCAATATGTTTTTTGGCCAGGTGGCTTGTGGGATCTTAGTTCCCCAACCAGGGACTGAACCCACACCCTCCGCAGTGAAAGTGCAGAGTCCTAACCACTGGACTGCCAAGGAATTCCCAAACCTGCAATATGTTAATTACACTTATAATAATAGTTGAGAAAGAGGAGTAAAGGTGAAAAGTAGTGTGAGTGTGATGATGCTGATTTCATAAAAAGATATGTAAAGTTGATAAATCAAGTAATAAGTATATTTAAAGTTATAAATATGAACACTTAGACATACCACGTGTGAACACTGTGAAATACAAGAATACAATTAACTGGAACCTGGAAGGCAGGAAGATGATGGAGATAGGGAAGGGAAAGAAGTGAATAAAAATTTATTTCAACAGTGCTCAGAGTATGGACTGAATAGATACTGCCTAATAAAGAGAGAATAAGGTATATAAGTTGTGGTCACCGAAATAGCCACTATATATACAACAGAAACCTTTCAAATATACCTACACACACTCAAAAAGAAATAGTTCATATCATAAAATCTTATTTTTAAGCTATCAACAAAAAACTATTTTTAAAGTTGTAAACACTTTTTTTAATGTTGGAAAAAAATTTTAAAGCATAATAACAAAACTATGACCAAAAGTATTTGTCATATCAAGAAATGTAAATTGGCTGAATTCATCTATTAAAAGAAAATTTCAATCCCTGAATCTGATCAGCAGTTGGTTGAATCCACGGATGCGGACCCCATGGACACAGTGGAATGACTCGATTTTCAGGTTGAATCACAAAACAAAACCCACCAAGTATATGGCATATAAAACAGACACCTAAAATGAAGTAACCAAGAAAGATTAAAAATGAAAGAAAGGGGGAATTCCCTGAAAGTCCGGTGGTTAGGACTCGGTGGGTGTGGACAAATAAAAAAAAAGAGAGAAAGATAGAAAGGGCAGACAAGCACTAAGTAAATGCACACAGAAGGATATAAAGGACCATAGTCTAAGCATGAGATAAGGTAGAATTCAAGGCCAAAAGCATTTAACAAGACAAACTATCCGAAAGGGTGCAATATACAATGAAGCTCTAGTAGTTAACCAATTCTCTATACCAAATAACATGGTATCAACAATTATAAAGAGAAGACTACTGGAAATGCAAGAAGAATTAGACAGATACACATTAGTATTGCAGATTTTATTTCACTTTTCTTTGATCAAGTGGACAAAAACTAAAATACACACACACACACACACACAAAACATTTAAACCTGAAAAGAAAAATGTCCTTTGTTAATGCTCATGGAACACCCAAAAATCACTCATATATTAAGTCACAAAGCAAATAAATCAATTTATAAGTAAAATTTCAAAAAGTATAAATAGAAAAGTCAACATTCTCTGAACACAAAACAATAAAACTAGTAATGAATATTATCCGGGAGGTAAAACGAAAACTGCCACTAAGATAACAAAAAGTTCTCTCAAACAAATCTTTGGTCAAAGAAGAAATCAAACCCAAAATTCCTAACTATCGAAGAACATATTAGAAGCTATGAGCTAAAGCAGTGCTCAAAAGGAAATTCATACTTAAATGCTTGGTGGGGACGGGGGGGACTCTTGCAGGCAGCACGGATTTGATCCCTTCGTCGGGGAACTAAGATCCTGCATGTTGCCCAGGGCAGCCAAAAAAAAAAGGATGATGTCCAATGCTTATGGTAATGAATACGAAAGGGTAACAATGAAAGAAGTAAGCCTCTATAGTAGGCGGAATTCTAAAGGTCTCCCCCAAGATTCCTGTCTGCTGCTTATTTAATCAAAACACTAATCTAGGTACTGCTATGAAAGGGTTTTGTAGATGGAATTAAGGTTATTAATCAGCTGACATTAAAATAGGGAGATTATTCTGGATTATCCAGGTAGGTCAATCTTAAAAGCAGAAGAGGGAAGTAGAAGACTTCATCAGAGAGATGGGGTAGAAGAAGAGGCAGGAGAGATTAGTAGGCAGGAGATCAGAGAAATTTGAAGCATGAGAAAGACTGGACCCACGACTGCCAGCTTATGAAGATGAAGTCAGGGAACTGTTAGCAGAGTCTCCAGAAGCTGAGAAAACTGGCCAGCAGACAACAAGGAAATGTCAACCTCAGTCCTATGACTATGTGGAACTGAACTTGAATTCTGCCAACAACCTGAAAGAGCCTGGAAATAACTTCTCGCCCAAAGCTTCTAGGGGGCCAATGCCTTGATTTCAACCTTGTGGGACTCAGAGCTGGATATCAGCCACTCCTACTGGACTTCTGACCTGCAGAACTGTCAGATAATAAACTTGTATCTTTTTAAGCCACTAAATTTGTGGCAATTTATTATGGCAGCAATAGAAAACGAACACAGCATCTAACTTAAGAAGTTAGAACATGAGTGAAGTAAGTCAGACAAAGACAAATATCATATGATATCGCTTATATGTGGAATCTAAAAACATGGTACAAATGAACCTATTTACAAAACAGAAATAGAGTCACAGACGTAGAAAACAAACTTACGGTTACCAAGGGGGAAAGGCGAGGAAGGATAAATTGGGAGATTGGGATTGACATATACACACTACTATATATAAAATAGATAAGAACCTAGGGAATTCCCTGGTGGTGCAGTGGTTAAGAATCCTCCTGCCAAAGCAGGGGACACGGGTTCAATCCCTGGTCCAGGAAGATCACACGTGCCGCGGAGCAACTACACCCATGCACCACAACTACTGAGCCCGCGCTCTACAGCCCAAGAGCCACGACTATTGAGCCCTCATGCCACAACTACTGAAGTCCGCGTGCCTAGAGCCCATGCTCTGCAACAAGAGATGCCACGACAATAAGAAGCACGCACACCGCAACAGAGTAGCCCCCGCTCGCCGCAACTAGAGAAAGCCCACACGCAACAATGAAGACCCAACGCTGCCAAAAATAAATAAATAAATAAAATAAATTTCAAATAGATAAGAACCTACTGTATAGCACAGGGAACTCTACTCAATACTCTGTAATGACCTATATGGGGATAGAATCTACGAAGAGTAGATATAGGTATATGTATAACTGATTCACTTTGCTGTACAGCAGAAACTAACAACATTGTAAATCAACTATACTCCAATAAAAATTAATTTAAAAAAAAGAAGTTAGGGGCTTCCCTGGTGGCGCAGTGTTTGAGAGTCTGCCTGCCGATGCAGGGGACACGGGTTCATGTCCTGGTCCGGGAAGATCCCACATGCCGCGGAGCGGCTGGGCCCGTGAGCCATGGCCGCTGAGCCAGCGCGTCTGGAGCCTGTGCTCCGCAACGGGAGAGGCCACAACAGCGAGAGGCCCGCATACCGCAAAAAATAAATAAATAAATAGATAAATAAATAAGCTACAAGGATATATTGTACAACACAGGGAATATAGCCAATATTTTATAATAACTATAGAGTATAACCTTTAAAAATTGTGAATCACTATGTCGTACACTTGTAACATATCATATTGTACATAAACTACACTTCAAAAAAAAAATCAGGGACTTCCCTGGTGGCACAGTGATTAAGAATCCGCCTGCCAAGGCAGGGGACACGGGTTTGATACCTGGTCTGGGAAGATTCCACATGCCTCAGAGCAACTAAGCCTGTGTGCCACAACTACTGAGCCTGCGCTCTAGAGCCCACAAGCCACAACTACTGAAGCCCGCACACCCTGGATCCCATGCTCCGCAACAAGGGAAGCCAACACAATGAGAAGCACATGCACCACAACAAAGAGTAGCTGCCACTCTCCGCAACTAGAGGAAGCCCGTGCACAGCAATCAAGACCCAATGCCGCCAAAAATTAATTAATTTTTTAAAAATCAGAAAAAAAAGTCCCCTTGCTAAATGGTCTCTATGGTTAAATATCAAAATTTCTGGATTTAGTTAGAATCAACTTTTAAGTTTCTTTTAACTCTAAAAGCTACAATTTGGTATTATATTTCCATGTGCCAAGCTGGGTAGGCATATCATTTCATTCAATTCTCACAACAACAGTATGAAGTAGACATTACTATACTCATTTGTTTAAGGTTCAAAGAAGTCGTAGTTAATAATTGGTAGAGGTGAAATTTGGACCAGGTCAATTAGACTCCAAAGTCCAGGCTCCCTCCTGCTCTGTAAACTGCCTCTCTAGCACCATGCTGAGTCCAGGACAATATTAATTAAAACTAACATTTGTATTTCAATATACAGTTTTTAAAAATCTTATCAATTTATCAATTTCACTTAACGCTCAATAATAACCCTGAGAGGCAGGTAGTAGTGTAATCCTTAGATTTAGATACAAAAATTGAAAACTGAAGAAGAAAAAATGACTTCTGAATCATTTTGATACAAAAGAGAGCCAAGATTGAACTGCAAGTCTCCACTCTCAGTTTATTCTCTGCACCAGGCTCTGCCTAAGCGTTGATATAGAATGTGTGAGCTGGGACTGAAGGGTTGAAGACAGTGCCATTTTCTTTTTGCCTCTAATAACCTGTAGCCTGGTAATCACTTAAGTAATTTTTCATTTATGCAATAAATATTTATTGAGCACTTAGTATGTGCCAGGCACTGAACATACAAGGAACAAAGGCTGTCCCGGCTCCTGGATTCACGGGGTTTACATTCTGGTGGAGGAAACAAAAAGATAAATTTCAGACAATGATAAGTGTTGCAAGACTATGGAGTAGGAAATAAAGGGGAGGTAAGTTTAAATAGACGTCAGAGAAGGCGTTTCTGAGAAGTTAACATTAACTGAATGAATGAGTACATGTATGGCAACCCCCGATGGATTCATTTTTCAAGCTTATCTAGTTTTGCTGGCCATTAGATTGTTTATGATTCTGATGGTGAATACTCTTTGGAGCTTATGTTGCTGATGCCAAAAGGGCAAGGGCAGAAGCAAAGAACATGGACGAATCCTTTCCAATTCATTTCACTCCTGTGACCTTGCCTTTGCCGTCAGGGTCACTCCCCACCGCCACGCCCATTCTTCTGCCCCCGGATGCTTCCAGCCTGCGCAAGCGCAGGAGAAACTGCTGTTCCTAGTGGAGGGCGCGGATTCCACCCCAAAACGCATGCGCCCCGGGCTCGCAAGCCCCGCCCCGACCTCTGCGCCCGCTCGCGAGCCCTTGCCAATTCTCGGGGCGGGGACTGCGCGGGGAGACGCGCGCCGGTGCGTGCGTGCTCCCGGGCCGCGGGCGGGCCAGTGAAGCTGGCGGCCCTGGCACGTGATCCCGGATCGGCGTGGTAGCTTGGTGGCTCCGTCTGTCTGTCCGTCCGCGGGTGCCATCATGGCGGACGCGGCCAGTCAGGTGCTCCTGGGCTCCGGTCTCACCATCCTGTCCCAGCCGCTCATGTACGTGAAGGTGCTCATCCAGGTATGAGTCGTCGCCTTTCCCTTCCTCGCCCGGCGCCCTGTTCGGTCGCCGCTGCCCAAGGCGCTTGAGAACCGGCTCCAACCTTCAGGGCCTTCAGTCTCCTGAGATGCTGCTCCTTCTTTGCTGCCCGCCCCTTCCTTCCCGGCAGGGACGACTTCCACCGCCCGCTGAGCTCCCACTGCCCGTGGGCCTTCCCGAGGTCTCGCCTCCCAGCCAAGCCGTGAGGCCCGCTCCTTTCCTGGTATCCGGCTGCCGCCCTGCCCTGCCCTGCCTGATGGCTCCCCTGAACTTTGTTTTCTCTTCCCTGAGGTTGATCCTGGCTGGGCGCCGCCAAGGGCTTCCCAACCTTTCTTTCTCCGCTGCTCTGAAATGAGCATCCTTCTCTCCGCCCCGGCCCCAAACGCAAGACGTGAAATCTGTTGAAGACAAATTTGAAATTCGAGGGGAGCCAACACCTTATTAGCTTTTGTTTTCTCTTCTTTTGTTGCTGTTACTACTGCTCTTCTGTTCTGAGATTTAGCACCAGATACCCAGAGAAACACAAGGAGTTCATTCAGAAGTGATAATCAAGCGGTTGATGAGTCACATTTCGGAAGGATCCACTGAACCCTCTTCAGCAGCAGCCCATGTGGCTCATGACAGTGAAAAGTCACGTGTCAGAGTGATGTGAAATCAGTTCAGTTGAAAGTTTTATCGAGTTTAAGTATATATGTTAGTTTCTAATATACTGTGGAATAATTCTTAAATGGTATTTTATATTCACAGGCAAGTTTGCCCGGTTTTAGCTGACTATAGACCATTAGGTAGTATTGTTCAGTTGCCTTTCTGAATTTCCCTGTGACGGGCAGGTCATTCATTTTTTTAACTTTTGTTGAGAGTTGACGTAATTACGTCATGCATAGTACCAAGGATAGAACCCCTGTCCTCACCATCTGCCTTTCTGTCAGAAATATGCAAGACACTAGGGAAGGCCTCATTTCTTATTTTTGAGTTAATGATACTAATCTATATTATGTGTTGCTGAGTTGACCCTTGTGGATTCAGAACCTATATGTAAAAAACTATTGTAAAATAAGTTGTTTAAAGTAAGAACGAAGGGAATTCCCTGGAGGTTCAGTGGTTAGGTAGGACTCCACGCTTTCACTGCTGAAGGCCCAGGTTTAATCCCTCATCTGGGAACTAAGATCCCCACAAGCCACTAGAGGCGGCCAAAAAATAAAAGAAAGAAAGAACAAAATCTTTGAAATGTATTGTGACATCTAAAACAGAATTGGCACATTTGCAGCTAGATAATATCTGAGGTAAAAGCATTTTTCAGTAAATCTGATACAAGCCCATTACTCAGTCCTTATCCAGGAGACAAGATTTTCTAATGACATTCAGAGCTCTTGCCTCAAAAACTCCTTAATCCTTATTGCACAACATGCTTGTGTTGCCAAGTGTCTCAGGGGTTTTAGTGAAATTCCCAAATACTCAGTTTTAAAAATAATTGCACAGTGACACTTTCAGGAGTTCTTTAATTGAACAGGTTGAGAATCACAGCAGGAGAGTCAAAACCATGGCCGACAACGTTCATTCTCTCAAGTATCCCTTTGGCACTAAAGAGTCTGAATATATTGTAGAAATAAAATGATGACATTAATTCTAAAATGACTCGTTAGATTGTTCGTGACAGTCTGCTCCTTTAACATGGACTTATTAGCTTGTAATTATTTCCCAAATGAATTATCCCCAGCTGTATCTGCATTTGCCTTTTGGGTGGTTTGTTTTGCCGGCCAAATATGAAGCTGTTGCTGGCTTAGTCTTCTCACTTTGTCCGGATATTAAAAATGTGCTTGATTTTCTTTAGAAAATATTTTTGAGCGTCCTCAGTAAACTGTAGCTTTGTTAACACAAAAATTCCCTTATTCTGTTTTTAGATTGATGCCAGTCTATCTCAGCTACATGGTTTACTTTGTAGAATTTGAACCAAAAGAAAACTTGGAGTTTATTGAAACCAGTCTTTTTTTTTTCCTTTTCTTTTTCTTTTTTTTTTTTTTTTTTTTTTTGCGGTACGTGGGCCTCTCAGTGTTGCGGCCTTTCCTGTTGCGGAGCACAGGCTCCGGACGCGCAGGCTCAGTGGCCATGGCTCACAGGCCCAGCCGCTCCGCGGCATGTGGGATCCTCCCGGACCGGGGCACGAACCCGTGTCCACCACATCAGCAGGCGGACTCAACCACTGCGCTACCAGGGGAGCCTGTAACCAGTCTTAAACAAGTGACAAAATTAAAAACAAAACAAAAAAAACACACCAGAACTGACAAGGATGATACTTCATCACTGTCTTGGAAAATATACACTGCATTTTAACTTGTGTTAAAAATTATAACTCTAAAATATATATATATATATATATAAAACTCTAAATTTGTTCTTTATTCAAGACCTTGCAACTCAGGCATTCCTGGGAATGTTGCTTAGTATTGATTTAGTCTCTTGTTTTTAAAGGTGGGATATGAGCCTCTTCCTCCAACAATAGGACGAAATATTTTTGGGCGGCAAGTTTGTCAGCTTCCAGGTCTCTTTTGTTATGGTAAGTGTCTTTGATTTATTTGGAATTGGAGGACATTGAAGGGTGTGATAGGAGTTAAAGAATATATAGTAAGCATGTTTCCTTGAAATTTCTATGTAACCATTACTTTCAACTAGAATGTAAATCTCCTACTTGTGTTCTTAGCTCAGCACATTGCGAGCATCGATGGGAAGCGTGGGTTGTTCACAGGCTTAACTCCAAGACTGTGTTCAGGGGTCCTTGGAACTGTGGTCCATGGTAAAGTTTTACAGGTAAGAAGAAAATCAGTCCATCTTCCCATAGATTTAGATAACCTTTTTTTTTTAACATCTTTATTGGAGTATAATTGCTTTACAATGGTGTGTTAGTTTCTGCTTTATAACAAAGTGAATCGGCTATACATATACATATGTTCCCATATCTCCTCCCTCTTGGGTCTCCCTTCCATCCTCCCTATCCCACCTCTCTAGGTGGTCACAAAGCATTGAGCTAGATAACCTTTTTTTTTTTTTTAATTTATTTATTTATTTTTGGCTGCATTGGGTCTTAGTTGCTGTGCATGGGCTTTTCTCTAGTTGCGGCGAGTGGGGACTAGTCTTCATTGTGGTGTGTGGGCTTCTCATTGCCGTGGCTTCTCTTGTTGTGGAGCACGGGCTCTAGGTGCACGGGCTTCAGTAGTTGTGGCTTGCAGGCTCTAGAGTGCAGGCTCAGTAGTTGTGGCGCATGGGCTTAGTTGATCTACGGCACGTGGGACCTTCCCGGACCAGGGCTTGAACCCGTGTCCCCTGCGTTGGCAGGCGGATTCTCAACCACTGCGCCACCAGAGAAGCCGTAGATAATCTTTTACGTACAATTTGATCAAGAGCAGTTTCAAAGATATACGTCTTTACATCCTTGGCCTTTCTTCCTCTTGAAAAACATTTACTTGAAATACCCATTCTTAATTCTTTCCTGGGAAGCAAGGAGAATTTGTATAAAATGAAGTAATTGATTTTGATCTACACAAGCTTCTTCCTCTGGACCAGTTGTTCTGAGCAGAAATTAAGTACACTCATTTGAGCTCCTGTGTAGCTCATATTATTTCTTTGGAGGAGGAAGGAAGCTGGTTAAAACATACATTTCTTTCTCATGTTATTTTCCTCTTATTCCTAGTGTTACTCCTAGTAAATGTTTTCTGTTACAAATTTATTTTTTTTTAAACTTAACAAGATAAACGTTAAAGTAGGATAGTGTTTAATTGTGACTGTTTATTTCAGTAGTACTCAGTACAGGGAATTCCCTGGCAGTGCAGTGGTTAGGATTCCACACTTCCACTGCAGAGGGCATGGGTTCGATCCCTGGTCAGGGTACTGAGATCCCACAGTCTGCAAGGCTTGGCCAAAAAAAAAAAAAAAACCACTGCCGATAATAATTGGTACAATCCTCCATGTATATTTTAAGGCTTTAATGTTGGCCCAATTCTACTTTTTTATCATTTGATGAGCAAGTCGTGGTGGTGTTAATCAGTTTCATGATCTGATTGGCTTAGGTTTTAAATTCTCTTCAGACTTTGTTGAATTGAGTTGGGGAGGTTTTCCAGTTAGTTCCTCACATGGAAGCAGTTTTGTTATTCATTGTACTTACTCTTGTCGTCATGCCTGTGGACTGAATGTTAGAAGCAGCGTTTTGGGTGGCCCGTGGGTCAGAGTGATGGAGTTTTAATGGGCCGATGTTTTTGGTGGATTGATTACTACTCTTTTCCAGCCACACTGTACTTTGGCTCAGTGGAAGCGTTCCTGTTACCTAAATGAGGTTTAGATTTTCATGTGGGAAAGTAGTTGTCATCTAGTTCAAAGAGGTTTATGTATAGACCAAGAGTGAAATTACTGCTTGAGATCAAGTTAAGGAAAAGTAAGACAAACTTGAGGTAACCAAGTACCTGAATTAATTGTTTCACATGTAGCCCGATGAAATAGAACAGGGTATTGGTACTATAGTTAGTATCAAAAGCAACTAATACAATCAAGAAGAAAGACCAATTCAGGTCTTTCTGAACAAGAAAGAGTTCTGTATATCTGAACAAGAATTAAATTGAAATGTGTTCAGAATAATGTAGAAGAGACAGGTTGAAAATTTTATTAATGGAGTGAAAACCAAAGTCTAGAAATGAGTGAGGATTTTGAAAAACTCCTGAAACTGTTAGAATTAATTCTGGCCAAAGACCTGGAATTTGACCAAAAACCATCATTTCGCTTAATCATGTTGTTTGTTCTCTTTCCTCTGATTTTATTTTTAAAATGTAATTCTTTTCGTAAAAGACAGTGTTCTCTATTTTTTAAATCTGGTTATGACTAGGAGGTCAGTTGTCTGGTTCTTGTATTTCACCTAGCCCATCTTCTATTTCTGAAATATCCCACAAGTAATATTTCCTCTTCCAGTGCAGTCTGAGCTCTTGCAGTTTCATGTTCTCTTCTCCAGAAGAATAAAGCATCTTCTCTCTTGCTTGGTTTAGAAACAGTCAGATACAAAAGGAAAAGTGAGGTGGTTTCAGCTATTCAGACTTAGCACCAATTCTCTGTTCTTTGTACAGTGAAGAAAAGCATCTTGCCCTAATTTGGTATTAGACCTGCTTTTTCCGTGAAAAAGCCCTGAGGCTTTTTCCATAGCCTTAGTCCTAAGCTATGTTTTGTGTTTTTTGGTTTTTTTTAATTTATTTATTTTACTTTTGTCTGCGTTGGGTCTTTTGGCTGCACACGGGTTTTCTCTAGTTGCAGCGAGCAGGGGCTACTCTTCGTTGCGATGCGCAAGCTTCTCATCGTGGTGGCTTCTCTTGTTGCAGAGCACCAGCTCTAGGTGCGCAGGCTTCAGTAGTTGTGGTGCGCAGGCTTCAGTAGTTGTGATATGCAGGCTCAGTAGTTGTGGCGCGTGGGCTCAGTAGTTGTGGCTCAGGGGCTGTAGAGCACGGGCTCAGTAGTTGTGGTGCATGGGCTTAGTTGCTCTGCAGCGTGTGGGATCTTCCTGCACTGGGGCTTGAACGTGTGTCCCCTGCTATATGTGTGTGTTTAGTAAATAATGTTCTTGGATTTGGATCATCGTGTTTTCATTGTCATTTGTCTCTAAGTATTTTTTGATTTCTTCAGTGATCTCTTGGTTATTTAGTAATGTATTGTTTAGCCTCCATGTGTTTGTGTTTTTTACGATATTTTTCCCTGTAATTGATTTCTAACCTCATAGCATTGTGGTCAGAAAAGATGCTTGATATGATTTCAACTTTCTTAAATTTACTGAGGCTTAATTTGTGACCCAAGATGTGATCTATCCTGGAGAATGTTCCACGCGCACTTGAGAAGAAAGTGTAATCTGCTGTTTTTGGATGGAATGTCCTATAAATATCAATTAAATCTATCTGGTCTATTGTGTCATTTAAAGCTTCTGTTTCCTTATTAATTTTCTATTTGGATGATCTGTCCATTGGTGTAAATGAGGTGTTGAAGTCCCCCACTATTATTATGTTAACTGTCGGTTTCCTCTTTTATAGGTGTTAGCAGTTGCCTTATTTATTGAGTTGCTCCTGTGTTGGGTGCATATATATTTGTAATTGTTATATCTTTTTCTTGGATTGATCCCTTGATCATTATGTGGTTTCCTTCCTTGCCTCTTGTAACATTCTTTATTTTAAAGTCTATTTTATCTGATATGGGTATTGCTACTCCAGCTTTCTTTTTTTTTTTTTTTTTTTTTTTTTTTGCGCAGTATGCGAGCCTCTCACTGTTGTGGCCTCTCCCGTTGCGGAGCACAGGCTCCGGATACGCAGGCTCAGCGGCCATGGCTCACAGGCCCAGCCGCTCCGCGGCATGTGGGATCTTCCCAGACCAGGGCATGAACCCGTGTCCCCTGCATCGGCAGGCAGACTTTCAACCACTGTGCCACCAGGGAAGCCCCCCAGCTTTCTTTTGATTTCCATTTGTATGCAATATCTTTCTCCATCCCCTCACTTTCAGTCTGTATGTGTCCCTAGATCTGAAGTGGGTCTCTTGTAGACAGCATATATATACAGGTCTTGTTTTTGTATCCATTCAGCCAGTCTGTGTCTTTTGGTTGGAGCATTTAATCCATTTACATTTAAGGTAATTATCAATATATATGTTCCTATTACCATTTTCTTAATTGTTTTGGGTTTGTTTTCATAGGTCCTTTTCTTCTCTTGTGTTTCCCAGTTAGAGAAGTTCCTTTTTAGCATTTGTTGTAGAGCTGGTTTGGTGGTGCTGAATCCTCTTAGCTTTTGCTTGTCTGTAAAGCTTTTGATTTCTCCATCGAATCTGAATGAGATCCTTGCTGGGTAGAGTAATCTTGGTTGTAGGTTCTTCCCTTTCATCACTTTAAATATGTCATGCCACTCCCTTCTGGCTTGTAGAGTTTCTGCCGAGAAATCAGCTGTTAACCTTATGGGAGTTCCTTTGTATGTTATTTGTCATGTTTCCTCATTCTATGAGGCCACCATCACCCTGATACCAAAACCAGACAAAGAAACTACAAAAAAAGAAAATTACAGACCAATATCACTGATGAATACAGATGCAAAAATCCTCAACAAAAACTAGCAAACAGAATCCAACAACACATTAAAAGGATCATACACCATAATCAAGTGGGATTTATCCCAGGGATGCAAGGATTCTTCAATATACGCAAATCAAGCAATGTGATACACCATATTAACAAACTGAAGAATAAAAACCATATGATCATCTCAATAGATGGAGAAAAAGCTTTTGACAAAATTCAACACCCATTTATGATAAAACCTCTCCAGAAAGCGGGCATAGAGGGAACCTACCTCAACATAATAAAGGCCATATACAACAAACCCATAGCAAACATCATTCTCAATGGTGAAAAACTGAAAGCATTTCCTCTAAGATCAGGAACAAGACAAGGATATCCACTCTCACCACTGCTGTTCAATATAGATTTGGAAGTCCTAGCCACAGCCGTCAGAGAAGAAAAAGAAAGAAAAGGAATACAAATTGGAGAAGAAGAAGTAAAACTGTCACTGTTTGCAGATGACATGGTACTATACTTAGAGAATCCTAAGGATGCCACCAGAAAACTACTAGAGCTAATCAACGAATTTGGTAAAGTTGCAGGATACAAAATTAATGCACAGAAATCTCTTGCATTCCTATACACTAATGTTGAAAAATCTGAAACAGAAATTAAGGAAACACTCCCATTTACCACTGTAACAAAAAGAATAAAATACCTAGGAATAAACCTACCTAGGGAGACAAAAGTCCTGTATGCAGAAAACTATAAGACACTGATGAAGGAAATTAAAGATGATACAAACAGATGGAGAGATATACCATGTTCTTGGATTGGAAGAATCAATATTGTGAAAATGACTATGCTACCCAAAGCAATCTACAGTTTCAGTGCCATCCCTATCAAATTACCAATGGCATTTTTTACAGAACTAGAACAAAAAATCTTAAAATTTGTATGGAGACACAAAAGACCCCGAATAGCCAAAGCAGTCTTGAGGGAAAAAAATGGAGCTGTAGGAATCAGACTCCCTGACTTCAGACTATACTACAAAGCTACAGTAATGAAGACAATGTGGTATGGGCACAAAAACAGAAATAGATCAATGGAACAAGATAGAAAGCCCAGAGATAAACCCACGCACTTATGGTCAACTAATCTATGACAAAGGAGACAAGGATATACAATGGAGAAAAGACCGTCTCTTCAATAAGTGATGCTGGGAAAACTGGACAGATACATGTAAAATAATGAAATTAGAATACTCCCTAACACCATACACAAAAATAAATAAAATGGATTCGAGACCTAAATGTAAGACAGGACACTATAGAACTCTTAGAGGAAAACATAGGCAGAACACTCTTTGACATAAATCACAGCAAGATCTTTTTTGATCCACCTCCTGGAGTAATGGAAATAAAAACAGAAATAAACAGATGGGACCTAATGAAACTTAAAATCTTTTGCAAAGCAAAGGAAACTACAAACAACGAAAAGACAACCCTCAGAATGGGAGAAAATATTTGCAAACGAAGCAACGTACAAGGGATTACCCTCCAAAATATATAAACAGCTCATGCAGCTCAATATTAAAAAAAAAACCCAATCCAAAAATTGGCAGAAGACCTCAATAGGCATTTCTCCAAAGAAGACATACAGATGGCCAAGAAGCACAGGAAAAACTGCTCAACATCACTAATTATTAGAGAAATGCAAATCAAAACTACAATGAGGTATCACCTCACACCGGTTAGAATGGGCATCATGAGAAAAATCTACGAAGAACAAATGCTGGAGAGGGTGTGGAGAAAAGGGAACCCTCTTGCACTGTTGGTGGGAATGTAAAGTGATACAGCCACTAGGGAGAACAGTATGGAGCTTCCTTAAAAAAAAACTAAAAATAGAATTACCATATGACCCAGCAATCCCAGTACTGGGCGTATACCCAGAGAAAACCATAATTCAAAAAGACACATGCACCCCAATGTTCATTGCAGCACTATTTACAATAGCCAGGTCATGGAAGAAACCTAAATGCCCATCGATAGACGAATGGATAAAGATGATGTGGTACATATATACAATGGAATATTACTCAGCCATAAAAAGGAACGAAATTGGGTCATTTTTAGAGACATGGACGAATCTAGAAACTGTCATATAGAGTGAAGCCAGAAAGGAAAACAAATATCATACATTAACACGTAAATGTGGAACCTAGAAAAATGGTACAGATGAACCGGTTTGCAGGGCAGAATTTGAGACACAGATGTAGAGAACAAACTTATGGACACCAAGGAGGAAATGAAGCGGGGCCGGGGGTGTGGTGGTGTGATGAATTGGGAGATTGGGATTGACATATATATATACTAGTATGTATAAAATGGATAGCTAAAGAACCTGCTGTATAAAAATAAATAAATGAAATTCAGAAATTCAAATAAATAAATAAAAATAATGTTCTTGGATTTTTGCTTTGCTTTGTTTTCCTTTTTCTTCTTTTAGATAAGCACTTTTATGAGCTGACCAATCAGTATGTTAAATTTAGCAACAAGATCATCTTAGAGACACTTATTTCCAAGTGTTAATTAGAAGTAGAAATTAATTGGAGATTTACAGCCAAAAAAATCAACTATTTTAATTTCTGCCAATCAGTAGAGTTTTCATTTTATGTTCTGTCTCAATAACACTATGATAGCCCTAATCATCCTTTCTTTTCTTTTCTCTTCCTTTGTAGCATTACCAGGAGTGTGACAAGGCTGAGGTATGTTGGAGCCAGTTTCTATGCATGAGTCCATTTTCCCTGCAAGCTACTGTTGCTCTCTGGTCCTCTTTAGGAAAAGGGACAAGCAGTCAGCTTTCCTTTCATCATAGAGAGTGTTGGTATACAGGATGGCCACCAGTTTGAACAGTTCTATTTAAAACCATCAACATATCTATCTACTTTCATTTTGATTTCCAGGAGTCAGGATCTGGAAATGTACTGAAAGAAGTTTCATCTTCCTTTGACCGAGTTATCAAGGAGGTAAGGTGATCATGATTTCTCTAAATCAGAGCGAGCTGGCAGTTGTGGAATCAGGATCATCAGGCCTGTATGTTCAGTGTCTGTTCCAAACAAAATTAAACTTTCAATTTAATATGGGCTTTACTGCATGTAGAACATAAAGAGAGAAAAAAGCATTGCTTGCTGTTTGGAATTTCAAGGAAACAATTTGCCCACTCATCTTTAAAATTGAAGAGGTACTGAAACCTCTTATAATAGAGTTGGAAATCTCTGGCCCAAAAGTATTAAAATAGTGGCCAGGGCCTTTGTGTGTTGGATATTATATATCCAGAAATGCTTTTACAACATTATTCTGACTTTGAGATGTCCTTATCGTCCATTTCCCACTCCTGTCTTCTGCCATTGGAGTTTGTTGCATGCCTGACTTAATAATACTCTTTTATTTCTAGTCTTTACATTATCTAATTGTCTATAGAGACGTCACAATTTTTCATTGAAAACTGCCTTCTAAAGTATATATCACTGAACAAACATCGCTATAGGCCAAGATGTCAGATGAGTCAACTTTGTTTTTTGTAAATTTTCATGAAGTGATTTTATTTAAAAGTAGAGATGCATGTATTACTATGTGTTTTATATTTTCTTAACTTTATTTAGTTCATCGTAAGGCTCTTAGAACTACCATTAGAGTAGGGGTGAGATCTCTTAACTAAATGAAGGTAATGTTTAAATGCAAAAACGAACGACGGACCTGCTATATTTACAGCCTACCTCCAAGTATTGTGATTGAATTTTTTACTAACCTCTTTACAGAGTCCTAGACAAGAAAGATAAGCTAGGGTAAATATAGAGCTCTAAGATACTGCACAGTTACGGGGCTGTGGTCGAAAAACAGATGAATGTCGTTGTGTTCTCCTTGAGACGTTGGTATAGATTAAATAGAGCCTGACATTTGTCTAGTGTAGATATCAGAGTATCAGAGTCTCTAAAATCACTCACAATGAGAGAGCAACTTAATAGTCTAAATACCGGCCTCATAGTTGTTTGTTTGTTTGAATTTATATTTTTATTTATTTATTTTTGGCTGCGTTGGGTCTTCGTTGCTGCGCGTGGGCTTTCTCTAGTTGCAGCGAGCAGGGGCTACTCTTCGTTGTGCACAGGCTTCTCATTGCAGTGGCTTCTCTTGTTGTGGAGCACGGGCTCTAGGCGCTCAGGCTTCAGTAGTTGTGGCATGTGGGCTCTGTAGTTGTGGCTTGCAGGCTGTAGAGCGCAGGCTCAGTAGTTGTGGTGCATGGGTTTAGTTGCTCCACAGCATGTGGGATCTTCCCAGACCAGGGCTCGAACCCGTGTCCCCTGCATTGGCAGGTGGATTCTTAACCACTGCACCACCAGGGAAGCCCCAAGCCTCTTAGTTTTATTCCAGCTAGGTTACTGTTTGCTGGTGACTTTCCCTGTTTCTTTTTTTTTTTTTTTTTTTTTTTTTTTTTGGCCACACCATGCAGCATGTGGGATCTTAGTTCCCGACCAGGGATCGAACCTGCACCCCATGCATTGGAAGCGCGGAGTCTTAACCACTGGACCTCCAGGGAAGTCCTTTTCCCTGTTTCTTTGCTTTTGTTTTTCTCATCTGTAAATTTGAGAAGATAACAGAAACGTGCTTTGCAGAGAAATTTTGAGAAGTAACTATAACAGTATTGAAATCCATGAGTGAAAGCTGTGCTAGAATGATAGTGTATTATATTGCATCCCATTCAGGCTACTCTTCCTGACTCCAGGAAGGGCAGGAGTGCTCTGTCACTCACTCTCTTATTCTACAGTGTCCACCCACATGACTTCTCTCAGGAATTTGAGGGTCATTTATTTAGATTTCACAAGTGTGTGTTGATTCTTTCTAGACAACTCGAGAGATGATGGCTCGTTCTGCTGCTACTCTCATCACACATCCCTTCCATGGTATGTTTGCAGTTGATAACTGAAATCTGAATTTTTATCTTTCTTTTATATCACCGTCTCTCCTGACTACTTAGATAGGTTGACATGGGAGTTCACTAAAGTACCTTGCCTGTGTGTTTTCTGTTTGCTTGTTTTGGCTTTTATCCAATTTATCCAGATAGCAAAGTGTCTTTAGGTGGGAAAACCTTTTTTTTTTTTCCCCCAGGGCTATTAAAATTTATCTCGATGTAGCCTAAAAATCTTTTCTCTGTGTTCTATAGTGATCACTCTGAGATCTATGGTACAATTCATCGGCAGAGAATCCAAGTACTGGTAAGTGTTTCTGTTTTCAAGTATTCAGGGAGATCTGTTGAAGCCAAAGTATTAGAATAATAATACTTTACACTTTTATGATGCCTTAGAGCTTATAAAACAAATTCATGTATCTTATATCATTTGATCTACACACAAAAAAAACAGTAAAATCGAAGAAAAAGGCCCAGACAGGTTTAGGAGCCTCCCAGGACCTCAGGGTAAGTTGCAGGACCACTGAAGCCAGAATTCACCCTGACTGCCTGTGACCACACCCTTAGGTATTAATATCTCCACTTCTATCTCTAAATGCAACCGTCTTTGCAGAGTGAGGGTGGTAGAAAAGGGAGCAGGGGTGGAGGTATAAGTTTCACCTTGTCAGAAGTGGTAATTGAATATTTTTTTTAATAGCTCCAAAATAATCTTAATGTATTTTATGTTTCTTTCTTCTGAACCTAGTGGACTTTGTGACTCCATAGCAACTATCTATCGGGAAGAGGGCATCCTAGGATTTTTTGCGTGAGTAAATTACTGATTTGTGCATGTGATTTTTGTGTGAGTAGAAAGCTTTGATGAGAACGAGGACATAACTCCTTGTTTAAACCTCAGAGAAAATGTACTCTCTGGGTTTAATTCATGTTAAACTCCATTTAGGCCCATCTGACTTAAATTCTCTTGTAAAGATCCCAAACTTTTGTTCTGCACATCTAAAATGTGTGAAATGAGGGTTTTGTTTTTTTTTTAAATAAATTCATTGAAGTTTCTACCCCTACAGTGAGTTCTCAATTACTATATAGTTGATAAAATGAGGAAAGTTAGTTTTTGAAAAATGGAAAATTATCTAACATGTATCTTCTTTATCCTGAGGGAATACGTTTTTGCACTATATTCATTCCCTTGAATTTACTTTGGAAGAACTTAGGCTACTACCCTTGTTCTTCTGTTAACAACAAAAACCGCATTATTAACTAAATGGTCCTTTTTAATTTTCAGTGTTTCCACATACTTGATTTTATGTTTGAGTATCATAAATACTCTGGGAAATAGGCAAGACAGCTATTATTATTCTCATTTTAGAGATTTAAAAAAAACTGATGCTCTGGGAAGTTCATTTGCTGCCCATCACATAGCTGATAAGTGGTAGAAGTGGCATTTAAACGCTGGTCTTCAGTCTGTGAGGTAATGTGTGTCCCACTCTTCCACACTGCCTCACCTTGGTTAACTAGGCCCTGGAAACATGTTTTTTTTGTGTGTGCATTTTTTTTTTTTTTTTTTTTTTCTTTTTGCGGTACGTGGGCCTCTCACTGTTGTGGTCTCTCCCGTTGCGGAGCACAGGCTCTGGACGCGCAGGCTCAGCGGCCATGGCTCACGGGCCCAGCCACTCCGCGGCATGTGGGATCTTCTCAGACCGGGGCACGAACCCGTGTCCCCTGCATCGGCAGGCAGACTCTCAACCACTGTGCCACCAGGGAAGCCCTGGAAACATGTTTTTTGATGCCCTTCACCTGTATCTGTGTTTGGGCCATTCTCATTTTGTAATTTTTCTCATCTTTTGCCCTGCCAAATTTGAATATCAAGTAGTTTAGCAATAATCATATTTAAGTCTCTTCTCCGAAATAGGCACATTTTTTGCCTCCTTGCTTACAGTTATTAATAGTAAGCTGAATCATTGGCCATATCTTAGAGGGGTACAGCTGACCTGCATTTTTTAAATGAGAATAAAAGTCATTAGAGATTAGCCTCAAGAACAGTTATATTAACTAGAATGAATTGGTTAAGTTCTCGTATTCAGTGTCTTTTCAGTTCTCTAGAATGTTTTGAAATTAATTCTTTGAGAAGTGTTTATATTGAGTGAATTATCTTATTGCTGATCACATTTCTTGGTGCTTACTTTTATTTTTTCTTCATGTAGGGGTCTTATTCCTCGCCTCCTAGGTGACATCATTTCTTTGTGGCTCTGTAACTCACTGGCCTACCTCGTCAATACTTATGCACTGGACAGTGGGGTAGGTTGTGCCCTTGAGATGTGCTGGTGCGGACTTCATTGTATCCACCTGGCAGCTAGGTTAGCTTTAAAGTAAGATGGCAGTTGGTGTGCCAGACTCATCATTATATAGCTATATATTAATAGTCAAAATTTTAAAGGCTAATGTAGTGCCCTATAGTGTTTACTATAGAGAGATGCACCTAGAAAGTCCCTAGGGTGGGGCAGAGTGAGCCTAAGAGTCTACCTTTCTCCATGCTGCAAGGAGATCACTTCTTTATTGATGCCTAATGTTAGAGGACACCATGAAGCAGGATAGTTTTATAGTATATGCAGGTGTTTCATCTAATCTGAAGTGTTAAGGGGACTCCTGTATTGGGCTTTCTAGAAACCTTAGCCTGGGGGCGGGGTGGGGGGTGAGAATCAGCCTTCCCTAAAAGCAGTGTTTCTCCAGTCTCAGCAGTTGTATACCTCTTTGAACACAGTTAGCCCCAAAGCATGGTGGGAACTAGGACACCCCCAGGCCAGGGGTAGGACTAAAAATCCACGTGCTTGGTTTCTTGAGTACTGAGACTGATCTTCCCCACAGCATCTGGTACACAGCTAGGTGTATACGGAGGGAGTGACTTGTCCCTCAGTATACCGTCAGTGTTGTTTCCAGGGATTGTATCAATATTTCTAGGACATCGGAAAAGGTTACCAATCTCATTTCTGTTGTTTTTGAAATCGGTTACCAATCTCATTTCTGTTGTTTTTGAAATCCTGAGGCTATTATATTTGTTCCAAGCCATCCTAGCCTAATATGAACTTGTCTGTTAATGTTGAACCAAGTTGATCATTTTGATCACTGCCTTTTTATGCTCATAATGTTTTATGTTTTCATCCTCTAAATTAATTTTCAAGTTGTCAAAGAAACTAATAATGCAGAGATAGAATATATTGATATGGTTGGGGATAATTAAGTGTTATATCAGCTTAATTTTCTTACTCGTTCTAATAAAGGCTTTCTTCCTGTTCTAGGTTTCCACCATGAATGAAATGAAGAGTTATTCCCAAGCTGTCACAGGAGTAAGTTTTTAAAAATCCTTTTAGCCTTTTAGGAGTAGGTTTGTTTGTTTGTTTAATATTTATTTATTTGGCTGTGCCGAGGCTTATTTGTGGCACGTGGGATCTTCGTTGCGGCATGCAGGATCTTTAGTTGCGGCATGTGGGATCTAGTTCCCTAACCAGGGATCAAATCCAGGCCCCTTGTATTGGGAGCGTGGAGTCTTAGCCACTGGACCACCAGGGAAGTCCCTTTTTAGGAGTAGTTTTCTTTTCTTCTCTTCCCTTCTCTTTTCTTTTCTTTTCAATTTCTTTGTCGTCACTGCTTTAAAGCAACCAGCTGTCTCACAGGAAAGTCTCTCAAATTTATTAATATTTTTCAGAGGTAAGAATAACCCAGAATCCCTGCATCACAGTAACAGTAATAACAAGCCTACATAGTGTGGTGCTGTTCAGCTTTCAGAGGGGTAAGTGGGCACTTCTCATCACAGATCTGCCCCTGCTTCTCACTGTATCGTGCTGAACCTGTATTGGAAACTTCACGCTCTTCAATCATGTGGAGTCTTCCAGTAGTTGACTTTTGAAGTAGTTTCCATTGTCTTTGGAAGGATATTCATGTTGTCTTGTTTTCTTCAGGGCTATTTTGAAATGCTTATTGTATTTAGTTGTATTTACTTTTAAATGATGAAGTTCAGTTTTATTTGAATGTGGGCTCAATCACAGAATAAGAGAAGCCTTCTGGTCTTTGGTTAAAAGGTTGCATGTAGTGGTATGGTAAGAGGAGGAAACATCTGCAGGCTCAAAAACGTGTAATTTAGTCTCTCCTGGGTTACTGAGAAAGCAAAACCAATGTTGGAGTATTTGACCACAGTGGCACTAAGACTAAGGGAGAAGAATAAAGGAGACTAGGAATGACTTAGTAACTTAGCTGTCTTTTTACTCTTTTACAGTTTTTTGCCAGTATGTTGACGTATCCCTTTGTGCTTGTCTCTAATCTTATGGCTGTCAACAACTGTGGGTAAGTAAGTGCCTTGCGTTTCTTATCTTAGTAGTTGGCTGCCTGTATGCCTGACAGGTAGGGCAGTCCTGGTAGAAATTTGGGGAGGATAGTACAGTTGTTGCTGTTAATAGATTTCCCAAATTTTTCTCTGTCTGCCCCATGTACCAGCAGTCCCATCAATTTGTATTATAAGCAGCCACTTCATATCCTTTTTTGGAACAGAGAAGGGCACAAATAATATTTCTCAAGCATTTATAAATAATATGCACTTGCCAGTAGTCTAGGTTCTTTTCTGAAAAGGGTGGGAAAATTACCAAATTACTCTACTTTCACATTTAAAAAAAAAAAAGAACTTTTTTATTTGTTTTTTGCCACGAGGTGCGGCATGCAGGATCTTAGCTCCCTGACCAGGGATCGAACCCATGCTTCCTGGATTGGTAGCGCAGAGTCTTAACCACTGGACCGCCAGGGAAGTCCCTCCTTTATTTATTTATTTATTTTTTTTTTGCGGTACGTGGCCTCTCACTGTTGTGGCCTCTCCCGTTGCGGAGCACAGGCTCTGGACACGCAGGCTCAGCGGCCATGGCTCACGGGCCTAGCCACTCCACGGCATGTGGGATCTTCCCGGACTGGGGAAGAACCTGTATCCTCTGCATCGGCAGGTGGACTCTCAACCACTGTGCCACCAGGGAAGCCCCCTCCTTTATTTTAAGTCCTTATCCTCTCTTTCGAAGTTACAAAAGGTATGTCAGGGATTGAATGACAACCTGTACCTGTTTTTCCTCAGGGCTTCACGGAGAAAGTGAGTTTTCAAGTAAGAAAAGTAGGAAATTTGGTTGAAAATGGAAAGTTTCTTGACCTTTCATATACTGGCTGGGGAAGGGGTGGGTGTGGTGTTGGACACCACTGATTTCCAGCTTCTAGGTGCCATCTGACTCTACCAGGTTGGACAGAAGTTTTGCCTCTTTTTTTTTAATTAAAAAAAATTTTTTTTAGCCACACTGCACGGCTTGCAGGATCTCAATTCCCCAACCAGGGATCAAACCCGCAACCCCTGCAGTGGAAGCACGGATTCATTTTTTTTTTTTTTTAATATTTATTGATTAACAAATATTTATTGAGTATATATGGTGTACTGCTATAAAGTGAACGGTGGTTTTTGGGTTTTTTTAAATTTATTTTATTTTCGGCTGTGTTGGGTCTTTGTTGCTGTGTGCGGGCTTTCTCTAGTTGTGGTGAGCGGTGGCTACTCTTCATTGCAGTGCGTGGGCTTCTCATTGCGGTGGCTTCTCTTGTTGCAGAACACGGGCTGTAGGTGCACGGGCTTCAGTAGTTGCAGCACGCGGGCTCAGTAGTTGTGGCTCGCGGGGCTCTAGAGTGCAGGCTCAGTAGTTGTGATGCACGGGCTTAGTTGCTCCACAGCATGTGGAATCTTCCTGGACCAGGGCTCAAACCCATGACCCCTGCACTGGCAGGTGGATTCTTAACCACCGCGCCACTGGGGAAGCCCGGAAGCACGGATTCTTAACCACTGGACCGCCAGGGAAGTCCCAGAAGTTTTGCCTCTTGATTTATTTCAAAACTCTGTTCCTCTGGAGTACCTGCCACAATATGCCATTATACATGTCATTGTTTTCAAACAAGGTATCAAATTGATAGCTGTGTGGAGTTTGTTTTGTGATTTGTGGAGCGGCTGCCACATTTCGGCCCAGAGCAGGCTTGAAGGATTAGTTAAGTGTGTTGTTGTTGTCTTTGTTGTTGTTACTATTATTATTTGCAGTTTTTGAGAGAGGAAGTGATAAGGGGTTATACCTGAGTAAGAGCATGTAGCCACCACCATTTCACACCACTGTCCATTGTCAAGTTTGGAGTCTTTTGAATACTACTTAGTTTTAAAATTCCCTTTCCCTGCTTTTTAATCATATAATTACTATGTTCTAGGATTTCATTTGTCCACAAAATTTAAACCTAGATGTTTTAGAAAGTACATAACTGGTTCAAGTTTCTGTTTCTGTTATGTTGATTCAAAACCTAAATGTAAGGGAGGGCGATCCGTTTTGGATGCTCAGTGTTTCCCCTGCTCCAATAGAATTTGTTTCTTCAGAACTAAAATTGCTTCTCAGGGAACTTTCCAGGAAGAATATTTTGACAAAGATTTACTGTGCTCTTGAGAGAATGTTTTATAAATGTTGACTTCAGTAGCTAACCTGTTATTCTGTTTCAGGCTTGCTGGTGGATGTCCTCCCTACTCCCCAGTATATTCTTCTTGGATAGATTGCTGGTGCATGCTACAAAAAGAGGTACTTCTCTCTCATTCTCTGTCTCCCTCCCTCCCTCTCCCCTCCTCGTATTTTATTTTGTTTTGTTTTTGTTTTTTTTCTTAAATGTCTCTGGAATCCCAGGTTAATTCTTGTAGGTTATCCTTTAGTTACCAATTAATGTACCCTTTTCAATGTTCCATATGTCACTCTGGCATAGTAATAAAATGTACTGCTTGGAAATCAGGAGAGGTAGTGGAGAATTAAGAATTCCTAGATGTGATCTGGAAGCCATTTGAGTGATCACATTCAAATTACAAATAAGGTCTGGGTAGACAGTTATCCTGGTTGTTAAAATGACGCCCTTGATTTCAGATTATTTTTTCCAACCTCACCTTTTTGTAACTTTTCAGAATCTCCTAATATGTTCAGGTGTTTTCCTACAGTATTTAGAGAAGCTGAGAAATAAAAAGTTATTTACCTATGACATTATTTGTCACAATGTTGTTGAAAGGGCTGATCTCTTACTTCTAGAGTCATGTTAGTGGATGATTTTGTCCAGACTCCAGTTGTGAGGTGTAGGTCATCTCCAACCAAAAGTTCTTGACGAATCTAGGCAGAGCTTTATTAGGAACCAAAATGATGAATGGCTTGGGCTAAACTTAACATGGACTCACTAGAATGGCCGTCAGTTGAAAGCTGTTTTTGACTGGGAAGCGCTCTTTAAAGGGTTGTAGAAGAAGTTGTATGAGGAGACTCTTCGTTGCATTATATGATAGAACCGGTGACACATACGAGAAGGACCTTTGTTCACAGGGCGCAGGGTTCCCAGCCTGCACTCTGAACGCAAAGGCCTAGGTGCTGCTGGGGGGGCTTTTGCTCAGCGAGCCCAACAAGCCCTGCTGTGAACCCAGGCCAGGACACTTGGGTGGTTGCCAGGCAGACCTAACGTGAACATCTGGGTTTCATTCTGAGTTTTACATTCTCGGTGTTACAGTGTCCTTTTGTGGTCCCCGTTTACAAGGAAAGGTGGCCCTTCTTTCCCCACTTCCTAACCAGCCCCCGGCTATACGAAGGAAGCAAATAGAAAATTAGTAGGGTATCAGACACCTTACCTAGGGAACGGTTAGTCCTTTAAATGCTTAAGACAACAGCAAATCTTAACTGAGCACTTACTGTATATGAGGCATTATGCTAAGAGTTTTTCATGTATCAGCTCACGTAACCGTCAAAACAGCCGTGTGAGGATAGGTACCGTTCTTTATCATCCCACCTCACATATGAAGAACGGGGACTTTGAACGGTTAAATAATGCCAATTATGTAACCCAAGGTCACACGGCCAGTGTTTGGGAGAGCAGGATCTACATGCAGGCTGTCTAACTTCAGAGTCTACTCATTTAAACTCACAACATTACTACTTTGGTTATAAGATTTTCTTTCTAAGTACTCCCTAGAGATCTACCATTCCATTCAAAACAAATAAAAGCTGGCACAGGGACTTCCCTGGCGGTCCAGTGGTTAAGACTCCACGCTTCCACTGCAGGGGGCGCAGGTTCAATCCCTGGTCAGGGAACTAAGATCCTATGTGCCACGCGGTCAAAGAAACAAAAAAACAAAAGCTGGCACTTGACTGCGTGATAGGACTGTTCTCAACACTTGATATGAATTGACTTGATAATCCAGCTAGCTAGCAAGTGGCAGAGCCAGAATCCAAGCTGGGAATTCTGTCTAAATAGGTAAGAAATACTTGCCTTTATCGGTGTGTCAGAATTGTAGTTAATTCCACAGAAGCTCAGCTTAAGTGAGAGAATACAAACTGCTACTCTGTAGTGATGGTCCCGGTTTTATCCTGGTCATTTTAGTCATGTTTCTCAGAAGTCTGTCCAGTTGTCTCTGCTGATTTGGACTGGCTGACCTCATTTTCACACTAGACTTTATTTGTTTGTTTTTTTTTTTTTCCAGGGAAATATGAGCCGAGGAAATAGCTTGTTTTTCCGGAAGGTCCCCTTTGGGAAGACTTATTGTTGTGACCTGAGAATGTTAATTTGAAGATGTGGGGCAGGGACAGTGACATTTCTATAGTCCCAGATGCACAGAATTATGGGAGAGAATGTTGATTTCTATACAGTGTGGCACGCTTTTTTAATAATCATTTAATCTTGGGAAAATGGAGGTGTTTGGTGTCTGCCTTTTTTTGTTCTTTTTCCAGCACAACATAATTTACCACTGATATTCCCCCTTTAGTTATCCTGAAACATTTTTACTCCAGATTATTTTACTTAAAAGAAAGAAGTTGCATTTACCTAAAGGTACAGGCAGGTTGTCATGCAATTTGAGTCTTAATTTAAGGCTTTGTAAAGTGAAGAGTACAATCCTGTGAAGAAAGAGAAGTAATTGTTTGAAACTTAAGAAAATGAATAAGGCAAATGATATGGGAGGTTATAAGTTGCCGTTTTTTTAGTAGACCTTAAAAACTCAGCAGCGTCCACCAGTCTGTCTCCCGGTATATTCTTCTAAGCACATTTAATTAACCCTGTCTCTCATACTTCAAAGAAAGGACAACACTGCTAATCTACCCTAGAAAAATCTCTGCGTGAGGCATCCATGCCTTCAGTCTGTTATTGCAAAGCAATAAATTGTGTTGCCAACAACAACAAAAAAGATTATATAAGATAAGCAAGATTTGGAAAGGAAGCAGAATGGCTTTTTTTTCCCAAAATAAATTCTTATTATATAAAATATGAAAAGCAAATACTGCGGCATTGGTCCCCTTCTCTAAGAGCTAAGTCTTTGCCAATCCCTAAATTACATCATTATACAGTTCTAATTGTATATAATCTTTTGTGCTTCTGTTTGTTATTTTGTTTGCTTTTTGTTGTTGCAGAAGGTGAGTAGTTTGTTTTTCATTCCTAATGACACACTTGGAAGGTATACTTGTAACTTCACGTCTGGTAATGCAGACGTAAGTCCACCACCTCGCATGTCATACCCTCAGTTAGGCATGGTAGCGTTCAGAAGAGGGGGGAAAAATCATTTTAGAAGGGCATAAATTTCCACTGAAACATAAAGATCTTATTTACTCAGGCCTTTTAGAAGCGGGTTAAAATGCTCTAAAATGAGAAAGCATTTGGTTTCACTTACTTAAATCCACTGGGTTGTTGCCAAATGAATAAGCATTGAATTTGCTCTTTCTCAGAAGAATTTGCTACTTCCCTATCAAAGCTGCAGCACCCACAATATTAGAGTGGGCGTGCAGGGTCTTCTCCCTCCCCCGGGGTTTAGGAATGTAGCCTGAAGCTCCCAAGTAGCTTACCTTGAAATGTCTTTGATGTCTCTTTGTCTCAAAAAGGAATGTAAATTTTATATTCTATTCAATAGTATCTGCATTTGTTTTAATATAAAAATGTTTTGCATTACCTACTTTTTTTCCCCAAAAAAATCTTCAAGTAAAGATGATCTAGGAAAATGTGCCATGTTTATTATCCTGTGGCTTCTGTTCTCATACATGCTACTACGCCTGCCTAGTTGAGAAGCTTGTCTGACTGTGAGAACCAGTCCACCACCAGTGGGCGCCAAGGCTTTGGTTTTGCCTATGAAAGTCGGGCTGTGGAAAAATTTCACCAAGGCCTGGCATTATTCAGAGTACTGGCTGATCAATCTAACTGCGTCCAAGCTATAAGTCCCATAAGAGTGCTATACCCGTGGTCCTCCATAAAATTTTATAAGCTGTTAACATACTCAGAGTCTGAAATTTATTCAGGGGCTAGTAAATGCAGGTAGGTAGGTACTCTTAAGATACGCATGCAAGGGCTTCCCTGGTGGCGCAGTGGTTGAGAGTCCGCCTGCTGATGCAGGGGACATGGGTTCGTGCCCCGGTCCGGGAAGATCCCACATGCCGCAGAGCGGCTGGGCCCGTGAGCCATGGCCGCTGAGCCTGAACGTCCGGAGCCTGTGCTCCGCAACGGGAGAGGCCACAACAGTGAGAGGCCCACGTACCGCAAAAAAAAAAAAAAAAAAGATACACATGCAAAAAATACCGAACTGGCTCATTATATATGTAAATCATGTAAACCTAGATAAGGATTATCTAGTAAGCTGCACTTGTGAAACTGGGCAAGTGGTTTGCTTTGGCAGTACTGAGCTAAGTTGCCAGGAAATATTCCCTCTGGGGACTCCTGCTGGTCATTGAAGCTTGACTGAAGAAAAGAATGTGGGGTTTCCTGGAACTTTGGGGTGCTTGTAAAAGTACCAGGGTATACAAGCAACCTTAGGATGAAAGAAACTTTAAATATGGTCCTATATCCCAGCTAAACATACCCTAGCTTTGCTATGATTTCCTACTTAAGAAATGTCTTCCTTTCCCCCTCCCCATTGAAATTTTTCTTATATGGTAAAGTTCAGCTCTAGTGCCATCTCCTTGTGAAGTCTCTCTTAGTCCTCCCAACCAGATGAGATCTTTGCCTTCAAACTTCTCCCCTAAGTCTCGTAATTATACTGCAAACTAAACTGACAAAACAAACTACATCCAACACCAAGTTCAAGGCTTACACAGCAGTGGCATTACTTCTCTCTGATCTGAAAATATGTGAAAAAAAATTATATTTGGCCCTTTAAAACAGGCGCACCAAAACAACCTCACTGGGCTTTATAGGAAAACTAGCTGGTGAAGTAGCAGTGCATGAAGTCGGGTCAGTTGAAGGTACTGTGGCAGGTAAGGGGAAGCAAGAAGAGAGAACAGTAGGGAGTAATGACTGCCAAGCCATAAGCTTTAGTTCTCATAAGCTTTGGTAGAGTAGGTATGCCCACTTTAGAAATAAAGAAAATGAGACTCAGATTAAGTAACTCATTCAAAATTATACAGCTAGTAAGTTTTAGAGGAGAGTTCAAACCTGAGTCTTTCAAATTCCAAGGCATGTTTACTGTTTCATAGAAGCAATGAAATGCTGAGAATAAAGTAGCCAGTGAACCAAATGATAAGTGATCCGTCTGAGGACAAAGGCCCTGCCTTTTAGTCAGATCAGTGAACCAGAGAACAAGCCTCCCACAGAATAGAGTAGAATGGTCTTCAATCAGGAAAGATACACTTTTTGCCTCTGCGGAATAAGTAGGTGAAGCAACTGAAAATAGAGATGATCACCATTACTTTTCTATACTATCATGATTTATGCGGATGGAAAGCTAAGTTACTGTACAGGAAGGATTTTTTCCCAGAAGTACCATTAGTCCAATGTATTGGAACTCCTACTATGTTTGAAGGTTAACATTTTTTGAAAGTGATTTACATGTCAACTCCTCAATGGATTCTTTTCTTATGGCCATGCCCTGTGACTTGTGGGACCTTAGTTCCCCAATCAGGGGTTGAACCTGAACTGTTGGCAGTGAAAGCATAACCACTGGACCACCTGGAAATTCCCTCAGTGGATTCTTCTAGAACATCCTTGCATATTGGATGGGTTCATTCAGGATGCTGCCCTAAGTGCCATAGTAATTTGTATCTTTGGAGATTTTTTGTTTTGTTTTTGGGGGGGGGGGGGTTGGTTTTTTTGGCCATGCCATGTGGCTTGCAGGATCTTAGTTCTCTGACTAGGGATCAAACCCGTGCCCCCTGCAGTGGAAGTGTGAAGTCCTAACCACTGGACTGCCAGGGAATTCCCATGGAGTTTTTTTTTGGTTTTAAATACAAAGTTGTGTGTTTTATCTCCCATGGAGAGATTTTTTTTAGGCTTATTTAAGGATGTCACATTTTATGTTTTCCACCTCCATTGATCCCTCGTCTTATCTCTTCAGACTTGAGAGAATTAGAATCTTGAACTCTGATTTTTGTCCTAGAGGGAAAGTTGCAAATGAAAGGTTCTTTTGCCACCAACTGAAAAAAAAAAAAAACCTTTTTTTCAGGAGACTGTCTTAGAGGGTAACAGCAATCAGTTTTCTAAAGCAACTAAAAGTGTTTCCCCTCCAACCAGTTTTGTGCATATGAGTCAGCCTCATCTGTTTGCTGTCCTGGGAGGCAGGTCTTCCACACACACGGCCATAATTCCATGGCCGTGAGATGAAATGTTGAAAAGCCCAGTTGCCTCACTTTCGTAAGTGGATTCCTCTGCAGTCGGGACCCCAAATCTGTCTGGGACCAATTAGCCAGCATTTGTATTAAAACCACAGTTGTTCCAGCACCAATTTACTGCCACCCTGAAAAAGAGTGTTTTCAAATAGATTCAGATTAGCACCACACCAAAATATGGCTGGAGAACAGTGCTTTGGAGCGTGTCAAGGAAAAGGGGGAGAAACAAAAATGTGCCCTGGAGGAGCTCTTGAAGACTCGCCAACTTCCCAAGAGGGAGAGCAAATAATGATACAAACCCTGCCCCCTCCCAAACCCAAGATGACACCATTGGTGAGAGAACCTTTTCTAGCACCAGTTTTTGCCTCACTAAGGCAGCCAGAAGAATGGACTGTTCCCTGGTAATGCCACATTTCCATGGAAAAATCTATCAGGCTTTGCAGTTTATTTCCAAACTGAGGAGCCAGAGGTGAGATAAGGACAGGAAACAGAAGTGCGCCTAGTCGCTTTCTATCCCGTCTGCACCCCTGCCCTCCTGGCATCCCAGAGACTGGTGAGAGTGTCCTTTGGCTGGAAACAAAAAAGGAGGGTGAAAAGGGAAACAACAGAGCCGTACCTCACTTCAGACTGCTCACCCCCTCCTGGAATTCAGCATTTCATGCCCTTCCTTCCCTGAGGGGCCCACATTTAGAGTTTATAAATACAACCCTCAGTTACTGAGTGCAAAGCCCTGGGTTGTGGGCAGTGGAGGATGTAATAAATCTCTGCCTCCTCCATGGCATTACTGGGAGCTGAGGAAGGGACGCAGTCTGGCGAGAACATAAAAACTAAGAATGTTGGGAGGATTAAATGGAACCATGTGTAAGAAAGCAAAGCCTGGTACACTGAAAGGGTTCTCACCGAGTCTCCCGAACACTTGCTGTGATGGGTGTTGGACAGGCAGGATGTGCCAGAAGTTGAAACCAAGCTCCCTGGGATCCACAAGAGGAAAAGCTGACATCCAGTTAGGGGAACTCAGGGAAGACTTCGTGAAGGGGTAGCACTTGACCCGGTTTTCTAAGGACAGGGTACTGGGAGGCAGGATGGTGGAATGGGAACAATTTCCAGCCCTGTCACTTAGCAGCCATGCGACCTTGGACTAGTTATTTGATCGTATTAAGTAAGCCTCAGGCTCCTCATCTCTAAAGTGAGGATAATACTTCTCTTACTGGGGCATTAAATTGAGTACAGTGTCACAGCAAATATTTGGAATGTGGTAGCCGTTATGGTTATTTAAGAATTAGGGGGCTTCCCTGGTGGCGCAGTGGTTGACAGTCCGCCTGCCGATGCAGGGGGACACGAGTTCGTGCCGCGGTCCGGGAAGATCCCACGTGGCATGGAGTGGCTGGGCCGGTGAGCCATGGCCACTGAGCCTGCTCGTCCGGAGCCTGTGCTCCGCAACGGGAGAGGCCACAACAGTGAGAGGCCTGCGTACTGGAAAAAAAAAATTAGAAGGTAAGGGAATACTTTATAAATATAGATAATATGGGCAAAGTCATGGAACTAGTAAAGGCCAAGAGTTGAGGGAAAGTGGAATTGCATCTCTAATGACAGTCCTAACATTTCTTTTTTTCTTTTTTTCTTTTTTTTTTTTGCCGTACGCCGGCCTCTCACTGTTGTGGCCTCTCCCGTTGTGGAGCACAGGCTCCGGATGCGCAGGCTCAGCGGCCATGGCTTCCGAGCCTAGCCGCTCCGCGGCATGTGGGATCTTCCCGGACCGGGGCACGAACCCGTGTCTCCTGCATCAGCAGGCGGACTCTCAACCACTGCGCCACCAGGGAAGCCCCCCTAACATTTCTTCAAAGCTGTATTTCTGCCATATAATGAGCACCTGGAACAATACCTAACACATAGTTCTCAATAAATGTTTGTTCAGGATCCTCAAATTCAATTACATCACAACCCTTCTCCCCAAGCCTGCAGTGGTGCTTGCATTCTCAAATTTGTTTAAACACTTCATGATCACCCTGTTTCCCAAGCTAAAACCCTGTAGATGACTGAAACCTCTCCACCCTTCACTATTCTAAGAAGTCACTGCTAGATTCTCAGAAATGCCTCTTGAATTTGTCATCCTCCCTCCGTCCCCAGTGCCCTGGTGCATCATCTCTGCTCAGCTGTTGCAGCAGGCTTCTATCTTGTCTTCCTGCCACCAGCGCAAGACAGCAGGCAGTAGATAAAGCTGGAGCTGTATGGTATGATCTGGTTATGGAGGATGGCTACAACTTTTCTCTGCCTATACAAGCTTCCTACAGGGGATAAAATACTTTCTGACCTAAGTTTCTTAAGACTTCTTGCTCTAGCATCCTTAAATCCATGCACCTTAAGCCCAAGTCATGCAGTCCCAATTCTCCTCCTACAACCTCCTCTGCTCTGCATATTTGTACCTCATTAGCAGCTGCTCTTTGTGTTTGTTATCTTCTGCTGGAGCCTTGTGCAGAAGGAGCCAAGCTGAGAGACAAGGATATTTATAAATAGAAAGTGGGTGTAAAGTTCTGCAGTTGCAAATGTTTTTTAAAAGGCTAATTCCATCTCTCCTCCATTTGAGCTTTGAAATTCCTGTCCACCTCCTCATCTTCCATCTTTTACCAAAAGTCCTTACCCTCTCCTTGGTCCCAGCCATGATAAACCTGGAAACCCTGGTGGTTAAGAGATGTCACCTGGGCTTCCCTGGTGGCGCAGTGGTTGAGGGTCTGGCTGCCGATGCAGGGGACGCGGGTTCGTGCCCCGGTCCGGGAGGATCCCACATGCCGCGGAGCGGCTGGGCCCGTGAGCCATGGCCGCTGAGCCTGCGCGTCTGGAGCCTGTGCTCTGCAACGGGAGAGGCCACAACAGTGAGAGGCCTGCGTACCACAAAAAAAAAAAAAAAAAAAAAAAGAGATGTCACCTGGAAAGTGGTGCATCTATAGACATCTGTACAGAATGAAAGCTATTGAGATAACATAAATGTACTTACCACCTAATAATAGAATATTTATTAGTGGCCTCCTACATGACCTGCCCATATATCCATTAGCTCCAACCCATAAAATAGCCATATAAACAAAATATAATCCCATTTTTTTGATAGAAAAGTGAAGTTCAGAAGGGTTAAGCGATTTGCTCAAGACTGATAAATGACAGAGCCAGGATTCAGAGCTGGGTGTGCAAGTCTGGGGAATTTCTAATACGTCATGCACACGTACTGAGTTCTGTTTTTCTACATAAAAATAGGGGAACAGATTTAAACAAGGAGGTAAAAATGCAACTTGATGAGAGAGAATTTGATTTTATAACAAGGAAAGGGTCAAGTTGTATATCATGGTTGCATACTCAGAAACCCAACAGACTGGCTTAATTAAGAAAAGGAATTTATTGGCTCAAGCAACAGAAATGGTCAGTTGGTAATCTGGTGGTTCAAACAAAGGCATCAGGACTCCCACTCGCCCCACCCCTTGGGCCCACCTCTGCCCGGTTTCCCTCTCAGACAGGCTCACTCCACTTGGCAACAAGATGACAAATGGCATCTTCACTCAATGGCTTTTTAGAGCTTGTCATTTCAGAGAATGAGTAAATGTCTCTTAGGGAAGTTCCAGGAAGAATTCCCTGGAGGACTCTGGCTTGACACACATCCATCTGTAAACCATTCCATTTGGTGTGTCTGGGGGATGGAGTACTCTACTGGCCAGACCTGAGTCAGGTCCAGCCTGAAGGTGTCAGGATCCAGGGTCAGCTCCACTGGAACCATATACGGTTGGCCCTCCGTATCTGCAGATTCAACCAAACAGATTCAAGGGTCTACTCTACTTGGGGCTGCAGGGGCCTGGCTCATCAAAGGAAGGTTCACCAGGCATAGACATATACTGCAGCATGTCCAAAAGAAACAGCTTGACCAGAAAGGGAAAGAAAGCAGCACAGTCCGCCAAGGACATAACTTGTGAGAATCGTGAACCTGAGATGAGCACAGGGGTTGATGGGTACTGAAACCTATGCACAATCACCCCATCAACCACATAATATCCCCATTTTTCAAGTGAGGAAAATGGAAGCACAGAGATTTAAACAACTTGCCGGGAAGGGGCAGAGCTAGAATTCAGACCTGGATAGGCTTGACTCCGAATCCTGTGTGCTTTCTGCTCTGCCCTGGCGCATTGCCAGCCCGGGGTGGGGGTGGGGTGGGGGGAAGCCTTTGGGTGAAACTGACAGGTGAGCCGGGTGAGCACTTGGAAGCCACGGCCCCGCGGGAATCCACTTCCACCTGCCCAGCCGAGCTCTGAGGGCGGGACGGCCCCAGGCTGGGGGACTGCCCCCACCCTGCCCTGGCAGCCACAGTCCCACACAGCTTCACATGCATCCGCGACCGGTTCCTCTCTCAGTGGACAGACATGACTGCCAGGGAGCAGCTCCCCCGACCTTAGCTCTGACCGTGGGGAAGAACTGCCTGGAGCTGTCAGTGGCACAGGAACCACAGGGCAAAGTCGAATCAAGAAGGAAGGGCATGTTGGCCATGGAATGAGTGGGTGAGCAAATAAATAAATAGTCCTAGAACAATAACTTGAAGAGATTAGAGTTACTATCTCACGTTTAGAGACTTAGATGGGAATGTGGCACATGAGACAGGAGGCTCTGAAATAGAAAATGAGGGTAGCCCATTTGCAGAAAATCCTTGGACAGGAAAAGGGGCAGAGCTGAAGAAACCAGCGTGGCTGTATGGAGAGCTCCCTGACAGGCTCACAAATGAAAAGGCAGGTATAAGAGAAGAAGGCTGAAGTCCTTGATAAAATGAGACTCGGAAAAAGTGCGGACAGTAAAAGACGTTGTTGGTTATGTTCAGAGCAAGAGGAATAAAGACAGGATAGGGTTCCACTTGGGGAAAAGGTGCCAGGTTAGCAGTTGTCGGAAAGCAGAATACTCAACCCCGATTCTCCTCACTCTCCATCGAAGAAAAGCATTTCTAAACTGGAATGAGTCAAGCAAAGCTTCAGATAGAGGAAGTTGAAACTCCAAAGGGAGAGAAGAGAAGTAAACCTAAGCACCCAGCCATTTAAATGAGTTGCAAATCCCGAGGTGTTAAACCTTTGCAGAGAAGATTCTGGAACCCTTGCCAACGTAGCTGATAAAACTGTGGACAAAAGGAAAGGGGCCCCAATGCCCGATGGCTGCAAATGTCCCGGTGCTAGAAAAGAGGAAGAGGTAGATTCTGGAAACTCTAGGTGGGTATACTTCCGGTGAATTCCCAAATTTATTCTAGAATATCATATTAAACTGTGGGTTTGAGAACACCTAGAAAAAGAATTGGTACCTTCACTAAAAACAAGATAGAGTAAATAATAATGTCAACAATAATATAGTTTGTTATTATTTATTTGGAAGGCCACTAGGAAAATTTCCTTGGACATAGCGTACCCCGTTTCCAGTTAGACATCAGGTGCCTCCCAACTGAGGAGACAGCCAGGAAAACAGTGACCTCCAAGATTGCCCAGTCGGGTGGATCTCTAGCCCATTTAACCACTGTGCCCCTCCCCCCAAGTTGGTTATTCGGTTGATGTGAATCTGGGGAGAAGTCTTAAATTTCATGCTTCTAGATTCTGCATTTGGTCAGCTCAGTAGTTAATCGTGTCTGCCACACTCACAGTGCAGGTGGTACCACTATTGGAAGGAAAAGCTAATATTTGGATGTCAGAATCAAGATTCTAAAATATCCTGAAACAGTGAGCTGAAACCCACAGGATGAATTTAAAAGAAGTGGAAAGACCTGCATTTATATGTATTTTAAAACATCAGCTGCACCAGCACAGGATGAAGGAAGTTTGGCCTGACGGTGCTTGTGAAAAAGGCTGAGGGCTTTCAGCCGACCTCAGGTTGTATAGAAGCCAGCAGGAACCAAGCAGCTGCTCAAAAAGATACTGGTTCTCCCTGCCTCTTTAAAATAAATTTATTTATTTATTTTATTTTTGGCTGTGTTGGGTCTTTGTTGCTGCGTGCGGGCTTTCTCTAGTTGCAGCGAGCAGGCTTCTCATTGCGATGGCTTCTCTTGTTGCGGAGCACAGGCTCTAGGGCACGCGGGCTTCAGTAGTTTTGACTCACGGGCTCTAGAGCACAGGCTTAGTAGTTATGGCACATGAGTGTAGTTGCTCCATGGCATGTGGGACCTTCCCGGACCAGGGCTCGAACCCGTGTCCCCTACATTGGCAGGCAGATTCTTAACCACTGCACCACCGGGGAAGTCCCTTCCTGCCTTTTTTAATTTTAGGTGCAAAAGGGTAAAACAGTGGAAAGTATGTCTTTCTCCCATAATCATTCCTCTTCCCAGGAGGCAACTGCTGTTAACAGTTTCTAGAAGATTCTCTCAGAGGTATTCCATGCACATAAAAGCAAATGCATACTTTTTTTTTAAAAAAGAAATGGTAGGGGCTAGGGTCTTCCCTGGTGGCGCAGTGGTTGGGAGTCTGCCTGCTGATGCAGGGGACACGGGTTCGTGCCCCGGTCTGGGAAGATGCCGCGGAGCGGCTAGGCCCATGAGCCATGGCTGCTGAGCCTGCACATCCGGAGCCTGTGCTCTACAACGGGAGAGGCCACAACAGTGAGAGGCCCGCGTACCGCAAAAAAAAAAAAAAAATATGTGATCCATTTGGAATTTGTTTTGGTATCAGGTGTGATGTACGGATCCAACTTAAAGTTTTCTAGATGGCTACCTAGTTGTTGCCATACAGTTTATTCAGTCGTATCTTTTCTCCTCTAATTTAAGCTCCCACTTTTATAATATTCTAATTCCAATATGTATTTAGATACATTTGAAATAAATTAAAGTTTTTATTGATATTTCAAATTACTTTTCAAATGAAAGGAATAAATATTCATTGTAGAAAGTTTGGGAAATAGAAAACATTTTACAGAGAAAATAAATATCATCCCTGAACCTAGCATAAATAACAATATTTTTGTTTATCCAGTCTTTTCCTGCATTTTGGTGTTTATCCAATCTTTTCCTGCATAATTATATTCTCTACCTAATTGATAACACTATGTAAGTCCCCCCCCAGTTTTCCATCCCCCAAATCTAGTGTGATCTAAATGCCCAAAGTGGAACCAGTCATCATCTGACCCAGACTGAACATTCTCCCTTCCCCGTCCCCCCCAGATCCCAGTACAAGAGGTGGAATAAACCCCTTCTGACTCTTAAAATTCCTTCACTCCCCCCTCTCATTCTAGTCACCAAGTCCTCTGTATTTTCCCTCCAGAGACTCACAGGCCCTAGATTATGAAGTCCTCTCAATACACATCCGAAGAAACCAGGACCCAGAGAGGGGAAATAACTTGTAAAAGTTGGAGTGCTTTTCACTGCAAGAAACAGAGGACTCAAAATGGCTCCACCATCTTCCATAGTGAGAGGTCCATAGGTAGGGTCTGGAGTTACCTGTTGCCTCCTCTGCCAACATGGGTCAAGGAGGAACAGCAACGGTAGCTCAGGTAATGAGCCTGGGTTTGGGGAGAAACTCAGTAACTGTACTGTATCTTCAGTCCAATTTTGACACGTTCTGTTTCCCCCAGTATTCCAACTATCTATTGCTGCAGTAACCCAAAAGTTTCTGGTTTAAAACAATAACAATCAATTCTGTCCCTAGTGGGTCTGGACATACACTGGGTTCAGCCAGGTAGTTCTCGTTCGGAGTCCTTCGTACAGTTGCAGTCGGACAGTGACTGGGCCCAGAGTCAACTTGAAGGCTTCCTCGCTCATACTGCAAACAGTGGATGCTGGAACCTCAGCTGCGGTCAGGGCCAGCTTCACAGGCTGCAACGTGTACAGCTACACAAGGTCCCACACTTAGAAGGTCTCTATGCATGGTTTAATGATGTTGTGACCCTCTAAATTCTTAATTTTTGAACAAGGGGTCCTACCTTTTCATTTTGCACTGAACCTTGAAAATTAGATAACTGGTCCTGACTGGGGCTGTTGGCCACAACATCTGCACATGGCCTTTCCATGTGGCCTGGGCTTTCTCACATCATGATGGCTGGATTCCAAGTGTGAGTTTCAAGAGAGAGCGCCAGGCAGAAGCAGCATCACCTTTCACGCCCAACCTAGGTCTTCCTCTTAGAGGGGAGTGGCATGGTGTAAGAAGAGCAGGGTGGGCTGGGAGATGCTATCACGCTGTCTTTGGAAGATGCACTTTGCCACATCTGGTCAGGAGCAGGCCACCTCCGCATTTCTGGCCTCAACCTCCCCGTCTGCAGACGGGACCTGGGGGTTCCCTTCTGGGAAAAAGGCCAACAGAGGGGAACTTGACCCTCACAGCCGCTCCCAACTGCCTCCATTCTGCGTTGTTTACCAGGTGCTCAGAGGCATTGGAACCAGGGGCAGTGGGGCCAGGAGCCCAGCCCAGGAGCTCTAAATGTCTACTCCCCTGGAAAGCTGAAACCTCTAAGGAAGGCAGGGACTCAGCGCCCTGACATCTGCTTCTCCTGCCAGCATCTCTGCTTGGCTGACGATTCCTCCTCTTTCATTTCTCCCTGGGGCTTGTTGTTGTCTTTCTTATTAGCTTCCCTTCAACTCCCAGCAAGGTCCCTAGACTCTGAGCTCTGCTAATTCCCCTGTAAGCCACTGGCAAGCCAGGAAGCTAATTAAATTGTGAGCTTGTGCGCGCGCGCTCTCTCTGTCAGTCTCTGCAGCTCTTCTTAGTTTCTCTTCCACCTGTCTCTTCCCTTTATCTTCCTTAGAGATCTCCCTGCCTCTCCTCACCTCTTCTGTCCCGCACTTAGAAGGGCTCTGTGCATGGTTTAATGCTGCCTTTCACTCTGTGGTAGGAGTAATCTTAAATACTGCTCTGAGCCCTAAGCCCCTGTGGCAGGATAAACCAATTTCCTTAGCTCAGCATTTAAGCCCTACAACACCTCACCTGCCAGGCCTCCTTCACAAACCCTTCCCTCTTCAACTGAGCCACATACAGGCCGATCTATGCTACCTCCACACCTTTGCTCACACTCTTACCTTAGACTGGATCCCATTCCCTACTCCTCTATCAGCACTATGTAAAATCCTCACCATCCTTTTTTTTTTTTTTTTAGTTTTTTTTTTCTTTGGCCATGCTGCGCAGCATGTGGGATCTTAGGTCCCCAACCAGGGATTGAACCCATGCCCCGTGCATGGATGCGCAGAGTCTTAACCACTGGACCGCCAGGGAAGTCCCTCCTAATAACTTCTGCATACATCTCATTGACCAGGCCTAGCTGCCGGAGACAATGGGTACATTGCCTCCCTTCAAACTCAAGAGCCCATTCCTCATTTTACAGATGAAAAATTAAGGCCCCGGGGCTTCCCTGATGGCGCAGTGGTTGAGAGTCCACCTGCCGATGCAGGGGACACGGGTTCGTGCCCCGGTCTGAGAAGATCCCACATGCCGCGGAGCGACTGGGCTCGTGAGCCATGGCCGCTGAGCCTGCGCGTCCGGAGCCTGTGCTCCGCACGGGAGAGGCCACAACAGTGAGAGGCCCGCGTACAGAAAAAAAAAAAAAAAAATTAAGGCCCATAGAGGATCAAAGAATTCAGGAGGCCGCAGAGCACAGTGGCTAAGGACTGGGTTTTGGAGCCAGACAGACCTGGCTTTGAATCCTACCTCTGCATTAACCTCTTTATTCCTCGTTTGTAAAATTGGGTTAGTGACATCTACTTCAGGGGATGTTAAGAAATTAAATAAGGGGACTTCCCTGGCAGTCCAGTGGTTAAGACTCCATGCTTCCATTGCAGGGGGACAGGTTCGATCCCTGGGAACTAAGATCCCGCATGCCTCACAGCACAGCCAAAAATAAATTAAAAAATAAACAAATAATAGAAACTAAATAAGATAATGGGCGAAATGAAAAAGCACTTAACACAGTTATCGTTCATTGTCTCAGTTCGGTTTCCCCCCAAAAGCCGACCCTGAGGCAGATTTGGATACAAGTAGTTTATTTAGGAGGTGATCCCAGAAGCAGGGTGAGAGAGTGGGGGAGTGAGACAAGCAAGAGAGGAAAGCAAGCAAAGCATCCCGGGTAAGCAAGCTTTCCCCATGGACAGCTTAGGTTCCATTCTGCTGGAGTCTTTCTGAGACTGGAACAGGCCTGGGAATCGGAAATTGCCCCACTTTCAGAGGGACTGAAAGCTAGAGGATTTATCCACTAACTCTGGGCCCTCCTTGGTGGAGGGTTACCCTGGGGGCGTTAATTCCCCACGTCCAGCCTGCCCCACACTCACGTCCAAAGCTGGGAATGCCACAGGAGAGACACAGGGAGCAAGTTCAGAAACTGTCTACAGGTGACCTCCAAGTAGGCCTGGGGGCTTGACTGGGGGCACTGGTAGCATGTGCTACACCCAATGAAAGGAACTTGCTATGACAATGATCACTGTGTTGTGGTAGGAGCAGACAGGAGCTAGAGCCTAGCCCTAGGGCTCTTCTCTGAACCCTGCTGCCTCCTAACTTCATTCGGGTGCACCCCCAGCCTGCCCAGCCTGCCTAGATGCCCACCAGTACATGGCGTGCTGCTGCTCTGTATCCCTTTGCCAGTGGCCTCCACCTTGTCCCATCCCTTGAAGCAAAAACCCTGCTGTCATCTGCCTCCACCACCTGTCTCCAGAGAAATGAAATGAACAGTTCATTTCTCTGCTGAAATGCTTTTGTGGACCCAGGGAAAGTGTCAGATGGCTTTCAGCCTGAGACAGACCCCCAGTGGTTTAACTGCTCTGCCCTGAGAGTCCTGCCTTCTTCCCATTCCTCCCACTGTTGGAATCACACCTTCAAAATGCACCTTCAAGATGGCAACCCCGACCTCCTTGTCCAGAAGAAGGCTTGTGGCTGCCGCAGATTGGCTTCCTGCCTTCCCCAGCCCTCCTAGACCTCCCCCCACACCCACCTAGGCCTTTTCAGGCTGGTGAAGGAGGCAAAAGATGGTCCTGAAAGGCTAGACAGGTGCTTCACCCTCTGTCCCCAAATGCCCCCATGCCCAGGCCGAAACGCCTCCATCCATCCCTTTCTATTGAGGCACGTATCGATTCATTTTATCGTTCCCTCAGCACCCTGGAGAACACTTAATGAGTTCATCATCACCGTCAACACCTTCAGGAGGACTAACCCATGTTGGATTAACTGGGGTCGTGTAAGTTTTGATAGTTCCAGAAGGAGAGCCCCAGAGGACAGGGGATTTCACGGGGCGCCAGGCTTCTCAGAATCCACACAGAGGGTCTGTGGCAGAGCCAGGACTAGAGCTCAGGCCCCCTGAGTCAATCGGGGGGGTAGGCAGAGGGGTCCTGCTCTGGCAGCTGAAGAGTGGGGCTCTTCAAAAGCCATCCATTTGGTCAGCATCTACTGAGAGCCAGGCAGGTCGTCCCCTGCACAGCTGTCAGGACCGCAGACCCCCTGAGGTGGGTGCCAGAGTCCAGAGTGGAAGCCATGGAGGGGCCTCGGCGAGTGCTGTGGTGCGAAGACAGCTGTTCCAGCCCTGGTGTCCTGCTGGGTCCTGCCACCCCGGCCCAGCTAGGCAGGGTGTCAGTGTCCCTCTGCAAACAGGCCCTTGGAGCCCTCCCATCGCCCTTCTCAACCCTCTCCCTCCTTGCGGACGCTGTGGAAGCAGCCTTTCTGCCAACACTCAATTCTGCCCCAAGGACTCCCCTCCTTCCTCAACCACTACCCAGGGGGCACAGGCTGACCCTCTGATGTCTGCGGGTTTTGTCTTCCTCCTTCCGTCGTTACCAACCACAGACATTTTCCGATTTGGAGGTGAAATGTCAGGTCACTGTAAGCCCTTCCTTTACTGGCAGCATTGATTCATTTATCCTTCTCTTCCCTCAGACCCCCTCCCCCGGTGCCACTCAGCTTGGACATCTGTCCCAGCCAAACTCTCACCTTCCACTGTCCTTGCAGTCCAGAGGCTAGTCCAGTCTCTGCGCCCTGCTCCAGTCCCCTCTCCTCAAACCAGGGAGAAGGCTGGTCTGTAGAGTGCCCTGAGCCACCGCTAGGTTGACCTCTGCCTCAGTTTCCCCATCTGCTAACTTGGATTAATGATGCCTGCTCTCCAGACCCAGAGGAGGAAGCTTTAGGGAGGTCACGGAAGAAGAGCCCGGTGCTCGCGCTGCCTGCGCGGGGGGCCTTCTTCTTGCGGTGCCCCTGGGCCCTGCGGCTCGGCTCCCCGGCCTCGGCGCGCCCCTCCCTCTCGCTTCCCCTCCCGCTTCTCCCCCTGCCCGCCCCTACCCTGCCTCTCCTCGCGCTGTCCCGGAGCGTAGCTCTTCAGCAGCCCTTTTTCCCTCGCTGCCCCGCCACCCCGGGGTCCCAGCGCCCCGCCCGCCGCCGCCGCCGCCGCCGCCGGCCCCGCCAGGCCCGGCCCCGCCGCAGCGCGGGCGGTCAGTGCGCAGCCCGGCGCCCGCCCGGAGCCCAGAGCCCGGAGCCCGGAGCCGGATCGCGGGCTCGGAGGGAAGCCGACCGACCGCCGCCCCCAGCCAGGTGAGGGCTACTCTGGGGCGCGGGGAGCCAGGCTTTCTCCTTGACTGGAAGCGGGGGCCGGGGAATTGGGTCCTTTTTCCCTGAAAGGAGGACCTGGGAGCTTTTTTTCATGAAAGAGGCTCAAGGGCTTTTACTCTGAAGGGATGGATAAAGGAAGGTCTGGGGGAGAGAGGGTCTGGGGTACCGTTTTCCGAGGGTTTTTTTTTTTTTTTTTTTTCATGAGAAAGGATTAATTGGCTTCCTCTGTGAAAGGGGGACTTATCTTCTTGGGAGCCTGAGGGGTTTTCAAGGTAGGTGGGGAAGGAGGTTTGGGCAGAGCTTGAGGGAGGGGGTGACTGGGAATTGAGGTTTGGAAGGGAGGGGTCTCTAGAATCCCCTTAGCCTGACATGGCTGTACCTCCACCCTCGGTTCCAGGGTTCTGGGTCTGTCCAGCGCACTGTGTCCTAGTTTTTTCTCTTTGAGGATGATTATTTTCAGCCTCACCTGGATGGAGCTAGGAACAGCCATTTCCTTCCCTGGAGCTGTGATGCCCACCTGACACCCGCTACCTCTGACCTGCTCTGGGAAGGGGGTTTAGGGAAGGATGGGGACCCACAGATCTGAGAAATGGGCAGTGGTAGGTGAAATGGAGGCTGGGTACTGGACACACAGAAGGACCCTCTGGCACTGGCAGGAAGGCTTGGCAGGAAGATTACTGAGGGTCGAGTGGGTAGGTGCTCCTGGGGCAAGACCTGCTAGGAGAGCAGCAGTGTCAGGAAGAGTTGAGATGTTCCCAGAAGACAAAAATGTTAAGGATATTTTTTTGGTTGGTTTTGCTTTCTTTCCCTTTCACCCTAGATCCCAAGACTCATTCCACTTCAATTTTTGTGAAAAGTGAAACTGAGGCAGATGACAGGTTGGCTGGAAATAGCTGTGTTTAGAATGGAAAGGTGGTGGAGAGGAAAGCACACTGAATTTGGAATCAACAGACCTCAAGGCTTGCCTCAGTGCTCCATGAGTGGCCTTGGGCCGAAACGCTTCCCCTTTTTGGGCCTTGGCTTTCTCCCCTATAAAACAGGAGAGGGCCCACCTGTCTCGCAGGTTGGCTGTGACACCAGACGTGTCCAAAGAGCTCTGTGAAAGGGACTGCACTGAATACTGTGAGGTGCAATCTTCACTACTGCACATGCCCCCCCTCCCTGCCCCTGCCCTCACCAAGGGTACTGGCTAGCCCCTGGGGCACCTTTGTAAGAATGAGAAAAGGTACTTCCTGTGTAAGGAGAGAGTGTTCAGCTGGGCTAGGGACTTGGGGGTCTTACTATGAGAATTAGAAAAACGCACACTTTCCCCCAGGGGCAGAAATTCCACACAGTTGGGCAAGTAGAATGTGGGTTGGACTCCAGCACCCACCTAACCTCAGACGAACGTCCTTGTGTGCAGCACATCACAGCTGCACCTGGCTACCCTTCTTGACAGGTCCCTGGTGTCTCTAAGAGACACAAAGATACACACACTCCCTGGGCATTTCCCATAGAGGCCCACGGCCTAGACTGTTAACCAGCTCATTTTCTTTTCTGCTTTGCCTCCACTTCAGGCCCTCAGGGTATTCAATCCCCAAAGCCTATGCCCTACTAGGAAGCATTACGTAATTCTACCCTTGGAGAGTTAGTCCTCTGAGTTAAGCAGTGCCTTTACCAAGTTTCCAAGGGTAGGAGTTACTGAACCCTAACCCCTTATGTCAAGAACTTGATCATCAACTATACTCCAATATAAAATTAAAAAATTAATTTAAAAAAACTTGATCAGATCGATTTTCTCAAAAAATTGACTGCAGTGCCATCCAACGAAGGTGTTCACACCTGCCTTCTCAGAGCATACTCACAGTAAGCTTGTGAGGCAGGTCTCCTCCCCAGTTACACAGCGGCAGCCATGCCCAGAGAAATGAAGGAACTTGCCTAAGGTTGCACAGCCTGTAACGGGTAGAGCCAGGACCTGGGCCCAGGTTTAGCTGTCAGTCCTCTCCACTCCACCACTACTACTGAGGAACCAAGCTGCTGACCTCACAGACTTGCCAAAGCCGTGCTGGAATTGTTGCTCTCCCACTCTATCCCCAGTAGCCCCTGGCTCTCTCTTTCCTCTCAGTGACCAGCCCCCAAGCCCAGAGGAAGGCGTCTCTTTCTCTTACTCTGATTTTACAGGGGGAGGGAGCTACCTCAAAGCCCATCTGTTCTGGCCTCTTTAGTGCAAGAAGGGCCCCTGGAGAGTCCAGAGGTCCAGCGTGGGAGCTGACCCTTGACTGGGTCAGAGGCCAGGAAATGGGTCAGGGAGTGGCTATTTCCTTTCCTGCCAAAATGGGGGCTTAACCAGCAGCCATCATGGAGGATATCAGTATAGAGAGCCAGTGCCTGAGAGAGGGGCAGGCTAAGTAAGGACCATAGAACAGACACAGGAAAATGCAGCAAATCGGAGGCTGAAGGAAACTCAGAGACCCCCTGACCACCTTCTGCATTTCCAGGGCCCCTGGGTGTCAAGGAGGAGGGGATGTGTAAGCCCAGCAGACAGGGCTATAGGACCCTCTGACCAGAGCATTTCTGCTTGCATCTATGGTATATGTCTGTGATCTTTCACTTGAAAAAGGAGTTCGGGGGTTACAAAAAAAGAGAGAAAAAAAAAAAAACCAAAACTGGCCTAATCCAATGGTCCCCAAAGTGTGGTCCCTAGACTAGCAACATCTCTGCATTACCTGGGAACCTGTTAGAAATGCAAATTCTTGGGCCTCATACTAGATAAGGTGGGGGTGGGAGCCAACAATGTGTGTTTTAACAGGGTCTCCAGGTGACACTGAGGCCCCATGACGTTTTAAGAACCACTGACCTAGTCCAAGTGTATAGGAAACTAGGAGTCCTAGTTGTGGGTCAAGGGCGGGTCTGTGAAGGGAACCCGTCTCCAGGCCGCCCCTGCCCAACCCTTGTCTCCTTTCCTTCGTGCCTCCCCTCCCAGGCGCCATGCTGCCGCTCCTGCTGGGCCTGCTAGGCCCGGCCGCCTGCTGGGCCCTGGGCCCAGCTCTGGGCTCGACAGAGCTGCGCTCAGCCTTCTCGGCAGCACGCATCACCCCCCTGGAGGGCACGTCGGAGATGGCGGTGACCTTCGACAAGGTGTACGTGAACATCGGGGGCGACTTCGACGCGGCCACCGGTCAGTTCCGCTGCCGCGTGCCCGGTGCCTACTTCTTCTCCTTCACGGCTGGCAAGGCCCCGCACAAGAGCCTGTCGGTGATGCTGGTGCGTAACCGCGACGAGGTGCAGGCACTGGCCTTCGACGAGCAGCGGCGGCCCGCCACGCGGCACGCCGCCAGCCAGAGCGCCATGCTGCAGCTCGACTACGGCGACACGGTGTGGCTGCGGCTGCACGGCGCCCAGCAGTACGCGCTCGGGGCACCCGGCGCCACCTTCAGCGGCTACCTGGTGTACGCCGACGCCGACGCGCCTGCGCGCGGGCCGCCCGCGCCCCCGGAGCCGCGCTCGGCCTTCTCGGCGGCGCGCACGCGCAGCCTGGTGGGCTCGGACGCGGGCCCGGGGCCGCGGCACCGGCCCCTAGCCTTCGACACTGAGCTCGTCAACATCGGCGGCGACTTCGACGCGGCGGCTGGCGTGTTCCGCTGCCGCCTGCCCGGCGCCTACTTCTTCTCCTTCACGCTGGGCAAGCTGCCGCGCAAGACGCTGTCGGTGAAGCTGATGAAGAACCGCGACGAGGTGCAGGCCATGATTTACGACGACGGCACATCGCGGCGTCGCGAGATGCAGAGCCAGAGCGTGATGCTGGCGCTACGGCGCGGCGACGCCGTCTGGCTGCTCAGCCACGACCACGACGGCTACGGCGCCTACAGCAACCATGGCAAGTACATCACCTTCTCTGGCTTCCTGGTGTACCCCGACCTTATCCCCGCCGGCCCGCCCGGCCTCGGGCCTCCGGAGCTCTGAGCCACGACCCGGAGAGGAGCCCCGGGCAGCCTGGGGCGTGCATGCCAAGACGGGACCGCGGCCCGACATGTCCCGCCGGCGCGAGCATGACGGCCCGCCCAGCGTGGCTGGACTCTGCGAATAAAGTGGGCCTGCGCCGGCGCCTGTCTGCCGGGGTCCTGCGCTTTGTCTTGACTGCGACGCTTTTGTCTCGGGCGGGGCGGGAGGGACTGACTACAGCTGGCCCCGGGTGGGGGTCGGAGGGCAGAGGGCAGCATTCAGTCAGGCCTTGGGAGGGCGAGGAGGTGGGAATTTGATTGAACCCTACTTGCCTAACCCCGATTTGGGCCTCCCCTTCATGTCCCATTCCAGTCAGTCCCTGTAATTCCTCCCCGTTGACCTACGACGTTACTTTTAGGGCCCATCTGGTTCTTTTTTGTGACAAGGGACTTCACCCCGCTGCCTCACTGGGGCTATGGGATTCAAGGAAACGGTACATTCCTTTTCCCAGTAGGGCGTGCGCATGGGACAAGCAGTTGATATCTGGTTGCCCTGATTCCTGCCCTCCCGGGATGAGGAGGGTGGTTTGCTCAAGGCACTGGTTAAACAGCTTACTCTGACAACAGAAGGACACAGGGCTGCAGGAGGCTAGAACAGAACATTTTATGGGATGAGCTACACAGGATCAGGACTACACCAGCCAGCCTCAGTCCCCTTCCAGCCTTACTCCCTCCTCTGAGCCTTGTCGATATGGACCAAAAAACACTTCTCACTTCCCTGCCCCCCAGAAGATAATGTTCCTCAACCTGCTTCCCTCCATTCCTCCAACAGACTGACCTAAAAATGTCCAGCCTATTCTCCTAGCCCACATGGGGTACTTGGAGGCTTAGGGACCCCCAGAGCCGTGGTTGGGTTTAAAAGAGGTGTCTACATTAGGACTGGGCACTGAGCACTTACGAGTTTCCTGTAGATTCTGCCTGTCATGGGACTGCCTAGGTAGGAGCTGGAGGGTCTGACCTGGCCTTACTTGGGAGCTTCCCTTTCAGCATCCCTTAAACACACTTCTCAACCCTGACCCCTACACCCCCTGCCCCCCACCCCCACCCCGCCACACACACTGCCTGCAAGTCCTGCCCTTAGGTCTGTGCCTGCTGCCTGGGACCCAGAGCCTGGGCCCAGGGAAGAAGATGGGGGAGGGGTAAGCTGGGGTCTGGGGTACAAGCCGAGCCCAGAGGCCCGAACACAGTGGGAAAAACCAGGTGCCAGATGGAGGCCCCTGGCCAAGATGGGTCTGGCTCAGGTAGGGGGCGGGGTGGAGGGGGCTGGGGTGGGAATGACAGGCAGAAGGGGAGGGTTAGGGGAAGGGGTCAAGGGTAGAGGCCGAGGGCCCCAGAGAAGGGGGCTGGCCCTGGGGGCAGAAGCCCTTGCACAGGTCCCAGAGTGTTTCCTGTGCCAGGAGGGCGAAGACCTGGGCCCAGCGACCTCTCTCCTGAGCCTCACTAGCCACAGGGAGCCGGTAGACACAGGACAGGCCTGTGAGGAGCAGATGTTCGAAGTCCCAAGGGCTAAGAGGGGGTCCCTTCCGCAGGTCCTGGAACTGCTGCAGCCGCTGCTCAGCACCCTCCAAGTCCCTGGGCACATGGTGCTGCAGGAGGAGACTGAGCCGGCGGCCTGGACGTGTGGATGCCAGTTCCTCGTCCTGGATGTGCAGCTGCCCCATGATATCCAGCTCCAGCCCAGACCAGAGCAGCTGCAAGGGGAGCCATGTAAGGGGTGGGCTGGGGCCTAGGGAGCGGGGCCGGGGGGGCATAAGCAGGCAGCAGGACCCATGCTGGGTTGGCTCCCCTCCCCCAGCAGCCCCAGCTTGAGGCATCCCCCTTCCCAACCCTGAGCTTAGGGACATCTGGACACTCCCACCCCCATGTCCCAGGCTGGAGGAAAGACCTCAAACATCACTTCCGGGACCTCTGGCTCCTGCAGGCCACCTCCCACGTTGGTGCTGTCCATGGGCTGCCCTGGGGCAGCAGAGAGGAGGTCAGGGCCCTGCCAAGCTCCACCCTGAACACCCCAGCCTCCCACGAGTCCCTTCAAGCTGCCTGGTAGGGGTGCCTAGAGGTTCTTCTATCTACAAAGGAGCAGGAATGCCATCCCATGCCCACCTCCCCTACACACATACGCACATTGACATTCACTCTCTCATTTACAAGGCATAGTCTTGTGATCCCAAAAGCATCATCCCAAACCCAGATACTGTCTTGGCAAACGTCCAGGACTCCTCCTGGAACTTCTACAGTTCACTTGGCCAGGAGCTCCAGGCCAACGGGTCACAAGACACTTCACTTCCCATTTCTCCTTCCTATATAATCATCTAGGGACAGCGTGACCTGAAACTGCCAGTGACCCTCCCCAAAGGTCAAGGACCCCTTTGAGAAGAACCTCTTTCTTTCCTGCTTCTCGGTAAGTGACCGTGTGCAAGGCAGGGAGGCCAGGCAAGGCAGGATGTCTGTTGCAGCTTCCTTCACCCCTCTTCTGGGGTGCTGCCTAAACCTTGGAATGATTGTCCTAAGCCCAGGGCAGGTTAAGAGGTCCTCCTTTGCACACCAGCCAGAATAAGCCCCAGGCCCATTGAGAGCACCTAGGGCTATCTCCCCTCACTTCACCCCGACCTTTCTGGTTCTGGGTGGGGCCCACACCTTTCCCTCCCCCACCCCACAGCGCAGGTCAGCCTGCTACCCGTCATGCCCTCAGTTCCTAAGCCCTGCTAGGCTCAGATAGGACCAAGTGTAACTGCTGTCAGCCAGCAGCCTTCCTTGGCTCCTGTCCACCCCACCCTAAGGCCCCGGTACCTGCACGGTGCTGGGTTGTAGTCACTCCAGGGAGGAGGCAAATGGCTACCATTAACCAAGCCAGGAACTGCATCGTCCCAGCCATGGCCCACACGTCCTCTGAGTCTTATTCTCCCCGGCTGCTCTCTGCACCTCTGTCCGCCTCCCACACACCAGGGCTCCAACCTTCCACTGCAGGCTCCAGCCGTTCCCTGCTTGGCGTGTCATTCTTCCGTGCTTAACAGGGAGGGGCTGGCTCTGGCTTCCTAGGGGCTCTTTCCATCCCACAGAAATGTGTAATCTGTGGTTGTTGGCAGGAAGAGCCTGGCTCCTGGCTTGTCAGGCCCTTAGCTTATTCCTGCCCAGATGGGCGGGATGCTTAGTTAATAGGAAGAAGGTGTTTGGTAGCAAACAGCTCTGACTTAGCCCTCCAAAAAGGTAGGCAAGAGGGGGGCTTCCCTGGTGGTGCAGTGGTTAAGAACCCGCCTGCCAATGCAGGGGACACAGGTTTGGGCCCTGGTCTGGGAAAATCCCACATGCCACGGAGCAACTAAGCCCGTGCACCACAACTACTGAGCCCACGTGCCACAACTACCGAAGCCTGCACACCTAGAGCCCGTGCTCCGCAACAAGAGAAGCCACTGCAATAAGCCTGCGCACCGCAACAAAGAGTAGCCCCCGCTCGCCACAACTAGAGAAAGCCCGCGCGTCGCAACTACAGAAGGCCCGCGCACAGCAACGAAGACCCAACACAGCCAAAAATAAATAATTTTTTTTTAATTTAAAAAAAAAAAAAAGGTAGGCAAGAGCCCAGGCGGTTACACTACTATCTGTCGTCACCCCCAAAACATTCTGCAGTTGAGTCCAGCCCCTGACACCCAGTCCAGCCCAGCCTCCAGGGAGCCCCTCAGTAGCCAAGAGCAACAGCTACAAAGCCTGATCTTCCAACTGCCTGGTGTGCTGGCTGAGCGGCCCACCGACAGGCAGAGAAACACTCCCACCTCAGGCACGCGGCCAGGGGCTGAAGAGACTGCACACTGGCCAGGTGCGGAGTGCTGCTTCCTGGCAGACAGACCTGCAGCTCCTGATTGTCTTTTGCCCCAGACTGGGACCCCCTTTGCTTGCTTACAGCATTCTCAGCTCAGGCCAGAGTGCAGGAAGATTCCCTTAGCCCAAGCATGATGGGCTGTCAGCTTGCAGGGAGCAGGACACAGGGTTCAAAATGAGCTGAAGCTCTTCTTGGCTCTGACTGTTGGCCCATGGAACCCTGTGATTGTTTGCATAGGATGAGGATGAGGGTGGGTGGAGGGTGCCCTATTTCCACCCAGGCCCCTGGATCCATCAGCTGCCGCCAGACAGTATGCTGTGACAAGGGGCTTTCTCTAGCAGTCGTTGAGACCCCTCCAATTCTCAGGAGAGGCCCTGCCGCACCCATCCTGAGCCCTGTGGACTGTGAGAACTTTCAATTTCAGCTCCAGAATCTCTCTCAGAAGTATATCCAGGGCTTCCCTGGTGGCACAGTGGTTGAGAGTCCGCCTGCCGATGCAGGGGACGCGGGTTCGTGCCCCGGTCTGGGAAGATCCCACATGCCGCAAAGCGGCTGGGCCCGTGAGCCATGGCCGCTGAGCCTGCGCGTCCAGAGCCTGTGCTCCGCAACGGGAGAGGCCAAAACAGTGAGCGGCCCGCGTATCACAAAAAGCACACAGAAGTGGTGAATCTAAGTAGGATTTTATTTACAGGGACGCTCAATGATAGATATGGCGCTTTCTAGGATACACATGCCTTCCCTGAAACTACTTGGTTTCGGGGTTCTTGTCTCCAGCTTCAAGCCTGAGACTCTCAGGGGGCTGGCGATAAGCAGGGAAAGTCTCCCAGGGGCTGTTCAGATCAAACCTGCGGAACTCTTGGGCCAACTCCACCGGCTCGGCCACCACCCGCTTCACCTCATCGTCATAGCGTAACTGCAGAAGAAAAAGGCAGGCTTGAGCACTAAGGAAGACCTTGCTACAGCCACTAAAGGCCCACTTTCCCAAAGCCTTCCTCAGCCCCTTTACTTCTCTGTCCTTGACTCCTGTCCCAGCCTCTGTAAGTCTCCATCCTCATCTGTGTTACCCATCAGACCACAACCCAAACAGTCTAAAATGGCCTCTATCTCATGCCCTGCCATCACCCAGGCAGGCCCCCCTGCCCACCATCCCCACATCAGGAGCTCTGAGCTCCTTTTCCACCAGAACTGACTTTGCTCACCCATCCACATACTCTTTTTTTTTCTTTTTTGCTGCACTGTGCGGCTTACAGGATCTTAGTTCCCCAACCAGGGAATGAACGTGGGCCCATGGCAGTGAAAGCGTGGAGTCCTAACCACTGGACCGCCAGGGAATTCCCTCAACACACTCTTATAAATTGACGGTAAGCGTTTGCCCATGATGAGGGAGCAAGTCAGTGGCTGGAAACAACAAACCTAAGCTGGCAAGCACTCAAGTTCAGGCCCTGTGACCTTGGCATTATCACTGCCAAGATGCAAGGCAATACATGTGGCATGGCTTTTCTTGTTATTGGAAGATCAGTTGGATAAGGTAAAGACAACTGGGTGCTGGGAATGGGACCATGCTAAACTAAACACTAAGAAAACAGGAGCATTTGGGTATGAAGTGATGGACTGGATTGCCACTATCCCAACATTTCTAAAAAGTTACTTTGCTACAAAATCATGTGTGTGTGTATATAATAAGCCATCTTCCTGCTAATAACCTGCAACATGTTGCAATCGTAAAGTAAAGCACTGAAATGCCTTATAAGGCTCTTACAGGCAATTGTTACTGGTCTTGCCTCTGGCCATTCTCAAGGGCTGAACATGTAGTGTCTTGCCTTCTCAGAGATCCAGGGCAGGGTAAAAAGATACTCCACTTTAGATCTTGGTGACAAGCTGTGTCCTTAAGTCTGCCTTGGTCATTAAAATGACCATTAAAATAATGGCTAACATCAACTGAACATTTACAATACTCCCCTTTTAAACATACATCAATTAGTTTTCTGCAAATCTACTATCGTTAAGTACTATTATTGTTCCTATTTTGCAGATGACAAAACTGTGTCAGAGTGGAGCTAGGATGGAATCCAGTACTGATGCTCTTAAGCCACCACAATCCAATGGCCATAATTCCTGCCCAGGATCTCTACCAGGTCCTCCCTGCCCAGACTGCTGCCCAGTTCCAAGGCTCCTACCTCAACATAGCCAGACAGGGGGAAATCTTTCCGGAAAGGATGTCCCTCAAAACCATAGTCTGTTAGGATCCTTCTTAGGTCAGGGTGGTTAGCAAAGAAGACTCCAAACATGTCCCAAATCTAGAAAAAAGAGGCACTCAGGCAATCAGCCATCACAGCCAACACAGGGTGAGGGGCTGCACTGTATCCAGTAATTTCAATCAGTTCTGCAACTCCGGCCCAGAGGTGGGTCCACCACGTCCAGTAACTCACCTCCCTCTCATACCAGTTGGCTGCCTTGTACACAGACACAGAAGACTCAATGGGTGTCAGCTCATCTGTATAGGTCTTCACACGGATCCGGGAGTTGAAACGCAGAGAGAGCAAGTTGTAAACAATCTAGGGAGAATGGAGGGAGCTGGAGGACCAAGAGGACCACAGGCTGAGGGGTCTGGGACAGAAGTCCCTGAGTGGGAGCATAATAATGAGGATACAGGGTGGGTTAAAGTTCCACCCTGTGAACCTGCCTTCTGTCCCGAACTTCAAAACCTCAAGATGCTCTTATACTTGCAACTACTTCCAAAGGCCTAAGCCACCCTATAGCTCAGCCTGTCAACATGCTTGTCTTTGCTCATGCTACTGGATGCCTCCCGACCTGCCCTCCCTCACTGGGCTAATTCCTGGTCTCCTAGTTATCCATTAAGATTCAGCACAAACTTTCTCTCTCCCTTCATAAAAGCCTCCTAGACAGGGCTAAGTGCCTCTCCTGTGTTCTTATAATATCCCATGAATTATGTTATTACAGTAAACTGTTTTATGTGTCCTTCTTCCTCACTAGAGTGTGGGGGACTCCTGGAGGGCAGGTACTGGGTGTTATTTCTCTCTCAATCCCAGGATCTGGCAGAAAGTAGATGACCATACTAACAGTAACAATAACTATATGTATTGAGAACTTATTGTGTGCTAGCAGTCTACCTGTACTATCTCATTTAATCCTCACAACCACCCTATCAGATAGGGTGGTTTTATGCTTTGTTTGTACTTACTTTGCACATAAGAAAACTAAATTCAGAAAAATCAAACAAAATGTTTGAAGCCACACAGCCTACTAATGGCAAAGCTACAATTCACACTCAGTCTGCCTGATTCTGAGGCCCTGGTTTAACTGCTGTGTTGTATTGTTTGACCTGAACAGAAACTAAGGAGGCTATGGTTCCCAAAGGTAGCTATCACCCTAAAACTGTTTTGTCCCCTTTCCCTCCTTTACTCTCCAAACCTCAAGTCTCCTGACTGACCTCAAAACGGTTCTGCCGGGTGGGGATATCCACCGCTGTCAAGTCAGCCAAGGATTTGAATTGTGCATTGGTGTGATCCCTGAGGAAAGTCAGCACTGGGATGACTCCATCAGGATGGATACAGATCTCTAACTCATTGAAGCAGGACACCTGCAGACATGGAACAGGAGAGGAGAAGGAACAAAGCTACGGAGGGAGCAGCTAACTTCAGCTGGAGTCTCCCGATTAAAGGCAGAGAAAAAAGACCAAGTTGGGATGGAGGAGTCTGTGGTTTGATTCCAGGCTGCCCACTCCCACATGCCCTAAGAACACAGTTCTTTCTTTCAGTGTTTTTTGGGTTTTTTTTTTTGGCCGTGCCACGTGGCACGTGGGATCTTAGTTCCCCAACCAGGGATCGAAAGTGCGGAGTCCCAACCACTGGACTGACAGGGAAGTCTCAACATGGTTCTTTCTTGACCCAAACCCGAACAACAGTAGTGAATATTACCTGAACTTGTTGGACATACTTGGGCAGGATTTCAGCCACATACTCTCCAAAAGCTGAGAGCTGCTTGTGGGCCACATCATTCTGTGGTCTGACAGTGGCTGGAAGGAGAAGGCATATTTAAGTAAGGAAAGTAGAAGGCAGCAGCCAGCCCTGCATTCAGTCTCTTGAGCTTGTAAGGGGTGCCGTTTCCCAGTCAGGACTCCCTGCAGAACCTTGAGAAAGGTGAAGTGGAAGCTTCCTCTTCCATGGAACAGAAAGTGATGAAAACATAAGGAAAATGCCACCTACACAGTCCACAAAGACTCACCTTATTACTGCAGCTGGGGTGTTTGACCCTTTTCAAAACTACTCCATGGTTCTTCCTTCACAATGCCTGCATTTCTGCTAAAAGCAGCATATGTCTCAGCTCTCTTACCACACTAGAAGCTCTTTAAGTGTGAGAATCAGAACTTTTGCTTCTCTTTATCTCCTTAGCATCTGGCTCATAGCAGGTTCTCCAGCTAAGAACTTCAGGGCTGAAGAGCCATCACAGATTATGTAGTTGAAACCTTTTTTTTTTTGTGACATAGATGAGGAAACTGAGGCCCAGAAAGGGGGAAATGTCAGGTTTCCTGACTCCCACTCGGCTTATATTGACTGTAACTTATCTCCGTACACTCATTCGTACAACACTAAATCACTGAGCAACCACACATCATAGGCCGCAGAGTAACTGTTTTCTCTGTCTTTGGCAGCAGGCAGGCCTACTTTGTCACTTACTAGTGCTGTGATCCCGGGCAAGTTACTTCTCTGGACTATTTCCTGCTCTACAGTAGAAGAGCATAATACTATCTATCTCATAAGATTGTTGTGGAAACTATAATCGTTCATTAATCGCTTAGCAAGGTGCCTGGCACACAATAAGCATTCAAGTAACGTGGGCTACTATTATAACAAGACTCAGAAGCCCAAAGTTTATGTTTCCTGTTTTCAAAGAGATGCCAGTTTAATCAGAGAAAAAGGGAATCATGGAAATGGACAAGGGGCAACAGGACCATAACAGAGAGGCCTAAGGGCACAGGGAGGGCCCGATTCTGCCTGCAGGGTGAGGACCATTGGAGTCAGCTCTCTAAGGACAAACAGAGACTTGCGAGGAAACGCAGGGGAGGGCAGCCCAGGACAAGGGCAAACATCTGACAAAGGGAATGAACGGGGCCCCGCCTGTAGTCCCGAGAAGGGCCGGACCCGCACATACTCACGGCGCGTGTCTGCCGCGGCGCTTTCCCTCCTCACCGGCAGCAACAGCACCAAGGGTCTCCAGGCCACTGCATGGGAAGATAGACACCGAAGCGCAGGGTGAGGCCTGAGGAACTCCCTGCGCTGGGCGTGTAGCCGTTCCTGCCCCGGGCCTCAGCCAGCTGTCCACTGCTCACCTCTGGCCAGCGCAGCGGACCCCACGAGCCCCAGCCAACAGCTCCGAGCCGCTGCTGCCGCCGCCGCCGCCGCCATGTTCCCCGGATACACTCCAGGTAGCCGAGGGCAGATCCATAGGACACGGAGCCCCAAGGGCACGGACCGGAAACGGAAGTGTGCAACAGATCTTCTTCCGGGCGGACGCGGGGTCGGAAGCAGAGGTTCCGGGTTCCGGGTTCCGGGTTCCGGGCTTCGGAATGAAAGGAGGGAAGGCAGGTGAGAAAGCGAAGCCAGCGGGTGGGGAAACCGTGACGTGAACGTGCCCTAGCTTGGTGTGACAGAGGCTGGAGAGAAGGCAAGGATCCTAAGGAACCAGACTGGTGAGAGAAGAAGGGGCGAGAAGTCTGGGTTCCACATTCCACACCCCTCCCCCGCTCCCTGAGCTAAGCTTTTGATGAGGGCCGTTGGGCAAGGCTAGGGGGAGGGGGAGAGAAGAACGGTTTCCCTAGCGGCCGTTTCCCAGGCGACTCCAGGTGGAGCGGGAACCCTGCACGTGGCGATGGGCTACCTCGGGCCCCGTGCTAGGGACGGCTGGGCTCCGTCTCGAGTTCTGGGAGGAAGCCTTGGGGAGTCATTAGGACGAGCGGGGAAGTGCCGGGGAGAGGCTCAGAAAAGAGCAAACGTGGATCTGAGAGATGTCCTAGGACAAACCTCAGATTGTAAGGTCTGGATTCCCTGCGCGGGGAAAGAGGGGCTTGGCCACAAGGACATGGGGATCTTTTTGTCAGGTTCTGCTGCCCCGAGCCTCACAAGTTTTATGCTAATAATTATTTGGTTAGTAAGGCTTTTTCCCAGGCTTTTAAAATCATAGCCTTTCTCCAATCCCTCGCTTTCATGTGTTGACCTAAATACCAGGCCTTTTGTTACATAAAGGAAAGGAGTATTACGTGTTTTCTCAGGGAAACACCCAGAGTACGAAATTTTTATTTCATTAGGAATGTGATGTCATTGCAAGAGCGTGAGTCCAGCTTTGGTTGAAGGAAAACATCAGAGATGTCATTAACAGGGCCAGGACTAAGGCTAATCTGGGCCGACTGTGCCCTCACTTTTCCCTTCTCCCTCCCTGCATTGGACAATTGGATTCATAGGCTGTGGCTATGGACTACTTCAGTTATTCAGGGTGGTGGTGTTTTGCAGACAACTGGCAGAGAGAGAAGTTGGCTACTACCATGGAATCACCAGAGGAGCCTGGAGCAGCCATGGATGAGAACTACTTTGTGAACTACACTTTCAAAGATAGGTCACACTCAGGCCGTGTGGCTCAAGGCATCATGAAACTGTGTTTGGAGGAAGAGCTCTTTGCTGATGTCACCATTTCAGTGGAAGGCCGGGAGTTTCAGCTCCACCGATTGGTCCTCTCAGCTCAGAGTTGCTTCTTCCGGTCCATGTTCACTTCCAACCTGAAGGAGGCCCACAACCGGGTAATTGTGCTGCAGGATGTGAGCGAGTCTGTTTTCCAGCTCCTGGTTGATTATATCTACCATGGGACTGTGAAACTTCGAGCTGAGGAGCTGCAGGAAATATATGAGGTGTCAGACATGTATCAGCTGACATCTCTCTTTGAGGAGTGTTCTCGGTTTTTGGCCCGCACAGTGCAGGTGGGCAACTGTCTTCAGGTGATGTGGCTGGCAGATCGACACAGTGATCCTGAGCTCTACACTGCTGCCAAGCACTGTGCCAAGGCCCACCTGGCCCAGCTGCAGAGCACAGAGGAATTTCTCCACTTGCCCCACCGTCTACTCACTGATATCATCTCTGGTAAGTTGAGAGAGGGGGAACATCATACCCAGCTACACCGGTATGATGTTCAGTGAATGTTCTAGTTTAGGAGAAGGGTACCCTCAGGCTTCCTGGTGTTAGTTTACATTATTATTCTTGATAAGAATTTAGATACCTTCTGAGAGAGAGTAAGTTGAGATTTAGTAGCTGATATCAGAGACAGAGTCCCTTCCAGACGAAGAGGCTAGGAAAACAAAGCAACATTTCACAGTATATACAAATCTTGGATTGAAAAGAAAAACAGCAGCACTTAGCCACAAAAGGTAGTGAGGAGCTATCTGCATTTATATTCTAATCTCTCTTGTGCGTAAGTGGTCTCATCCATTCTGTACTTTGCATGTATTTGTGGGACTAGTTACGTAAGTAAATTGACAGTGAGTCAAGATACCTAAATAAGAAGCTTCTCAAGTGATTTGCCAATTTTTAGGTAACAATCCTGACTCCACAAGTGAGGTATAACCATACTTCAAGTGTGAGTTTTGTAGCCTAGTAAATTGCTTCCATGGCAAGTAGGAGAATATCAAAGCATCCATTTTGATTAAAAGAAACAAGGCAGGGACTTCCCTAGTGGTGCAGTGGTTAAGAATCTGCCTGCCAGTGCAGGGGAGACAGGTTCGAGCCCTGGTCCGGGAAGATCCTACATGCTGTGGAGCAACTAAGCCCGTGCTCCACAACTACTTAGCCTGCGCTCTAGAGCCCGCGTGCCACAACTACTGAAGCCTGTGTGCCTAGAGGCCGTGCTCTGCAAAAGAGAAGCCACTGCAATGAGAAGCCTGCACACTGCAACAAAGAGTAGCCCCTGCTCGCCGCAACTAGAGAAAGCCCACGCGCAGCAACGAAGACCCAATGCAGCCAAAAATAAATAAATAAATAAATTTATTTTAAAAAAAGAAACAAGGCAATTTTATGTTAATTTCTCATACACGTACGTATACATACATGGTGGTAGTCTGACAAAGATGTTCACGTTTTTAAAGCCACTTGTTCTAAATTTCCCTTTTGGATTGTCAGATTGCCATTGACCATACCTTTCCTCTGGTTTTTACAGATGGAGTTCCATGTTCCCAGAACCCAACAGAGGCAATAGAAGCCTGGATCAATTTTAATAAAGAAGAAAGAGAGGCTTTTTCAGAGTCACTCAGGACTAGCTTGAAGGTAAGGCAGATATCTTTAGGGTTGGGCACCATGATATCCATGCATTCCAGCCATTTATTGGCCTGGCCTCTTTGATGCTGGTAAATAAGTCTCTGGCTTGAAACTGATAAGAGCTGGGGAGGAGGATGTGTGTGTGAGACCAGAAGCCACCAGCCTCTGGGCTCCAAAGCTCCTTGAGAGAACTACTCTCATCATTACATTAATAATCCGAAGTAGCAGCTCATGATAATTATAAAAAAGGCTGGAATGAGTGTAACAGGTTTTCTCTTTCAGCATAAGATGCCTGAAAGTGATTAGAGGAGAGTCAGGATGACACACAGTAACTAGAGCAGAGTAGGTTAGAGCAAGGTACAAGTGTGTGGTCTAGGACCTTAAGGATATGTATCTCAAGTGAGCCTTAGCCTAGAACTGATAGATACCATTTATACCTTTAATTTCACCAATAGGAAATTGGGGAGAATGTACACATTTACCTGATCGGGAAAGAGTCATCTCGTACCCACTCGTTGGCTGTGTCCTTACATTGTGCAGAAGATGACTCCATCAGTGTAAGTGGCCAGAACAGCTTGTGCCACCAGATCACTGCAGCCTGCAAGCATGGCGGAGACTTGTATGTGGTGGGAGGGTCCATCCCACGGCGCATGTGGAAGTGCAACAATGCCACTGTGGACTGGGAATGGTGTGCGCCTTTGCCCCGTGACCGACTCCAGCACACCCTGGTGTCTGTGCCCGGGAAAGATGCCATATATTCACTGGGTGGCAAGACGCTGCAGGATACCCTCTCCAATGCAGTTATCTATTATCGGGTAGGTGATAACGTCTGGACTGAGACAACCCAGTTAGAGGTGGCTGTGTCAGGGGCCGCTGGTGCCAACCTCAACGGGATCATCTACTTACTAGGGGGGGAGGAGAATGACCTGGACTTCTTTACCAAACCATCCCGACTCATCCAGTGCTTTGACACAGAGACAGACAAGTGTCACGTGAAACCCTATGTGCTGCCCTTCGCTGGCCGCATGCACGCAGCTGTGCATAAGGATCTGGTGTTCATCGTGGCTGAAGGGGACTCCCTGGTGTGCTACAATCCCCTGCTAGACAGCTTCACCCGGCTTTGCCTTCCTGAGGCCTGGAGCTCTGCCCCATCCCTCTGGAAGATTGCCAGCTGTAATGGGAGCATCTATGTTTTTCGGGACCGATATAAAAAGGGGGATGCCAACACCTACAAGCTTGATCCTGCCACTTCGGCTGTAACTGTCACTAGAGGCATTAAGGTGCTGCTTACCAATTTGCAGTTTGTGTTGGCCTAAGGCTGTGAGGGAAAGAGCGGCTGACTTTTGCCCTCCCTTTCTCCAGCACCTACCCATCCAAACTCAAAGTCCCGGAGGCCCCCATTCAGGTACTATGTTATTTTTTGGCACATGTTAGAAAGGCAGCACCTCAACCCTTGAACTTATAAGGGTGTTCCGTTTGGGGCTTTTTAGACTGCTGCTTCTCAGCTGGCTGGTTGAACTGAGAGTAGGCCAGCCTGTTCGCCATCCCCTTGTAATCCTGTGCCTCCCTACAGAGCACGTAGAGCAAGCCTCTTCTCCGCCCTTAGGCACTGCCTCCCCTCTTTACCTGATCAGTGTTACATAGAAGCACCCCTGATCCCGGGACAGAAGGAAAGATGCCCAGTCTTCCTTTTTTTCCATAGCCTGTCAAGTGGCTAATTGGTCATTTTTCCACGAAGAATTAGGTGTTAGAGTTCTCCTTCAGGCTTTGGTTGGGAGAATGGACTAAGCTGAAGGTGTCCTTCACCAGCAAGAGTCTACCCTAGAATTTAGGACGTTTGTCTGTTGTTTTTCATCTGTCTGTCAAGAAATGTATACTTTGGTTTTATTTTTGGCTTATTCCAAGGAGTAAGCCAGAAAGAAGTAGAAAGGATTATTTCTGATTAATCGCAGAAACTTTTTTCAAACTCAAATATATAAGGTCTCTATTCTTTTAAAAGCTCTAAGCTAAGCCAAGAGCTAGGAACTGTTCATACAAATAAAAGTTTTTGAAGCGATATGTGTGTCTGTTTTGAATTCTGAAGGGGTGACTTCCTAAGGGAAACTAATTACATACCCACACATTTCTAAGTCAGTCACAATACTGATTGAATCCCATACTTCCTTGTCTGCATACAGGATGACTGCTCCAAGTGAGGAGAGCCCCATAGGGCCAGTGAATTAGGATTCTGACAGTGGCAAAGAGCCATAGCTGAGTATTTCTCTTCTCTTTTCCTAGTGTTAAACGTCTTTGAGTTATGGGGGTAAATATCATTAGGCACAACATCAGGTGCACGACAGATTTCTTTGACCTTTGGAAATAAACCCTTATCCCTGTCCCATATCCCCAGGCCCCATGAATAGAAGCCACACTAAATCTGCCTAGTCACACAACAGTGTTATTTCAAGAAAAGGAAACAAGACACAGGGAGTGAAATTAACCATTACTTAGCACATTTCTATTACGTCAAGTTTGGGCTTAAGGCCCTTTGGTCCTGTTAAACATTCTCATTCTGTAGCAAGCCAGGGTTGTCCTGAGTTCTTTCTAATCCATGTACTTCATATCTGCGATGTGTGACAAGTCTCATTCTTTGCTGCTCCTGCAGTGATCACCCTGTGGAACTCTCTGAGAACTTCCAGCTGGCCAGGTCTGATGTAGATGTGTGACCGGATTTTGGTGATGGCTCTTACGGCCTCCTCTGGAGTCCAGTTGTACACCTGAAGTGCAGGGTTGGGAAATCAGACAAAGAAAGGACCAGGTGTTAAGGTGTCCTTGACCCAATAACAAGTGCTAAAGGGCTCTCAGAATTTCATTTTTTTAAAAATTCCACTTTGCAGGGAGTTAAACGCTATGCCCCACATATTATAAGTGGGAGAGCACTTTAACCCCTTCAGTCAAAGTCCCACAATTATATGCAATAGGCTGGGGGAGGTAAAGGGGGGGGACCCAAATCAGTCTTTCTATCTAATTTTTATTCTGCCAAACCCTGGAAATAGAAGGTTGAACACATGAAGCTGAGATCCTAAATTCAAGCGGGCATAGGCCTACTAGATGTCCTCTCTGAGCTAGGCTGTTGGTTACAAGAGTTTCCTGGAAAGACTACACAGTTGGTGTTTCTATGCAACTTGTCACCATGTCTAGAAAAGAGTACTTTTAAAATCTAACTACGAGGGCTATCTTTGTGTCCTCAGGATACTTACTGGTTTAGAAATCAATAGAACCAAGAAAGTATAGATCTTTAGCCTGCTGGTTCAGTTCTCACTTTGCCCAAAATATCTCCTGACACCCAGTTTCCAGCAAAACAGAGTCCTAATGACTAAAGCTTTAGTATTGTTAAATCATATATTCACCAGTCCACAGTAACACAAGGCCAGGCTGTTTATCTTTACATTTCCTTTTTCCTTAAACTATCTACATTACTTAGTAAATGCTCTGCAGGGGCCTCACAGGTAACAAAAATGAGCCGGGGGTTTGTAACAGGAAAGGATGGACTAGAGTACTGGCTTCTAAATGTTTTTAAAAGCATCCCACCTGCCGATCATAACAAACTGATAGGCAAAATTCTGTTGGAGCCACTGTTTCTAGAAATTAATGTCCAGAACTTTACTCTGAAATACTTAAAGAAACGTGAGTCCTATAGAGCTGCAAGTGATCAGCACTATTATCTACAGAACTAGACTTCCTGACATGTTTATAACAAGTGTTTCTAGCCTTTTGCTGGTATTAGCATCCTTTGTAACTCCATTTTCTGAGTGCTCATTCTAGGTCAGTGCTTGACATACATTCTCATTCAAGCTTCACAAATTGAGGAAATTGAGCAATGGAGAGGGGAAGCCACTTTTGCCTAAGGTCACGCAGCTGGCCGGTGAGAAAGCCAAAGGTCAGCCTGTCTGCAAAGTTCAGGTGCTTTCCACCTTCCAAACAGCCTGAAATTGGGAACATGGCTCCTAGCAAGGTCTGCCAGTAGACTGGAGATCTGCTGGAAAGGGGACCGGTCCAGAAAGACCTTTTCTACCTGAATCAGATATGCTGCCACCATAGTGGCACTTCTGGAACGCCCAGCCTTACAATGTACGTAGACAGACTGGCCTAGCGACTGGTACTTGAGAGCAAACTGGACTCCTTTCTGGAGGTTAGCCAAGGTTGGGACTCCGGTCATGTCTATCGTGCTGAGCCGCAGCTGCTCGACTCCTGCATTCTTCCACTCCTGGAACGAGGTCCACCAGCATAGAAAAGAAAATGAAAAAAGCCTGATGTGAATGGTAGGAAGATGGGCTCCCAAGAGGCAGCAAAACAACAAGGAAGCTTCACGGTTTACTACAATGTGAATATACTGTTTACTGTTTGCCTAAAAAGAAACTTCTTTCAGAAATGTCTTTAAAATGGCTGACCTACATGGCTGGTCTTTCATCACACAACAGCAATGCTGCTGAGTTAGGATTATGTCCAAGATTTAAAGTGTTCTTAAAGTACCATTAGGAGCTTTAGTACCAAAGCTAAAGTATTTGAATCTTTAGCTACAAAATACGAGCTGTATAAAATTCATCTACAAAAGCTGTGTAACTATTTTCGCATGATCCAGCTGCAAGGCTGGACTACTACGTTTTGCAAGAACTTTCTGTTTCTCTGTCCATAAGCCTCCTCTTTTTTACCACTTTTTTTGAGAGGGTATGTGGTAGGAAACAGAGTTATTTTAAAATTAAAATAATGCACCTACTTTTGTTAGTGCAATATTATCACTTAGGAGGAAGAAAAGAATAAACAGGAGAAATAAGGCCTCTGGCAAACTGGGCAACTTTATTTTTTATTTTGCCTTAAGACTTCAGGTAGGCTCCAGCTACTCTTGATATTAATCACTTTAGCAAACCAGAAACTTATGACTCCGAACGAGGGTCAATATTTTATACAGCTCATGAAATTAACAAAAAACAGCAAAATCTGGCAGCATGGGGCTTATACATCAATTATGTCAGAAACACCTAGGGAGCTTGCTAAATGTTCAGATTCCTGGGACCCCACCCTAAAGTTCCTGAGTCAGAATCTCTGGGGGTTGTACCTAGGAATCTGCTAGTTTAACAAGACTGCCAGGTAATTCTTAGGCATATTAAAATGTGAGAACCACTGCCTTGGAGATTAGGCTAGTGGGATAAGATAGCTGCTCACAAATGTCAATTGCCTCACACCCAGAGACGAGCACTTTCTGTGACTTGCTTCGCAGGATGGACCACGTTAAGGAACATTCACCATTTTGGCTAATAACTCCTGAGGTCTTGTGGCAAAATACTGTGGGAAATCCAAGGAACTGTTTGTTACCCATTCTTTAAAAATGTATGCCATCACTGATCAATATATTTTAAATGTGAGTCACAATTTTTTTAAGATTTCAAAAAAATCTACAGTTGAAATAACGGCATGTTCATTAGGCTCTATCAGTACAGTAAACAAGAAAATAATTGTGCAGTGCTAATAGAAGGCAAACACTGTAAAGATAGGGCAACATCTAATAACCATTATGAACAGTTCCACAAATAAGCATTCACATCTAATGAAAATTATGATTTAGGCCTGAACTTTATTTATGACAGTGCTTTGGAGTTCCACTATCATCTCTAACATATATATAAAATTCCCTCAAATCAAAACCAAATGAACCCTATGCAGTTTTTGCAATGGGTTGTTTTATGATAAATTTACCAGGGACTGGCCATAGCTTTTCTTTTTACAGTTTATAGGACCTTCATCTTGAATATCTAACAGTGTCTGATCCATACTTAGTGCTGAGTAAGTGTCAAATGAATGAAAGCAAGCCATAGAAAAGTTGCCTTTCAGTTCTGGTTACTGATTTGAGTTACCGACATTAAGAATACATTTGTGCACAACGAAATAATCAAAGTTTGTCAACTCTACTTTTAAATGCCTTTCACATCAGTTTTTATTTCACAATTAATTTCTACCCCCAGCCGCAGCCATTTAAGCTTAGAGGGCCAGATCCTCCCTGAGGAGGCAAAAAAGCCTGGGACGCCTGTCTCTGCGGCAAGGTCACCTACAGCACCCCCTCCCCCAACCTCCTCCGGCTCGCCAGGCCCTGTGTGGTGGGCGAGGCCGGCGGGGCGCCTCGGCCCCAGTTCTGCCCACGGGCCCCGGCGCCTCACCTTTGGGGAGTTGCACAGGAACCTCGTCTCATACTCCTCGTTCATGGTGATCAGCCCTCGCACGTTCTCGTCCTGTACCAGCTGCCGAGGCAAAGAGGGGGCTCAGAAAGGGCCGCCGAGGCCCGGGCGGCGCTCGCCTGGCTCCCAGCCCCGGCGCGGCCCGGCCTCCCGGCCCGGCTCACCCGACGAGTCATGTTCCGCAGCGGCAGCGCGCCCAGCAGCACCGTGTTGTCGATACGGTTGTACCAGTCGCGGTGCGCCGGGCCCGGCATCTTCCCGCGGAACAGTGTGTACAGCAGCGTCGGGTAGAAGAGCACCCGGGCTAGGCCGGCCTCCAGCAACGTGCCGGCCGCCATCCTGCCCTACCCGGCCCGGCGCAGCGACGACCTGCCCACTCCCGGGCTCGCGGGGGGCGGCCGCGAGGAGGGCCAGAAGAGCGACGAGGCCGAGGACTGCGAGTCGTCCGCGGCCTCCAGCGAAGGCGACACGGCCGGCGCGGGCCTCTTGAGCACCGAGACCTCGGGCCCGGCCCCCAGGGACACTTCGGGAGAGCCTGGGCCCCGTGGGACCGGCACCATGTCTCGGGAGGAGGGGCCGCCGGCCTCGGGGGAGGGACCAGGGCTTCCCGGGCGGGAAACTGGGACCCCTGACGAGGGAGGGCGCGTCCTCGGTCCAAGGTTGTGAGTTTGCGGCGTGTGAAACTGTGAACGCTGCCTGTGCCATTGACCCCCCCTCCCGAGGGAGGGGTCTGTGACTCCAGGTGAGGGGGTCTCTGACCCCTGCGTGTGAAACTATGACCCCGACCGAGGGAGGCGGGGCCCTGGCCAATGGCCAGTGGGTCTGTGACACCTTCCCCAACTACCGGCCAGAGGGAGGGAACTGTTATCCCAGGTGAGGGTGTGCCCACCAAAGGGGAGACATGACAAGGAGACTCTCTGGTAGGGGGAGCCCTGAAGGAGAGACTGGAAGGGACTTTGAGCTTTTAAGTAGAGAGGCTTGTTGGAGAGGCCCTGATCCTGGACAAACAGGGGACCTGGGTTCATCTGGCCCTTCCTTCCCAACCTATCCCCCATCTGCCTGAATTCATGGCTGCCTCCTCCTGCACAAACTGCAATCAGTATATATGTGTGTGTGTGTGTGTGTGTGTGTGTGTGTGTGTGTGTGTGTGTGCGCGCGTGTGTGGAGTGAAATATATCAATGTTATCTACACTATTTATGAAAATATATTAATATTAAACATATTATGATAAACTTAAATATAAAACCCACAACGTGCAAATAGGCGAGAGAAATAGTTGTAATGCTGATTATTTATATTTAAATAGTACTCTGAAACGTGCATCTTGTGCTTTTTAAAAAGGTTTATCTCCTTATAAAAGTAATATTCATAACAACTGGAAAATACAGGAAAGTAGCATAATCCTACCACCACAAATACATTTGTTTTTTCTTCCAGTTTTCTTTTCCATTAAATTTTTTTTTTTTTTTTTTTTGCTGTACGCGGGCCTCTCACTGTTGTGGCCTCTCCCGTTGCGGAGCACAGGCTCTGGACGCGCAGGCTCAGCGGCCATGGCTCACGGGCCCAGCCGCTCCGCAGCATGTGAGATCTTCCCAGACCGGGGCGCGAACCCGCGTCCCCTGCATCGGCAGGCGGACTCTCAACCACTGCGCCACCAGGGAAGCCCCTACAATTTTTTTATATAAGTTTATTTATTTATTTATTTTTGGCTGCTTTGGGTCTTTGTTGCTGCACTCCGGCTTTCTGTAGTTGCAGTGAGCGGGGGCTACTCTTCAATGCGGTGCACAGGCTTCTCATTGCGGTGGCTTCTCTTGTGGAGCAGGAGCTCTAGGTGCATGAACTTCAGTAGTTGTGGCTCGCGGGCTCTAGAGCGCAGGCTCAGTAGTTGTGGCGCATGGGCTTAGTTGCGGCGTGGCATGTGGGATTTTCCCGGATCTGGGCTCAAACCCGTGTCCCCTGCATTGGCAGGCGGATTCTTAACCACTGCACCACCAGGGAAGTCTGGAAAGAGAAATTTAAACCACAGTAAAGTATCACTCCACTTCTACCAGAATGACTAAAATTAAAGGACTGATAATACCGAGTGATGATGAGGATGCACTATTAATATTTTAATATTCTTTCTGGGTTTTGTCTCTTTCAACGAACACATTCTCTAACAAAAATGGGATTGTTCTGTACCTGTTAATTTGTTACCTGCTTTATTCACTAAGCATGTGTCATGAATATTTGCCCACAATTAAATATTTTTCTGTATCATTATTTGAAAAAATATATAATATTCTAGGCTATGGCTATATCATATACTTTATCAAGTGTTTGATATACTTGATAAAGTATATCAAGTATATACTTTTTTATCAGATTTTATGCTATTCCAACAATGTTATGATCCATAATATATCAGTACATCTCTGCTTTTTTTTTTTTTTTTTGCTGCATGGTGTGGTGTGTGGGATCTTAGTTCCCTGATCAGGGTTGGAACCCATGCCCCTGCATTGGGAGCGTCCAAGTCTTAACCACTGGACCACCAGGGAAGTACTAGTACATCCCTGCTCTTATCCTGATTATTTTCTTAAGAAAAGCTCCTAGAAAGATATGTAAACTTTCAAATTCCTCCAAACAGACTATCTGAATTTTACTCCCACCAGCACTTGGAAAAGGCTTGCTTCTCTGAATCCTTGTTAACATTTTTAAAAACAAATCTTAATCAATTTGGAAGGCAAAAAATGAAGCAGGAAGCTTTTCATACGCGTTTATATCTCACATCAGGCTTTTTTGTATTTGGACTGTTTAGTGTTTTGTCTATATTGGGAAGCCCTTTGAAGTTAGAAGAATCTGTGTTCTTCATGTAATTGTTCTTCCACCCGATTCTGGGGTAATGGACTCTGGCCTTCCTTGGTAACTAGATGCAAGAATGACACTAGCGCCCTGCAAGGAGTGGCCCTAAGTCAAGGGGCAGGTAAAATCAGGAAGGTTACTGGTCGCCCTTTGAGAAATATCTGTTGAGCTGGACACTGTGAAAAGCATTGGAGAGACAAGAGGATAAGAAGACAGGTGTGGTCCCCACTCTCATTTAGCTCATGGTAGGTTGCAGGAAGTTTCTAGATGCTAAACAATTCATTATCTTTTTTCATACTCAGCACCAAGATATGTCTATTCATTAATTCAACAATATTTATTGATGAATTGGGGAGTCGGATGAAGGTAGTCAAAAGGTACAAACTTATTGTTATAAGATAAATAAATACTAGGGATGTAATGTACGACATGATGACAATAGTTAACATAGCTTTATGATATATTTGAAAGTTGTTAACAGAGTAGATCTTGAGATTCTCATCACAAGGGAAAAAAGTATCTGTATGAGATAATGGATGTTAATTAAACTTATTGTGGTAATCATTTCACAATATATGGAAATCAAATTCAAAAAAACCCCAGTATTTATTGAGCACCTACATGGTATTATTTTAGGCCCGGAGAATATAAAACAGACAAGATCCCTATCCCCATAGAGTTTACCTTCTGGTGTGAGAAGACTACAAATAAAATATGTAAAATATGAAGTACAAAATATACTATGTTAGATGGTGATAAGTGCTTTGGATAGAAACAAAGTGGCAAAGAGGGACTGGAAACACAGGTGTATGTGTGTGTAACTTTAAATAGGGTGGTCAGGGAAGGCCCAACTGAGAAGATGACATTTAAGTCAAGACCTGAAGGAGGTGAGGAGGTGAACCACATGGATATCTGGATGATTCTATGGCACAAAAAAGAACGGGACAGATTCTCTGCTTAAAAGGTTTCTACCAGGGCTTCCCTGGTGGCGCAGTGGTTGAGATTCCGCCTGCCGATGCAGGGGACACGGGTTCGTGCCCCGGTCCGGGAAGATCCCACATGCCGTGGAGCGGCTGGGCCGTGGGCCATGGTCGCTGAGCCTGCGCATCCGGAGCCTGTGCTCTGCAACTGAAGAGGTCACAGCGGTGAGAGGCCCGCGTACAGAAAAAAAAAAAAAAAGGTTTCTACCATCTACAGCAGCTGGGAGACAAATATAAAATTAATTGTGGTAATGTATGTGACAACATTCTATAAGCTATAATGGTCTATAAATGTAAGATGTTTTCAGTAAATTACACATAAAACTATTAACAAGAACAAGATCATATATCAATATTACAAATGTATATAAAATGATAAACTACACCGTACAACTAAGGAATATGATAGTGTACAATTTAGGGGCTAATTGTTCAGATTTATATGGTACCAGAAACACTGTGGTTAGTGTTTTTTTCCCCCCACGGGGGAAAGAGATGCTTCCAATACATGGGAAAGCCTTTGAGGCTTCTGCTTGGGAGTCCACTTATTGTTTTGTGGTAAGGTTGGGTATAATCAGTATTTGTGGGTAGAAGAATTATTTGCTCTGGGAAGCCAGATGTTACAGAGAAATCATTTGCAAACCCATGAGTTATTTGTATGTTTGGGGCCAAAAGGTCCCTGAAGTAAGTTTCCTTTCTCTATCTGCATTTTACTGTCCCACAAGGTGTAGAACTTGTGGAATAAATGACCTTTTAAACGAACGAATGAACTACTGTACTGTTTGCATCCACCTAGATCCTGGGATTCCTGGGTCACTCTGAAGGAGGTCTTCAGGGACCTAACCTGGGTTATTGAATTTTTTTTTTTTTTTTTTTAGTCGGGGGAGAAGCAGGTTAGGGCTGGAACATCAGTCTCTTAACAGAACCCTTATGAGCTTCCGGGCGCTGCAAGGATTTTTGCAAGGTTGTGAGTTCACACAGCTGATCATGCTGCTAGAAAGCATTCCCCTAACTCTGAAAGCTTGCAATACACTTACATTCCACATCTCAGCAGAGAAGGAAGGCCTGGATCCTGTTGCTTATCTGCTGGGGTAGAAAGGAGGGTGTGTCATGTGCCCAGCGCTGGCCAAGCACCATCCCATTCACTCATTCATTCATTCATCTAATATTTTATTATGCGCATATTCAGTGCCAAGTAGAGATCCTTGCCCACTAGTTCATCCAGAACTGCTGTGGAGAGCCGAGAAGTTCAGGGTCTCAGGCCGGGGGTCTTCCTCCAGCAGAGCTCCGAGACAAAGAGATGTGCCCTTGCCGCTCCTTGAGCTGAGGGTTCCGCCCGAGGCCCCGGGGGCTCCTGCGGAGCTGCTTCTCCACTCCCCAGCCCGAGAGGGCGCTGCAGCGCCGGGCGCTCGACCCGCCCCTGAGCATTGCTCCGCTCAGATCGGCGCTGCCGGCCGCACCACGGTGGTACGTTCCCTCAAGCCGCCCTCCCCCTCCTTGTCGGCCCTCCCCGCCGGTGGTAGGTGCCGGAAGTGCCGCCATTTTGGGGTGTTCTGCTCGGGCGGCGGCAGCGGCGGCGGCGGCGGCGGGACGCGGAGGCTCCCCCGGGACTCGGCCTCAGCAGTGAGGAGGCGGCGGCGGCTGCGAAGGCGCAGGCAGCAGCTGAGGCAGCGGCGGGCTCAGGTGCAGCCGCTGGTGAGTGCGGCGGCCGCGGGATAACGGGCCGCGGGTGGGAGGGAGGGAGGGAGCGAGGGAGGGAAAGGGGCAGGAGGGAGGCGCCGCGGGGCGGGTCCGGTCCGGGCGGCCGCGGGTCACAGGGCCCTTTGGGCGCGCCCGTTCCTGGTTCCCCGCGCCTCGGAGGCAGGTCAGCGATCTCCTACCCGCGTCCCGCCGCGCCGGCCTGGCGCGTCCCCCCGCGCCCAGGGAGACCCGCCCTCCTCGTGGCCTTGCTCCTCTCTCCGCGCCCTTTGCCTTCATTCTCCGGGCTCTGAGGGCTCCGTTCTCTGCCCAGGGATAGCTCCGTCCTCCTTTTTCCGGCCGCCGTGCCAGACACAGGCTGCCTGCTCCGGACACCCCTTCCCTGCTCCTGTCGCCCCACGTGTTCTTGGTGCTTACCCTTGGGGGGGGGTCCCCAGGACCCCCGCCTCTGGAGGGCTGCGTTTCTCCTCAGGAGCTTCGAGAGCCCCCCTTTCCTCGTCCCACATCCGCTAGGGCCTTGGCTCGCCCTCCCCCCCACGTCAGGTGCTCACCAGTTATGGCCTAGTAGCGGGGCTGGATTCTCGCACCCGGGAACGCGGAGAGCACGGTGAGGAGCTTTTTTCGCTAAGGACCTGGTTTTGGATTTAAAGCCGCTGGTGTCTTGGTTGTGGTCCTCGGAGCAGGATGTTGTTTTAATTCTTTAAGACGGTTGCACTGGCTCTTAAGTAGCTTCTCCTTGGTTTAGGCTCATCCCTATAGTTGAGGGGAAGGTGGTGCGATTTTGGTCGGAGCCTGCTTTAGCAAAATGGAATCTTTTTCTCGCCAGTAAAGTTAATGCTGCAGTTTTATTACCTTCGAGGGAGAAGGCTGTGTAATAGTGTCCGATAGTGTGGAGTGCTTTATAATGTCTGCAGTGTAAGAGGTAACAGGTACCCGATGAATCCTTTATAGGAACTTCACCCTTAAGAAAGGTCTCTTCGCTTTCTTTGATTCTCTGTAGATCGAAGAGGTTTTAATTTCATTCTTTCACCTTTTCCACAAGTGTTGGGTTGGCCCTTTTCCACAAGTGTTGGGTTGGCTCTTTTCCACAAGTGTGGCATCTCTCAGAGTGGTACGCAGTTTTCAGTTTCTCCTTAAATTCTTGCTGAGGAAGAGTCGTCTCTGAGAACCACCAAGGGTTTTTTCTGTTTTAACATTAATGAGTCCACTTGGAAAATTATCCAGTTACCATAGCGTGCATAAACTATTGCTACAGGTCCCTCCCCTCCCCCCGTGTTTTTATATTCTTCTAGCTTTACTTACAGTATGTGGTTTCTAATCATGAGTTAGCCAGGATTGAAGAGTTGCTGTTAGGAAAGCGAAGCAGGAACTTTCAGCTGTTGTTTTAACCTGGAAGTTTATGGTTTCCCCAGCGGTTCTTTCGTCTTGACTGTCCACCACCTGTTTCCATTAAGAATGGCCCTTGGCCCAGAGCATAGGCCTCAACTTCTCTCCAACCATTCATTTTTGCCCACGGGGTTATTTTCTCCTCAGATGGTATCTAGACTTAAAATCCATTAGCTGGTGAGGCTAGATTAGCTGGTGAGATAGAATATCTTTTCCAACCACTTCACTTTTCAGATGAGGAAACTGAGGCTCCCAAGGTTATTTGCCCAAGATTATGTAGCAGGTGCACTTAAAACAGTTTCAACATAGGGTTTTTTTGTTTTTGTTTTTTTTTAATAGAATATCATGAAAAATAATGCAAATTGCCCTTTAAGATGTGATGGAATGGAAAGGGCCCCAGGCTTGGAGTTGAAGGCCTGAATTGTAATCCTTGGTCTGTTACTAGCTATAAAACTTTGACCAAGTCACTGTTTTGAGCCTCAGCTCATTCTCATCTGCAAAATGGAGGAAATCGTGTCTGTTTCACATGGTGCCAATTCAGCTTCAGTGCAGTAATGTGTGAAAGTGTCTGTAGTATAAGAGGTAGTGAAATTTTGAGCCAGAATGATTTATTTTTCTGAAGATTTCCAGTTATTTTTGTTATTACAGAAGTAACAGATTCATTATTAAAAATGCAGATAAGCCAGAAAAAAGAGAGAAACTCACCTTTAGTCCCACCACTCAGAGGTGATTGTTAATATTTGTGGTCTTTATCTTATTATCCTTTTTATATGCTGTAGAAATGTTTATTATTTTAACAAAATACGCTTATCCTAGTTACAGTTTTGTGATATGTTTTTAAGTTTAGTAGTAGGTGATAGGCATTGACAACCACATTTTAAATGATGCCCTGTGTTTAAGCTCCAGCACATATGAGTTAGGCCAGTGGATATTCCAGCATGGGAGCAGAGAATTTGCTGTTTTAAACATGCTGGGCTTGAAGAAGAGGAGAGGAAGGGCAGAGACCTAACGTTTATTGTACGTCTACTGTGTGATTTTTTTTTTTTTTTTTAAATATTTGGGCTCTGCTGCTAAACGTGGAGTGTGAGTCGTGAATTCCATGCCCCCTCCTGTGACTGCCACTGCAGCTTCTTTAACTTAATTTTCCTGTGAGGCCAGATGTAATAAGGAACTGGAAAGTTACAAGGTGGTGGTGGTGTGCCTTGGAAAGGGAAAGAGAAGAGCTGTCACCTGGAGGCCAGGGTGAAGAAGTTGGAGGAAGTAGGAGCATAGGCTCCTCTGCTCAAGGCTTTGGGTACTTCCAACAAATTGCTCTGTTTTCTGTAAACCAGTGAGTGAAGCTCACTGGATTTGGTGAAACTCTGTGTCCTCTGCCTTTTTTTTTTAACAGCTTTATTGAGATATAATTCACATACCATGCACTTCAACGGTTTTTGGTATATTGCATTATTAATTTTAAAAAATTGTGGTAAAATATATATAACAATTTTCTATTTTAACCATTTTTTAATATTTACATTTTTTAATGTAAAAAACACATAACCTAAAATTTAGCATCTTAATTATTTTTGAGTGTATAGTTTTGTAGCATTAAGTACATTCATATTAATGGGAAACAGATCTCCAGAACCTTTTCATCTTCTAAATCTGAAACTCTATACCCATTAAACAACTCTCATTTTCTCCTTCCTCCCACCCCAGCCTCTCATAACTACCATTCTACTTACTGCTTCTATGAATTTGACTACTTTCAGGTATGAGTGGATTCACAACAGTATTTGGCTTTTTGTGACTGGCTCATTTCACTTACTGTATCTTTAAGGTTCATCCATGTTGTAGCATGTGACAGGATTTCTTTCCTTTAAAAGGCTGAATAATATTCTATTGTATGTATATACCACATTTTGTTTATCCATTTATCTGTTGATGAACACAAGTTGTTTGTACCTTTTGACCATTGTGACTAGCGCTGCTATGAATATGGGTGTGCAGATATCTCTTTGAGACCCTTCTTTCAATTCTTCTTTCTTTTTTTTTAGTATTTATTTAATTAGGCTGCTCCAGGTCTTAGTTGTAGTGTGCGGATCTTTAGTTGCAGCATGCATATGGGATCTAGTTCCCTGACCAGGGATCGAACCCGGGCCCCTCTGCATTGGAAGCGTGGAGTCTTAACTGCTGGACCACCAAGGAAGTCCCCCTTCTTTCAGTTCTTTTGGATAATATTCAGAAGTGAATTGATGGATCATATGGTGGTTCTATTTTTAATTTTTTGAGGAACCTCCATACTGTTTTCCATAATGATCCTACTATTTCACAACACCACCAACAGTGCACAAGGATTCTAATATCTCCGCATCCTCACCAACATTCGTTTTGTTTGTTTCTTCTTCTGTTTTTTTTTTTGGCCGCGCCACGTGACATGCAGGATCTTTGTTCCCCAACCAGGGATCAAACCCATACCCCCTGCAGTGGAAACTCGGAGTCCTAACCACTGGACTGCCATGGAATTCCCTTTTCTTCTTCTTTAATAGTAACGGTCCTAATGGGTGTGAGGTGATCTCTCGTGGTTTTGATCTGCATTTCTCTGACTAACGATGTTGAACATTTTTTCATATGCTTGATGGCCATTTGTATGTCAGCTTTGCAGAAATGCCTATAGAAGTCTTTTGCCCATTTTTAATTTTTTTTTGGGGGGGGCTGCATTGGGTCTTTGCTGCTGTGCACCGGCTTTCTCTAGTTGCGGTGAGCGGGGGCTACTCTTTGTTGCAGTGCGCGGGCTTCTCATTGCGGTGGCTTCTCTTGTTGCGGAGCATGGCCTCTAGGTGTACGGGCTTCAGTAATTGTGGTACGTGGGCTCAGTAGTTGTGGCTTGCAGGCTCTAGAGCACAGGCTCAGTAGTTGTGGCGCATGAGCTTAGTTGCTCAGCGGCATGTGGAATCTTCCTGGACCAGGGCTCGAACCTGTGACCCCTGCATTGGCAGGCGGATTCTTAGCACCACCAGGGAAGCCCCCTTTGCCCATTTTTAAAAATCAGATTTTTGTTGTTGTCGTTCTTGTGAGTTGTGGTACTTTAAATATTCTGAATATTAACCCCTTAATAGATATATATGATTTACACATAGTTTCTCCCATGCCATTTCACTCTGTTGTGTCCTTTGATGTACAGAATTTTAAGTTTGATGGAGTCTCCTTTGTCTGTTTTTGCTTTTGGTGCCTTATCCAAGAAACCACTGCTTAGTCCAGTGCCCTGAAGCTTATACTCTGTTAAGCTTCTAGGAGTTTTATAGTTTTAGGTTAAGGTCATTTTAACCCTTTTTATTGTTTGTTTGTTTGGCTGTGCCATGCTGCTTGGCTTGCAGGATCTCAGTTCCCCCAACCAGGGATTGAACCCGGGCCACGACAGTGAAAGCCTGGAATCCTAACCACGAGGCCACCAAGGAACTCCCCCATTTTAACCATTTTTAAGAGTACAAAGAAAAAAAAAAGTACAATTCAGTGTCATTAAGTATGTTCACAGTGTTGTGTAGTCATCACCACTCCTCTGTTTGGAAAATTGAAGTTTTCTTCACCCCAAACAGAAACTCTGTAACCATTAAGTAATAACCATCCATTGCTCCCTCCTCCTAGCCCCTGGTAACCTCTGGTCTGCTGTCTGTCCCTGTGAATTTGCCTATTCTGGATATTTCATGTAATTGGAATCATATTTGTCCTTTTGTGTCTGGCGTATTTCACTTAGTGAAAAACTTAGTGTTTTCAAGGTTTGTCCACGTGTGGCACGTATCAGGACTTCGTTCCTTTCTGTGGTTGAATTTCTCTCCTTATTGAGGTCAGGGATGACTCTTTCATCTTGGTATCTTGCCCTCTCTTGGTGCTCCATAAAGGCTCTTGAATTGGTTTAGAATTCATGCTCTTCATGTGGATTGCCAATTACTGGGGGATGTCCACTGAGATGCTCAAATCTCTGGAAAAATTCAAACGTATCAGTGTGCTTCAAAGTATGTAACAGGGCTTCCCTGGTGGCGCAGTGGTTGAAAGTCTGCCTGCTGATGCAGGGGACGCGGGTTCGTGCCCTGGTCTGGGAAGATCCCACATGCCGCGGAGTGGCTAGGCCCGTGAGCCATGGCCGCTGAGCCTGCGTGTCCGGAGCCTGTGCTCCGCAACGGGATAGGCCACAACAGTGAGAGGCCCACATACCGCAAAAAAAAAAAAAAAAAAAAAAAAGTATGTAACAGTAACGCAGATCACGGTTAACAGCATCATTTCTAATTTCTAATCTAATGATAATTTCTAGTCATTTTCAAAATACAGATTATGTACGGAAGAAGTGTCACATAAAGAGAAGGTATAGGCAAGTTTCTGCTTTTGCTGTATAATAATATATGAGTATTATACAGCTTTTGCTGTATAATTAATATATTTTTTGTTAGAGGGGTGGAATGATATCCAGGTATTCCATATTGTATAAAGTTTATAAACCTGGCATTTAATGGCCTGCTTAGAATTAATAACGAATACTTTGAGGGTAAGAGCATTTTGAAGGTTATCATAAGCCTCCCAGTTTGTTTCAGTATATTCAGAGTATTCTCATGCATGAAAGGCTTTCTTCTCTTTTTTTTTTAATAAATTTATTTATTTTATTTATTTACTTTTGGCTGTGTTGGGCCTTTGTTGCTGCACGTGGGTTTTCTCTAGTTGGGGCGAGCGGAGGCTACTCTTCATTGTGGTGCGTGGGCTTCTCTTGGGGAGCACGGGCTCTAGGCACGTGGGCTTTAGTAGTTGCAGCACATGGGCTCAGTAGTTGTGGTGCACAGGCTCAGTAGTTGTGGCACATAGGCCTAGTTGCTTCGGGCATGTGGGATCTTCCCGGACCAGGGATTGAACCTGTGTCCCCTGCATTGGCAGGCAGATTCTCAACTACTGCGCCACCAGGGAAGCCCCTCAAGGCTATCTTCTTAAGGTGAGCTTTTACTTAATTTTTTGGAGGTTCATAACTGATTTTGAGCTGCTTGATTGTCTACTTTTCTTCTCTTTGCTTTTTGGACCTAGCCTCCAACTCCCATTTTCCTCCTCCCCAGTAAGTAATAAAGGGAGTTTAATATTAATCCTTGGGACATGGGATGAACGGAAAGTTTTATTTGGTTAACCCTTTTGTCCCAAACAAGTATAGTAAATTCCCTACATACGAACGAGTTCCATTCTGAGAGCGTATTCGTAAGTCCAGTCTGGTCGTAAGTCTAACAAAGTTACCCTAGGTACCCAGCTAACACAATCGGCTATACAGTACTGTACTGTAATAGGTTTATAATACTTTTCACACAATGCATAAAAAACAAACACAAAGAACATTTTTAATCTTTCAGTACAGCACCTTGAAGAGTACAGTGGTAGAGTACAACAGCTGGCATACAGGGGCACGTTTGCATCTTTGAAAGTTCGCAACTTGAAGGTTCGTACGTAGGGGACTTACTGTATTACAGGCCTCACAGTACTTAGCACATGGGATTTTATTTTAGTGTTAGGGAGGATTTATATACCTCTCTTTCTTTCTTTTTTTTTTGCTACGTTGGGTTTTCGTTGCTGCATGCAGGCTTTCTCTAGTTGCGGCGAGTGGGAGCTACTCTTTGTTGCGGTTGCATGGGCTTCTCGTGGTGAGGTGGTTTCTCTCATTGTGGCGCGCAGGCTTCAGTAGTTGTGGTACACAGGTGTAGTTGCTCCGCGGCATGTGAGATCTTCCTGGATCAGGGATCGAACCCGTGTCCCCTGCATTAGCAGGCGGATTCTTAACCACTGCGCCACCAGGGAAGTCCCTGTATACCTCTTTTTCAAACAACGTGAACCATTCTTTTGTCCAGAATTATTCCTTGGTTCTTGATTATTTTTGGTAATTAAAAGTAGAATGTATCATGGAAGTTCAAGTATTGCACTATACTTTTTTTTTTTTTTTTTTTTTTTTTTTGCGGTACGCGGGCCTCTCACTGTTGTGGCCTCTCCCGTTGCAGAGCACAGACTCCGGACACGCAGGCTCAGCGGCCACGGCTCACGGGCCTAGCCACGAACCCGCGTTCCCTGCATCGGCAGGCAGACTCTCAACCACTGCGCCACCAGGGAAGCCCCTCACTATACGTCTGAAACAAGAATTAACTTTCTATGTAGGCTTTCTGAGTGGAACTTACACAGATTCTGCTAGTTGGTTGCTATTAATATAATCCTGTATTTACCTGCACACTGTGCTGTGGCATTCTGAAATGGTCAAAGAGCAAGTAAAATAGAAACAAGAAAAATTTTTATGCTAATTTTTTTATTGATTCACAAAATTATATAAGTTTCAGGTGTACGACATAGTGGTTCACAATTTTTTAAAGGTTATACCCCATTTATAGTTATTATTAAATATTGGGTATATTCCAAAACAAGAAATTTTGAACAAAACCTACAGAATTAGTCTTCCCATAATTGAGAGTTGATTCTAGGATTTTCGAGTTCTTAAAATTGTTTTGAAACCTGTGGTTTGAAAGAATGATGTGACTTGACTGGGGTTTATAGGCATTGCTTGGGAGGGTAAGTTTGACAGCTCCAACCTTTGGTCTTAAAAATTGGTAATATCACTGAGTGACCTTAACATTTCTGAGTCTTTTTTCCCATCTTTAAAATGGAGATAACCAACTTGGAATGTAATGTGAGAATTAATTGAGATAACTTAAGCTAGGCACTGAATGGTGCCAGGCACAGTGTTGATAATGCTATTTCCTTTTTTCATCCGTAAAAATGGGCCTGCTACTTATCTCTTGGGTCAGTAATGCAGTTCAACCAAATCAGAGACACTGTTAAAATGAGTAGCAGTGCCATACATAGTAGCTACTGTCAGTGTTCCTTTCCTTTCCCCTTTTAGGTGTATTTTGTTTTGCATTTTCCTTTGTCCATTGTGGCTTAGGGATAAGATTGTTTCCTGAAGTCCAGTTCGTGCATCTGAATTGTTTTGCTATGAAGAGTGTCCTTTCCCATAGAACCTTTAAGCTCGTTGATCCCTGTGGAATGCTCAGGTAATGTGGTTTCCTAGATTTCATCTTCACTGTCTACACTTCACGTGGGAGTTTGTTGATAGGGAGTCTTCGATGTTCATAGGAAACTGAAAAATACAGATGAATGTATTATTGGATTTGCTGTAGGGATACCTAGGTCTCTTCCTAGTTATAGGTAACTAGTTTTAGGCTTGGAGAGAGGGTGGGCTCTAATATTTAGAGTTGTAATGTAGATGAAAGAGTTAATCAGTTTTAGCTATTTGCTTTGTAAACTATATTGTATCAAGAATCTTTATCTGAGCTTTGTAATTTGATAAAGACAGTTTTCTTGATGAGATCTTTGTAATTGTAACTTGTCCTTGTCATGAAATTGGCTTTAGAATCTCCTTGAAGTACTGGTTTCCTTACAGAATTAATCAGCATAGCTGTTCTGTAGGGTTCTTTTTGTTTTGGTTTGGTTTCTTTTGGCCTCACCACGCAGCTTGCGGGATATTAGCTCCCCAGCCAGGGTTCGAACCGGGCCCGCTGCAGTGAAAGCGCCAAGTCTTAACCACTGGACCGCCAGGGAATTCCTGTGTTCTGTAGTTACTTTTTTAACCTCTGCTATGCTATGGAAGCCACGAGCATAAATTTGTTTATTTTTAACTTCTTTGAGTTCCAGACCTGTAAAAAATTTCAAGAATGTTTTATATTCATCATAAACTGCACATTGACTTATTAACACATTCTTTCTGCTAAGGAAATCTTTAATTCTTCTAAAAACGTTATCTCACAGGCTAGAAGGATAAATACCAAAATTTTCTCTGAGCATTGGGGCATGAGCAACTTTTTTTTCTTCATACTTGCCATTGTTTTTAAATTTTTATACAGAGAACATGAAATTCATAAAAATTACATTAAAATTAGACTTTGTGCTCAAGAGATAAGAAAGCCTAGTTAGGGGAGACTGAGTATAAAATATCTTAATAAATGATTTAAAGCATTTTAACTCTTAGAGCTTTGTGAAGTTCTGATGTGACCCTCAGTCAGCCAACCTTTTCCCCGCTTTACAAGAAATGGACTCACTTTCAGAACAGCTTATGGATTGTAACGTTTTGATTTTTCTTTTCCTCCACTTAGAAAATTTGGCAGCAAATATGAAGAGGAATGGTGAGTTCTGGTTTAGAGGCTGCAGTGAGATCTCACTTAATTGATTTTAATATGCTACTTTGGGGATGTGTTCATAGGTTAGGAGTGTAGCTTTAGAAAGAACTGTTCACTAACTTTATGACCTCCATAGCTATGTTCAGCTTTGACAATGGAGTTAAAATCACTCCCGCCCCCCCCCCCGCCCCCCCTCCCCCGCCATGTTGAAACTCCACTGAAATTATGTTCCCAAATTGGGAAACGTCTTTAGTTTGGGGATTATACAAAATGAAGATTTTTGGTTCTAAAGCCGTTTAATTTTATAGTGTTATACTTTTAATTTTGATAGGTCAGTAGTTTTCATTTACATAACATTGCTACTTTTTAGCAAAGGAATCACTAAATTAGAAACTGTCACCACTTTCTCATTGTTCTTTTTACCTTTTTGTTTCCTGTGAGATTGAAGCAAGCTCTTGCAGAGTCTGTGGGAATGTGTGATATTTTGGTGATAATGTGGGGTAACTAATTGTCTACTGTGAGTAGACTGTCTTTTTTAACCCAGTATTATTTGGACATCTGTTCAGTTTTTGCTAGTTTCTGTTTTGTACAGATAATTTACTGTAGGCTTTTCCCAGTTTTTTTGTGCTTGTAGCTTTTGTGTGTGGGAAACATTCTTTTCTGCTCCAGTCCGGCCCCCCCCCCCCCCCCCCGCCCGCCACCTACTATTACATAGTTTAGCTGGTGTTTCTCTCTTGCATGAGTTGTCTGCATGATGTTGCTAACTTAACCATGCTAGGTTGGGTAGGATATTACCAGGGAGAAACACCTTTGCTGTCCCTGCTGGCTGCCTGCCTGATTCGAAACGCTGCTGTCTGATCAAGAGTCTTAGGGGGTCCAGGGAGTGAAAGGAAGTCAGAGTGGTGGTGACAAGCACCTTGAAAATGTATGACTGACATTCATCAGCGAGCTGGTTATTCTTGCACATTGAACAGTACTGCTTTGTGGTTATATAGTCATTTTACACCTTATAGCAGGCTTCCAACTAGGATATTTCACTGGAAGCTGTTTATGTGGTAAAAAGACTATGTATTCCTTAGGTCCATAATTCTTAGATTTATGGCCAGAGCAAGAGGAGCAGGCATTGCATTTTGTGTTCTTCAGCCCTTCCCTGCTCATGGTTCAATTTCTGTTTGTCATTTAGTGCCTAGCTAATCTTTGTCATGAAGCTTTTCATGTCCATTCATTCTAATACTGTATCATAGGATGTTATTTAGTGTTAAGATTTTTTTTTCATTTCAGTGAGATTTTAAGGTTTTCTTGAGGGTGGAGATTGCCTTATTGCTTATTTAGTGTATTATATATCTTTTAAGGAGTCAGGCATGCAGTCCCTACCCTAATTATACTCTGTGATCTAGCCCTTCTTGTAACAGTTCAGTGGGCCATGGCCCAAGCTGGGCACATCAGTTTCTTCTAGGTATTTGAGATTGGAACTGAGAATCGTGTCTTTAGGGAACAAACAGATCACCTCTATTCAGAGAACTTGAAACATACAGACTCAGATCCTGGGGCGCAGCCAAGTTCAGGCTTAATACATGTGGAAGCAGTGAAGGTCAGTCTGCAGGGAGGGAGAATTAAGTACATTTATCCAGGAAGAAGCATTGATGAGAAATGTAGCTCTGGAGAGAGAGGCAGACTAGAAGCACATGCAGAATAGAAGCCTGGGTGCAGAAAGGCTTTGCAGGTGTGGCCCTGTTGTACTTTCTGCCTTTGGGTTCCATGAGATACTCCAGTATCTTTTCAATTAATGCCATTTTTTTTTTTTTTTTTTTGCTTAAGCTAGTTTGGAGGAAGTTCTCTTAATTAAAACCAAAAGAGCTTTTAATAAAATGCTTAGTGCAGAACTCTGCCCAACATTTCTTAAATTGATTTGAATTTTAGAACAGTCAAGCCTGGGATCATGGCTCTTTGGAAGATTGCCCTTTTCCCCCAGCAGCCTCCTCACCCTCAGGCTTAGGCTGCTTGGGGTTTTGGCTTCTCCATCTGTAGTGTAGACATTCATCTGTGTTCTCCCTTTTGGTGCACAGAGTGCTTCTCTCTGGTGCTTTGCCAGCTCAAGAATGAGGGTTGGGTTTTTTTAAAAACAAGTTTCTAATGATTATCTGTGTACAACTAGTTATTTTTAGGCATGTAAGACTGATAATAAAGTAATAATACTATTTCAGGTAGGAAATTTAAAGCGAGCCATCATTTATAAAGAATTTTGTGAGGCATGTGAATTAGGTCCTTTCTTCATTTCTAAAGTAGCACATTTGCTTGTTTCCTGATTGTTTCCTCTTAAAAAAAAGTTGATGGACTTGAGTGGAACACAATAATGTGGGTTGAACGGCAGTTGAGACTTTAAACAAAGGGTAATGGTGAATGGCTGTGTGCCCAGTTGATGGAGTCTGTCTGGTCTCAGCTCAGTTAGTAACTTCATGAATGATCTGTAATAGGAGCATCACAGTGGTGTTTTTCTCTTTGAGAAGTGTTAATGAGGGAGAGAGGGAAGCTCTGAGAAGGACAGTTTAATGCTTCTAATTTGATTTTTTTTCTTCTTGTGATCATTTGGTTTCTGTTAAGTTGAAAGACTGTATTCCAGAGAAATGTAAAATTTCTCTGTAATATTAAAACAGGAATTAAAAAGAAATGTGGATTTGTATACTACTAGGAAGGAATAGATTTGCAGGGTAGAAAAAGCTGGAAGTCGTTATTTTACATGGGAGGTCAAATTGTTGAGAAAATAAACCTAAACAATGTTATGCCTTTGTACTGTACTGTAGTGTGTGTATAGTATTGACCCAAGGGCTGTTCATGGAAGAAGTTATATGTTTTTACAGTCCACAGTGTTTACTGGTATGGCGCCCTTGCACAAAGTAAGTGATAAATATTTGTTGAGTACTATATGTTGAGTGGCACTTAATTTTTTGTTTTGAGACAGTTCAGTACTAAGGACTAGGAATAGGAAGAAAACTTTTAAAGTCGAAATTCTGTGAATCCATTTCTTCAAATCATTGTCTTTTGAAAATAATCAGTACTTTAAAGCTCCAAGGAGTTTTCTGGGGAATAAAATGTAAGCAGCTTTCCATTCAAAGACATTAAGTTGGCTAAGATTTGTACTGTAAAAGCCTTCATGTATCTTAAAACCTCATATTGTATATTGCCTGGACAAAATCAGAAGGCTCCTAGACAACCCTGATTCTGGCTCTGTTTTCTGTAGCTCCAGAAAATAAGAAAAGGAGAATCTGATACTACTGGCAGTCTATGCTCTCTTGCTTTTCTGGGCCAAGACATGCATTTAAAAATAAAATCAAGGAAATTGTAAACCAGTAGTAAAAACAAATAAAGCACCCAAGAGTTTGCCTCTTCTCATGTCCTGTGCCCTGAGTCTCTTAGATTGTCTAATATTAAACTAAAGTGACAAAACTATGCTCGGGGCTTGTCCTCTGCACTTCCTATTTAAAGTTTATGGGAAATAATCATGAAAAGACACCATATTTATTATATCATTATGATTTTTATCATATGCCGTTTTTGTTTAATAGCGTCTGCATGCATTTACAAGTCCAATTTTTTTTTTTTTTAAGCTTGCAAACTTCTTTACTGAACTAATTTGGGTTATAGATTGTGGTGATGGGATTGGAAAACTACTTAAAAATAACTCTTTGGGACCTGCTACAGGAAAGCTTAGGTGAGTAAATATATGAAAACCAGATACAATATTTCTATGGAATATCTTTTTTTTGATGTGGACCAATTTTAAAGGTTTCATTGAATTTGTTACAATATTGCTTCTGTTTTGTTTTTTTGGCCTTGAGGCATGTGGGATCTTAGCTCCCCAACCAGAGTTAGGAATAGAACATGCAGCCCCTGCTTTGGAAGAAGTTTCTCGCTCTCTTTTTTTTTAATCTATTTATCTATCTGTTTGTCTGTTTATTTTTGGCTGTGTTGGGTCTTCGATGCTTCACGAGGGCTTTCTCTAGTTGCCGCGAGGGGGGCTACTCTTCTTTGAGGTGCGAGGGCTTCTCATTGCAGTGGCTTCTCTTGTTGTGGAGCACAGGTTCTAGGTGCATGAGCTTCAGTAGTTGTGGCTCGCGGGCTCTAGAGCGCAGCTCAGTAGTTGTGGCACATGGGTTTAGTTGCTCCACGGCATGTGGGATCTTCCCGGACCAGGGCTCGAACCTGTGTCCCCTGCGTTGGCAGGCGGATTCTTAACCACTGCGCCACCAGGGAAGTCCCTCTGTGGAATATCTTGATGTCTGTTGTTTACCTTTAGCTGACAGTATATCTTGTCTCCTTAGGTCCTTTTTTTTTTTTTCTCTTTAGACTTGTGTTTTACTTTTATAGTATGGTTATGAATCTGGTTTCAACACGTTTTATCTTAGTGGCATTTATATTTAGGGTTTTCAGTAATTATTAGTTTGAGATCAGGGGAAGATTTTTATGAGCACAGAGACACTTCTTGAGCTTTGTTCCAGCTGCTTTCTAGCTCTCAAGTTATTGTTGTTATCAGGCCTAGGAAAGCTGAAGTTTTAGATTATTACTGTGAAATCAAGTTCTATTTTTATTTATTAATGTTAATTTGTCTGGTGTAACTTTGCTCTGGGCTAAGTAAGACATAGAGGAATGTTTTCTTTTGAATTCTGACTGCTCCACTTCTCTTAACAAACCAGATCCACAGATTAGACTTGTAAATGATCTGTTTTCTTAAGGTATCTTCTAACAGAATGGGTCTCAGGGGAGCTGAGCGCCAGCACACATTTAGCTGGGAGTGACAGTTCATCTCCCTGAATTACATCCCCTTTGTCCATACACAGCAATTTTGGAGGCAAGACTTGCAATTTAAACTCTGTTCTGGTCTAATCAGTGTGATTTATTTTATAATCAGTTTTATTTATTATAATTATTTTGTGTGATATGTTTCTGACATAATCATGTAGGGAAACTGAAATTTCTTGAGTAGAAACTTGCTTTGGAGAACTTTGAAGTTTTGATAGGAAAATACTGAATATAATTTATGCTGTATCATGATCTGGAAAGATATGGAAGCATACGTAGGTCACTGAAACTTTATTGAGCTGTATTTATTTAATTGTTTTTATGAATAGGGAGATTAAAACTTGAATACATTTAACTCTTGCAAGAGAGTCACTAAAACAGTTAATATTTCTTCAGAATTGTATACTATATGGGAAATAATCATGGAAAGACACCAGGTTTATTATATTGTTTTTATCATATGCCATTTTTGTTTAATAGCCTCTGTGTGATGCATTTACAAGTCCTTTTTTTTTTTTTTTTAAGCTTACAAACTACTGAACTAATGTGGGTTATAGATTGTGGTGCTGGGATTGGGAAACTACTTAAAAATAACCCTTTTGGACCTGCTATATTTCTTGAAGGCAGCTTGCTGAAGAAAAATTAGATCAGGCTTTCTGGATTGCTAGATCCAGACCATCAAAAAATGCTCTGACCGGGCTTCCCTGGTGGCGCAATGGTTAAGAATCCTCCTGCCAATTCAGGGGACATGGGTTCAAGCCCTGGTCCGCGAAGATCCCACATGCCGCGGAGCAAATAAACCCATGCGTCACAACTACTGAGCCTGTGCCCTAGAGCCCACGAGCCACAACTCCTGAAGCCCAGGCGCCTAGAGCCCATGCTCTGCAACAAGAGAAGCCATCGCAATGAGAAGCCCGTGCACCGCAACGAAGAGTAGCCCCCACTCGCTGCAACTAGAGAAAGCCCGCGCACAGCAACAAAGACCCAACGCAGCCAAAAATTAAAAAAATGCTCTGACCAAAAGAAAAAAAAGCCTGCTGGATCCACCCCCAGGAATCCTCGTGGGTCCCCATGGTGACAACCTCCTTGCTTACAACTTGTCACTGTGTAACTGTCACTGGGGTTCAAAGAAAAGCCAGTATATCAAGAACTGTGTGGCATTAACTACTCCTTGGTAAAATGCTGTTGCACATTTGCAACAAGCCAGAAATAGAAAGTTAAAGTTTCTGTGTTCCATTAATTAGATGCTTTAAAAAGCTGCCTAATTATGGTAAGGTGCAGTAGTGGGAAGGTGGTGGGTGGCCAAGGCAGGCATAGGAAGAAGCCATAGGCTCCGAATGTTAGGACCTTCATTTTCTTCTCTAAACCTTTCATTTTCCAAATGAGGGAAGTGAAATGTGTTACTTAAGTTCACATAGAAGCAGAAGCAGGATGCCATCCCAGATCTTCTCATTTTCCAGGACGGTTCTGCTGTCTCTGCCCACACATCACATTTGCCATGCCTCTACTTTTCAGAAACCAAGTATCAGTTTCTGAGGTTAGGAAAAGACCTTAGAGGTCATGCAGGGGAATTTTCTACCCAGTGGAGGAATCCCTTCTACAGCATCCTGGGCAGGTGCCCTCTGCCTCTTCCCTCAGGTGGGGGTTACCTATCTAGTTAGCAAAAACCCCACTGCCTGACTTCAAAGAGAAGATAGTTTTACATGGCTTTCCCATTTTAAAGCTATAAGCTTTATTTTTCTCCCCTTATAAATTAGCAATTGAAAATCAGACCAGAATGTTTTTCATTAGCCTGTTTATCTCCGTTTAAGTCATGCTTGTCAGTCATGACAAGGCAGATAATTCGTTAGAAGAATTATGTCATGCCTAAACTCTAGAACTTTGAAAAGATAATGCCATATTTGGAACAAGCTAGTCCTTTAACAGCTGAGAGGGAAGGATGATAAATGCTATATTCAGCTTAAAGTATTTTATAGCGTGCCTAATAAGATGAGATGATGGTGAGCTAAAGAGTATCAAAGAGGCCTCAAAATATTTAAAAAATAAAATCAAAAGCCAGATAGGCAAGCTATTTTGTATTTTTTATGGTGCATTTGTGACTGTTTTTGTTATTGTTTAGAGTAGGTTCATTTACACAGAAGTGAGTTTTGGATTCAAAACCAACATTATTTTGGTAATTATTAATTACACGTACCAAAAAAGAATTTTTTTTAAGGTCCATTTCTTGGATGTCATTGTTGCTCAATATGCCAGTCATTTAATGTCCCTTCAGTAAGTGCTTCAGCTTTTATTTCACTTTTCTTCTTTCCTAACTGCTTGAAAGGTAGTAACAGGTAAACATTTAAGATTATTAGCTTGAGGTGTTTTTTTTATACCTTTTAAGCAAAGCATAAATGCATATTTTCTAATAAGGTATACAGAAATGTTTTCAGTTTCTTATACCCACAGATACTTTTTCCTCGAAGAATTTACCATATTTAAAAATGGAGAATTTGGCTCCAATGTTAATTTTTCTTTCTGTCTTACCAGAAAGTTAAAGTGGAAATGCTGTTGGCAGTCTTTTGCTGTCTTGACTTCAACACAGTAGAGAATGCTATAATGAAAATGTGGCTGAGTTTTTAATATTCTGGAATTTCATGACCACCAGCACTTCTTGTTGTGCAGCCAGGGTAATTAAGGTAATCAAATATTTTAGTCATTAGCGGGTGTGGCCTGGCTCTGAAAGAAATCTCTAATTGTAGCCTCAACCCAGTGCCCTTTTCCCTCATTTAGTCCAAAACATATTTATTATTTTTGTCATTATTCTGGTTCTTAATTTGACCAGTGAATTTTTGCTTAAAAGTTCATCATACAGTTTTTCTTGATAAGAAAGTATGCTGAATTACAGTGTAATGACAGAAACGAGCTGTTAGACTTCACGTTTTGGGTGGGAGGTGTGGGGAGTGAGAGAGAGAAACGAAAAGGAGAGGAAGAGAGAGATGGTTTCATCCGTACCATTTTGTAGACAAGGAAACTTGAGGTTAGGAACCTCAGGGAGGATAGTAACTTATTGGGGGCATCCAGCTATCAAGCTGTAGGTCAGGGCTGGGCTTTGAGTCCACACTCCAAATTCTGTGCTATTTTCCTTTCCTCTTCTTGCTTCTAAAGGCTAAGCCTCATGAAAATAATGTAATAATTGGGCTTCCCTGGTGGCGCAGTGGGTAGGAATCCGCCTGCCAATGCAGGAGACTCGGGTTCGAGCCCTGGTCCAGGAAGATTCCCACATGCCGCGGAGCCACTAACCCCGTGCACCACAGCTACTGAGCCTGTGCTCCAGAGCCCACAAGCCACAACTATTGAGCCCAGAGTGCTGCAACTACTGAAGCCTTGCACCTAGAGCCCGTGCTCCGCAGCAAGAGAAGCCACTGCAATGAGAAGCCTGAGCACCGCAATGAAGAGTAGCCCCTGCTCACCACAACTAGAGAAAGCCCGTGTGCAGCAACGAAGACCCAGCATAGCCAAAAATAAATAAATATTTAAAAAAAAATGAAATTATTTTTGTAACCACTCCTTTTCATGTAGTAGTATAATTTTTAACTGTTAATCAGTAATGTAAATTCATTGTCTTATTTTAGAAGTTCTTACCATTGAGTTAGGAAAAAATGGGCATATCTTTTAACTGCCCTGGTAAGATACTGTTTGCGTACCTTACCTAAACTGTTTACCTGTTTTCTTGTTGAAAAGTAGGAGTGATTTAACCCTAACGAAAGTGGCATGGAAATGTGGTTTTAAGGTAGGTAGCATTCATAGCATCTTCGTGTCTTTAAAAAGAAATGCATGGAGTTCCTATGGGCAGATAGGTGGGGGTATCCCTCCCACAGGTCATTTAGTAGGTGAGAAAACTGGATGTTACATCTTTATTTGGTTCCTTAGTGAGAAATGATGTGACATGAAAGACTGCCATCTTCCTTTTTTTACCCTTCTTCTTAAAGTCTGGTCCCCATCTTCCAACTCCCATGCCCCACAGCCATCCTTTTGGCTCTGACATTGCTTCTTAATTCCAAACAGCCATATTCCATGAGCTCCTAGAAAAGAGAGAGAAAGAAATCACCAGTCTCTTGGCTACCTTGCAGTCAGTGCCATTTTTACCAAATGGTCTGCTCTGTGACCATGTCCTCTTTTGACTGGACCCACATTAAAGTGTGTCCCAAATGCTATCTTGATATATGTCCTCACTAGCAATCTTGTTTTTTAAGTCTCCATTTACAGGTTGATTCACAGTGGGAGGGAGAGCCATGTTCAGAAACTTTCTGATAGCCTGATTTTTCTTGTCTTTCATCTCTTTGCTTCTATTTATGTTCTTTGTACCTCTTCCTTGAGCTTGCACCTTCTGCATAGTTGACTGTATTATATCATCTTTGAGGCTGCAAAATAAAAGTTGGAAGATTTTAAAGTTCCCAGAATAATGTTGTCGCCCACATTGCACATATGTCACATTTTGAGTTTACTAGTTAAGCCTCTAAATATGTACTTTATATACAGTATGTGCAGTGTGATGACTTAGGTTGCCATGAGAACCTAAAAATTTTAGGCTTAAATGGTTCAGTAACAGACACATTTTTTTCCTTTATTGTCTTAGAGGAAGGCTAGGTTTTTCTTTTATCTAATATACTTTTTACAAATTGAGATATTAGGCAGTGGCTATTCTCAGATATCACGTCTTGCTGACAGGATGGGTAGCTTCTTTGTTTGCCTATTATCAGTCTTCTTTATTCCAATCTTCCATGCTCTAGTTTTTTCCCTCTCTACCTGTCTCCTATTACTTTCTGTGCTACAGGATAGAATTAGAAGTAGGAAACTGGAGGCCTTAGCTTCTTAAAAAAAAAGTACACCTGGTAAGAGAGGAAGTATCTAGTGGGATGTTCCTCAGCAGATCTACAGAATTCCACTCTCCTGTAAGCCTCCTGAGGTGAGCTGTGATAGTAAAATTTGCTTGGGGAAAAAAAATTTTTTTCCTGAGGCTTTTTTTTTTTTTTAATTGAAGTTATGGTTGATTTACAATAGCTTGAGAGTTTTTTTTGAGAAATACTTATTTGTTTATTTAGGCTGTGCCGGGTCTTAGCTGTGGCACATGGGATCCTCATTGCCATGTGTGGCCTCTTTAGTTGCGGCATGGGAACTCTTAGTTGCGGGATGCATGTGGGATCTAGTTCCCTGACCAGGGATCAAACCCAGGTCCCCTGCATTGGGAGCTCGAAGTCTTACCCACTGGACCACCAGGGAAGTCTGAGAATTTTTTTTAAAAGGCATATGTTAGTCTGCATCTAAAAACAATTGAGATTCTTTTGAATTGGGATATATTGTTTTGAATAATTTCTTGGCCAGGGTGACTTGTTTATTCTTGACTAGGTTTAGTCATGAAGATTGCCTTCTTATTGGACTAGGAAGTGCAAGAGGAGATGACAGAATGTTAGAGATGGAACAAACTATATATCATTTAGTCTTTGGTTCTTAAACCTGTTTTGGATCATGGACCCCCCTTTGAAAATCTGGTAAAAAGCTATGGACCCATTTCCCTATAAACATAAATTAAGTACATAAATATATTTTACATATATATAAAATTTTGCACATAATATAGTGGGGTTTATGGCATGCATGAAATATCCATGAATTCTACAGGTCTGTGGACCCTAAATGTGGACTCCTGATCTGGTCCAATACCATTTTTCACTTGAGGAAGCAGGTAACAGGAAAGAAATGACTTGCCAATGGCCATACTATAGGTGTGTATAGCCATTTTGATTTTGTGGTTATACTTTAAACACCCTTGCTGTATACAATTGTGGTTTTTTGCATTGTGTTGTTTATCTTTTTTTTTTGCGGTACGCGGGCCTCCCACCGCTGCGGCCTCTCCCGCCGCGGAGCACAGGCTCCGGACGCGCAGGCCCAGCAGCCATGGCCCACGGGCCCAGCCGCTCCGCGGCACGTGGGATCTTCCCGGACCAGGGCACGAACCCATGTCCCCTGCATCGGCAGGCAGACTCCCAACCACTGCGCCACCAGGGAAGCCCATGTTGTTTATCTTTACGTAAGTAATCTTAATGGGTAATTAAAGCTGTGATCTCACCCAAAAAAATAACATAGTAGTCCACAATAAAATACACTTTGGGAAATTGTTGCTATAACAGGCCTGCTCAGAAAAATTAAATGTATTAAAAAAAATGTATAAGACACTAACACAGTTAAGAGATTTTAAATAAAATGTTGAACACTTGCGTGTCCTTGTTTTGTGGGACATGAAAATGCCTCCATTGCTGGAATTCTGCTGTGGTCTTTTCTCTTTTTAAAAAAAAAAAAATTAATTTTTGGCTGCGTTGGGTCTTCGTTGCTGAGCGCCGGCTTTCTCTAGTTGCGGCGAGCGGGGGCTACCCTCTTCATTGCGGTGCGTGGGCTTCTCATTTTGGTGGCTTCTCTTGTTGCGGAGCACAGGCTCTAGGCGCGCGGCTTCAGTAGGTGTGGCACTCGGGCTCAGTAGTTCTGGCTCACGGGCTCTAGAGCGCAGGTTCAGTAGTTGTGGCACATGGGCTTCGTTGCTCCGTGGCATGTGGGATCTTCCCGGACTAGGGCTCGAACCTGTGTCCCCTGCATTGGCAGGCGGATTCTTAACCACTGAGCCACAAGGGAAGTCCCCGTGCTCTTCTTTTTCAGCACGTCAAACAGAGTGTGGACAAGGCTGTGCCTTGCACTGTGAGATCTAGGTGGTGGGATTGAGAGATCAGTTTTGCCATAATTTGGCATAATTTGCTCATCATTACTACATTATCTACAAAAGGTAAAGAGAAAATTTCAAATGGTCAATTTGCCTATAAAATATACTAAAGTAAATAATTATGGTGAACCAATTAATTTTAAGAATTTGAAGGGTTTTCTTTTTTTCAGTTTTAGAGAAAGCGTTTTGCTGGGGTGCAACCTAGTATGTTTATTTATGTCCCCCCAGCAACCTAGTATGTTTATTTATGTCCCATAAACTGGAGGATTGTGCACACACATATACCAGACATGTCAGTGATGGAAAGGAGCTAGGCAGTGTTCTCCTCTCTGGAGCTCCCCTTCGCAACTGGGTGACTTAGCAAGTATTTTGTAATCAAAGATCTCAAATGCACAGTAAGTATTGGTTGATTCATTGAGAACTAAAGTACAGAATCATTTGAACCCATCAACCATGCATTTTCTTTCCTTCTTTGGTTGCCTGCCTTTTTTTTTTTTTTTTTTTTTTTTAAACCATGCATTTCTTATCTTTGGAGAGTTCACTCTGGCCAGAAATTAAGCTTTTCATATATTTCACATTGAGATGAATCTGAATGAATTGTTCCAAGCAAAGTAATTTTTAGAACATAAACATTTGACTTCTGATTATATAAGCCAGCATCCTGGGAAATATATTTTAAAAGTTGTATCAAATTTATTTTAACTTGTAAATCAGAAGAAAAGAAAAAGAGAGACCTAAAACTGTCTGAGAGTTGGAATGAGACCTTCATTCTGAAAGCAGCAAAGGGCCGGTGAAGTCTAGGACCCTTCACACACATGCGGAATAACCTTTTTTGCATGTTAAGTTCCAGGATTTAAATGATAAATTAAGCCTCATGGCTGCTGCTGGCCTGGTAAGAGTGCAGCCTGCTGAAGTTCTCACAGTGTCTTTCCTGTTTGCTGTGGCAGAGGGATTCTTGGTGTAAGTGACTGAAATTATCGGGAAGTTCCTTGGCCAAAATAGAATCTCAAACCTTTCTTCAAGTACCAGCCTGTGTGTTTCTGTTTTTTGTCTGGAGCATGTGAACACAGTGCATGTGTGTGAGATAATTGGGCTTTCACTAATGGCCCCCTTTCAGCAACCATGTATGGATAAAGCTGTTCAGGTCCCTGCTCCTCCCTCTCTGAGCAGGGAGGAGGACCTGTTTTGCTGAAGCTGCTGTTCCACTTTTCAGCTTTCTATATTTGTACAGCAACAGCAGGAGCAGCCCACTAGCTCGGCCGCGTGGCTGCCCTGTGCACCCATCCTGGCTCTGGCCTGCTCAGGGCTCAGCCAGGGCTTGCAATTTGTGTTCTTCCGTGCGTCCATCTGTCTGTCTGTGTACATTTCTGTGGAGGACTGAGGTTTTCAAGTTGAAGAGGTGACCCGTTTGTCTTTTTTGTTTTGTTTTGTCAATTATAAATGGTAAAGAATGTTTCAGAATCTTGGGGATGGGGTGAGGAGACAAGATTTGTATTATTTAACAAAATATATTTTAGGGAGAGGATGCCAAACTGGTAAACATAGTGTCAGAAATGGTCTCTGGGTTCTCTTAGAAACTTTTCTCATTAAAGTAGTAGTGTTTTTTCCCTTTTGTTTTTCACTTGTCACAAAGCCCAGTTCTTAGGGGTGGAAATGAATTCCTTTCCTGGCACACAAATTTCCTGATGTAAGATTTGAGTAGAAAAGGCTGAGACACGTTTACCCCCTTAAGAAATGACCTCATACACATCTTTTTGGAAGAGGGTACAGTAGGGGCTAAGCCTCTTCCCTTGGCCTTTTGCCGGGAAAGGAACTGTGGGAAATGCCCCATTGCTTTGGGCTTTGCAGTGGCCTATGCTGTTTGCACAGATTCAGAGTGCTTTGTAAAGTTTGGCCTTACCAGAGGGCTTGTAATGTTTTTTGGTGTCATGTCTATTTAAGGAATAGTATGGGACATGACATGCAGACAGATTTCAGTTTATTTCCAAAGAGTATTGGATTTGTTATATATTTAAGGAGTACTCTCGTGCTTTGTTATGAGATATTCTGATTAGACAGAAATGAATTGCTCGATCTTGATCAACTTAAGTCTAAATTCAAGTTGGTTTCTTTGTTTTACCCTTTCCTTTTACTCCCCTCCCCCATCCCCCCCATGAGTCATAAGCATGCCGAGTTGGGAATAGAACTTGTCAGCTGAGTAGGGATGAGACAGTTCTCTGCACATACTTGTAACTGTGGCCCATGAGGAGAGTAAAGGACTTAAAATGCTGGAGAAATACAGTCACTGAGGCAGGTTCTTCTGTGGCTGTGTGGTATGGTTGCAGGGTTCCATGTGACCATTTACTGATGTATTCTACCTTTGAATCACTTAGGAGTCTGTTGTTCTGTGACTTGTCCATTGTTGGCTTCAGGTGTATGTGTTTGTGTAGGGCCTAGGACCTGGTGCTGAGTCTCTCATGGGTCCTACATACTTGATGACTTTATAAAATACTGTTGAGTGTGGCATTAAGTGGGCTTCAGCTTCCCCTTGGCAACTCTTAGTGCCTGTCTCATTTTGCCATTCTACTAATGTTTTCTCATTTATACCATGAATCACTATATACTCTCTTTAGGGTCTATCACTGGAGATTAAAATCAGTGGCAGCTCTCTGATTTTACTGCTCAACCTCAATAAAGGACTCTGTGGTTTAGCACATCTCTATTTCAGCTTTCCCTTTGTTCTTGATCTTTAAAAAAAAATTATATCTTTAAAAAAAATTATTTTCCTGGTCTCATTAGTTGTTATTTTTTTCATTGTATGCTTTTTGAAAGCTTCCATAAATTCTTTTTTGATATGATGCGGGAGGGTAATAAATAAATGTTTATAAATAAATAAGTGCTCTTAGAACAAGTGGTTCAGTATTTCGTAATGAAGGTTACACTTACACTGGACGCGAACAGGCCCAGTTGAAGATTTGTCAGCCAGTCATTGCCTTCTTATCTACACCCCTCCCTCTCCTTCTAATAGGAAATATTTCTGTCTAATGTTAGGTACTCCATTTTGTTGGGATTGACATCTACACACTGCTGTATTTAAAGTAGATAACCAGCAAGGATCTACTGTATAGCACAGGAAACTCTGCTCAATATTCTGTAATAACCTTAATGGGAAAAGAATTTGAAGAAGAACAGAAAAAAATTAAATTAAAATCTTACGTCCTCCATTTTGAAGAGAAACAATCCTCTCCCACCATAGGCACCAACCTTAGTGCCTGGAATAATAATGATAGCAAAAGTTTATTGAGTGGTTTCTGTGTGCCAGGCAGTATTCTAAATGCTTTTACATACATGAGTTTTAAAATTCTAACAAACATCTTCTAAAGTAGATACAGTTACCATAACCATTTGGCAGATGAGAAAACAGGTATAAAGAAGTTAAACAGTTTACCCAAAGCTAAACCTGGCTAGTAAGCTCAAAACTGGGATTCAAAAGCAGTGGTGTGGGAGCTTCCCTGGTGGCGCAGTGTTTTAAGAATCCACCTGCCAATGCAGGGGTCACGGGTTCGAATCCTGGTCTGGGAAGATCCCACATGCCACGGAGCAACTAAGCCCATGCACCACAACTACTGAGCCTGCACTCTAGAGCCCACGAGCCACAACTACCAAGCCCGCGTGCTACAACTGCTGAAGCCTGTGCGCCTAGAACCCGTGCTCCGCAACAAGACAAGCCACCACAATGAGAAGCCCGTGCACCGCAATGAAGAGTAGCCCCTGCTCGCCGCAACTAGAGAAAAGCCTGTGTGCAGCAACGAAGACCCAATGCAGCCAAAGATAAAATAAATTAAAAAAAAAAAAAAGTGGTGTGACTCCAGAGTCTGAGTGTAGGGTGCATTATAGGCTTATAGTCAATATTTGACTATTAATTTTATTAACATGTTCTGAGTTTTATTTGGGGATTTTTGAATCATGAATCAGTTTAACCCAGTTTCATTTTAGAATTTCCTTCTGAAAATGACTATACTATATGACTTTGGTTTTGCAGGTCTCTGTCAACTAATTCATTTTTTGATGATAAAAAGCTGGAAGGCAAATAGTCTGTGAAGCATTCCCAGAATTACTAATTTATCTCTGCTGGTGCCAGACTGTTTACTGAAGATATTGAAAGCAGAGTTAATTTTAGTTTCTTTAACTCTTGGTTCCTGCGCTACACATCTTCAGGAGAGGCCTTCATAGGGGAGCATGGGAAGGGAAGACTGGCAGATTTTACCTAATCCACTAGCTGTGATCTGTGTTAGTGTAACAGGATAATAGGGAGATGTGTTTAAAAGAAATGATGATGGAAGAATTATTGGTAGGCTGAGTAATTTCAGTGGAGGGTAGCAAAAATGTTATTCCATCTTAGACGTGATTAAATAGCACAAAAGTTTGATTGAGACAGGGAAGAATCAGTTCTTCTAAGGTGTTTGTCTCTCTCAAATTGATGACAGATTTTCTCTAACCGTATATGCTGTCCAATGGGGTTTTTTTTTTTTTTTTTTTTTGCGGTACGTGGGCCTCTCACTGTTGTGGTCTCTCCCGTTGCGGAGCACAGGCTCCGGACGCGCAGGCTCAGCGGCCATGGCTCACGGGCCCAGCTGCTCCGCGGCATGTGGGATCTTCCCAGACCGCGGCACGAACCCGTGTCCCCTGCATCGGCAGGCGGACTCTCAACCACTGCGCCACCAGGGAAGCCCTGTCCTATGTTTTTCGTTGGTATAAATCTTGTCTTCTGAACAGGGATGGGGATTGGGCCTTTTTTGTACCCTCTCTGCTTCTAGGTATCAAGTTGGATGTTCTCTATGTGTGTTTTTTGATGGATAGATCTCCCATTTTACAGAGAGCTTGTTTTTGTAAAAATGAAATCAAAGCACTGACAAGTTTAATTTTGTGGAACAGTGGGATTTTTTTTAGGAGTGATTTGAAGGAGGTGACAGAGATCATATAAATGGGTATTTAAATGTGAGAAGCACTTTTAGGAGCACAATTTGAGAGTGATGAAAGCATGATAACTGAAGTCACTTTTTTTTAAAGTGACAGTATTAAAGAGATATTTAGAATTTGCCCTAGGGCTGCACATCCTTTGGGATGAATCAAGTCATGCTGAACATACGCCCTGACTGGCTGAAGCAAAGGTGTAATTTTTGTATTTTCTGGCATAAAACCTAACTATCTCAGGAAGCGTCTCTACAGAAAGAAGTGGTTTCTGGTTTTGTAGAATTATGACCTTAAGAACAGAAAGAGATTGAGTAGAGTTTCCTGCTTTTCAACAGAATAGGACAAACCTCCTGAGACAAGACCATATGGAAGCATCCTGCTGAGTGCCCATGTGTTTAGGGTGAGGTTGGGGCAGATGGTACAGGCAGGGTTCCTGGCTGCTTGGTCAAAGATTTTGGAGATGATAGAAGTTAGGTGTTAGGTACTGTGGAAGAACTGTTGTATGTTGTATATATTGGGCATGTTAGCCTAAGAGTTGGGAGTGAGCTCAGTGAGAGGATATTGATGTATTTGGTAGTGTTGGGGGTAAGATAAGGGAAAAGGTGGGGAGATGCTGACCTGGAACGATAACCTGCAATTCGATCTTAACCGCCTTCTGAGATTAGGGAGGGGGACACAAGATATGGTGTGAGAAACAAGATTCCAGATCCCTGGCCTCTTTTGTTCTCTAGAGCTTTCAAGCAAGATATTGCAGGACTGTAGGATTTTTCTATTTAAGCTTGAAGCTGTTTTGATTCCTTTTTGAGGTACTAGGCCAAAAGCTGTATTTATAGAACTTGTTTTGACACATTATCTCACCCTGTCCTTTGCCTTCCTTACTGGAATCCGGCTAATGTTGCACTCTGCCTGGCAAGAAGGGTTGATTGAAGAAATGTACACATAGATATACAGCTGAGTGATTGAAAATACCTCCAAACTTTGTAAATAGTCCAGCTGTAATGTTTGCAGTCAGTTGAGTTGCTGGGATAATTTCAAATGGTATAATATAATTACTCAGCTCACCCATGGTAGGTATACTGCTGGTTAACCTGGACATTGGCTGTTTCCACACACAAGTTTCTGGCAAAGCAGGAAAAAAAATACCAAAACAAGGTGCTTGTTTTGTAACAGAGCTTGAGTTGGGATTTTTCTTTGTCTCTCATAATTTTAAGAGTTTTCTTTAAAAAAAAAATTTCTGTAGAATAGATAGCATATCCATATGTAGACAATTCAGTCAGTATTCCACTTCTGCAACCTTGTTAGCAATTTTTTCTTTATCCTTCCAGAGATATTCTATTTATGAACAAGCCATGTGTAAACCCTTTCTTTCTTTTTTTTTTGGCTGTGCCACGATGCTTGAGGGATCTTAGTTCCCCGACCAGGCATTGAACCCGGGCCCTGGCAGTGAAAGTGCTAAGTCCTAACCACTGGACCGCCAGGGAATTTCCAATCCTTTCTTATATAAATATATCCTCCTGATCAGTCCTTAGTGGTACATTGGAACTGCCTTTTTCTCTTTAATAGCTAGAGTGTTCTATTGTGTCTCTGTACTATAGTTTATTTAACCAGCACCCAACTGATACGCATATATGTTTCCAGTTTTTGCTATTATAAACAATGTTCTTATGTATGCCCCTTTGTGTACATCAGGTGTAAGCTTATTTGAAGGCTGTATTTCTAGAACTGGAGTTGCTGAATTGCTGGATTCAAAGAGCATGTGCAGGTTTCACTATTGATAAGATATTTAAGATCATTTTTTATATTTTGCAAGTGCTATTATCAATTGAAGACTAGAAAGATCTTTTTTGTAAATTTTATTAAAGTATAGTTGATTTACAATGTTGTGTTAATTTCTGCTGTACAGCAAAGTGATTCATTTATGCATATATAAATTCTTTTTCATCTTCTTTCCCATTATGGTTTATCATAGGATATTGATTATAGTTCCCTGTACTATACAGTAGTACCTTGTTTATCAGAATAGAAAGATCTTAATGCAGTGTCAGTCAGACTGCTACGCCAGGGCTTCCCTGGTGGCGCTGTGGTTGAGAGTCCGCCTGCCGATGCAGGGAACACGGGTTCGTGCCCTGGTCTGGGAAGATCCCACATGCCGCGGAGCGGCTGGGCCCGTGAGCCATGGCCGCTGAGCCTGCACGTCCGGAGCCTGTGCTCTGCAACGGGAGAGGCCACAACAGTGAGAGGCCCGCGTACCGCAAAAGAAAACACAAAAAACTGCTACCCCAAACAATTACTGGAATGAACATATGACCTGAAAGAAAAGACCTACGGAGACTATCCTGAAATAAGTTGAACTATCAAAACCAGCAACCATTATTGCTGGAGAAGAGGCATGTTGCCTAGGGTAGAGAGGAGTAGCCCCTCCTTTTAAAAAAAATTTTAGGGGACATGGTGATGGTAGCTGAATCTGCAAGCCAGATATATTTCTTTTACTCTCAAAATGTTAGTTCCACCCATTTATGATCTCTGCCTTAGAAAAACATTAGTGGTCCATGTCTCATTCAGTCCTTTTCCCTTAAAACTACTCAGATGGATATCATGAGACCAGTCATCAAAATCAGCCTATAGGGGGCTTCCCTGGTGGCGCAGTGGTTGAGAGTCCGCCTGCCGATGCAGTGGACGTGGGTTCGTGCCCTGGTCCAGGAAGATCCCACATGCCGCGGAGTGGCTGGGCTGCTGAGCCTGCGCGTCCGGAGCCTATGCTCCGCAATGGGAGAGGCCACAACAGTGAGAGGCCCCCGTACGGCCAAAAAAAAAAATCAGCCTATAAATTCCAAGTACTTGTTATGCTTAAAGTTTAATAATCACCTCAGAAAAATAAAAGCAAACAAATATTTTGAGTTCCCCTCCAAAAAAGCATTTTACAGACTGGCTTATTTTACCAAATAGAGTGCTGTGACTCCAGAAAGTAAAAATCTTACTGGCTGCTTGTGGAACCTGGGTCGCTTAGTCCGCTATCTTCACTTTAGTTCCCTCATCTGGAAAATGGGAATGAAAATGCTGAAGAATCTCCTTTGAGCACTCAGGAGAATAAAGTCATTTCCAGAAGGTTATGTATTATAGAAATGACTCTTCAGAGACATCAAGATTATAAGGTAATTTAAAAAGTAACTCTGACAGTGTTTTAGAAAAAAAAATTAGTCACATTCTGCCTACATGGTACTAACATATGGTGCAGCCCTGATGAGCTGCACAAGTGGGCTGAAATCAAAATGCATTTGGAGAGAGGAGCAGTAGTGACTCACTAGATGAGACAGATTTGGCCTTATGGCCGGGCAGTGAAACTAAGGCGGAACTGGTGGTCTTTGAACATGCCAAATTTCAGGAAATGATACATGAATATTATGGGAAATTGGAATGACTGAGGCTTTGGGTGCGGATTAGGTGCTTTGTCAGTGTCTCAATCGTTGTAGCCCTCCTCTGTATCTTTAGAACCCCCACTTCTTCCACACAGTGGGGAACCTTTGCTGCCTCTGACTTCTGTGCATGGTTCCCTGTGTCTTTGGGAGGTAGAAGCTGCTAGGCAAATATTTAACACTGATATGCCTGGAACATTGGGTTCAAACTAGAAAGATACATAGGACAGTTAGCAGTTCTTCCCGGAGAAAGCTGCGCATTAGCTTAGCTACCATATGTAAATTGCTGCTGCTACATCCAGCAATTTTGTTGCCCAGGGCTGACAGTGCTGCCAAGGAAACAGGAGGAGCTAAAGACAGAATGAGATTCCTACTCCCCTCCCCCTGCAATAGAGAGCTGTATGGGGAGGAGAGAGGGAATACTTAATGGGGATTTGAGAATTACTTGGAGAGTATAGGCATTTTGGGAGGAAGTAGGAAAAGAGATTTTTAAAATGTATTTTGCATTCCCTGTCTGCCTCACCTGAGCACCTCCAAAATGGAATGCCTCTTAGGTGAGATGAACTGTTGTTTAGCTGTGTACATAGTCGTATGGAAAGATCATATAACTAAACAGGAGATAAGATGGCAGATCAGGGAAAGGAAGAAGAACAAAGTCCAACTCACCACCATTCAACTTTGTGAACCACTTTTTGTAGCAGTTTCAGAGGATTTAATAATTATGTTGGGGCTTACCTGGTGGTGCAGTGGTTAAGAATCCGCCTGCCAATGCAGGGGACACAGGTTAGATCCCTGGTCCGGGAAGATCCCACATGCCACGGAGTAACTAAGCCTGTGCGCCACAAGTACTGGGCCTGCTCTCTAGAGCCCGTGAGCCACAACTTCTGAAGCCCGCGTGCCTAGAGCCTGTGCTCCACAAGAGAAGCCACCGCAGTGAGAAGCCCGCGCACTGCAATGAAGAGTAGCCTCTGCTCGTCGCAACTAGAGAAAGCCCACGCCCAGCAACGAAGACCCAACTCAGCCAAAAATAAAAATAAATAAAATAAATTTTTTAAAAAAGGAAAAAAAAAGATGGTGGCTTTGTCAGATAGGTGTTATATTTATTGTTTGTGATATACAGATAAGGAAGATACTGGCAAAGTCAGGCTTTATGCCAATTCTGACTCTTGATTCTTTTTTTTAATAGATTTATTTATTTTATTTATTTATTTTTGACTGCGTTGGGTCTTTGTTGCTGCATGCGGAGCAACAGCTTGTTGTGGAGCATGGGCTCTAGGCGTGTGGGCTTCAGTAGTTGTGGCATGCGGGCTCAGTAGTTGTGGCTTGCACAACTAGCCACAACTGTGGCTCTAGAGCACATGGGCTTAGTTGCTCCATGGCGTGTGGGATCTTCCCAGACCAAGGCTTGTACCCGTGTCCCTTGCATTGGCAGGCGGCTTCTTAACCACTGCGCCACCAGGGAAGCCCCCTGACTCTTGATTCTTAAATATGGGCTGCTCACAAGAAAAATGTTTATAATTGTCACATGAAGAAAGTGTTGCCATTTTGCATAACAGTGTTAACACTACTGAACTGTACACTCAAAAATGGTTAGATAGTAAAATTTTCTTTTTTTTTTGGCCGCACTGTGTGCAGTTTGTGGGATCTTAGTTTCCTGATCAGGGATCGAACCCGTGTCCCCTGCATTGGAAGTGTGGAGTCTTACCCACTGGACCGCCGGGGAAGTTCCTGTGTATTTTTTACCACAATTTTTTTTTTAAAGCTGGGGAAAAATTGTTGCCTCTAAAGAGAGGATGAGCATACTGGCCAGTGGCGAAGGAGATGAGGTTGAGATCTGTTTATAATCTTCTCTCCTAGGGTCAGGGAGAGAACACACGTAGATGACTCAGTCAGTAAAGAATCAGAAGCCCCAAACTTAAGTGTGAATCATGGAAATAGTAGCCACAGAGCAAGTGTCGGAAGGGCGGGGGGAACGGTTTTTATATACCCCACAGAGGAAGTGTCGCGTTTTATCCCTGCTGACCAAGACAAATCAGAGCTAAGCCTGATGTACAGGACTCAGGCTGTTTAACGTGGAACAGTTTACTACTGTGGAAGGAGATGCTCTGGGAGTGATAAGAATAGAAGAAGGGCATTTACTGTGTGTTTCAGTGTATCTGTTTAATCCACCTAATCACCGCCATTTTACAGATGAGCAGAACAGTTAGTGGTTAGTTTTTCGTCTTGAGTCCACCTATTTGTTGCTGAATACTTTTACACATTTCATTTGATGCTCTAGTCTTTGAGTAGATTCTACTCACTATTAGTTGTGATGTGTGTGCCCAGGATCCTGAATTAGAATCTGGTGACAACTGCCATTCCCTGGCTGCAGGTTCCTAGGGAAAACAGGTAGAGTGGCTAATCCAGACAAACTCAACTGGATTTAGCACTAATCCCTGGTGGAGTTCTGCATCATGAAGAGCTTGGCTAGCTAGGATAGCTTCCAAAGTTGATCCTTTCATCTGGTTATTTGGCTTTCTAGGGTATGGGGGTGGGAGGACATGCAGTTTTCCAAAGCAGTAAGCCCAACCTTCTTATTGAGCCAGCCGTATAACCGGAGGAAAAAGAAAGAAGTGAGGGCGTTGCAAACAGTCTAAAAGGTAACAAACATTTTTTAAAAGCACGATTTTCCTAAGTCATTCCTATTATTTGTCTTCTGTTCCAGTTAGAGATTTGTACAGTGGCTTGAGTGTATTCTGGGCATCCATTTGGTTCCTTTTGAGATAATGTGTATAGTTAAGTCCTCTTTTACAGGTGAGGAAATTGACACTTAAGAGATGTTAATGAACTTGATCAGAGTCACACGTCTACTGAGTAACAGCAGGAAGTTTTCACTACCTTTAATCAGATCTCTCTCAGGACAGTTGAGACTTTGGACATTTACCTACTTAACAAGATTTGCCTAAGAAAAAAGGTCAGGTTCAACTTTATGGAGCTCAGCATTTTAAACGGTCTTTTCTGTGGTTTGTGTGCATGATCTTCCTTATAGATAGTTTTTAACTTGATGTTCTACAGGACCCAGACTGTTCATTGTAGAGCAACTTATTACAGTGGAAGGAGATGCTCTGGGAAAGATGTGGCTAGGAGAAGGGAGTTTACTGTGAGCTTCAGTGTATCTGTCAGGCTTTCAACCAAGGTTCCAACTGCCTGGCATTATATTCATTCCATCCAACTCCTTCATTGCCTGGATTCATGTGATCTTGAGAGTTACTTCATTGTATCTTTTCTCATCTGTAAATGGAGATAGAATAGGTAGGAGCATTAAATGTAAAGCACTGAAAACACCGCATGGCGTACAGTACTCAAAACATGTTAGCTTTTATAATTGTAGCCACTTGTGAATGACTGGACATTTCTCCCTACTTTCTGGTGATAAGGTGTGCAGATTTTAAATACCATATACCATCAATTTGAGGATGCACGCATTTATTACCATTGATGGCATCTTAAATTCCTTGATTTGTGATAACCTGTTAGATTCGAAGAGAAAAATCTGTGCAAAAAACTATTCATCTCAAAGCTGGATATAAAATCAGTGAATTATCTATTGTTTTAAATTATCCAGGCCTGTTTTCAAATTTCCCAGGAGACCTGTGGTTACCCTGAGGGCCAGGAGAGGCAAACAGGTAGGATCTGCCTTGCCCCCCTCTGTCTTCAACCTGAACAGCTTCACCTTTATGTTTATGGGAAAAACACTGCATTTAAAAACATTTCAAAAATCTCTCATCTGGATAGTTCAGTTCTTCTTTAGCTCCCTGCTTTATTTATATCCAGGTATTATTGAGAGCACTTACTAACAATTGTTAGTAAGTTAGTGAGTCATGTTCATGAGGCTAGGGTCATGGGTTCAGGCCTTATGTAGGTCACTGAGAATTACTGTGCCTGTTACCAGCCTCTGTATCTGGAGTTTGGTTCAGTGCATACTATGTAAGAGCTGTTGATGGTGACTGAGTCAGTGACCATTTATCTTACTGTAAAGGACTGTGTTTTGTTATTTACTCAAGATACAGGCCAGCAGAAAACTCTGAAAAATAAGAAAGGTTCATTACCTTGCCTACACTAAGGGAGGTGTGTAGGAGATCTGAGACCTTTCCTATCAGCCCTGAGAGATGGTACTGTTCATTCACTCTTGCATCCTTGAAACATGTAAGTTCCAGGATATATTCCAAAACCAAATATAAATTATTTCCAGATTATTTATTGTGGGATAGGTACTTTGCCTTTCAGAGTCCCCTGTACCACTGACTTGCCAAGTACAGTTTTAATACATCATGGCAGGTCATGTTTGGAACATCTAAACATATCACGAGCAGACAGTCCTCCTTGTTTCCCTCCATCCTCGTCTGTTGCATTGCTCCCCACCCCACCTAACTTTTTGGTGCTCCTTTTCCCCCCCTAACTCTTTTCACCCCTCTTTGGAACCACCTTTATGCCTCCACACATAGTGATTAAGAACATGAAGGTAAGATTAATAGAAATAGACTCTGTGGAGCTCCAGGGAATTACAGGACAAAGGTAGTTCAGGCTTCCTCACAGATCTTAATGCATTTAGTTTGGTTCCCCACAGAAATGAAAGATGTAAAAAACTCAAACCTGAAGCTTTTAGTTTCTATTTAGCTTTCCTCTCTCCCCAAAGCATTTCTGTTTTCTTACAGACAAGGCAACAAAATGTAGGAAAATTAAAACTGGAATGACAAAGCTTTTAGAGAAAATACTTGGAACTTCCCTGGTGGCGCAGTGGTTGAGAGTCCGCCTGCCAATGCAGGGGACATGGGTTTGAGCCCTGGTCCGGGAAGATCCCACATGCCGCGGAGCAACTAAGCCTGTGCGCCAGAACTCCTGAGCCTGCGTTCTGGAGCCCGTGCTCCGCAGCAAGAGAAGCCACTGCAATGAGAAGCCTGTGCACTGCAATGAAGAATAGCCCCTGCTCACCGCAACTAGAGAAAAGCCCATGCGCAGCAAGAAAGACCCAGTGCAGCCAAAAATAAAATAAATTTTAAAAAACAATAACACCATTCACTTAAAAAAAAGAAAAAGAATCCGCCTTCCAATTCAGGGGACACGAGTTCGATCTCTGGGCGAGGAACTAAGATCCCACATGCCTCAGGGCAACTAAGCCTGCATGCCCACCAACTACTGAGCCCGCGTGCCTCAATGAAAGATCCCGCATGCCGCAACTAAGACCCGATGCAGCTAAAAAAACTAAATTAAATTTTTTAAAAAAGAAAATACCTTCTTGTGTTGTGTATTAGTCTTCCCACTGTCCTCCTGCAAGTGACTAGGGCCTGTGTGGAGGAAGATGGTGTGTCCTTTTTTTGTGTGCTTAAGTTTTCTTTAAAACGTCTTCGGGTGACTTAGTAGGATGATTAATATCCTACTTATGTGTTTGTTTTTTAAATAAATAATTCACTTTCCTTTTTCTCTTGGCTATGCAACTAAGGTTGTTCTTTAGCCCCCTATATATAGGGCCGCTATGTTCTCTGGGACCTAGATGTGTGTCCTTCATACTTTTAATATAATGGCCCTTCTTAACAGCCCCAGGCCTCCCTTTTGCTCTTTGTATCCTGGAGATTCCCCAGCTAGCATGCAGTATGAGTCTGGTCTCACAGGGTCACACACTAGCGGTGTTTCTCAACTGTTCCATGCAACATATTGGGAAACATGACTCCTTGGCCTTTTATTTACCCTTTATATCTTCCAGAATAAAACTAACAAGTAGACATTTAACTTGTTCTCTACCCTCCAAGGTAACAACTACTTCAGAGCCCTCTCACGACACACTGTCTCAATAAAAGTTTATACTGCCTAGATGGTCACATTTCTCAAGAGAGATAGACCATGGGCTCTGGAGTTAGAATCCCTCATGTAGATTATTTTAGCATCTAAATTCTTAGAGTAATCCCCACCTTAAATGGTTATAATGATACAGGATTGAATGAGGTGTTGTGAACTTAGAAAATGTAAGTTCCTTTCCACTTAATAACTTGATGATGTAGGCAGGTCCAAGAAAGTGCTTTTAGAAGTTTTTTTTTGTTAGTGTAGACTTTGCATTAAAATGGTTGGGAGCATCATTACTTCATTAGCAAAATTGAAGACCAATTAGGTCCATATGAAAAGTCAGATTAAGTACTCAAGCACCCATTTTATGTCAGTCAAGAAATGTCTTTGTGTTCACGGAGGGTAGGTAGAGTGTAGTGTCTCACAGTGAGTTCTGGTTCTAGCTTTGTCTTTGAGAATTCTTACACTTTCCAGAGTAGACTTGGTGACTTTCAGCAGTTCTCTGTAGCCAGGGCCAGGCAGAAAGTACAGTTGGCAGGAGTTGTAGATGGAAGTTTGTAGGAATTTGGGCAGCTTTTATAGAATCAATCTTGCAAGATTGTTCAATAATGTTTAAAAATGAAACAGACTGGTTTTGTGGTTCCTCTGTTTGCTTTTACCTTCAATTAGCTTCCCCATCTTCCGATTTTTTGTTGGTTTCAGTGGTTCACCACTGTCCTGGGGCCACCAATATGCATTTACAAGGCAGGAACTTGGGGTTGCCTTTGAAGAGCTTTATGCCTGGCACCAGCCTATTCAGGAAGGTTGGTTTGGGGAAATATCATGGCCTCTTCACATTAACAATATGATCGTTAATTGCTAAAAGGATTATACAACCTTTAGCTTTACTGTAGTTTCCCACCCAAAAGCAGATGCTAAAAAATGATTGTTTTGGTGACCTAGCTGTGCTACAGTTCAACTTCATAAATCCTAGTCAATGTTTTGCTGTTTGTTGTGACATTTTGGGTAAGCCTCTTCTTAAGCCTTTTAGTACTTTAGTTCTCCATTTTTAAGTTGATGGTGTTCTTAAATTAACTTTGAGATGTGAAATGTAATTTATCGTTAAGGTATTGTATACTTTAAAAATGGGAGAGGGAGAGTTTGTTTTTTATCTTCAGTCTTGGTGACAAAGGGGCTTTTCCTTGGAAAGAAGCTACATATCTGGAATTATGAGAAGTATAGGCATGGCCCACTTATTTTTCTTTCCTTGGTTTTTTAGAGTGAAGACAGTAGTCCAGAGAGGGAGGTGGAAAGCTACAGGTATGGGCTAACTGCTGGATGGGTGTGCTCTGTGGTTTTCTTTTTAACCTTCTTGCATGAGGCCTGTTTTGCAGAAGTGAAAAAATTGCCTTCAGAAAGGTGATGGCTTTTTTCCTACATTATGGGATAAATTTCCTGTTCCTAGGAAGCTAGATTTTTTTTTTTCTCTTTTTGAACTCTTTCTCCTTAGCTGTTTCCCAAGGCAGGCTTATCTCCCATTTGAACTAGCTGCTGCCTAGTTCTAACAGCTGGGGCTGGGCAGAGGGTGGAGAAGGAGAGGGGAGAGGGGAGGGAGGGTAGGTATGTATATGTATGTACATCTACACACAGCAGCTGCCCAGCTAGCTTTCTTTCCCCTTTGCACTTCATAGCTGGAAGATCCCAAGTAAACAAGAACAAGGATGAGGACAGAACGTAGTGGATTTCACACAGATAATATTACCCTCCTGGAACCAGAAGTTGTTCAACATACTGATTTTTATTTATTTATTTATTTTGCGGTACGGGGGCCTCTCACTGCTGGGGCCTCTCCCGTTGCGGAGCACAGGCTCCGGACGCGCAGGCTCAGTGGCCATGGCTCACGGGCCCAGCCGCTCTGTGGCTCGTGGGATCCTTCCGGACCGGGGCACGAACCCGCGTCCCCTGCATCGGCAGACGGACTCTCAACCACTGCGCCACCAGGGAAGCCCAACATACTGATTTTTAAATCAGCACTGGGGCCTAAATAAAGCTTAAGCTTACACTATATTGTTATCAACTAACAATTACACTTAAGTTCCAGAACTATTTTGGGACCTGAAAATATGACCTGATTTGAATGGTGGTCACAATTTGACAGGACAGTTTATTTGGTCAGGGTTAGTTAGTCCCAGAAACTCCAAGGAAGGCTCTGAGCTTAACACTTTTGCTGAGAGCACTAAGCATGGAAGAATGTCTTTCTGCTAGTCCTTTGACACTGACTGGGGAGAAGATAGTAGTGATTAAGGATAGGGAGAGGAAATGGAAAAAGATTTCAAAAAAGGTAAATTTTCTTCCCTTCAACCTTGTTCTGTCTTCTCATACACCATATATGATAATTTTACAGGCAAACCAACTTGCACACAACAATTACTAAACTTAGTGCTTTTTGTCTTACAGTGGTTTTAGATTTGGAATGGAAGTTTTTTTGTTTTGTTTTTTAAACTGGAAACTTTATCCAGAGAAGATATGCTTTACAATTCTTGGAGGTATCTTAACAACCTAGAATGAAACTCCTGTCACAGAATTTGGATGCATTTGCTCACAATCTGGAAATAACATAAGCCCTAGGGAAGGAGGAAGGGGGTTTTCTGCCCACATCCTATCAGCAGTCCTTAATTACTAGAAGTGGTTGAGCCTAGCCAGCAGGGCACACAAGACCAAAAAGCAAAAAATGCAGGCGGGAGGCCCAGGAACAAAATCCAACTCGCAGAGATCCTTGGTGGGCACCAGTGTTTTTCAAATTTTAATTTATTGCCAGGTTTTAAACATGGGGATTTCAAATACAAATGGAACTTTTTTTTAAATAATAATTCTATTCCTTCTTTTCTTTAAAACCCTCTCCCCCCTTTCAGGAATTTTTTCATTGTCTAGATTCTCATGGAAACTCAACAAAGATTTTTTGTTTTGTTTTAAATTATATTTAACTGTCACATTTTTGCAAAAAGTCTCCCACAAAGTGAGATGTCACAGAGATAATTAGCAATTTAGGTCAGTATATTTTTGCATATGCAAGGTACTAGCTTGGGAGTTTTAGGAGACCCACTAATTACATTAGAAGTACTAAATTTTGGAAATGAAATTCAAGTCCATAAAGGTTTTAGGCTAAATTTTAAGTTATTCTGGTTGGTTATTTTCAAGTGGTATCAATTGGTTGCTTCTTTTCTACATCACTTATGTACCATTTAACTGCCAGAAGCTCAGGGGGTGGAGGGGGGAAGCCAGTCTACTTAACTGTCTTAGGTTATGACTTTTCCCTAGGTTTTTGTACTTTTCCTTAAATAGACTAATGGTGGGGATTTTTAATGACATAGGCTCTCTTTTATAATTTAGTAGTAGGCTCTAATTTCCTCTATGCTCATATAACCAGACTTCACATTTTTGCCCTTTAAAACACATTTAGATTATTGAGATGGAAGTATAAAATCCCTTCACCTGTCACTGAATTCCCTGGTTACATCAGTCAAGATAGACAGCCTGTTGTTCGCACGTACCACCTGGGCTTTTTTGCTCACCTATGCTTTACTTTGCTCTTTCACTCTTAACAAAACAAATGCTGTGATTTCTAGCATTTCTCTCCTAATCCAGTTTTTAAACTGTTTATTCCCTTCTGATATTCTTTTTTTTTGGCATTTTTGAATTTTATTTATTTTTTATACAGCAGGTTCTTATTAGTTATCTATTTTATACATATTAGCGTATATATGTATACACTATGTATATGTATGTATATATGTGTACTCAATCTCCCAATTCATCCCACCCCTTCTGATATTCTAAATGCAGGGTGTGCTATTCTTTTGAGGGTTTCCCTTATCCTCTGATCATTTTTAATGATTTGGGTTATTAATGTTACAGCAGGCTGACTGCTCCTACCCTCACACAACTAGACTTTAAATTGTTTCCCTTAGAACAAAGTAGAGAGTATTCAAGGCAAAGAAAACTGAGACAGCCAACCAGGGACAGAAGAGAAAACCATGACTATAAATTCACAGACATGTGGTAAAAAGAGACTGAGGGAAAGTTAAGGTCTTCTTTTGCAGTGGACCCTGGGTTATAAGCCTGGAATGGTTTCTGAGCAAGAAATTTTAAAAAACAACTACTTATGGACAGTTTTCTGTGAATAACTTTTTAATTTCCGCCTAACAGCTGCATTTTTGTATTTCCATAATTGTTTTTTTATCATCACTTAACTTTGTAACCCTTTTCTAAAATTGAGTGACTTGTGATTAATTTCTGTTCTTTCTTTTCACACAAGCATGTTGAATTTAATTATACTGAAATAATTCTTGTGACCTGCCTAAAGAGAATCACCCTCCCTCATGTAATAACATTTCCATCTTGTAGGTTTTAAAAACAGTGCAGCCTTATAAATCGTAAAATGAATTTTAAAACATTACAACCTTTGGCTTGGTAAAGATTACTGTAAGGAGTGCACATCTTTCCTACACTGAGCAGTGCTCTTTTGTTATAGATGTGATTTTGATTAAAATAGAGATGTAATTAGTAGTCATGTATTTCTAGTGAATAATAAAAGCATAACAACCAGTGGCCTTCCTGAAAACTTGATTCCTTTTTAAAGGAATCCTTGAACTAAAAAATCTAATTTGGTTGTTAACTGGCCTCACAAAGTTGCACCTTAGTCTAGGTAGTTTTCTATAGGAAGAGGCTTCTGATCGACTCCAGTGTACTTAGAAACAAGGACTAGCCTAACCAGTAACTCAACCAGCCCCAGCTTGGGTTAACATCTTTTTGTCTGGCAATCAGGGCTTGGTGAACTGTGTGTACTGTGTGCCAGTTGCAGTCTCCTCTCACTTGCTGCCTGTTTTTGCTTCCTCTTTTAATAGCGTGGAAGAGAGCTCCTGTCACTTCTGTCTCTAAAGTAGTAGATCAAATGGGCAGGGTCTCTGAAAAAAGCAGAAAAGCAGCTATCTGCTATTTTAGTTCTAAATTTTGCGTGGTTATGTCTGGATATTGGACAGAAGATACAGTTTCTACCTTCCTCAGTCAGATGCAGACAGGTGTCAGCCATCGTTACACAGACTAGAACATTTAGGCCTGTGCCATGACATTACTGCCTTTCATTATTTTTTAACGTCATTCTGTATGTTTAGGAGTTCATCTGTTTACCTCTTTACAGGCTGAACATAACTTCTTTTTTTCAAAGTTCCCTGTATTGTGAACTGAGCTTGAGTGAAGTCTTTGAGGTAAGGCAACCCTAATGATAAAAATGGAAAGAAGGCCTGTGAAATTTGGGAGCCTTCAGAGATACAGTTTTAGAGTCACTGCCTAAATATTGAAATGCCACCATTTGTTGTTTGGAGGGATGTGGAGCTAAATTGAGAATGGAAGTACCACATCTGCCTTGACTGCTAAATATATCCATCTCTGCTGCTCACCCATAATAGAATTTTTATGTGCACATTCATTAATCATGGTTTTAGGAACAGTTTAAAAGAGGGCAGCCACTGAAGAGACTTAGTCTACATTCCTGTTTCCTTCCTTTAAGTGTTTGAGTATTTGTCCCTGGTAGGCCCCAGTTCTTTTTCATTATTATCACTGTGGTGGCTTTTGTTTAGTTTTCTTTTGTTTTTTGTTTCTCTAGAAAGGTCAAACTACTGAAAAAAGTGTTCCTTAGTACTTTATCAAGAGGCAGAATATACTATTCCATTTTTATTTTTCACTTTTTAAATTTTCTGGCAAATTAAGATTCAGAATTAGTAAAGAAGTTTTGCCCTGTGCTACCTAAATGAATGTCAGTGAAACAGCAATTTTTAAAGTTTTCACTGTGATGAGGAACCATTAGGTAGCATACTTTGCTCTCAAGACCATCAAGAAAGCAAGGCTGGTCCAGTGCAGGTAGTAGTATAAGAGCAGTATGTTTCTGGTGGCCAGTTCTTCAGCCAGCTTGCCTCTGGCCTGCTTCTGATGGATGGTCTGAACCATTAAATGAGTCTTCTGAGGTTAGTTTGGAACCCAAATAGTGCGTTCGTTGCTGTCTTTGGCACGTGGAAAATAAGTTCAAACCAAGGCTAACAACCCAGTTCTTTCTAAAATAACATTTTCAGACCACATGAAGTGAACTTTTTTTTTTCCCTTTTCTTTTGCTTCAGGTAGTTTCAGGCTTTGGGGGTCCTCAAAAACTGATTCTCAGGGAGGAGTTTGGAAGATGTGAAACAAGCTTGTGTTTCTTCTGCTCTGTTAGCCACTGCTATCTTCATGGATCTGACACTATTTATCTGACAGTGCACTTAGTACTGCTTCGCCAGGGAAAATCACACAAAACAAGCCTGGCGCATCAGCACTTTCATTGTGTGCTGGGCTGAGCCTCCCTTCACATGGTCACATCCCCCTTTTAATCCAATACTCCCTTCCCCTTCCCCAGTCCTGCCTGTTTCTGTGGCACTTATTGCTGGTTTCCCTGAGCTCCTGTTTCCACTTTGTGTTTTTTGTGGGGCCCAGGAAGCTAAAGCTGTGTGTATTTGTGGATCAGACAAGTGCAGCAAGTTAATAACATTGGCTTCTGAAGGGGAGAGTGAGGTGATGGCTGCGTTTAAGTTGGATTTCCTTCCAGAAATGATGGTGGATCATTGCTCTTTGAATTCCAGTCCCGTGTAAGTATTTTTGTTGTCTCATTTTTATCATAAGTAGAGGAACTGGGCTGTTTTCTTTGTTATTTGATAAAACTGGTCCCTTTCCTTAAAAGAGGGAAGAAAAAATTGGGTGAGGAAGCCAAAGTCCACACTATTGTTATTTTCTATTGTAGTCTGATTCTCTCTCATTACTGCTGATTTCCTCTAGCTATAAAAGTTTTGTACATAAGGATGCATTTGATATATGACCAGCAACATCAGCTCAAGTGTGCTGGCTCCAGTCCTTTTAAGCTGTAGTTTTCCCACCTGATAGATTCCAAGGTATTTTTTTAAACCATAGTTTTATTACTTTGGGTTGGGTATACAACTTCAGATAATCTTTTGGAAAGCTATTTATTTGTATGTTTGTTTATTTTTAATGATCAAATTCTTAGACTCCTATCACAGAGGACTGGTAGCTAGGGTGTATTTAGTAGTATATACAGAACGCTGTATTGACATGTAAATTAGTCCTGAACCTTGATTTCCGCACCCCTCAATCTAATTGAAAATGCAACACAATACATGATTCTGGGGACATCAGATGTGCCCCCCCAAAGGGGGGCAGACTGGATTAATCTTGATTGGGAATTTGCCTTAATAAATTTTGAATGTGGAAATGAGAAACCTAATCAGTTTGCAGTACTACTGTTCAAGAAGTGACACTGCCATTGTATGCAGCTAAAACGCCAACCTGGCTCTGAGTTATACCTATAGGGGGCCTGAATTCTGGGCTTTGTAGAAAAGAACACACTTCTAACTCTTGATTTCAGTTTCTTTAACCAGGCTTCATAGTACCTTGGAACCTAAGTAAAAGAGCCTTAGGTTATTCAAAGCCAAGAATATTAAATGGTAGACTACTCCTTAGATAACAGTAGTGCAAGTCTTTGAGATTAGGCCTCCATGTGCTAATCAGTCTGCCCTGGGATTAGGTGTAACAGGTGTTGTAATAGCAGATTCTCAACAGTTCTTTGTGGAATAGTTTTGGGGCGGGGGGGGGGGCTCAAAGTTAGGTGGCTTGCTGATTTGGGATGGATCCTATGCCTTCTCTATAGTCTCCAAAATAATGGTAATTTAGTTGTGTCTTTTTATGAGAGTTCTCTTTACTGCTAAAATAAAACTTTAGCAGTAGATTATAGGTGAAATCACAATGAATCCCATCATAAAGACTTAATACATAATAAAAGTATTCCCATGTACCAGATATATGGTCCCTAGAAATAGGACTTTGTGGCTCAAATTATCTTTCACTGTAACACTTTCTCTCTATGCGTTGCAACTGCCTAGTGTTCAGTCCTTAGATACAACATTTTTCCTCAGCCTGTTTCTCATCTTTTACAAGGTCGACCTAATTCAGTATCCCATGAAATCTGGATCATGGACCACTGTATGAAAGTCACCTGGAGTATAAAAATGCAGGTTCTGGATCCATGCGCAGATATTCTCATGCTAGAATGGGCCCAAGAATCTATTTTAACAATGTCCCATGTGGTTTTTGTGTACAAGTTAGAGAACTAATGGACTGAATACAATGCTCTTTCTGAGTACAAGTAATCAGGGAGTACACTGTTGTATTATTTTTTCCCAAGAGCTTTTACATTTGTTTTAGTCATCCAGCTTCACAAAAGCTTTGTGAGGTTAATTGGGCATAAACTATTGCCCCTGTTTTACAGATGAGAAACCCAGTTGAGAGAAGCTATACCTGACTTGACTGAGGACAGTTGGTATCAACCTTGGGCCTAAAATGCAAGTTTAATGATAGCTGCTTTATTTTTGCCCCCTAGACCTGGCTGCCTCAGGTGTCACTAAGCAGTTAACCATCAGTGCTTCTCATTATTGCAAGTCCTCTGGCCCACTCCCATGGGCACCACACACCCAAACCCCACAGAGTTGGGAAGAAGAAAGTTCTACAGAATGGTGTATGCTTGCCACCTCTTTCTTGGACTCTCAGCCCTTCTTTTCACTCAGTACTTTAGCAGTAGGCTTGATAATTATTAGTTTTCTCTCTGAAGTGATATTGCCTGGGAATATGATCTAGCAATGTATCTATTCCAAAATTTCTTTACAACAGAGAAAAATTGCTGGAGGAGCTGTGGAAGGGCTGGGAGGACCTGATCCCTAGTTCCCTTTCTTATTTATAATAATAGATATTACAGATACTTATTATTTGTAATAAATAATACTCTTCAGCTTCCACTGGTTCCTTTTACTTTGTTTGCACACTAGGTCATAGGTTTTCTGTAGGGATTGTATCTCAGACCTTTTCCTCTTAGCTTTCCCATTGCTTAAGGGGGCACTGATGTGCTTCTCTGATTCTCAGATCTTTATCTATCCCCCAGATGTCCCTTGAGTTCTATGACTTTGTTCTAAATACTGCCCTTCGGATACCTCCATCTGGAGGTCTCCCCATGTAAAAACAATTCCCCAAACTCTCTGTACTAGAATCCAAGAGTGATCAGTAATTTCTTTTCCTCATCTCCTTTATCGATTATCTCCAAGTTGTAGTGAGTCCTGCCGCCCAAATTTCTCAACATTGCGGGAATGGTTCCTAATCTTAGGGTCTGGTTTGTGCGAGAGCCTCCTCCTGATCTGCATATTTCCCCACTTTATTCATCCTCTAGATTATTGCCAGATGTCTTTTAAAAGACAAATCTAATCACCCCTTGTTTAAAAATCTTGGAATAAAGTTCAGGCCTATCAGTATAACATGGAAAGCCATTTCCTGGGTCTCTCCAACCTCTTTATTCTCATCAAATTTCTCTTTCTAATTTAAAAAAAATGTTTTATACGCTCCCCCAACTTTCTCAAGTCCTTTTCCTACCTTTCTAATGTTATCTCACTCTTCTGTCCCTTCTGAGTCCTTACCATTTCCTCATCACCCCTTAGACTTTCATACCTCCATGCTACATAGCACTTTTTCCAGCTGCTTACTCCATTCAGCTTAAATCCCTGTGCACACACACCCCCTGCCCCAAATAAGTTAAACCATATTAGCCACTTTTTTCACAGAACTTTTATAAATCTGTTAAAGCATTTGTAGCATATTGTAGTTGTGTCCTTCCACTTGTTCAATGCCATTGTCTACGGGGCCGGTATTGCTCAGTCTGCTTTTATAGCCCCTATAGTGTGTAGTATCTGATACACAGCAGGAGCTTGGGAAGTACAGTTGAATGAATGATAAACCCTGTGAGGCTTTTTTCTTAATAATTAGAGATGATTACTGAGGTAAGATCTTCAGACATTATCTCTCTTCCTCAGGCAAGAAGGCTGAAAACCTTCACAAGTAGATTGTTACTGTTCTGTTGTTGAATGGTGACTTAAAAATATTGATAGCTTTTTCTAGTACCTAACACCTCAACTAACAGGAAGATCTCCCTTTATTCAAATTAAAATGCCTTCCTTCCTTCCAGCATAGATGCATCTAGTCTTGTTCCCCTAGAGAACATCTGGTAAGTAACTTAGGCCAGTGTTTCTGGGTCCTTTTCATTCTGATGTTCTTCTGTGCTAGTTTTTCCACAGCACATTGTGAGCCAGAGGACCTTGTAGGGGTGGGTGGTGGCTGGAGATTGGGATGCAACAAGTGTTTATGCCTGCTGGGGAGGTGGAGGGGTAGGTAAGTATTTGAAATTTTTCTGTCTGTATAATGAGCAAATGGAGGTCAACAAGTAATGAGAAGGGGAGAGGGAAAAAACTGAGTTATTAAAGGTTTTGGAAATGATTTTTAACCAGAGGTGAAGGTAGTATTTGCCAACCCGTCTGCAAGGAACAGATACCACTCAAGCTAGCATATATGAAAGGGTTTTCTTGTAAGGACACAAGTAGACTGGACTATAATATAATCAGGAACTCTACAGCTGAAAGACCCGGAAACTCCATCTTTTTGACCCAGGGCACACGTTCTGCTCTGTGTGCATGTGCTGCTGCTTCTGTTCTTCATCTACCAGATAATTTTGGTTGCAGCACGGCTTGGCTTTGCCATTGCCCTTCCAGGCTGTCTTGACACACCCCCCGCAAAGCATTTTCATCCCACAAAAGAAACCCTGTACCCATGAGTAATCATTCCCTCCCTTTCTCCCTAACCCTAATCCCCATTCCTAGGCAACCACTAACCTACTTTCTGTGTCTATAGATTTGCCTATTCATTTCACATAAATAGAATCACACAATATGTAGCCTTTTGTGATTGGCTTCTTTCACTTAGCATAATGTTTTCAAGCTTCATCTATATTGTAGCATGACTCCTGTTATCTCTTGCCACTGCCCTTTCATCTTGTCAGCTTAACTCGTGCTGTCCCGAGTTGCAGCTTTTCCTCTTCCAACTTCACCACTGACTGCCTGTTTCTGTTAACCCATTCTAGACTCTGTAGAGCAGTCCTGTGCAATAGAACTTTCTGTGATGTTAAAAATATTCTTCTGGGAATTCCCTGCTGGTCCAGTGGTTAGGACTCTGGGCTTTCACTGCCGAGGGCCCGGGTTCAGTCCCTGGTCAGGGAACTAAGATCCCCACAAGCCATGTGGCTAGAAAAAAAAGAAAAAAAAAAAACTTGTGTCTCTGCTGTCCTATGCAGTAGACACTGGTCATATGTGGCTAGTGCAATCGAGAAACTGGATTTTTAAAATTAAATTTAAATAGTCACCTGTGGCTAGTGGCTATTGTCTTGCTCAGTGCAGCTATAGAGGATCTTGATTAGCCAGGCCTATCTTTCTGTTTTAAGCATAGGCCACAGTCTTAGGTTTCCAGCAAGCCAGTGAATCAGCTTGTTGGGTTAAGATCCACCTCCTGGTCTGGTCATCTGGGGCCAAGGAATGGGAAAGAAGTGGGATAGAACATTAACTCTGCCCTCTGAGCTGGGCCTGGTGCTGGGAAGTTTTGAAAGGAGAAAGAGAAGAGAGGGTTTAAGAGTTTTGAATGGAAGTGTGCTTTGAAAATAAAGCTCTTTGTTTTCTCTCCCCTGTCTCTTCCAAATTGGTTGTTTCATTTTCCTATGGCACGTTCCATGGAGAATCAGGTAGACAAGGCAGCCTCTGGTCCTGATCTCTCATTCTTAATGATTCACCAGTTGCTGGGTCAGAAACATAAAAAGAAGTGGGTTGGTGTCATGCCTCTCCCCTAAAATACTTGCTGCCTTCTCATCTCCCTTCTTCCCTCACTGCTGCAGGCCATGCTTTTCCTCTCTTCCATCCTACTCCCAGGTTAATACTTCACTGAAGTACTGGCAGTACTTCCACAGAAGATAAGAATTTCCACAGACTTGTCCCTTAGGAATGACAGGGACAGTATAGGTACTTCTCCAGGGGCTGCTGAATTCATTGGTTCTTGAGTGAACATAATAAATGTATGTAATTTATGATCACTGACTCTGAGGAGCTCTCCATCAATGGGGAGGTAAGGCACAAATTTGAGAATGTGTCCAGTGATACGTAGACTGAATGCCATACCCGGATGTTGTGGGATCCTTGGCATATCACACTGGGAGTCTTGTCCCCAGGTGACTCTTTTATGCAGTGATTACTTTTAAGGACAACATGCATACTGGAAGTATGTGTGGGAGCTTCAGAATGGAAGAGCATTGTTGCTCATCTCTTCAGACACAATAACAGTTTATGAGAAAGTTTGTGACTGCTTATTACATATACATAGGTACACATGTGGTTGCTTTTCTCTTTTTTATCTGTCGCTGATACTGGCACTGTGTCTTCATGTGCTCCAAAGAAATACCCCATGTTTTCCTTATTCACTGATATATACCACGTCTAACACAGTGCTTGGCCTGTATAAATAAGAGCTCAGTATTTATTTATTTATTTATTTTTTGCGGTACGCGGGCCTCTCACTGCTGTGGCCTCTCCCGTTGCAGAGCACGGGCTCCAGATGCACAGGCTCAGCGGCCATGGCTCACGGGCCCAGCTGCTCCGCGGCATGTGGGATCTTCCCGGACCGGGGCACGAACCCGTGTCCCCTGCATCGGCAGGCGGACTCTCAACCACTGCGCCACCAGGGAAGCCCAAGAGCTCAGTATTAATTGGAGGAAGAAATAAGTCAGTGCATAACTCCAGTTGCATGATGTCCACTGCACCTTGAGCCTGGCCTGATCATTTGCTGTGCTCTAGAAGTGCGTCTTAAACTGGTGAAGGACCATGTCCTGTCTCTCCCGCCACCCAACTTGTTAAATACAATATGATAATTTCATAGAAAAAATAATGAGGTGTAAGCTTGCATTTTGCGTATCTTTTTAATATTCGATTGAACATATTTAAAATTATGCAGTGTGATTGCTGTGAAAGTTTCTAATGGTTAAGTTTGAAGATTGCCCCTGGTCCTTGGGGGATTCTTCTGGCTTTTGAATTGGTATACACGGCAGGAAAGGGTGATCCATGGAGTAGGTGGACATGAAGAAATGGAGAGGGATTTGGAGAGTAAAGAGAGAAAGGAAAGGCACTTGTCTGGAATGCTGAGTCTCCACTGAACTTTTGGGTAAATCACAGTTCACATATATTGACTGTGTTTATGCTTTTGCACTAAACAGTGATATATTTAGTTTAGAAACAGCACACGAATACAGAAGGAAGGGACAAATTGAGCGCAGTTGCCTCCAGTGTAATACAAACTAATAAACTCCTGCCTCTTTTCAGAAATAACTGTCTGCTTCCTTTATAGTCAAAACATTCTAAGCACCATTTATTTGGGTTCTATATTAACCCTCCCTAGAATAGAAATGTGATTAAACTTAGTGACATTTTAATAAAATACTAAAACTGGTAATTAAAGTTGTTGGGAATGGGTTGTAGGGAGTGACTCCCATTTTTTCACTAGTCATAAGACTTTTTTAAAAAAATTCATGGTAGAATGATTTCTGTTAGAATGTTGGGATTAAGCTTCTAGAAGCAGCCATATTATATTTGTGCAACAACTTACCATACATGGTTTTAAATTAATAAAGGAAAACCAATAAAACAATGTATTCCAAAATACTTAAAAAGGAAAAAAGAGTAGGTTCATCTTGTGACAGTCAAACAATCATAGGAGATAATATCTGCTCTTTAATTTGTGAGCCCTCTTTGTGCACAGCATTCATTTTTATCAAGGTTAGTTGCTTAAATGGGGGAATTGTTGAGAACAAGAAGTTCTTCCCATCCCACATCTGAGTAATTACTTTGAATCAGGCACCATACCAGGTGTGGCTATAAGAATGAATAGGAAATAAAACAGTTTCTGCCTTCAAGGAGCTCTCAGTCTTGGGAGAGGTAGACAGAGCCGGATTATGCTAAAATGTGTTAAATACTACAGTGAAGTTGGAAATTTAGTACTATTTGAGTCCTGATGAAATTGACGAGTTAACCTGAAAGAGTATGAGGAACCTTCACAGACGTAGCAGCAAGGGTTGATCTGTATGACATTTGTCTTAAAGCTTTTGATGTTTAGTTAGTGCTAGATTCAGCACAGGTGACATGAGAATAGCCCTGTATTCAGTTACAAGAGATTTAGGAATTTAACAGGTTGAACTACTGGATTCAGCATTCTCAAGGATCTTCAAATACTATTCAAAGGATAGCAGTGGTGAAAAAACTATTGTTTTTCCTTTAAAGAAAAGTGGCATTTTATTTGGGATTGAATATTAGAACATGGCACATTGGAACATGATGATATGATGTCTGGATTTAGCAAACACTAACAAAAGTTAAACATGCTATTTGGAATTTAAGTTGTTATTGGTTTGGATACATGCTAAGAATAAGATCATGAAAGATGGTAGGAGAAGGACTTTGATTCATTTTGAGTGGAAACATTTACAGTGCAGGAGTTCCCCATGGCTCTTGGCAGTGGCAGGGGTAGGAATGAAGGTATTTAAGTAGGAGTGTTACAGGTTTGATATGATGGGATTGGAGGAATTTGTGGACATTATAATGGTTACAGTTGATAAGGGAATTAACTGGTAAAATCTTGGAGAAATAGCAGTAAATTGGATAACTTAGACACACAAAACCCTAGAGTGATGACATCATTGTTTTTGTTTATATAAGTCATTTGTGAAAGTTTAAGAGGCAAAGCTTTGTTTTGACTTGGGGGCTCACTCAAGAGCATCAGGATTATGCATGAGACAGCAACATCCAAAGGCTAACATTCTAGTCAGTTCTTAGCTTAGGCCTTGGAAATCATGTGCTTCTGCTCTAACATCTACTGAAAGAAAACTTTTCACCCATCATCGTGTAGGTTGAGAATCCTGAATCTTATCCATAAGCAGTAGTTCTTTGTGATTTTATGGACATTTTAAAAAGTTTTATTAGCTATGCTTAAAAATGATTAAAATTTGCTTTAGGAACTTTACTTCTTAAGTTCTTCTGAGACTTCTCTAGATAGACAAGGAATGACTGACACTCAATTCCTTAGTTAAAGCCCAGGGTGTCCTAATCAGAATGGTGACTTTAGTTTGGGAATCTAATGGAAGGGGTGGCGTAGTGAGGGAGGGCCAGGGAACTCTGGTAAATTGAATGGAAGTAGTGAAAGGAAGTAGAATTTTTTCCCCCTACTTTATCAGGAAGTAGTTGAGACCTTTAAGGAAAAGAAGATTCTCTAGGAAGCAACATGAATACATAATAGAAGTTTTATCTTATTGTACGCAGCTCAAAGAAAATGAACGGCACCCTGGACCACCCAGACCAACCGGATCTTGATGCTATCAAGATGTTTGTGGGCCAGGTTCCAAGGACCTGGTCAGAGAAGGACTTGAGGGAACTGTTTGAACAGTATGGTGCTGTCTACGAAATCAACGTCCTAAGGGATAGGAGCCAAAACCCTCCTCAGAGCAAAGGTAAAGGACTTTGACTTTTATATGTATTTTCAATCATGTGCATGCGCTCTCTCATTGCCAGAATGCTCTTGTGGTCATATAGGGAGGGAAAAAAACCTGTCATTTTGTTGTAGCTATATCTCCAAGTCCAAACACGTTTAATGGCTTAAAAGTAAAAACTTAAGGTGACATCATGAGGATAATTTGTAAATTGGATCTTGGGCAGTCCTTTTTGAGATCTGTAAATTCAAGAGACAGACTCATGTGAGTGTCTCATTTGATCTTGAGAGTGGAATGACAAAAATAAAGTTGAAGTAAACCAACCACATAGGTTTTCTTTAGTATTTTGGCTAGAGTAAGTGGAAAGAGAAAGACTGTCCAGGTACCCGTGGGTTTCTGTTAGTGTTATAGAGGCCTTCTGGGATGGCTTAGCAACTAGGAGCAACTTGTTTGTAGGTGACCTGTTATAGCCTACAAAATGAACAGGAGGGCTTCCCTGGTGGCGCAGTGGTTGAGAGTCCGCCTGCCGATGCAGGGGACACGGGTTCGTGCCCTGGTCCGGGAAGATCCCACATGCCGCGGAGCAGCTGGGCCTGTGAGCCATGGCCGCTGGGCCTGCGCGTCCAGAGCCTGTGCTCCGGCACAGGAGAGGCCACAACAGTGAGGGGCCCGCGTACCACAAATAAATAAATAAATAAATAAATGAACAGGAGAAGAAAGGCAAGCTGCTTCCAGAAATACCCAGCAGAGTGGAAGATTTATAGGCCTGATAGTAGATAAGCTGTTAGCTTTGCCCCATACCACGTAGACATACACTTGTTTTCCCAAACGACCTATTTCAGAGTAATTTTCTGTGAAAGCTGTTCTACGGTGCAGATGTATGCAAGCATGATTTTATGTTTGAAACCAGCTTAATAGCAGAGGACCTAGAAGCTGAAGAATTATTTTCTCTTTTTGTCATAGTTAACCAAAAATATAAAGTATTATAGTTTCTGAAAATGACTGTCAATATAATATGCAGTAATTTAAAATCTTAATTGCAGGGTGATTTTGAAAGAAATCTATACCATATCTTATGGGACTATGGACTATGGACAAGACATACTTGCCCCCTCCGATCCCCAGTAAATATACAGAGCACAAAATCTCCAGATCTCCTCAGTCAAGTGCCATGTGCTGTTAGACATGTGATTACATTTGATGAAAACCAAGAGTCCAAAAAAAGATATTGAGGTCCTTGCTCTTAAGTCATTTTATAATTTAATAAATGATAATTATGTTTGAGGCATATGGTAGAAATTGGCTACAGTGTAAGGCTTGTTCTGAGAAAGAAAGATTTGTAGACTACAGGCTGCAGGAGTGCAAGTCCTCTGTCTGTCTGGTTTGTAGCTCAGTCTTCTTGCCCAGCACACTACCTGGTGCTGCAAGAAGGGCAGATTGAATGGCATGGTGCTGTGACCTTTGTAAGAAAAGTCATCTTTCCCAAAGAAGTTATAAGAGCAGTTAAAGAAGAATTTCAATAAAACCAGGAGACTATAGTAATGAAGAAAATGATAGAAAATCTTCCCCCCCGCCCGGCTAGGTTTTCTCCATCTCCCTCCCTCCACCCCACCCCCACCCCAATTTTAACAAACCCAGCCCTCTCTTTTAATTTTCAATATATACCTGGAGGAGGGAGTGCTCTAGGAATTATCTGCTTTCGAAGGACTGGTTTGATTTCCTGAAGTGTTGTTTATTGCAGGGTGCTGTTTTGTTACATTTTACACCCGAAAAGCTGCATTAGAAGCTCAGAATGCTCTTCACAACATGAAGGTCCTCCCAGGGGTAAGAAAGCTCCTACTAGTAAGTGGAACTGTGGTGGTTTTGACATATGGAACATACTTATACATTTCAGGCACACACTGAAAACCATTTGGGGAAAAGGGTGACTGCCACAGGAATTGATGTAAAGGAGGACATAAAGGGAATGTTTCAAAGAAGATAGGCTGAAAGTAATTCTCTTTCAACCAAGAGAATTTTGACTTGTTGACTCACATTCTATTTTGATATTTTGTGGAGGGGAAATAATGAGGCAGGCGAGAGTTCAGAGACAACTCTTAAGGTCAGTTTTGGTATTTCCTGTAGAGTCTTCATTTATGTTTCTGAATTCCTTTGGTGTGTTCAATAGTAATATTCATGTGTTTTCCTTTTTAGATGCATCATCCTATACAGATGAAACCTGCCGACAGTGAGAAGAACAATGGTAAGCAAGTATATAAAGCCCTCCCCTTATAAGGTTTCTTCTTGTGTATTTGCTGTTCTCATGGCATTTGGATTTTATTGTGCTGTAATTAATCTTTTGAGATATAATTGACATGGTAGTTTCAGTTGTACAAAATAATGGTTCAATATTTGTATATATTGCAAAACGACACTACAGTAAGTCTAGTTAACATCTGTCACCATAAATAGTTACAAAAAATTTTTTTTCTTGTGATGAGAACTTTTAAGGTCTACTTTCTTAGCAACTTTTAAACATGCAGTACAGGGCTTCCCTGGTGGCGCAGTGGTTAAGAATCCGCCTGCTAATGCAGGGGACATGGGTTCGAGCCCTGGTCCGGGAAGATCCCACATGCTACAGCGCAGTTAAGCCCGTGTGCCACAACTACTGAGCCTGTACTCTAGAGCCCTCGAGCCACAACTACTAAAGCCCACGTACCTGGAGCCCGTGCTCCTCAACAAGAGAAGCCACCGCAATGAGAAGCCCGTGCACCGCAATGAAGAGTAGCCCCCGCTTGCCGCAACTAGAGAAAGCCCACGCGCAGCAACGAAGACCCAACACAGCCAAAAATAAATGAATAAATAAATAAGTTTATTTTTTTTTTTGCGGTACGCGGGCCTCTCAGCGCTGTGGCCTCTCCCGTTGCGGAGCACAGGCTCCTGACACGCAGGCTCAGCGGCCATGGCTCACGGGCCCAGCCGCTCCGCGGCATGTGGGATCTTCCCGGACCCAGGCACGAACCCGTGTCCCCTGCATCGGCAGGCAGACTCTCAACCGCTGCGCCACCAGGGAAGCCCCCACTGCCCATTTTTTAATCAAGTTGTTTTTCTTTCACTGTTGAGTTCTGCAAGTTCTTTATACATTTTAGATATTAACTCCTTATCAGACACATGATTTGCAAATACTTTCTCCTATTCAGTAGGTTGCCTTTTTTTGTTGTTGACGATTTTTTGGGGTTTTTTTTGCTGTACAGAAGGTTTTTAGTTTGATATAGCCCTACTTGTTTATTTTTTGCTTTTGTTGCCTTTGCTTTTGGTGTCAAATCCAAAAAAACCATCGCCAAGACCCATGCGAAGGAGCTTACCAAGCCTTACGGTTTCAGGTCTTGGATTCAGTTAATCCATTACTTACTCAGAATTAATGCATTTTGAGTTAACTTTTGTTCATGGTGCAAGGTAGTGAATCAGTGCTGTAAATAATCTGTTATCTAACTTGTCTGTCCTTTTCTTTAAAATAAGTATGGCAAATAAGTCAGAGTTGACAGGGAAATATTACAAGAACATTTTAGAGTGAACTGGAATGCCTTTGATCAACGTAATTTCTTTTGAACTGGAGTGAAATGGGGAACTGAACAAATTAGGAAGGAAAACTTAGTCCTCAAGAGAATAACCAGAAAATGAAAGTGGACAGTTACATTCACTGAGATTTGTGTTCTGTTTCTCTTGTCATATCAATTAAGTATGAAACCTCGTCCTTCTTTGGTACAATAGTATTGCTAATGAGAGCAAACTTTGCTAAGTGCTAGGCAAGATGCTGAGTACTTGCCATTTAATACTTACAGCTACCTTTGAGGTAAACTCAGTTATCTCTTAATCACATGAGGAAACAGGTACAGAATGGTTAAGTAACTTTCACAAGATCATGAAGCTACTATATTTCGTCTAAATGGTTCCAATTATAATTTTAAGATACCATTGATTGTAAGAGTAGGTGCTGAATTATGGGGGAAAAATGTGTATCTTAAAATCGGTGAAATCTGGTATAAAGGCACAGAGCTCTGTGCTGCACTACCTCTTGTAGTAGTAATGTTCAAGCCTTTTGTTTTTTACTGTCTTAGCAGTGGAAGACAGGAAGCTGTTTATTGGTATGATATCCAAGAAGTGCACTGAAAATGACATCCGAGTCATGTTCTCTTCATTCGGACAGATTGAAGAATGCCGGATATTGAGGGGACCTGATGGCCTGAGCCGAGGTGGGTACATTTTTAGCCTTTAAAAGTACTCATCTTAAATTTGGAGTCTCTTTTTAATTGGATCAGTGGAAACCGGTGATCTCTAGCCAACATGGCACTGTCATGATGGAGGGGGTTGGGTTTGGTGTTGTATATTTAGGTCCCGTCACAACAACTATCAGTTGATCCCAATTCCATCAAGGAGTCTACATTCTGCACTTAAGTGTCATGTATTAAAGTTCTCTGCTTCAGTCCTTGGAGAGGTTCTCCATGCCAAAACGGAAACACTTCTTTCACAAGAGAAGCTAGAGAATATGATTCCTCCTTTATCCCTCAAGCACTTTTCCCCCTGTGTGCATCCCTGGTTTCTCATTAAAGCACGTATCACTCTGTCATAACATATCTGTGTTCTCCACTGGATCATGAACCCCTGAAGGCAGGAACCATGTCTGTATTGCTAGCATGTACTTGGGCACACAGTAGGTGCTCAGTAAGTGTAAGTCAGATAAATAATTAAACAAATGAATGGATGAGTTATTGATTCTTCTCTTACCAGGTTGTGCGTTTGTGACCTTCACAACAAGAGCCATGGCACAGACAGCTATCAAGGCAATGCACCAAGCACAGACCATGGAGGTAGGGGCAGATGAACGAAAGGGGGAAGTTCCTTGGACTGAGAGCGGTAGGACAGTTGACAGTCGAAGCCCAGTAGCATGTATAGCATTTGATTGCCCTAAAAGTTAAGAAGGCCAGACATCTTTAAATTAAAAACTGGTGCTTTCTTTAAAATTAGCATATTGGAACTAAACTGAATTATGTCTTGCCACTTGTGTCTATCAGGAAGAGAATCATTTGACAGTGAATGAAATTAGAATGCAGCCTGTGCGTCACTAGAAAGGAGGATTTTTCCCTTCACCCAGAATGAGGATTTTGACCCTTTGATTTTGGTGTTTTCATAGGGCTGCTCTTCCCCCATGGTGGTAAAATTTGCTGATACACAGAAGGACAAAGAGCAGAAGAGAATGGCCCAGCAGCTCCAGCAGCAGATGCAGCAGATCAGCGCAGCATCTGTGTGGGGAAACCTTGCTGGTCTAAATACTCTTGGACCCCAGTATTTAGCAGTGAGTCTTTGTGCTTTGCTTTCTGCAGGCTGTGCAAGCTCCCAGCTGTTTCTTCTGCTGCTGTCCCTAGCTAACATACATAATGGCAGTCACAACTTTTAGCATATCAAAATTTTACATAAAAATTCAGGCAATGAAATGTTCTTTGTCATGTTAGTCTTGTGTGCACGCACACTCCCTCTCTCTCATCGCGCATCTTTGGTTATATCTTGAGCTTCTGCTCAAATTACAGTGAAATCCTAATTTTCTAATAAAAAAATTTAGGAACATCTCATATGTCCCTGCCCCCAAGAAAAGAAATTCCTGAGGAAATCTTAGCTACCAAATATTCTTTCTCCATATCTCTTTCTAGTAGATTGTAGAGGGCATCCTTAAAGTTCTTATTGAGTCTTCCCTGTAGAGTATGATAGTAAATGATTCCGCTGACTGAGAGATCAAGAGATTAACATGGACATTATTAAATGAGTATTACAGGTGTATATTTGAGTTCACTAAATAGTAAATAGGTTTCCTTTGATTTCTCTCTTGTTGTGTTTGAGTCATCGAATCCAGAAGACGGGCAGGCTCCAATTGGTTAGATTTATTAGATCTGCAATGTATATTATGGGGGATTATCACTGCTTTAACCCTTAAAAGAAGTGCAGATAGCACAAGACACTTAAAACTGTCTCATCTTTGAATCAGAAAGAGCAAGTCATCTGTCAAGTTACCAAGGAAGGAAAATAAATGGTGAAACTACTAGATTAGTATGGATAGTTAGAAATATACACATAGAAATATAGTCATTCACTCCTCATCCTTTAAAATATTATTTTATATGGAAACAGAAGAAAGGCAATGTTTTCTGTCCCCCAGTACTAGGTTTTGACTAATTTGATTCCCTCTGGTTTCCATGTTTTTAAAATGTTAGAAGAAATCCCAGTTTACCCTCACTAGTAATTCTCTGAAGTCAAAAAGTATAGATGGTTGTTATATTCCTACAAATTAAATTGTTTCTCGGTGCTAGAACATTGCTTGTAAGTTGAGAAAATTCAGAGAGATTTTAGGTCTTCTGCCAAAATAATGCCTAGAAAATTATCTCCATGATGTGCATTTGCTTTTGGAGAGTTTTGGAGCCTTCTTTTAGGGAAGACTCCCCATTTTGTTGTCATTGCCACATCTAGCAAGCACATGATGGTGTATGTTGAGAGCTGTGGTCTCTTCGTTTCAGTTAGACATGATCCCCGCCCTAAGAGCTCTTCTCATTTAGGGAGGAAGTGAAGTGCCAAGTACAATATGCACAGTCCACCAGTTGGGACTGAACTCGTTGCCCAAAGTATTTAAGAAGACAGAAATGAAGACATGTGAGTGCTAATGGACTGTGAAAGTGATAGTGCATCATCATTAATTATGAGGTACTGGAATATGTGGACTTAGAACTAGAGCAGGTAGTTCTTAATCTTTGAGGTAGCAGACCCCTTTCAGAAGCTGGTAAATATTCTGTGTATGGACACTTTTTCATTCTGCCTCTGGAGGTTTGTGGACTTGCTGAAACACTTGTGGAATAGAGAGATTCCTGATGACAGAGGAACCAGGTCAGATGTTTATGGGAATGAATAACAGATTGAATAAAGAATCCAGAAACCAGAATACCATCTGTTCATAAGGAACAGTGATTGGGTTTGAATGGAACAAAAGGTTTCAGCAGGTTGGTTAGATGAGGGTTGCAGTTTGCTAAGGTACAGAGTAAGGTCATGGAGGTCATTAGCTCGTGGACAGGTCCTCTTGTTTTATTTGTTATGGAACAACCATTGCAAGAGAATGTACGCTGAACGGATATGGACTGATCCAGCAATCACTTGGTCATCTGCAACAGTGAGATGAATGAGGCTAGATGAATGTGTAGCATTCTAGTTATGACAAGATTGATCTAGTCACAGGTTCATTGTGGCCGGTAAAGGATGACTCCAAGAAATACTCTGAAATGGTCAGGTTTGGTATTTTAAATAGTTGCGTGAAGCAGAAATTAGGTCTCCAGGTGGGAACAAGTTACAAAATAAGATGTGTGGACCTAACGAAGGAGCATTTGGGAGAAGAACTAGAAATGGCAGTCACTAATATGCAGACACTCCTCTAAGTGGACTACATGGCTGCTTGAGTTGAGTTGAGTTCTCTCCTCTACCTCTGTCCTCTGCTGTGCTGCATTCTGTTGCCAGGGACTCGAGCTTGGCTTTGTACTCAACAAACACAACTGTCTTCTGGGCCAGGGCTTTAGCTGTGTTGTGTTGTCCTGTGCTGTCATAAGCCTTATGTTTTTGTTGTGTTGGCTTGGGTTCTTGTCTTCAACTTTCTTCTCTGGGGGCCTCTGCACTCTCGCTTTGCTGTGCTGTAGAGTTACCCCAGATGCAGAACCAGCCCTCACTCTCACTCTTGTTCTGTTTTTGGTGTAATGTCTAGCTTTATTTGCAGCTCCTTCAGCAGACTGCCTCCTCTGGGAACCTCAACACCCTGAGCAGCCTCCACCCAATGGGAGGTAAGTGTTTCACTGCTGCGGAGGAGCAGCAGCAGCCAAGCCAGCAGACCCGGCTGACAGCAGTCTGAGGGTTTTCTACCGTTTGTGCAGAAAAAAAATTTTTTCCCACTCATTACATAAACCTGACATAAGATGAACCTCCTAGGATTCAACTACCTTGTCTGTAGAAGGTGGCTCTTTTAGCTGTTGATATCATATTGCTCTGCAGTTGTCTGCTGCTCCCTACCCTCTTAAGTCTCTATTAAGGAGGAAGATGGAAAAGAGCTGTTAGCATCTGCAGACTATCTGCAGCTACTTTGATAAGGAGAAAATTACAGGAATTCTTTATTTCCACAATAAAGTGACTTTTTCAGTGACTCTGAGGAAAAGTCTAAGATGGCTTCTATGTGCATGGCTTTCCGTGAAGCTGCTAGAACCCAGGCAGTTACTGTCTTACACATGTTATTTCTTAGGTGAATTACCTTTTTTGGTGTTAACATGCACAGAAAACTTAATTGCCAAATACCTGAGTTTATAACAAAAGGAGGCTCCACAGACAAACCTGAGGCAGGGGCTGTCAGGAAAGTTAAGGAAGCAGGGAGGGGACCATTCCAGAGCTGCCTCACTCTGCCCTGCTGCAGCGAGATAGGGCTAGGCAGGTGCATCTGAGGAAGGGATGATCTTAGGAAAACTGCAGTGGTTCATTTTTGTCCCAGGGACTTAAAGTTTGCTGTGTTTTCAAAAAGTTGCTGGATTGTAAATCTGTGTTGTAGCCTTTTTATTCTCATTAATTCTCCACCCTCACGCATCTGCCTTTCATTATCTAGTAAAAAGTTTGCCACACGTTGTCAGTGCAGTTCAGATTTCTTGCTCTGCTTATACCTGTGTTGCCTAGGTTCTACTTGGAAGTCTTTTCCTCAGTGTTTTTTCTCTCTTCTTTTTCTGATAATTAATCTACTATTCAGGTGGTGGTTTTTTCTTTGTTCTCTCTATTATTGCTGTTTTCACGTGTATCCCCCTGTCATCTCCTCCATTGCCTTCTGGATCTCTACTACGTTTTCTGCGTTTTCACCTCCATTGCAGAGAACAGATCCCCTGTAAAGTGTGAGTGAGGGGCTCAGATGCAGACTCGTTCTCTTCCACAGGGTTTGGCATTGCTCTCTTAGACACCGGGCTCCATGGTAGAACACAGAATCCACCCCTCTTTTCTGGTTTCTTAATTGCCCATCCATTTGGGCTGGTATGCTATTGGATTAGACATCTATTATCTGAGGAAATGTTCAGTTTCTGAATGAGTTGAGTGAGATCTGAATCTTTTTGGAGCTCTGTAGTATTGCCTGTATCTAGAACAGTTCCTCTTTGGGACCAGCCTTCTGCCAGTGTGCACGGTCATTGCTGGAGTGAATATGAGGCACCCTTATCTGTTGGCTGATCTCTTGCTTTGGATGTTGCAGGGTTAAATGCAATGCAGTTACAGAATTTGGCTGCACTAGCTGCTGCAGCTAGTGCAGCTCAGAACACACCAAGTGGTACCAATGCTCTCACTACATCCAGCAGTCCCCTCAGCGTACTCACCAGTTCAGGTAAGCATGTATAATAGGGCCACTGTGCCCTTGTGTGCCTTGGGCAGAATCCCAAGAGAGGAGTATGTCATTCTGGAGAGTAGTTAACACCCATTTCCAAAGGGGTCAGATCATGAACAGTAAATTTTCAAATGTCTTTTTTTTTTAATTAATTTATTTATTTTTGGCTGTGTTGGGTCTTTGTTGCTGCACTCCAGCTTTCTCTAGTTGCGTTGAGCGGGGGCTACTCTTCATTGCGGTGCACAGGCCTCTCATTAAGGTGGCTTCTCTTGTTGTGGAGCACGGGCTCTAGGTGCGCAGGCTTCAGTAGTTGTGGCATGCGGGCTCAGTAGTTGTGGCTCGTGGGCTTTAGAGCACAGGCTCAGTAGTTGTGGCTCACGGGCTTAGTTGCTCCGCGGCATGTGGGATCTTCCCAGACCAGGGCTCAAACCCATGTCCCCTGAATTGGCAGGCGGATTCTTAACCGCTGCACCACTAGAGAAGCCCTCAAATGTCATCTTCTGACTTAAGAGAAATCTCGTAGTTTTTAGTCGGTTGTAATCATCACTTGCTTCTATGTCCTGCAGGGACAGTTATCAAAATCAATAGCTGGGGGGGGAAATCAGTAACTGAAAAACCTCTTTATAAAGAGAATACTTGAGTAACATAACTTGGGCTTTGGTTCCTGTTGACCTGAGAAAGTAAGTGTTGGTCTGAGTTTAACTCATGGATGTCTGACAGCAGGGTCCTCACCCAGCTCCAGCAGCAGCAGCTCTGTCAATCCCATCGCCTCCCTTGGAGCCCTACAGACACTAGCTGGAGCAACAGCAGGCCTCAACGTCAGCTCTTTGGCAGGTGAGGGCCAGTCCCTGAATGTCATCGAGCCGTTCTTTGTGCAGATAGCACATTTTAAACAACTCTGGTAGGGGTGCCGTTAGAATGAATGATGGGGGTGGCCCAGTGAAGTTAGAAATGATCATGGGAGTTTGAGTCAGACCTGAGTTAAATCCCATCTCTGCCCCTTAACTACCTGTAACTTAAGACCACCTTTCTGAGATCATTTTCTCATCTGTGAAGTGGGAGTAGAATACTTTGAGGGTTATTAAGTTAAATGAAAACATAGGTAAAGTGCTGAGCACATTACTTAGTACTGTGTCTGGTAACTAGTACATGCTCAGTAAATGTTAGCAGCTATTTTGATGATAGGATTTGCCCACATCTTGTCATAGACTATATGTATCCCTTTTAGTCCCCAGTCCTGGGACTCTTATTTTACCACATTCCAGCTCTTTGTGAGAAAATGGCAGCAAAGCCAAAGAAAAAAATGGGGCAAGTCGTATAAGTGGTATCACTTCTCGCACAGATTGGAAGAAGATAATGGGGAGAGCCGCACCTGGGTGTGGCATTTTTAAATGTCCCCATTAGCTACAAGGCCTGGTGAGTGTCCTAAAATCTGACCAGTCAGAGGAATATTCCTCCTCAGGGAGAAGCTAAGGAGATGAAAGGGCGTACTTTGGAGTTTGTCTTTGGCATCGCTTGAGTCTTTCCAATCTGTTAATCCTGCTCTTCCCCCCACCCTCACCCCCAACCAAGGGATGGCTGCTTTAAATGGTGGGCTGGGCAGCAGTGGCCTTTCTAATGGCACTGGGAGCACCATGGAGGCCCTCACGCAGGCCTACTCGGGGATCCAGCAATATGCTGCAGCGGCGCTCCCCACTCTGTACAACCAGAACTTGTTGACACAGCAGAGTATTGGTGCTGCTGGAAGCCAGAAGGAAGGTGAGTGCCAAGGGAAACTGGAGTCAGGGACAGGGGTGGGTGCTCCATCTGACCAGCACTGAAAAGCAGGGCAAAGCCCCGGAGAGCCATGTAGGTGGTCAGGCCAACACTTCTCTTTTTTTTTTTAAACACTTCTCTTTGGCAGTGTCAAGGGTAGACTGAGAAACTGTGATCTGCTTTCTGGATGTGGCTCAGGTCAGAACCTCTGTATTCTCTCCTGAGATGGGGCTGCAGTTTTTAGATGAAGAAACATATTGGCTTTATTGTGTCTGACACCATTTGGCAGTCTGCAGTCTGTTTTTGTGTGTGTTTTTGTTTTTTACTGGGATACAGTTGCTTTACAATGTTGTGCTAGCTCCTGCTGCACAGCAAAGTGAACCAGCCATATGTAAACACATAGCCCCTCCCTTGCGGACTTCCCTTCCATCCAGGTCACCACAGAGCACCAAGTGGAGTTCCCCGTGCTGTACAGCAGGTCCTCACTAGTTATCTTGTTTCATACCAAGCGGCGTACATAGGTCAATCCGAATCTCCCATTTCATGCCACACCCCTGCCCCGCCCCTCCCCACCGTGTCCTCACATTCGTTCTCTACATTTTGTCTCTATTTCTGCTTTGCAAAATAGGTTCATCTGTACCATTTTTCTAGATTCCACATATATGTGTTGATACACGATATTTGTATTTCTCTTTCCGGCTTACTTCACAAAAATATGGAACACTTCACGAATTTGCGTCCCATCCTTGCCCAGGGGCCATGCTAATCTTCTCTTTATCATTCCAGTTTTAGTATATGCATTGCCGAAGCGAGCACTGGCAGTCTGTTTTTGTTAGGAAGTCTTCTCTGTGGATTATAAATCTGTCAGAGGTTATCTTCTGTCTAGGTGTCCCTTATAGCTCTGTCATTTGGCATTTTCCTCACTTTCTGATCTATGCTTTTCCTAATTGAGGACAAACTGAAGGGTGATGAGACAGGAAGAGCTGATGGAGTGGGAAGTATGTGCCTTGACATAAATGGTATTAATTCAGGAGAGGCTTTTTAAGCAAAAAGAGGCCTGAAAGTGGTTTGTATGAATAGAAGGTGCTGCCAACATCTCTGTGCTCATATATGACTGGGTTTTCTTAACCAGGAGCTGGCAAGATTTAAGCACTAATGTAGGAAATAGACAAGTATCCTCTCTTGCTTTAGCAGCAAGGAGCCTTGGTGCAGTGCATCCTTACCGGCTCTGAATTGGACATTTATGTGCCCTAGGATGTGGTAGTGGGGGAACTGATGGAACTCTGGAGATAGACAGTAAACAGAAGCATGAGGTGTTCCAAATGGTGCTCTGAAGAATGATGAGCAGCAGGAAGGAGGAATAGAGAGTGCCAGAAAGATAGCATTTTATAGAGAGAAGGAGGTCTCTTTAAGTTGATGTTTAAGTAAAGACCTGAAGGAAGGAAGGAAGCCATGCATATATCTAGAGGAAGAAGAGTAATGGGGCAGAGGAACAGCAAGTGCAGAGACCCTGAGGCAGCAGTGTTCTGTATGTGTTTGGCAACAGCAGGGAGGCCAGGGTGGCTGGAGACTGGCTGGACTGCGATTGTAATAAAACTCTGTTTTGAAGATGTGCTGCGTATATACAATGGGATATTACTCAGCCATAAGAAATGAAATAATGCCATTTGTAGCAACATGGATGGACCTAGAGATTATCATACTAAGTGAAGTAAGTGAGGCAGAGAAAGACAAGTATCATATGATATCACTTATATGTGGAATCTAAAAAAATGGTACAAATGAACTTATTTACAAAACAGAAAGAGTCATAGATGTAGAAAACAAACTTTATGGTTACCAGGGGGAAAGGGGGTGGGGAGGGATAATTTGGGAGATTGTGATTGACATATACATACTATATATAAAATTGATAACTAATAAGGACCTACTGTACAGCACAGGGAACTCTACTCAGTACTCGAATGACCTAATGGGAAAAGAATCTAAAAAAGAGCAGATATATGTGTGTATATATATATAACTGATTCACTTTGCTGTACGGCAGAAACTAACACAACATTGTAAATCAACTATACTCCAATAAAAATTTTTAAAGAAAACACCTCTTCTTTGGCCAGGAAATCAGTGAGTGTAAATGGCTGAAGAGGAAAGCATATTCTAGTTCTGAGCTTCGTTGTTTATCATAGGCACATTTTAAAAATATGTTTTTACTGAGGCACAATTTACATATGGTAAAATTCACCCTTTTGGGAATATAGCTCTGTGAGCTCTGACGAACACACGTAGTCACGTAACTGCTGCCACAGATGTAGAACATTTCTATCACCCCTAGAAATTCCCTCGTGTCTCTTTATAGTAGGTCCCTGCCCCACCTGCCTCTGGCAATTACCAATCTCTTTGCTGTCGCTATTGTTTCTAGGCACAATTTTGAAACCTGTTTTATTTATAATCTCTACCTCCTTTTCTGTTGTTCCTCTACAACCCTGTAGTCTCTGGTTTTATTGCACCACACGCAAATCTGCCTACTTACTGTCCCAGCACACCATCCTCCCACAAGGTCGAATTCTGACCTTTGTCAATGAGACAGAGATTGAGAATGGTGAACGGGAAAGAGGGCAGGAACCTGTTTCAGCGATCACCCTTCAGCCCCCTGCCTTGTATTTAGTGAATCTGTTTAGTTCTCCAGGTGAATTTCTGTTGGTTGGGATGCTGCGAGTTGTAACACAGGTGGAAATGAGAGTCGGTGCAGGGGATGAGTGTGCTTGACACTGACCTGTTCAATCAATGGGGATTTTGAAGGTCCAGAAGGAGCCAATCTGTTCATCTACCACCTGCCCCAGGAGTTTGGAGACCAGGACCTGCTGCAGATGTTCATGCCCTTTGGGAATGTCGTGTCTGCCAAGGTTTTCATAGACAAGCAGACAAACCTGAGCAAGTGCTTTGGTACGTTGGTGTTTCTTCTGGTGTCGGGAGAGCTAAGCACGTTCACCAGTTAGAAAGGGGGAGGAGGGGCTGAGAGCAGAGAAAGGGGGAGAAGGGGCTGATAGCAGGAGAGCTGCGTTTGAGTTTGTAGTTTAACTTAGCCTCTGGCAGGTTACATTGCCTCGTTTTGAGCCTCAGTGTTTTCATTTCTGTAGTGGGAATGATGATTTGTACCTACACTGTCACTCCAGAGGTAAAAATAATGTATGGAAGATGGCTTGGCCAAAAAAACTTTAAGGTACTGTGTAGATGTCAACTGCTGCTGTTAGGAACCTGATTTATTTCATGTGATATAATTTCAAGAATTCTTGTTCCTGCTGAGAAAAATTGGGATTTGAGACTAAGCTCATAAGGTATCTCTTGCATAAGGAAGATTGAGAATCTTCCTGCCTCGTTATGCCCCTCACCTAGGTTTCTGCTTGGACACACAGGTTTTGTAAGTTACGACAATCCTGTTTCGGCTCAAGCTGCCATCCAGTCCATGAACGGCTTTCAGATTGGCATGAAGCGGCTTAAAGTGCAGCTCAAACGTTCGAAGAATGACAGCAAGCCCTACTGAGCGTGCTCCCCTCTGAGACTGGAGTGAGAGGGTCTTCTGGTAAGTGGGGGAGGAGCACCCTTAATGATTCGAAGCCCTAAGGCTGTGTGTTGACAGCCCTGGACCCTGATCCCTGCCACTCTCGCAGGCACAGCTTGCCCTGAAGACTCGGCTACTGCCTTCTGTGGGAATTTCGCTTCGTACAGAGGACAAGTTTGTGCTTTGGTTTCCAGTGTTTTACTTTGGAGTTTAGGTGCCATATCCTGAGTTTTTTTTCTTTATTTAAAAGTTTGCTGTGTTTGTAACCAGTGTGTTGAGAAGGACCAACATCAAACTGCCCTGGGGGAGGAGGGGGAATGGAGAAACATTAAAAAAGAAGATCAGAATTTGCCCCAAACTACCCGAAGAGAGAGGACTGAGTGAAACAAAAAATTGACCCCCAGAATCTTCCTGAGCACGAGAGTGGGTGAAATGAGAACTGACATCAAGAGCTTTTGTGGGGTGGAGGAGGTGGGGTTGGCTTTGGAGAGTGAGAGTGACTTGACACCCAGCAGCCCCGGGAGCTGGAGGCTAAAACTCCTCCATAGCTGCCTTCTGTGGAAATACTGAGTTCTTGCCACCTATTTTTTAGATTCTTGTCTGGGATTTCTGCCCCTCTTTCCTAAGAAGGGGCTAACAATTCTCTGGAAATAAAGCACCTGTTAAATTAACCTGACATATGCAAAAAGCAGGGATATATCACCCATTACCAGCTTTCCCAGCCAGCCATTGGTGTTGGATTGGCCCTGCCCTCCTGCCTGGTGGCTGTTAGGAAGCAGCAGCCGGTCAAAGAGATTGTTTTTAGTTTATTTCAACACCAAACTATTAGACCGTGGCCATTTCTACCAGGTCCATTTAAAGAAGGCCTCTGGGGAAGACACTGTCTGGTCTCTTCTTTATAGTTGACCACAGCGAGGAATGTCTCTTCCATCCCCAGCCACAGGTTTCTCACGAGGGTAGATCCAAGAAGGGCTTACAGCATCTAGTTGAAGGGAGCACCTCTCCTGAGCAGAGTGATCAAAAGCCATCAAGCTGGGGGAGGAGGAGCCTGCTTCTTGGTGTACCTGAATCATAAGGTCCCTTTAAGCCAGTGCTGCGTTTGCCAGTGGCCAGCACTCAGTGCTTAAAAGGATTAAGAAATCCATGTTTGCCTCCTTGGTTGAGATGTCCCAGATGTAGTGTCAAAACGGAGGCAGGCCCCTCTTCTGCCCGCTCCAGCCCCATCTTCTGCTCTTGGCGACAGAGGAGACAACAGGACGTTTACAGCCTCCATATGGATTTAGTGTTCATTTACCTCAGCATCACCGTGTTCGTTTTTGTCCTCATGCTTACAATTAGCTCCCTGCTGCCTCCCACAGGTCTCACTGCAGCCCTTGCCTGTGACCCACACAGCCTCTGGGCTCTGCCTCTGCTCCCAGAAATGCTGCAGGGGTGGAGAACCAGAAGGGACACGCTGTTGGGAATGTGTACCTGGGCAGAGGTGGCCCTGTTAATATACGATCTTTAGCCAAGGCCAGGGGCTGGGTCCCTGGGATCTTAAACCTCACAAACATCAGTCCTGACCCCTAGCAGCAGAGGTGAGATTACAGGGGTTGGTTTGCTATTAAGTCAGATGGGGGCTCTCTCCTTGTCATGCTGTCCATTTGGGCCACAGACAAGGATTGACTGTCTTGCTGTTGTGCAGGTAGTTGGTGGTGTTGGATTATCCCATTGAAGCTGGGACAGCTGTTCCCTTCTCATAGTGATAACTTGGGTCTGTTGTCCTCTAAGAAACATGAAACGTACTTCTTAAGCTGAACCACGTAAACTTGAATTCCACGCACTGGGAGAAATGTGTCCTGTGTTTCAAGGATAAAACTGTTCCAAAGGCTTCCAGGGTCATGATGGGATTTTTTAAATAAATGCAAAAAATAAAAATAAAAAAGAAAAAAGACAACAAAAAAAGAAAAAAATGCTAGGTTGGGGAGGCGCTGTTCTGAATCCCAACCAGCTGGAACCAAGAATGTCGTTTCTATTTTTATAGAAGTTTTATACAGCTCCGGGGTGGAGAATATTTATTACCTAAATTATATCTCTGGAAAAGGCCAGGATTTTGTAGAATCCAGAATGTGATTGTTGTACACACAGGGTGCTGTGTATGATTGAAACTACTGACTTTCTGTGGCCGTTTGCAGCCCAGCTAATCTGCCAGAGGGGGAAGGAGTTAATGCTGTGAATTGGCGGAGGAGAGAGCTGTGCTCCCCAGGGTGCTGCCGGTGCTGTGATCGCTAACCTGTTCTGTCTTCCTCCTTGGCCACTGTGGGGTTTTCCAAAGCCCAGAACTCCACTCTTCTTCCCACTTTCTTCCCTTTCTCTCCCTCCTCCCCCAGTTCACTATTATTTGTACACAGATTTGCCCTGGGCTCCGGGACCTTATGAAACCCCTTCCCTATTGACATGAAAGGTAAAGGTGTAATCAGCCCACTTTGATACCACACTCTGAGGTTTCATACCTGCTTGTGGGTTCTTGTTTCTAAAAGAAGCGTGCACCTTAGCAGGGCCCTGGGCTGCCACAGCGGCCAGCTGGTGAGCCCAGGCACTTCCCTCTGTTCTCTTGTCCCCCGCCCAGCGAATTCCCACAGCAGTGCTGCCCTTGAGCACAGTTCTCTCCCTAGGCCAAAGATGGTTTTGTGAAGAAGCTGCTTCCCTACAAGTCTCATGGTGTTGAAAGCGTCAGCTCGGAGAGTGGAGACTCGCAGTCAAGTCTTAAGCAGCCCTTTTCTGTTGTGTGGGGGTCTCATGTGTATAAGTGTTTTCTGCTGTAGTTCTGTTTCTTACTTGGGTTTCATCATGAAAGTGATTTGCCTTGAATGCAGCCAGACACTGTCTCCTGGGTCCAACATGAGTGGCCAGGGCCTGCGTGGAAGCTAAGAGCTTGGATTTCCGGGAACAAAGGGCCATCCGCATAGGATTGAGGAGAAATCCTGGCCCTCTTCCCTAAAGAATTCTCCCCACCCCAGCCTGCAGCTTTGACTTTCTCCCTGAGTCTTGACCAGGGGTTGAGGGAGAGGCTGAGGCTCTGCTCCACCAGAGAGACCTTTTCGGATGTGTTTGGGCACTTCTGGGGAAATCCAAGCCTTAGGTTCCCTCTGTCTCTGGCAGTTGGATGTTTTCTTGGTGTCCTCCATGTCCTTTTTTGACTTTTCCCTGTGTCCATTGTTAGCATGTGCAAAAGTTCCCTGTCATTGCCCAGCCCCTGCCCCGCCCGCCTCCTCATTTCAGGGCTGTACAACAGTGAGTGTTCCTGTTCTCTCTCTCTTCGTTTGGATGTATTGCTCTGTGTAACTCAGTGGGTCTCCCTCTTTCTGGTTTGTTTTTTTTCTAGATTCCTGCCGTTTGTTCATCGTTGTGCCTAAAGCATGTCGATGTGGCGTCAAGTACATCGTCCAAATCCCTGTCTCTTCAGCTTCTCTGATGCTTGAACTCTCACCTTTGACCTTGTGTTGACCTTTGATGCTGACGTGTATTTTTATTATGTTTGTTTCTTTCTTTGTTTTTTCTTTTTTCTTTCCTTTTTTTTTTCTTTTGTGCTGCCAAATTGGTTTTGCTAGAACGACTGCTGAAGGGGAAATATTTAAACTTGCATTTGAATATAAAAAAATCTATTTTTCTAGAACTTCATAAGATAACCACTTGATTTTGTGATTCCAATTCTTTGTAATTGTCTTCAGAGCAGCCCTACTAGCACATACCGCGTGGTGTTTGTATTTCTGTGAACACACAGCCAGTCTGTTTCTAGGCTTTGTTTCTCTGTGTGCTTAGTTTTAAAGACAACTTTGAAGTAAACAATGAAATAAAAGATGTCACTAAAACCTTTGAGGCTCCTGAGCACATTTTGCTGATACAGTTTGTGGGGCTTGAGGAGACCGCATGTGTTCCCATTTTTGTTTTTCTGAGTTCTCAACTGCAGAAAACACCTGAACTCTTTTTCCTTTTTGACCACTGGCTGCAGTTTGGGCCGCAGCCAGCCCTTTTTCTTGTGTGGTTCTTCCCTGGAGCAACCCTGCCGGGAGTCTGCAGAGCCCTCTGGCCCCTTCCCCTCAGCCCTGCTGTGCCCACCTCCATGCTTCTTCCCACAGTCTCCACAGCAAAATGTGATGCTTTGATTTTTTTGTTTTTGTATTGTTTTTGTGTTTTTGTTTTGAATTTTTTCCTTTCCTACTAAGATTATGCCCAGAAAAAACAAGTTTTGCATGTTTCCTGCTGTTTCTTCACACCTTCGTATATATCACCTTCACCTCTCTGTTTTCTATAGTTTGTGCAGAAACTGACCGATTTAAAAGGGTTTCAAAGAAGCTGTTTTAAATTGATGTGGGGTTAATTTTTTTTTTCCAAGATTGTATTATTTTTATTTTGAAGTGGCAACTTTCTCCTCTATTGCCCTTAGAGCGTTTGCCTGTGCACTTAGACTGTCACCTCATATGGCCTCCGGGTCTCGGCGGGGCCTTCAGGAGGCCAGTTGCTCTGCTCAGAGGCGGGTGGGAAGGGGGTCCAGAGAGGCACAGGGGCAGAGGTAGAACTCAGAAGGCGGCTGTGGGTGGGCGAGAGGCTAGTAAGCACCCTCAGCGCCGAAGAAGGAGTGCGCTCTTAGCCACTCGCAGGAGGCCGTCTGCGCCCGAAGTGGCAGTACATCTGCAGCGCTTCTCCTAGGTGACAAGCACAATACTACAGTCTTCACACTGTTTACAGCCCTGGGCACCAGCCACCCCACACTGGCTCCTCACTGCAGCTCGGCTCTTGCTCAGCTAGTGGGGTGGGGGTTAGGGCGGGTTTGGTTTTGTTTTTGTTTTTGTTTTGTTTTGTTTTTTTTTAATTGGGTGAAGAGCCAAATAGCTACTGTCCCTGGGTGCCAGGCAAGCCAGTTCCTTGGTTCCCCGAGGGGAACTTGCCCTCCTCTCTTGTGGCACCATCCAGCCTCAGGGTCTTAGGGACTTGAGTAAGAATGTGAAGGGCAGAGGGAGAGGTCAGAGGAGATGAGAGGTCACACGATGGATCTGTGGAGGTACGAGGTTGCAGAGGGAGGAGTTTGGGATAGATCCCACCCAGGCCTAAGCTGCTGGTGGGTGAGAGAGCTGCGAAGTAGGATTTCCAGGGAAGGATGGAGAGGGGTAGCCAAGGGACTGGGGGGAGGGGGGTGGGAAGGTAGAAGCACTGTTAGCATCATCCATGCTGGAGTTGATAAAGGAAGGGATCTCGGCAGAGTTTCTGCTCTGGGACCTGGCAGGTTGCCTAGTATTAATTATGCTTGAAGCCACTCTTACTAGAAGGGAAGGGCGGCCAGGTGGAGACCCAGTGTATGGTAGGCTGCTTAATTTCTTCGAAGGGGTGATTGGATGGAAAGAGGCCAGGAACCCCAGCCTGAGCGAGACTGCCGTGCACCCCACAGTCTGACTGCACAGAGCTGCCTCTCTTGGCAGAAGGCGCTGAGGCTCCCCTTCCTGTGTATTCAGAACCCATGTTTGCCAATATATTTTGCTTTCAATTCCAAGAGGAGCTCTGGGAAAACCTGTGGATAAAACCAAATGCCAAACGTTGGACGTTGTTTCCTTTTCCTTTTCTCTCTGATTGTTTTAATTGTTCTGTGGTGGTTTTAATGGATTTGAGACCCTGGAGCGGCAGCTGCCTTTCTGATTTCCAGCTGCTTTTTGTGAATAATTTAAAAAGAAAAAAAAAAAGAAACTTTACATTTTGGAGACAAACCTGTGTGAGTTTTTTATTGGTACAAACGTTGTATTTAACACTAGGGGTTTTGTACAGTTTTTTGCCTTTTCTACTAGAAAACAATGTAAAGTGATTTCACAATGTGAAGAGAAAAAAATTGCCACTATGACCAAACGCACAGTCTGTTCTGCAGCAACAATGGGATTCAATCAACTCAAAGTCGTGATTCAGCCGTAGAAATGCTTTTTCTTTACCTTGTTTGAGCTTTTCCTTTCTTTCCTGTTTTGATTTGCAAAAGAAAATGTCTTTTTTGTGTGAACTTGTGTTGTACTATGTAGAAAATTATGAATTTTACTTTAATGGTTTTAAAAAAAAGGCAAGAAGAGCCCTTGTCGCTTTTCTGACCTGATCACAGAGTTTGTGTAGTGGATTAAAAAAGAAAAAAAATTGTTACCAGTTTCGAGCAAGGGAGTATGTGTCTAAAAGGAATCTCCTTCCTTTTCTGTGTGTTTTTCCTTTTGTCCCAATGGGGAACCTAAATCTGTTTTAATTGCACAGACACACGGACAAAAAGTCATTTTGTATCTGCCAAGTGTGGTACCTTCCTTTGTTTATTTGCTATTAAACTGTTTGAGAAGAACTGACGTTGTCTTCAGAGTTACTGATTGTTGGGGTAGGTGGCAGCCGGGGGCTGGAGGAATCGGCGGCACGCCTGAAGAAGGGGTGGGCACTCCGGAATTACCTGTTAACATGCAGTGGGGCCACCCCAGGCTCCCGAAAGAGAATTTCTTCCAGAAAACTGCCTTCTCTATCATCCTGCATTCTTCTCAGCATCCCCGCTAATAGGGAGGCGCTTTAAAGTTTTTTGGCAGCCTTCATTTTTGTGCTTCTGTTGCCAGTAGTGGCTGCCACCTTGCAGAGCTAGCCCAGACCTGTGAGTGCACGTCCCTTCCTGCGGTGGAGTTCCTGCACCTGGGGAGGCAGCCAGCGAACACTGAGGCCCAGAGCTTGGGGCTCTTCCTCTCTAGGTCTTCAGGACTCCAGACCAAAGTGCTGCAGCTCCTTTCCCCTCATTTGGACCTCAGAACAGGGTCACAGAAGGGCATTTCTAAGATTTCTTGGGTTTACAACTCAGTAATTCTAGGTCACTCTCTGAGTGAGGCCCATACTTGGGCCTCCTCAAACCTCTGTGAACTGCAGATTCAGTCAGCCCCTGGGCCAGGAGTCCCAGGCCCTCTGGCTGAATTATAAGTTTGTCTGCTCCTTACCTGCCACTGCCATCCTCATCCTCCGGGAGGCGAGTCTTTGTGAAGCTGGTGCCTGTCTAGGGGCATGCAACCAGCAATGGCCTGTGGGTGGGCCAGGCCTCAACCTTCTCATCAGAGTCGCTCTGTGTGGGGTGTGTCTGGAGTAGCATTTCCCAGTGGGGGTTGTACTGGGTACTAGCCCATGAAATGTTTATGCAGTAATTGTCCTAGCTAATGTTCATTGACTGTTCACCACCATCCTAGTGCTGTGGGAAACACTCGATACACATTATATGCTCTAGTCTTTATAACGCCCCTGGGAGGGAGCTACGGTTTTCATCCCCATTTAGCAGATGAGCAAACTGAGGTTAAAAGAAATTGGGTTGTGGAATCCCGTGGTGGTCCAGTGGTTAAGACTCCGTGCTTCCACTGCAGGGGGCACGGTTTGATCCCTCTGGTCAGGGAACTCAGATAATAACCTGCATGCTGCATGGCATGGCCAAATAAATAAAAATAATAAAAATACTTTATTTGAAAAAAAAAATCGGGTTGTTTAAAAAACAATCCCCCCCAAAAAAATAACTAAAGTTACTGTTTTTTTATGCCATAAGTTTATTTACAAACGTATCTAGTATGTTGAGTTCAACAGTTTGATCCTTTTTTCAAAGAGAGTGCACCTCTTAAAATGCTCCTCTTCATATCTGTCTCATGGATTCCCCGCCCCCCATCCCCACCCCCCCACCCAAGGGCTTGTGGGATCTTAGTCCCCGCACCAGGGATTGAGCCCCAGGCCCTCGGCGGTGAAAGCGCGGAGTCCTAACCACTGGACTGCCAGGGAATTCCCTCATGGATTATTTTTTAAGCAGTTGGTGTCTTACTATAAAGAAAGGTGCAGTAAATCGAGATCCAAAGTACAAATTCATCATAGCCAGTAACCGCCACTTGTCTTCCACTGAAAATGGCAAATTCTTCCCTGGACTCTCCTCTTAGTGGCTCCTACGGACCACAGAGGTTGTGAACCTCCAGATGCTCTATCCCAGGCGCAGAGACTGAAGGCAGAAGAAATGGCGGCAGCACACCAAGACCTCCTTCCCTCACGACCTTGTTCCCCTGTGTCCAAAGTTACTATTAGATTTCATTAAGTCTTTTTCCTACACACATTTTAAAAATAAGACTGGGATCAAACTAAAAAGAAATTGGGTTGCTCCTGGAAAGTGGTGTGCACTGAGAGTCAAACCAGGTCTGCCTGACTTCCAAGCCCTTTCTCTTAACTACTCCCAAGGAGAAGTAACTCCGTAAAAGCAAATCAGTGTGCTTTAGTTAACCTACACAGTCTCATCACACACGGTTTGCATGCTGTCCTCTAGGCTCTAGGGAAGGGAGCCTACAGCTCTGTGGCTCCCTCGTTGGTGCATCGTTTCAGCTTTGTCCTCAGAGTGACTGTCTCGGTGCTAAAGGGGTAACTCAGTGCTCCAAGTTGTTATAGTGCTCCTGCAAGGTGCCACTTCCCGTGAGGACTGGAGTGCTTCTTAAACGTCACTCCTGCCACACAGTTCTTTCCTAGATCTGTTGCCACCGAAGCTGTTCTTTACCTCGTGTTTATTTTATTTTTTTTGCATTGTGGTAAAAATAAATATAGCAATTTTCTATTTTAACCATTTTTAAGTAAACAGTTCAGTGACATTTAGTACATTCGGTGTTATACAACCATCACCACCTAATATTTTAAATCAACTTGAAATCCACCTTTTATAATTTCACCTCATTCTGACCATTAGTATTTGTGAAGTTACAAGTTTGGTGTCCTAATTGTAAAATACACATTATTTAAAAATACACATTGGGGCTTCCCTGGTGGCACAGTGGTTTAGAATCCGCCTGCCAATGCGGGGGACACAGGTTCGAGCCCTGGTCTGGGAAGATCCCACATGCCCGCGGAGCAACTGGGCCTGTGTGCCACAACTACTGAGCCCGCGTGCCACAACTAGTGAAGCCCACATGCCTAGAGCCCGTGCTCTGCAACAAGAGAAGCCACCACAATGAGAAGCCCACGCACCACAACGAAGAGTAGACCCTGCTCACTGCAGCTAGAGAAATCCCATGCACAGCAACGAAGACCCAACTCAGCCAAAGATAGATAAATAAACATTTTAAAAATGTAAAATAAAATACACATTAAGGGACTGCCCTGACAGTCCAGTGGTTAAGACTCCACGCTTCCACTGCAGGGGGCACGGGTTCGATCCCTGGTTGGGCAACTAAGATCCTGCATGCCTAGCGGTGCAGCCAAAATAAAATAAAATACACATTAAGCTACATAACCAGTATGTATAAAATGTCCATGGGGTGGCTTCTCAAAGAGATCTGTTTCACACTTCGGGGAATTGGGTCAGGGTGGAGAGTCAGGGGCTTCCCCATGGACTCCCTTCCCGTACCTGTTTCCTCTGTGAGTAGAGGGTGGTTGAACCAGAGGTTGTCTCCCACTTAGCACAGATGTTCTGTAACTCACGATTGAGGTGGTAGATCTTCGTCTTAGGACTCCTGTATTCCTGAGATAGAACTTGATATAAAAATAGAATGAGGACTTCCCTGGGGGTCCAGCGGTTAAGACTGCGCTTCCAGTGCCAGGGACGCAGGCTTGATCCCTGGTCAGGGAGCTAAAATCCCACATGCTGTGTGGTGCGGCCAGAAAAAAAAAAAAAAGGATGTTAAGTATAATTTGAATATCTTCCAGTTTAACATCATACTTAAAGGCTGTTGTTTCTCTTTAAAATTTACCAAAAAAAGGGACTATGCCAAAGGTACTATTTTTAACCTCAGAATTTAGACTTGTGCATCTTTATAATCATGTATCTGTGTCTTAAACTATTTCTTCTAAAAACCCACATGCAGTCACCTTTTATCTTTGAATAGATTCCTTAGGCACCTAATTGCCACACTCCTGGTTCCCGGCTTACTGGCTTTCCCGGTCAGTACATGGCCTCCCTAACTCTCCCAGGTACTTTACATGCTGTGCTCACCTGAGCATCTCAGTCCCTGATGAAGAAAAGCCATCAGGAAGGAAATGAAAGAGCAAGTTTGTTCCTTCACCTCTGGGAATGTCAAACTAATGTCTGATAACATTGTCCTTCCAGGAGGGATCATAGATGGCTTTTTTTTGCACCTTCTGCCTTTTTCAAGCTCTTTCCTTCTCTCTGGGGAGTCCTTTCTAACACTCCCCACCCCGCCGCTGCCACCATCTGGTGTTTAATTTCTTCTGCATACATTGGCTTTCTCTTTACTGGTAAAGGCTCCAGCTGTTGAGAGGACTGTTGTTCTTTTCAATCAAAGTCAGATCTTGGGATGGGGAAATGAACACATTTCAGCCGGGAACGGCTGTCCCGACACTCCTGCAGCCAAGTCTATAGGACCTTGGCCCTGCTTCCCTCCCCACACCCCCATCCCCCCAGGCAGGGTCCCAGTGACCTGAGGCCTCCTGAAGTTTTGGGTGTTTTTATACTGTCTGGTTGAGGTATAATTCACACACTATACAATTTACCCACTTAAAGCATCCAGGTCTGGTGTGGGTTTTTTTGGTTTTTTGTGGGGGTTTTTTGCGGTACGCGGGCCTCTCACTGCTGTGGCCTCTCCTGTTGCGGAGCACAGGCTCCGGACGCGCAGGCTCAGCGGCCATGGCTCACGGGCCCAGCCGCTCCGCGGCATGTGGGATCCTCCCAGACCAGGGCACGAACCCGTGTCCCTTGCATCGGCAGGCGGACCCCCAACCACTGCGCCACCAGGAAGCCCAGAGAGTTGGATTTTAACCCAGGTCACCCTGACTCCTGCAGAGCATATTCCTCTGGGAGTGAATGGTGGACCTTGGGGGTCCTGGTTTAAATTCCACCTTTAGACTGGAGCTTCATGAAGGCGGGGGCCATGTAAGTATTGTTCTTCACAGGAGCCTTAGGGGCTGGTAGATAATAATCATCAAGGAGACGTTTAATGAGTGAGTAAATGAACAAATAAATATCAAAAGATGACAGTTGCTTTTGTCCAAGAGCTTCCGGACATGCTTTTTTCCCCCAACTACATTACATTCGAGTTTTATTTAGAAATTTCCATCCACTCCAGAAAGAAAGGGAATAACTTATTTTCACACCTGTTTATAGATTACTAGCTACCAGCCAGTACCCAGATTCTCTGTAGGCCCTCAGTGGCTGTGAAACAAATGATGGCCAAGTCCGTTAGAGCCACTTTACAAGAATTCTGCTAATACAACTTCCTGCCCCGTGAGGAAATTGGTGGAGGGGAACCTACGTGTGGTCCTCCAGCCCTGAGAGTGCCACCAGCCTGGTCATTCCTGAAGTGGAGAGTGCCCAGAGCCTGGGGCTTTCATGACACAATGGCTTTTATTTTTTTAAGTTATTTTAAGGTTTGAGGGTTTTTTTTTTTTTCCCAAAGCATAATGTTATAGACGAGGACTTGGCGTGTGGTGGGAAAAGCTTGTGTTTAGGAGTCTTAATCTGATTATAATACCAGCTGTGTGACCTTGGGCAGGTGACTTGATTCAGCCTCAGATTCCTCACCTGCCAAATGGAAATGAAAACACCCACCCAGCAGGGCTGGGAAGATGAGAGAGTGTCCCCAACGTTTAGCACACTGCCACCCTTGGCAGACATGCTCATTCAAGGCACTAACGACCCTAAGTACATCAGAGTTAACAGTGAGTGTTTCCCCATCCCATAGCCCATTGATAACTGTCAAACAGATGGGGGAGTACGCTTCCAGAATTTCTCTCTATATACAAAAATATGTACACATATAATGATGTTTGCTAATAAAAATGAGATCATGCCTTAATGTACAGAATGTTTGCATTTTTTTTCAGTTACTTTGTCACGGGCACCCTTCCATCTGGACATGTACACTGGAATCTTACCATTTTCACTTTTAGAGACTACCTAGCATTTCATGGTTTCTAAACGACTGTCCTATTGGACACAGGTTATTTCTAGATTTTTCACTATTATAAACTGTAAGAGCCCATTCAAGGAAGGTTCAGGAGGTCCATTAGAGGGGCATTAGTGCAACATCTTGTTTTCAAAGCAAGTTCTTATTTTATCGTCTCATTTGGTTTTCACAGAAATTTTGACAGAAAGGTAAAGCTCCGTTTACAACTAGGAAAATGAATTTGTCGAGAGGGACAGATATCCCAAGGATCCCGCTAATCGTGGCAGAAGGGGCCTGGGACTGTCCCCTCCAATTACATTTGTTGTGCAGGGGCTATAAATGCAGGGGCCTGCAGGGGCCAGGCAGGGGAGGCAAGCCTGCGAAAGGAGGCCAATCTAAAATGACAAGTGACAGTTGGCTCAGTGTCAAGGCAAGAATAGCAAGAGGTGGGGACTGTGGGCGAACGAGAGACATTCTTGGTCTCTTGAGACCAGACACCAACCACTTGACTGGTTGACATGCAGACTCATGGGCCCGGGGATTGCCTGAGCTTCCAGTCTTCAACAGAAGCAGGAAATGCTGATTCTTATATGAAATCTCCCAGATAACAAGTGTAGCCAACCAACGTGGAAATCTTCAGCCCTTGAATGCCAGATTGTGAGCCGTGCTTCAGGCCCAAACTTCATTTTCTACTTTCGATTATAAAACGGGAATCTGAAGTGTACCAGGCCGCGTAGCTGGTACCTGACACAGCGGGCACTTGGAACAAGCCCCCAGGCTCCTGCTGTCCCGTCGCCCTGTGAGGTTAAGTGGTCCAGAAGAGACTCATTTTGTGACTCGCCCTCCCGATTCTGGGGGCCTTTTGTCAGCCTTCGTTGCTGGGCTTCGGTGAGCAAGGCCTGATTCCGTTCACCTTTTCCTTAGCCTTCTTTGTATACATTTCTTCTGCTCACCCAGGCCAGAGCCTTGGACAGCATTCCCAGTGGGCTTGGGTGTGTCCGATGAAAATCACTGTGATTCCTGAAGACAGCTGTCCAGTTCCCCTTCACTTTTCTCCCTCTCCTCTTTTCCGGGACAGTATCATGGTTGAGAGTAGGACCACTAGAGTCACACTGCTTGGGTTCAGTCCCTGTTCTGTCTCTAGGTCGCAGTGTGTTCTTGGGCAGGTCGCTTTACCTCTGTGTGTCTCCCAGTTATCTGTAAACTGGAAGAAATGCTCAGCTTAGGAAATGTTAGTTGTTACACTTCTGTTGGTTTCCTCTCACTTTGCCAGGGGCTGTGCAGGTGCTGGTGGTACAAAGACCACACCCTTGCCCTAAAGGAGCATGACCTTGACCTAACTGTGTGCAGTGGTCAGCAAATTGCTGACTCTGGGGCAGAGGAAACTGTCAAGCTTTTGAGTTTTGCAATCATTCGCGTTCCCAGGTACCCGTAAGGCTGTGGTTCCAGATTCCTTTGGGATGCTGAGGCAAACTGCCCACCTCCCTTCCCTCCTGTCAAAGACTCGACTCGAACTCGTGGCTGGACTATATCTGGTCTACAAATGGGAGAGAATCTGCTGGCTCTTCAGCACTTGCCCTGTGTGCCCAGCTTCCTTCCCCTCTGGAGGTTAACTTCAACCCAGGACCCACCTTCCCAGCTGAGAGGAAGATCCCAGCCAACTCTCCTGTGCCAGTGGCTCCCCGACTCTCCCCCGCTTTCCCAGCTTCCTGTGGTCCCGGTTCAAGAGCACTTCCCCTGGGGCGTCCCGGTATCCTTGTCGAGTCCCAAGGGCCCCTCCTCCATCCCCTCGACCTATGCTGAGCAGGCACCCCCGCCCCACTCCCAGATTGCCCCACTCTGGACCCATTTTGCTCGCAGTAAACAGGAAGTCACCTCTGCCTCTACTCAGTTTCCCCAGGACGAGGCAGACATGGCAGATCGGCTGTAAGCCTGGAGTGGTTGCTTTAAATTTCAAAATTAAACTTTCACTTCTCCCCTTTTTTTCCCCCATTAATTTAACATATTTATTGAGTGGCCAGTGTGTGCCAGGTCTTGCTCTGGAGACATAGTCAGTGATGAATGAGATGAAGTCCCTGCCCACACATCTGAGTGGGGGAAACAGACACTAAGCCAATAACCTCATTAATGAATATGGTAAATCTTGTATCAGAATGGAATGTAATTCTCTATGAGTGTAATAATAAGCTGATCCACCTCAACTAGGACTTAACTGGGCAGAATGTCAGGGTAGGGACCACGAGGGGCAAAGGCCCTGGGGCAAACAGGTTGGCAGTTCCTCACAAGTTGAACACAGAGTTACCTATGACCCAGCAATGACCCACTGACCCATATATACCTATGACCCACTCCTAGGTATATACCCAAGACATATGAAAACATGTGTCCACGTGAAAACTTGTACATGAATGTTTATAGCATCCTTATTCATAATAACCAAAAAGGGAAACAACCCAAATGTCCATTGACTAATGAATGGATAAACAAAATGGTGTATTGAATACTATTCAATGAATAGTACAATGAATACTATTCAGCCATAAAAAGGAATGAAGTTCTGATTCATGCTACAATATAGATGAACCTTAAAAACATTATGCTGAGTGAAAGAAGCCAGTCACAAAAGGCCATATGTTGTATGATTCCATTTATATGAAATGTCCAGAATAGACAAGTCCATAGAAAGTAGATTGTGGTTGCAGAGGTTGTATTCGTTTGCTCAGGCTACTGTGCAACAGACTGGAGGGCTTAAACAATAGAAACTTATTTTCTCACAGTTCTGGAGGCCGGAAGTCAGAGATCAGGGTGTTAAAAGGGTGGGTTTCATTCTGAGGCCTCTCTCCTTGGCTCGTTGATGACCCTCTTTTTCCTCCTCTGTGTGTCTATGTCCTGATCTCTTCTTATGACACTAGTCATATTGGATCAGGGCCCCCTCTAATGACCTCATTTTACCTTTTTAGAGATGGTGTCTCCAGGAAATTCCCTGGCGGTCCAGTGGTTAGGACTCCGTGCTCTCACTGCAGAGGGCCCGGGTTCGATCCCTGGTCAGGGAACTAAAATCCCACAAGCCAGGTGGCACAGCCAAAAAAAAGATGGTGTCTCCAATAAGGCACATTCCGAGGTTGGGGGGTGCGGTCTACATATCAACACCAACATATGAACGGGGGCACAATTTAGCACCCCATAACACGAAGGAATGGGGGGTGACTGCTAATGAGCACAGGACTTCTTTTCAGGGTGATGAAAATGTTCTGATATTAGAAATTTGTGCTGATCAATGCACAAATTTGTGAATACAGGCACACCTCGAAAATACTGCAGGTTTGGTCCGGGACCACCACAGTAAAGCGAACATCACAATAAAGCAAGTCACATGAAGTTTTTGGTTTTCCAGTGCATATAAAAGTTACGTCTGTGCTATATTGTAGTCTATTAAGTGTGCAATAGCATTATGTCTAAAAACACAATGTTCAGACCTAAACTAAAAAATCTTTTATTGCTAAAAATGCTAACCATCCTCTGAGCCTTCAGTGAGTCATAGTAGTAACATCAAAGATCACTGATTACACCTCACCATAAGAAACATAATAATAATGAAAGAGCTTGACATATTATGAGAATTGCCAAAAGAGAATAGACAAAATGTGACACAGAGACAAGAAGTGAGCATATGTTGTTGGAAAAACGGTGCCGATAGACTTGCTTGACGCTGGTTTGCCACAAATCTTCAATTTGTGAAAAACGAAATATCTGCAAAGTGCAATAAAACACGATATGCTTGTATACTAAAAGCCAGTGTCCACTCTGAAAGGACAAATTTGCCCTGGGGCAAGAAGGAGTCTGGTTTGCAGAGAGGGAAGAGAAAGATGGGGTGAGTCGAGCTGATGGAGATGGCAGGAGCCTCTCTCAACCCCATGAGCCCCAGTACTTCACTGGTCTGCTCCCTATACAAGACTTTGCCCTTCTCCACTGCGTCTGACATTAAAACTCATTGTAAGGGACCCTTTCAAACTGGGACTGGGATTGGAATTGGGTATCTTTTAAACCTTCAAAGGGCAACTTCTGTTCCTCATGGGCAGTTTGCCATGGAGCATACGGACGCAGCTCTAGATAACCTCTTGCTTATTGTCACATAGTGTTTCCTGTGTGTCAGGCAGGCACTGTTCTAAGTCCTTGTCAATTACTAAGTCATTTAGTTCCAGCAGACCAGTAAAGGGACTTCCCTGCAGTCCAGTGGTTAAGACTTCGCCTTCCAATGCAGGGGGTATGGGTTCGATCCCTGGTCAGGGAGCTAAGGTCCCACATGGCTCGTGGGCAAAAAGCCAAAACATAAAACAGAAGCAATATTGTAACAAATTCAATAAAGACTTTAAAGAATGGTCCACATCAAAAAGAAAGAAATCTTAAAAAAAAAAAAATCCAGTAAAGTAGGAACCATTATTCTCCTGCCCAAAGTCACGCTGCCCATGCAGATAATAAACGGCGGAGTCAGAATTCAGACCCTGGCAGCCTGGCTCCAGGGTCCACGCTGTTACCCACCCCACCGTGGGGCTCATAGCAAGCCTGTGGGTTAGGGCTTGTTAGCCTATTGCAGCCTCAATTTACAGATGAGGAAACTGAGGCCCAGAGAGGTGAACGACTTTTGACTGGGGTCGGACTGTGAGTTAGGACATGTTGGGATGGTGTGGGCACGTGCACGGGTAAGGGACCTCAGCGCCCAGTGACTCACAGGAACAGATCCTGGGGTCGGTGGGTCTGGGGGGAAGGTTGTGATGGGGAGAGGCCCCAGCCTCCCTGCTGCGGGTGTGCCCAGCCTCATCCCTGCTTCTTCCAGCTCTCAGCCCACCCCTGGGGGCGGCTCCTTGGCAAGGCTGCGGGGAGGGCCTGCCCAGCCAGGAGGCTCAGGGCCAGTGTCAGAGGTGCTGAAGAGACGCCCAAGGGGATGGCTGGGGGGGCAGGCACCTTCCTCCCAGCTCGGGGGTGGGTGTGGCAGAGGCCCCGCGTGACCTTGTGGCTGACATTCCTTGGCGGCCACGTGGCCCCAACTGGCAGGGACAGCTGCGGACAGCGACGGACCAGCTTTGTTCGCAGGGTGGCGCCTGCTCTCCATCCAGGCCCTGCTCCTTCTGGGGGCTCGGTGGGCAGCTGGCGCTCTGCGGCCCCCTCCATGAGTGTCTAGAGGCACGGAGCCACCAGCGTCTCTCTGGAGGGGGCTCGCGGCGCTGGGAGGATGGGGCAGGACCAGACGAAGCAGCAGATCGCGAAGGGGCTCCAGCTGTACCAGTCTAACCAGACAGAGAAGGCGCTGCAGGTGTGGATGAAGGTGCTGGAGAAGAGCTCGGACCTCGTGGGGCGTTTCCGCGTGCTGGGCTGCCTGGTCACGGCCCACTCGGAGATGGGCCGCTATAAGGAGATGCTGAAGGTGGGAGCGCCACGGCCGGGCTGGGAGGGCGGGGCTGGGGCGAGATTTCTCCCAGGCCTCCCAGCCCCCCTCCCGCCTCCTCAGGCTCCCCTGTATCCCACAGGCTAGTGGCTGGGGCCTGAGGCTCTGAATCCACTGGGTCTTGGCTTTGGATTTGGGCCTGTGGCCTTGATCTCTGGTGTCTGAAGCTCTGAGACTGAGGTTCTCAGCCTCAGGGTTTGGGGAACTGAAGGCCAGGTCTCAGAGTCGAGGTTCCAGCCTTCCTGTTTGGGGTTCTGAGTATGAGCCTAGGGGGCGCTGGCTCCAGGTTTGAGGCTGCGGATGGGTGGGTGGTGGAGACTGCAGACCTAGGCTCAGGATGGAGAGGTGGAAGCTGTGGCTCTGGGTTTGGGAGGTGGAGGCTCCTGGGCTGCAGCTTCTGGGGCTTCTGGGACTGGGGAGCAGGGAGCACATCTGAGGCCGGGGGTGGACGCTCTGGGCCTGAGGCTTTGGGCTGTGAGGCTTGGAGGGACGGAGGCTCGGGTCCCAGGCTCAGGGTCCAGGCTGACGCTCCCGGCCTGCCACCCTGGCGGGCAGTTTGCTGTGGTACAGATCGACACGGCTCGGGAGCTGGAGGATGCCGACTTCCTCCTGGAGAGCTACCTGAACCTGGCGCGCAGCAACGAGAAGCTGTGCGAGTTTCACAAGACCATCTCCTACTGCAAGACCTGCCTTGGCCTGCCCGGCACCCGGGCAGCCACCCAGCTCGGAGGCCAGGTCAGCCTGAGCATGGGCAACGCCTTCCTGGGCCTCAGCCTCTTCCAGAAGGCCCTGGAGAGCTTCGAGAAGGCCCTGCGCTATGCCCACAACAACGATGACACCATGCTCGAGTGCCGTGTCTGTTGCAGCCTGGGCAGCTTCTACGCCCAGGTCAAGGTGGGCCCGGCCCCCAGGGAGGGCGGTAGAGTCTCGGGCTCCCTGAGAGTCTCCCGTGAGCCACGCTCCCTGTTGCATCACCTCATTCAGTCCTCCCATTTAGGTAGCGATGAGGCAGACGAAAGCCTGGGAGGGAAAAGACAGCCAGGAAGTAAAGACATGGCCAGGCAGGGCAGAGCCAGAATTCAAGCCTTGATCTGTCTGACCTCCTGGGGGAATGGGAAGCTCCTATGTGAGGACAGGCCGTGAACCTGTACTACCACGTGTTTGCTGTGTGATCTTGGGCAAGTCACCTCTCCTCTCTGAACCTATGAAATGAAGGAGAATGAAACCCACTTTACAGCGTGGTTGTAAGGATTCATTCATCAAATATGTACTGAGCATCTATGATATCCCAGACACTGTTGGCCTAGGGTGCCACAGTGAAAACAACAGCCAAGTCCATGGGTTCATGAACCTTGCATTCTAGCTGGGGGAAAGAGACAAATAAATGCAATCAGCAAATCAAGTATACAGCATGGTGGAAAGCGCCTAGGAAAAAGGCGAGCAGGGAAAGGGCGTTAGAAGTGCTGAGGATGAGGTGTTGCAATTTCAAACAGGGTGGTTGGAAGGCCTTGTAGAGGTGATGTCTGATGTCTTGGAAGAAATGAGAGGGTGAACCATGCAGAAATATGGCAAAAGAATGAAAAAGAGGGAACAGTTAAAGCACAGCTCTGCCCTTGGGGGACCTTACCCAGTATGTTCAAGGAAGGCTGGAGGCCAGCAGCATGTGTGTGAGAAGAAGGTAGGCGGTGGTGGAGTCAGAGAGGTAAGGGGGAAGGGAGATGGCAGATTGAGAAGAAACTGATGGGGTCAATGACCTCAGACTTTTGGTCCTGAGCATTTGCTCTCTTTCCCCCTAGGCATCTAGGCCCATGGGGGATGTTAGTGCCTGGCACATAGTAGATGCTTAAAAAATCCTGGAGAGTGTAAATGCTGATGGATCAGAGGTGGAAGTATGAGGAAGTGAGAGTCATCCACGACCACACTGAGGATTTTGTTTTCAGCAACCAGATGTATGGGGAAGCCATTCAGTGAGATGCAATAGGATTGGAGAGGGATAGGGGTGTTTTATAACCTTTTTTATTATGAAGAAAATTAACCATGCAGGAAAGCAGAATAATATAATGAATCTCCATATACCCACTACTTAGATTTAACAATTATTAATATTTTGCCATATTTGACTTACATATTTTTCACTGAAGTGTTGTGATACAAAATTATAGACATCATGATTATTTTTTTTTTTTTTGGTGGTACGCGGGCCTCTCACTGTTGTGGCCTCTCCCGTTGCAGAGCACAGGCTCCGGATGCACAGGCTCACAGGCCCAGCCACTCCGTGGCTTGTGGGATCTTCCCAGACCAGGGCACGAGCCCGCGTCCCCTGCATCGGCAGGCAGACTCTCAACCACTGCGCCACCAGGGAAGCCCCATCATGATATTTTACCCCGAAGTAATTCTGTATGCATTTCTGAAAAAAAAAAAAAAGAAAGAAAGACCATTTTTTGATATAAGGACACTTTCTTACATAATCACAATACTATTTATCACACACACCATATTGAACAATTATCTCTTAAATTTCTCTACTTATCCTGAAAATATGCCTTTATCCTCGGCTTGTTTGAATTGGAATACAAACAAGAACCACACATTGCAGTGGTTATTATGTCTCCCGAGTCTCTTTCTATAGAGAATTCCTACCCTTCTCTTTATTTCCCATGGTTTATTGAGGAAGCCGGATTAATTGCCTTGTAGAATGTTCCATCTCATTGTCTCATTGCTTCCTCAAGGAGTCATGTAAGTTGTTTCTTTGTCTCCATGACTCTCTATGAACTCGAACTTACATAATGACTTGGTAAGATTTAGGTCACGCATTTTTGGTGAGAATACTATACAAGCGAGGCTGCGTGCTTCATATCACATCATATCGGTAGTTAAGGGAGTGACCACCTGATCCCACTGTTTTCATCCTTGCTGTCTTCCTTTCACGACCAGTAGGTTAACTTGCGGGGTGACACTTTGGCTGTGAATATTAAGTTCTGCAACAACATTTTCCGTAATGGTTTGAGCATCCATTGATGTTTGTTGCCTGAATCAATTCTTTCATTTCAACTCTCAGGAAACGGTGATTTCCAAGTTCTATCATGCCTTCTGCAATTATTAGCTGGGATTTTTCTATAAGGGAGAACTTTCCCTCTTTAACTGGAGCTAGTTGATTACGCTGAAATACAGTTCCTTAAGGAAAGGCAGAATAAATACTTTTTCCCTTTCCTTTAATTACCACTTTCCAGAATAATGAGTTGATGTGATAGTTGCCTTCAATGATCACACTTACTTGTTTCGCTTCCTCGTTTTGTAGTATCGTTGTGAAATCATGGATTTAAAAAAATATTCAGTACTCGTCAGTCAGTTGCAATCATTGCTCCTTTTGATGCTCGTATTATCTTAATTTTAGTCAGTGGAATTCTCTTCGGTATGGCTACTGTGTCCTTTTGACGAGACTTCATTTAGTCTTTGAAAGAAAGCATTCTTGTTTTCTGGCACAATAGCCTGTCCCACACTCGTTTTGTATACTGTCGTCCCTCGGTATCTGCGGAGGATTGGTTCCAGGATCCCCCAGGACACCCAAATCCGGGAGTGCTCAAGTCTCTTATATAAAATGGTGTAGTATTTGCATAAAATCTACATACATTCCCTCCACCCCATACTTTAACTCATCTCTAGATTACTTATAATAATACCTAATACAATGTAAATGCTATGTAAATATAAACTGGTGTGTGGCAAATTCAAGTTTTGCTTTTTTGGAACTTTCTGGATTTTTCCCCCCAATATTTTCAACCCTCGGTTGGTTGAATTCAAGGATGTGGAACCCTTGAATCCAGAGGGCCCACTCTATTTCCTGCTCCAAACCTGGAGCCAGCCATTCCTCCGGGTCCTTTTTTAGTAGGAAATGGTATTTAAAGACCAAACGTGGGCTCTCAGGTTGCTCGCGGCTACTGGGTTGTTGTTGCTACTAAATCTCTTCTGTTGTGAGGACAACTGGACTTTATACTGATATTTCCAATTCAAATCCAATGTTTCAGGATTTTCCTTAATTTATTTCAGACTTGATTCTCTTTTCTCTTAGACTGAAAATCTTGGTTTCTAAATATTTACTTTATCCTACAAAGTACATAAAAGAATTTCAAAAGACAATACCAATATTGTCTTACTCAAAAAAAAAAAAATGACGAATGAGGTTTGATTTCTTTGCCATTCTTTTGTCTTTATAATATATCCCACTATGACTGAACTGTTCAAGTATATATTTTAAGGTCCTTTGAAATAATAACTTTTCTGTATGGCTATATTAATATATAACATATATAATATATTAATATATATTATAAAACAATCGTAATATACTATGATAGAATATTATAATATACCTTGATTGTATTATAATATATACTTATGATTAGAATTGATTATAATATTAATATAATGATATACATTAAGGTCATTTGTTTCCATTTTCTATTTTTAGGGTTTTTAAAATTAAATTTAATATTTTAAAGTCTGTAAAACATTTACATGGCTTCAAGTTAAAAAGTACATAGTAGGGACTTCCCTGGTGGTCCAGGTGAGACTCCGTGCTCCCAATGCGGGGGCCCCCAGGTTCGAGCCCTGGTCGGGGAGCTAGATCCCGCATGCGTGCCGCAACCGGGAGTCTGCAAGCCCCAACGAGGATCCCGCGTGCCACAGCTAAGACCCGGTGCAGCCAAAAATAAATAAATAAATAATAAATTAATAAAAAGTACATAGTACAAATTAAGTATGTTAGGAACAGGTTTTTATTGGGGTTACCGAGAGTTCTCTTTTGGTCATATTAACTTGTTAGATATTAAATAAAAATTCAAATAGGTTTTCTACAAGGAAGAACAGAGAAGTGGGGCTGTAGCTAAATGGGACATGAGGTCAAAGAAGGTTATTTGATTTTTTTGTTTTGTTTTGTTTTTCAAATGAGGTAAGAAATGCCAGGCTATGATTTTACATTGATAGGAATGATTCAGTAGAAAGAGACTGGGGAGGGGGTTCCAGAGCCCACATGGAGGGGGTCATATTTAATTTGATAGGAGCAGGGAGTAGCAGGAAAGGAGGCAGTGTGGGAACAGATCTGGTGGGTTTGACGGATAAGGTGGATAAGGGAGCTCCTCTCTGATTTTCTTCTCTTTTTTTAAAAATAGTTATTTATTTGTTTATTTTTGGCTGCGTTGGGTCTTTGTTGCTGCGCGCGGGCTTTCTCTAGTTACAGCGAGCGGGGGCTACTCTTCGCTGCGGTGCACGGGCTTCTCATTGCTGTAGCTTCTCTTGTTGTGGAGCACGGGCTCTAGGCGCACAGGCTTCAGTAGTTGTGGTGCACAGGCTAAGTAGTTGTGGCATGCGGGCTCAGTAGTTGTGGCTCGCAGGCTCTGGAGCGCAGGCTCAGTAGTTGTGGTGCACGGGCTTAGTTGCTCTGCGACATGTGGGATCTTCCTGGACCAGGGCCCCTGCATTGGCAGGCGGATTCTTAACCACTGCGCCACCAGGGAAGTCCCTCTTCTGTTTTCTTAATGGTGCATGCATAAGGTGAGCTCATGTGCTAATAATGGACAGGTTGAGAAGACATTTGGAAGTCTGAGGAGAAAGAAAGGTGAGAGGATGATTTCTTTGCCTCAGTGAGTCTGTCCCAATGTTTTTTGAGCTGACTGTGCTGGCAGTCACCGAACATTCAGTGATGACTGGGTGCCAGGGGGCAAACTCCAGTGGGGTTGGAGTGGGCTCTGATATCCCCACCACCACCCTTCTGTGTGTCTCTGAAGCCGAGGGGCCCAACTGGGACTGGGTGAGAGGAGAAGCCAACTGTATTTTCTTCCTTCTCATTCATTCGTTCATTCATTCATTCAATAAATGCTTTAGGCTAAGTGCCAGGAACTGTGCTAGGCTCTTGCCATACATTGGCAAACCAGATGAAAACCCCTGTGTTCATGGAGCCCACACCTGTGCACTGGCTGTGGCCTCTGTCTGGATCCCTCTTTCCCTGGACACCAGAATGAATGCATGAATGAATGAACACGCGGTGGAGCGTTCCACTTGGGGCAGCTCCTGCCATTCAGTGTGCCCCCTCCCAGCCCACCCCCTCCCTGTGTCCCCTGCAGGACTACGAGAAAGCCCTGTTCTTCCCCTGCAAGGCTGCAGAGCTCGTCAACGACTATGGCAAAGGCTGGAGCCTCAAGTACCGGGCCATGAGCCAGTACCACATGGCTGTGGCGTATCGCCTGCTGGGCCACCTGGGCAGTGCCATGGAGTGCTGTGAGGTGGGGCAGCAGGGAATGGGGGCAGTTAGAGGGTGGTAGTGTAGGCAGGGTCTGGGCCCAGTGCCTCTTCCTGCCAACTCAGCCCACTGAGGCCCCCAAGCCTTGCCCCTGGCCCCTCCTCTCTACAGCTGAGCCCCTGAAGGATGTGTTTGCTCCCCAGTCCCCCTGCCCCAAACCTCATTCCCTTCTAGTCTGTTTTCAGGGGAGAGCACTTCCTTCTGCCCCCCAACCCCTGCCAAAAAAAGTGCCCTTATGGGGCACTTTAAGTAGGAAGAGAGCCAGTCTCTGGAGTTCCACTGACCTGGGTTCGAATCCCAACTTTGCCACTTAATAACCTGGTGACCTTGGTCAAGTCACTTCTGTTCTCAGAGCCTCAGTTTCCAGTGCTGTCAGACCTCAGTGGTTCAGTGCATGGGCCTCAGCACCATGAAAGGTGTATTGGGCTCTGAGGATGTTGGTGACCCTGGACTGCCCATCAGAGGGGCCCAATGGGTGAAGGCACCCCAGTGGTGGGGGGCAGACGAGCAGGTCTGAGTGACCGGCCTCTGTCACAGGAGTCTATGAAGATTGCACTGCAGCATGGGGACCGGCCACTGCAGGCACTCTGCCTGCTCTGCTTTGCTGACATCCACCGGAGCCGTGGGGACCTGGAGGTGAGGTCACTGGGATGCAGGGGGAGGTGGTGCGAGCCTGGTGGCCTGGCCTGACTCCACCCCTGACCTGGCTGTGCAGACAGCCTTCCCTAGGTACGACTCTGCCATGAGCATCATGACGGAGATTGGAAACCGCCTGGGGCAGGTACAAGTGCTGCTGGGTGTGGCCAAGTGCTGGGTGGCCAGGAAGGCGCTGGACAAGGTGAGGTGGACCCCTTTCCTGCAGCTCCCAGCTCTCCCCAGTGCTCCCACTTGAGGCCAGTAGGTCAACCAACGATGTGTGGGTCTGGTTCTGGGCTGGACTCTTTCAGACACTTTGTCTAACATCAGCCTCACCCCAGTCCCATGAGGCCAGGGGATTCCAGATCATTTTCCAGGCTCAGAGAAGGTCCATGACTTGCCCGGTCCAACAGCTGGTAAAGGGCTAGGCCTAGGGTTTGCACTCAGGACACTTTAACTGCCTCCTATGATTTCACGACACCTCGTGAAATAGGAATGTTCTTCCCACTCTATATCTGAGTAAACTGAGGCAGCTCTGGTGACTGTACCCCAGCCTTTTCCTCTTATCTTCACACACAGGGCAGCTGCCCACCGGTGCTGCCCTCCCCAGACCCACCCCTCCCTACCCCTTCCTTCCCTGTGAGCTAAGGCCTCTGTCAGACAGCGCTGCCTGCAGCCCTGGCCTGTGCTCACCTTCCAGGCTCTGGAGGCCATCGAGAGAGCCCAGGACCTGGCCGAGGAGGTGGGGAACAAGGTCAGAACTGAGTCCGTCTGCTGGGTCTGGAGTCAAGAGCCCAAGGTGGGATCTTGGGTGCGTGGGGAGGCCCCCCTGAGCCTGCTCCTGCGCTGAGCCTCTCCTGATCTCCAGGAGCCGCCCCCATCGTCCCCAGACCCTGGCTGTTTCTCTTCCACCCAGAGAGCACTTCGGAGGGCAGGGCAAGAATTCCATAGCTCAGGGGATATCAGAATTCCTCAGAGGTTTCTTGATGGTCATTAAAACTCCTAACAGTGGCCTCCACTCATGCAGAGGTGGGCATCACAGGGCTCTTCTAGGTGTCGGTTCCAGGCCTCAGTGGCTCCCTGCAAGGTGGGTACAGCAAGCCCCATTTTACAGATGAGGAAAGTGAGGCTCAGAGAGGTGCTAACTCCAAAGCCCGTGTTCCTTTCATAGTATATGTGGCCCCCCCACATTTGATAATCATATCCAAACCTTTAAATGTTGAAAATAACCTCGAAGTCTTCTAGAAGATGTGCATTTCTCAGGGATCAGGTGCACAGTCCAACTGAACATGCTAAATATATGTGCCTTGGCTGGATGATACCTGCTCCGGTTTACTCAGATATCTCGGGCTCTTCAGAAGCGCTGATGAGCTGCTGTGTGTATTTAATTAACAGAAACAGGAAAGAAAATTAATTATTATGAGGTCAGTGCAGCAGGTTTGGTCAATAAAATCCTTCAAAAGCATGGAGTCCCCAGCGGGTTCTAGGAGTAAGGATCACCCATCTCACCTACCTCCTTTCTGTGTGAGGGGAAACCAAGGCCCAGAGAGGGCAGGACGCTTTTCCTAGGCCCACCAGCAAGGCAGGAATGCAGCCAGGACAGGACCCCTGTGTACTGACCACCCGGTGGCCCTGTGGGGACAGCTTCTTGGGCTGGGCAAGGAGGGAAGCAGGGCAGCTGCTCACTAGCACTGACTTGTCTCATCCCCACGTCCCGCTCTCCTGGCCGCACGGGCCCCAGCTGAGCCAGCTCAAGCTTCACTGCCTGAGCGAGAGCATCTACCGCAGCAGAGGTCTGCAGCGGGAGCTGCGCGCCCACGTCGTGCGCTTCCACGAGTGCGTGGAGGAGACAGAGCTCTACTGCGGCCTGTGCGGCGAGTCCATAGGCGAGAAGAATAGCCGGCTGCAGGCTCTGCCCTGCTCCCACATCTTCCACCTCAGGTGAGTGCCCCGCCGGTGGGCACGAGGCACTCGGGGCCTCCCTGGGGCCTAGTCACAATAGTGATAAGAACAGCAAAGACTTACACAGTGCTTTCGGCATCCCATGCCCGTTCCAAGCGTTTCCTATTAACTCATTGAATCCTCCCAGTAGCCCTATGAGGTGGATGTTCTATTATTCTCCCCAAAGAGGGCCAGAGAGGCATCTCAAAGGTCATGGGATTTAGATGCCCAGGGCCAGAGCTGCCTCCATCACCACCTCCTGACTCCCCGCCCAGGCTCTGCCCTGGAGGCCTCCCCAGGCAGAGTGCGAGGGGCCAGCAGGGCTGCTGGCAGGAGCCTGGGGTGGGGTGGGGCTGTGGATACCTCCTGCACCTGCAAAGGAAGGGGGAGGAGAGAGGGCCAGGCCCAGGATGGGAGGACAGGCCCGCTGAATGGACAGGGCCCTTTGCTTCCCAAGGTGCCTGCAGAACAACGGGACGCGGAGCTGCCCCAACTGCCACCGCTCATCCATGAAGCCTGGCTTTGTGTGACCCCATCAGGTGGTGGGCTTCTGCCTCGCCTTCCCTGCTCCTTCTCTAGCCTCACGCTGAAGGCCGCCCTGACCAGCTGCGCCTCCAGTACCTGTTTACTCCTGGGGCAGCCTCCAGGGCCTCCTCTGGCCTCAGCCAGGGCATGGGGCCTGCCCACTGCTGCTCCTCCAGGCCCAGCTGCCCTCCCCCACCTCTCTGTACTTTGCTCTTTACAGAAAAATAAACCGTTTGTACCTGGTCCCAGCAATTCTGATTCTCCCTGCCCGAGGTCTGATGGGTGGAGGAGAGTGGGAGTGAGGCTCCCCACGTGAGCTTCCTCAGACAAACATGTCTCTGTGCCCAGATGTAGGAGGTACATTAGGTCATGAGGGTGGGGACCTCATGATGGGATTAGTGACCTGATAAGAAGAGGAAGAGAGGAAGATCTTGCTCTCTCCCTCTCTATACATAAGCACAGAGAAAACGCCATGTGAGCGCACACAATCATGACCTAATTGAACCCTAATTACCTCCAGCCGCCCTTCCAGGTTTGGGGGCTGCCACCGTGAGCCAGAGGCAAGATCCTGCAGGTGAGGAGCACCTTTAAATGCTGACATGCAGGGCTGGAGAGGAAGATGTGATGAACAGTAAACATAGTAAACCAGCAAGGTAGAAAGCCTGTCAGAAAGGTGTTATGGACGGAATTGTGTCCCCCAGATTCATGTGTTGAAGCCCTAACCCCCAGCATGACTATATCAGGAGACAGGGCCTTTAAGGAGGTAATTAGGGTTAAATGAGCTCATGAGGATGGGGCCCTAGTCCGTTAGGACTGGTGTCCTCATAAGAAGAGGGGGAAACACCAGAGAACTCTCTCTCTCTCTCTGTGCTGCACAGAGAAAAGACTGTCTGAGGACACAGTCTTACTGCAACCATCTGCAAGCCAGGAAGAGAGGCCTCACCAGAAACCTGCTTTCCTGGCACCTTGATGTTGGACCTCCCAGCCACCAGAACTGTGAGGAAATACATTTCTGTTGTTTAAGCCACCCAGTCTGTGGTATTTTGTTATTGTGAAACTAATGGCAGAAACTAGCAGACTAATACAAAAGTGATAAGTGCTTTGGAACAATAAAGAATAGAGCAGCATTCTTCTTCCTCATCTTCATTCCCTTCTCTTCTTGTCAGTCTAAAACCATTAGGTGGGACAGAGCAAGACAGGCATCCATGTGGAGGGGTGGCCTGTTGTGGGATATCGGAGCCCAACTAGGTGAGGAGAGTGTCCACACAAGGGAAGCCCCAGTGTGGGGAGGTAGAGCCTGTGTGGAGAGAGAAGGGTCCCCACACACACGGGTGCCTCATCCTGAAGTGTAAGAGCCCAAGTAAAGGGAGAAAGGAGTTCACATGAGGACAAGGCCTGGTGCTGTGTATTGGGGCCAAGAAAGGTGAGGAAGACATCCATGCAGATGGGCAGTCTGGGAGCTGGAGCCTGAACAGGGCAAGGAGGGCAGCTATGCACAGGGCAGCCTGGTGTGGTGTGTCAGAGTCAGAGCAGAGTGATGAGGACACCCTGGAGGAGAAAGGCCTAGCATAGGCGCCTGAGCAAAGTGAGGAGAGCATCCACGTGGTGGTGGTGGGTGGTATATGGTCCAGTGCAGAGTGTCAGAGACCAAGTCAGGTAAGGTGGGCAGCTGGCATGGGCTGTTGGGGCCTAAGTGGGCTAAGGAGAAACCCAAGTGGGAGAAGGTTGGGTGTGAGGTGTCAGAGCTTTCTTTCTTTTTTTTTTTTTAACTTTTTGGCCGAGCCACGTGGCTTGTGGGATCCTAGTTCCCTGACGAGGGAGCGAACCCGCACCCTCAGCAGTGAAAGTGCAGAGTCCTTACCACTGGACTACCAGGGAATTCCCTGTTAGAGCTTGAGTAGAGCAAATAGGGCATGCACATGGGGCATTTGAACAAAGATGGATTGAAGAAGGATCTGTGCCTGGAAGGGAGTGGCAGTGAGAATTTGATTACATAGAAGGGTTGATCAAATACGTAAACATATTAAAGGTAATGGGTGACAGATCACTATTGAAGAAGAGAGTTACAAATAAGGAAAGGAAGAAAACCAAAGGGACCCAGTCATATTGAATTGGAATTGTAGAGATTAGTGTGAACTATTGGATTTCTAAATATATAGCTTAATAGAGAAATAAATATAGTTACAAATGTGTGTGTGTGTGTGTGTGTGTGTGTGTGTGTGTGTGCGCAAACACTCGTGCCTGGGAGTGACATGCCAGGAGCAATAAGCACATCTAGCGCCCAGATATTGGCTTCTAAATACCATGTTCCACTAATAGAACCAAGACTCTTTGGAGAAATGGCTGATTCTAGGCCTGGACCAGGGAAATTACAAGATGAACCTGGAATATCTTATGTCAGAAAGCAAAGAAAGCTGAAAGAATGATGAAGATAACCCAAAAGGTCACAGGAGCCAGAATGAATGGGCTCCCACTGGCCCATTAATAATGACTGTCTTAATCAGCTCAGGCTGCCATAACACAATACCATACACTGGGTGGCTAAAACAACTGAAATTTATTTTCTCACAGTTTTGGAGATTGGAAGTACAAGATCAAGGTGCCAGCAGGGTTGGTTCCTGGTGAGGCCCTCTTCCTGGCTTGCAGACAGCCACTTTCTCACTGTGCGCTCACATGGCGTTTTCTCTGTGCTTATGTATAGAGAGGGAGAGAGCAAGATCTTCCTCTCTTCCTCTTCTTATCAGGTCACTAATCCCATCATGAGGTCCCCACCCTCATGACCTAATTGAACCCTAATTACCTCCCAAAGATCCCATCTCCAAATACCTTACATTGAGGGTTAAACCTTCAGCATATGAATTTGGAGGTGGGGATGCAAACATTCAGTCCATAGCAATGATTTATTGGATAAAACAAGAATCCATACTGATGTAAATAAATAAATGAATACATTAAAAATTTGATGAAGAAGAATGGGATAGTTACATAGTTCCAAAGTACTTCCCCACAAAATAGTTATTAATTTCAAGGGGAAAACAATTAACCTCATAGTGGAGAAGGTTTGCAGATACGAGATTAATCAAGTGAGAAAGGTTAACATCTCCAGTAATGGGACAAAATGAAATCAACTGCTACCTGAATGAACGGAGTGAGAAACTCAGTATCTCTATTCCTGCAAAGATGAATCACCTGAATGTAAAATCATGAGGAAACACCAGATAAACACAAATTTAGAAATATTCTACAGAGTAACTGTAATCTTCAAAAGTGTCAAGGTTATGAAGCCAAGGAAAGACTGAGAAACAATTCCAGATTGAAAGAAACTAAAGAACTACAACTAAATACAATGCCTAATTCTGGTCTTGATTCTGGACTGGATCCAAGTCCAGAATCAGTATGTCCTTTAATGCTATGAAGGACATTTTTGGGACAGTTGGTGGAATTTGAATGCGGTCTGAAGATTAAATGGTAGAAACATATCAAGGTTAACTTCCTGATATTGAAGGTTGTATTGTGCTTAAGTATGAAAATGTCCTGGATTGTAGGAAATTCCCACCAAAGTATTTGAGGTGATGTGGTATCCCATCAGCAATTTTCCCACAAATGATGCAAGAAAAAAAATTATTTGCACTGTATTTGCAACTTTTCTTTAGGATTGAGATTATTTTCAAACTAAAAATATATAATTAAAAAAAAAAAGAGCAGACTTCCTTGGTGGTCCAGTGGTTAAGACTTTGTTCTCCCAATGCAGGGGGAACGGGTTCGATCCCTGGTTGGGGAGCTAAGATCCCACATGCTTGGTGCGGCCAAGAGAAAAAAAAAAAATGTGGAGTTTTTGGGCTTCCCTGGTGGTGCAGTGGTTGAGAGTCCGCCTGCCGATGCAGGGGATACAGGTTCGTGCCCCGGTCCGGGAAGGTCCCATATGCTGCAGAGCGGCCAGGCCCGTGAGCCACCGCCGCTGAGCCTGCGCGTCCAGAGCCTGTGCTCCACAACGGGAGAGGCCACAACAGTGAGAGGCCCGCGTATCGCTAAAAAAAAAAAAAAAAAAAAGAGCAGCACAGGGTAAGGGGTTGAGGAGTGTGGGGACAGGAAGGACCCAGCAGGGCAGGCTGCAGCATTAAAAGGCTGTGAGTGTGGGTCTGGATGAGAAGGAGGTATTTGAGCAAAGACTTGAAGGAGCAAAGGTAAGGGAGTGAAGCAAGAAAATATCCTGGAAAGAACATTCCAGGAGAATGGAACAGAGTCCAAGATAGGAGCTGGCCTGGCCTGGTCACGGAGCAGCAAGGAGCCCTGTAACTGTGAGCAGGGAGGGAAGGAGTGGGAGTCGAGGTCCCGGAGAAAATCGTGGGAGAGCAAAAACCTGCAGGGCCCTGGGCCTTTGTAGGGATCTGGGGCCGTTGTAGAGACCTTGGCTTTTACTCTGAGTCTCGCAGCTGCTGCAGGGTTTTGAGCAGAGGAGTGACATGATCTGATGAGGCTTTAAGATAATTCCTTTGGTTGCTGTGTTGAGAACAGACTACACAAGACAACTGGCCTGGATGCTTCAAAAATGTTGATGTCATGAAAGACCAGAAAAGGTTGGGGGACTGTTCCAGACTAAAGGAGGCTAAAGAGACCTGACAACTGAATGCAGTGTATGATCCTTGACTTGATACAGGATTTTTTAAAATTTAATTTAATTTAATTTAATTTTTATTTTTTGCAGTACGCGGGCCTCTCACTGCTGTGGCCTCTCCCGTTGTGGAGCACAGGCTCCGGACGTGCAGGCTCAGTGGCCATGGCTCACGGGCCCAGCCGCTCCGCGGCATGTGGGATCTTCCCGGACTGGGGCATGAACCCGTGTCCCCTGCCACCAGGGAAGCCCAGGATTTTTTTTTAAAGGCTGTAAGGGATGTTTTGGAGATGACTGGAGAAATTTTAATATGGATTATATATTAGATATTACTGCATCAATATTAAATTCTTTAGGTATGACAATATATTATGCTATAATGTGTTGTAGTTACATATTAGAAGGTCTTTACTCTTAGGAGACACAAGCTGAAATATTAGAGGTGAAGTGTCATGATGTCTTCAACTTACTTTGAAATGGTCCAGAAAAGCACACATACACAAACAGAGCAAAAGCAAATGCAAAATGTAATCAATTAGTGAATCTAGGTGAAAGATATACAGGTACTCATCGTCTATTCTTTCAACTTTTTAATATATTTAACATTTTTCACAATAACAGACTCTAAGAGGTATATTCATCAGGGTTCTCCAGATCCAATAGGAGTCATATATTATATATATATAAAGAGATTTATTATAAGGAATTGGCTCACACAATTATGGAGTTGGGAAATCTCCATGGTCTGTAGGGTAAATTGGCAAACTGGAAACCCAGGAATGCTGATGGTTTAGTTCCAGTCTGAATCAGAAGGGCTGAGAACCAGTAGAGCTGATGGTGTAAATTCTAGTCTGAAAGCTAGCAGACACAAAACCCTATAAGAGATGATATTTCAGGGCTTCCCTGGTGGCTCAGTGGTTGAGAATCTGCCTACTAATGCAGGGCACACGGGTTTGAGCCCTGGTCTGGGAGGATCCCACATGCCGTGGAGCAACTAGGCCCATGAGCCACAACTACTGAGCCTGCGCGTCTGGAGCCTGTGCTCCGCAACGAGAGGCCGCAATAGTGACAGGCCCGTGCACCGCGATGGCCCCCGCTTGCCACAACTAGAGAAAGCCCTCACGCAGAAACGAAGACCCAACACAGCAAAAATTAATTAATTAATTAATAAACTCCTACCCCCAACATCAAAAAAAAGATGATATTTCAGTTCAAGTCCCAAGCCTGGAAAAGACCGATGTCCCAGCTCAAGGCCGTCAGGCAGGAGAAGGTCCCTCTATCTAAGGCGATGTTCAGGTTTTTGTTCTATTCAGGCCTTCAACTGATTGGACGAGGCCCACCCACTTTGGGGAATCCCCTAATTCCTAACTGGGCCAGATTTTGAGGTTGAAAACCCCCTTCAAAAGCAACTTTTCAGAGCTTCCCTGGTGGCGCAGTGGTTGAGAGTCCGCTTGCTGATGCAGGGGGACACGGGTGCGTGCCCTGGTCCACGAAAATCCCACATGCCGTGGAGCGACTGGGCCCGTGAGCCGTGGCCGCTGAGCCTGCGCGTCCGGAGCCTGTGCTCCGCAACGGTAGAGGCCACAACGGTGAGAGGCCCGCGTTACCAAAAAAAAAAAAAAAGGAAAAAAAAAAAAGCTCCCTTTCAGTTACCCGCCAGATTAGGACTACATTTCCCAAGGGCCCTGCGGGGCGCTCTCGTATTTTCTCCCTCTCCTTTTAATTTGTTATCCAGGCCCCGCCCCACTGCTCGTGCCAGCCAATAGCGAATTCGCCTCTCGCTCCGGCATCAACAGGACTGGGGCGAGAACATTTCAGGAGCCGTGGGGGCGGGTCCTGTGGTCTCGGCTTCATCTTTTAATTCGGAGAAGCAGTTTCGCCGTGGCAACTGACCCAAGCTAATTTCGTCAAGAGTCAGGACTTGGAGAAGGAGTCTGGCACTAATCAAGAGCAGGCGTGAAGAGAGATAATAATAACCTTTCGCCCCGGCTACTGCCCAGTCTGATCTTCGGCCTTCTCCTGCAGGGGGTGAATCTGCTGCCGAAACTCGAGAGTCCAGTGACTCGGCAGGAGAAGATGGCGACCGTGTGGGATGAGGCTGAGGTGCGCGCCGGGAGAGCTGGGGGCTCTGGAGCTGGGGCCAGTGGAGAGACGCACGTGGCGGAAGCGGAGGCGGTGGCTGGGGGGGTTTCAAGGTCTAGCCCGGTCCCGGGGTTGGTACCGCTTGGGATGTGGGCAGGCGTCCCGACTCCTCCATTCTGGTTTTATGGGCGGGGAGTGGGCTAACTGAGGCTGTGAGTGGGCTTACTCGCAGTCCTGAGTTAACTAACCTGACTTTAAGAAAGACGAATTTGTTTTGCACAGCAAGATGGAATCGGGGAGGAGGTACTCAAGATGTCCACAGAAGAGATCATCCAGCGCACACGGCTGCTGGACAGTGAAATCAAGGTGGGCGCACAGCCCCTATGTCAGGCAGTGAAGCCCGCACACAGCAGGCCCTGGTGATCCACCTGCCACGCTCACGTCGTTCTTCGCCTCCCTCGGCGAGGCGTGGGGACCGCGGTTTCCTTCTTGGACCAGGAAAAAAGAAAACTAAGCTTTAAAAGGGACCAGAAGAGGGACAGGGTGATGGGAAACCAGGCCTGAGAGAAGGAATCATCAGACTGCCTTTCCCAGCAAGGTCTTTAAGTATTCCTCTCAAGAATCCTTTTAGGAAATCCCCATTTTACAGATGAGGAAACTGAGGCTCAGAGAGTTTTTGTTTGTTTTACTGTGGTGAAGTACGCAGCCTGTAACAAAGGCAGAACCTAAAATCTGTTTGCGTGACTCAAAATCTGGCTCTTTTCCCTTTAGTACAACTAATACTTCACCAGGAGGTTTCCACACTGGTCTCCTGTTCTGACCTCTGCTGGTTGTGGACACAGGCGCTGAGCATTCAGAGAGCCTTAGAGCTGAGTGAAGGGGGGCAGGAGGGTCCCCCAGGCAGCCTGGATAAGGCTCACCAATTACAAGGCCCTAGGATAAGCTGAGCTAAAGCTGAATATTTGCCTCCAATCACCCTCATCCCAGATCATGAAGAGCGAAGTGTTGCGAGTCACCCACGAGCTCCAAGCCATGAAGGACAAAATCAAAGAGAACAGTGAGAAAATCAAAGTGAACAAGACTCTGCCGTACCTGGTCTCCAACGTCATCGAGGTGTGTGTGTATGTGGAGGGGAAGAGAGGGGTCAGTGGGGCTGGGGACAGCCTGTGATGTGCCCACTGGGGAAAGAGTGGGTGGGTGTTTGGAGGCCTAAACTGCATGTAAGAGCTAAACCTCCTAGGGTTTCCTCTCCGGTGTGCATTTCCAGGGAGATGATATAGGGCATGAAAAAGCCTTGGAAGCCTCGCATGTTTCCTTTTCTACTGGTTATTTTTCCCTGGGGGTACATGAGTTCTGCAGAGAAGCAACACCTGAGCAGAGGTCTTACTAATCTGGTTTATTAACCACACCTTTGCTGGGCTCAGGGCTAGTCTGCGGAGTGAGGTAGGGACGGCCAGCCCTGCCAGTGTTGAGATTGTCGCAGCCTCAGAAGCACTGGGCTCTGGAGAGTTCAAGGAACTGAGCTGGGCTTGATCTGAGCTTTTTCCTTTCCCAGCTCCTAGATGTTGATCCCAACGATCAAGAGGAAGATGGTGCCAATATTGACCTGGATTCCCAGAGGAAGGGCAAGTGTGCAGTGATCAAAACCTCTACACGACAGGTGACGCTGGCCCAGCCATAGGAGAACTGAGGAGGGTGAGGGGTGGATGTGGGACAGGGAGCCTTACTAAGGGCAGTAACTGAGGCTGCACCTGGAATCTTCCCTACAGACATACTTCCTGCCTGTGATTGGGTTGGTGGATGCTGAAAAGCTGAAGCCAGGAGACTTGGTGGTGAGTGGTGTCCCTGAGCCCAGGCAGGGCTTTTCCAGCGAGGTTTCTCCCACTGACTAGCTGACCCCCTGCCCCAGGCCCAGGTCATTGTTGGTCCTGAATGTCTGCAGAGCAGCCTGCAGAGTCTGAGAGCATGTCTGCCTGCTCTTTGATTCTTGTGTTGCCCACTCTCCTATCTCGCCTTTCATTCTGTAGACAACTGTCACTCAGCCACTTAGGTAGGCCTTGAGCTGAGACAACTCTGAAATCTTTGTGCTGTGTCCCCAGGGTGTGAACAAAGACTCCTATCTGATCCTGGAGACCCTGCCCACAGAGTACGACTCGCGGGTGAAGGCCATGGAGGTGGACGAGAGGCCCACAGAGCAATACAGTGACATCGGGGGCCTGGATAAGCAGATTCAGGAGGTGAAGGAGGCATGGCAGCCTCACCAGCCTTTTGTATTTCTCTACTTCAGTGACCAGAGCACTTTACCCCAGTGTGCCTCTTATCCTCATAGCATCCTAGGGAGGCAAGGAGGAGACCATGTAACAGTTTAGGAGATTGAGATCTCCTAAACTGAATGACTTGCCCAGGATCACAGAAGGTTAGGGCCAGAGCCAGGACTGGAACTCAGGCTCCTTTTTCTTGGCCCAGTGTCTTTTCTGCCACATCCATCTGTTCCCGGGGAGTCCAGAGCCAGCCGTGGTGGGAGCGAGCATTCTGTGTCCTCTGGATGTGGGGGAAGGAGAGGGCAGTGTCTCTGAATTGGAGTAGGAGGGTTACAGGTAGGGGTTGAAGCTATTCAGCGTTGGACTGTAGGAGCCCACAGGGCTTCACTGTCCTCACCCAGGACTTCTTCCTGGCAGCTGGTGGAGGCCATCGTCCTGCCAATGAACCACAAGGAGAAGTTTGAGAACTTAGGGATCCAGCCTCCAAAGGGGGTGCTAATGTACGGGCCCCCAGGTACGGGGAAGACCCTGCTGGCCCGGGCCTGTGCTGCACAGACCAAGGTGAGTGCTTTGGGAGGGATGAGGAGGCCAAAGCTCTGCCAATGGGCTCAGATCGAAGGGGCTTCTCGTCGCGCCTTTGGCCTGATCTGTCAACCCCACCCCCGCCCCAGGCCACCTTCCTGAAGCTGGCTGGCCCCCAGCTGGTGCAGATGTTCATTGGGGACGGTGCCAAGCTAGTCCGGGATGCCTTTGCCCTGGCCAAGGAGAAGGCTCCATCCATCATCTTCATCGATGAGCTGGACGCCATCGGCACCAAGCGGTGAGGGGGTGCTGAGTGCCACCAAGGGGGTTGTTGCCAATTCCAGCTCTCCCGCCCTGTTCCCTCCTCCCCCGGGATGGTGGAGGCTCTGTTCTTGTGGTTGTACTTCTTAAGTTCTCTTCTAAGTAGCTTCCCTGCTTCGTTTCTTTTCCCCTGACCATCCTTTCTCCTCACAGCTACCAGCATGTTCCTTTCACAACTTCACTCAGCTGCACCCACAGTCCCTCACGCAAACAGATCCTGCTTTTCCTTCCTGGGCCTCCCCATTGCTTCTTGGGATAAATTCTGGGCTTGCCGTGGCCTGCAAGGCCCCCGCGTGGCTGCCCCTGCTCCCCTCCAGCTTCATCCTGTCCCTGCCTTCCCCGTCCCTCTGGCTTCCCTCCACAGTGCCCCCTCAGTTTGCAGGCCCAGTCTGGTGGGAGAGATTTTGCACCTGCTCTTTCCTCTCTGGAATGTGCTTTTCTTTTTCCCCTGTTCTCCATTGGCTGGTTGCCCAGCCGATGTGTTTTCAGCCTTCAGATCTCAGCCTGAGGGGACACTTCCTCAGGGACGCTTGCCTGGGCTCCCTGTCACGTGCCAAGTCTGGGCCAGACCTTTGTATTTCTAAGTTTTAGCTCAGATATGATGACACATTCATTAGGGGCATAGGCCAGGCAGTGGATTTCGCTCACTGTTTTATCTTAAGCCCAGCACCTGATCCCAGGAGCTTCTCCAGTCCCTGACACGATTTCTGTGCTGGTCCCTGGGCTGGGGGCCCCAAGTTGAGTGAGACTTTTCCCTGCCCTGGATGGGTTGGGTTGGGCTTCTGGTGGTAGAGGAGAGGAGGGCTCTCCCTGAGCTGTGTCCTCACCAGTGTGTTGGACCTCCTGTGTGCCCCAGCTTTGACAGTGAGAAGGCCGGGGACCGGGAGGTGCAGAGGACGATGCTGGAGCTTCTGAACCAGCTGGACGGGTTCCAGCCGAACACCCAAGTGAAGGTGAGTATTGTCACTTCACAGGTGAAGAACGTGGGGCTTAGAGGTCAGGGGATCTTCTCTGTCATCTAGCTGATGGAGCTAGAATTAGAATTGGGGTCGGTGTTGAATATTCCCTGCCGTTTCATATGGATCCTGAGCTACCTCTTCGCCCGTCGTGGCCATGACTGTTGCCTGTCTGTGAACCCTTCAAGTTTCTGCTTCTCCTGTTGCTCAGGTAATTGCAGCCACTAACAGGGTGGACATCCTGGACCCTGCCCTGCTCCGCTCAGGCCGCCTGGACCGCAAGATCGAGTTCCCGATGCCCAACGAGGAGGCCCGGGCCAGAATCATGCAGATCCACTCCCGAAAGATGAATGTCAGGTGGGCAAAGACACGAGCAAGGCGCTGAGACCTGAAGGGGCAGCAGCAGAGCTGTCTCTGTCCTCTTTGTACTGACCTTCCCCAGGCCTAGCTTCTCCCCCTCTCCATGTCCCTTTCACACCGAGCACTGTTCCACACGCTGGCCTCCATTTCTCCCCAGGTGCCCGACAGAGAATCGTGCTGGGGCCCAGGCCCCAACTGAAGGTGCTCTGCTCCTTCGGGCCCACCTGCACACCCCCCCACACGGCCCTCCCCCATGGTCGGAAGGTGTGCAGGCTGGAGGCCCTGTTTCCTGGCCACCCCTGCCCCAGCAGATGAACGCAGCCCAGCATGGCCCAGGGCAGTCCTGCCAGGGGCCAGGTGGACCTGGGTTCAGATCTATGTGACCATCAGCAGGTGGGGTGACCTCTCTAAGCCTCAGTTTTCTTATCTGGGACTTGGGGATAAGGGCTCCGACCTCACGGGGTTGCAGCAATGTCAAGTGCAGTACTTGCGCATGAGATCAGTAAGTGGCAGCAGCAGTGCTGTGCTGATGCAGGGCCCGCGCTGCTGGGGAGACAGAGAGATGGCTCTTCTGTCTCCACAACCTCCTGTTCCCCTGCCTCAGGCTGAATTCCCGAGTCTCAGGTGCAGGCTTCTAGAATGCTAGCGCCCAGGAGACACTAGGAGTAGCTTGGTCTAATCTGCTTTGACCTACCTGCGTTCCTCTCCCCCTTGTGTGGAGAAGAGAACAAGGCACAGTGGGGAAGGGAGTCGCCCGTGATGGCGGCGAGTTGACCTCGCTGCTTGACGGAGGCACGTGGGAGGACGTGGGCTCCCCCACCCACTCCCGTAAGTGGCTGAACCCTGTGATACCTCCCCACCTCCCAGCCCTGACGTGAACTACGAGGAGCTGGCCCGCTGTACAGACGACTTCAACGGGGCCCAGTGCAAGGCCGTGTGTGTGGAGGCGGTGAGTGGTGGGCCGAGCGGCTGGGCGCTTTGTGCCTCCTCCCCTGGGCAGGCTGCTGGGGGCTGCTGAGGGGAAGAGGCTGAGAAGGTGGAGGCCTCTGGGAGCTGGGCTGGGGGTCTGGGGAGGCACCCTAGAGCCTGTCTGTGCTGGCTGCAGGGCATGATCGCGCTGCGCAGGGGCGCCACAGAGCTCACCCACGAGGACTACATGGAGGGCATCCTGGAGGTACAGGCCAAGAAGAAAGCCAACCTGCAGTACTACGCCTAAGGGGTCGCCTGCCACACCTGTTCTCTGGCCTCTTGCTGGTTAAAATTCGTAATAAAGGATGGTTTCAGGTTCCTGCCACCACCTGTCTGGCTCGCCTTCCCTGGGCTCTGGGTAGAGGAGTGGGGGCAGATGCAGGAGGCTCCTTCCCCAGGTGCTCCTACTCGAGACAGCCGAGGGCCTCAAACGCCTTGTCGGGGTGAGGCCCTCTTGGAGGGGTGGGCGTGTGCCACAGCTGTTCCCCGGGGTCTTCTGCCTCCCCCATCATGTCCCTCCAGACCGCTCTCTCCACACTCCCTGACCCGCCTCTCTGAGCTTTTGAGGCCTGTGGTGCTGCCCCCCCTCTAGTATGAGGGGCCTGAAGGGAAGCCAGACTAGTTTTTCCTTCTTTTTTGAATTTCGGTGCTCTGGCCCTAGGCCTCGCTTCCTTATAAAGCCCTGGCTCTGGGTCTTTGCTCCCTTGTTTCCTGGCCCCCAAGCCTCCTGTTTCTCTACACGTTCCTTTTAGCTGTTGGCCCGTTTCCTCTGGCTGAAAAATCAATGTTGAGCAGGATCTACTCCGAGAGCCCTTCTAGGCCTAAGCGTGGTCATGCTGTGTTCTCTCCCACCCCCAGTTCTGCCGTCAGCCCCACATCCCGTCAGTTTCCTTTACCATCTTGGTGGTCCTCTTCTGTCTACCAGCCTTCCAGCTCCCCGACCTGGAACCTGACCTCGTGGTTCACCGTTCACTGAGCGCTCACCCTGAGCCACATGCTATGCAGGTCGTGTGCATGGTTTTATCTAGTTAATCACAGCAACTACCAATAGGGTAGCCCCGCTTTAGAGATGCATTTCGAGCAACTGGGCCAGGATTGCACAACTCTTAGATGGCATAGCTAGGCTTCAAACCCAGGACTAAGAATAAAGCCTGGTTTATGTTGTGCTGTCTTAGCAGCTTTAACCACCCCCTGAATGGCCTTTCAAAGCAGCAGCCCTTTAGAACTCTCCATCAGCTCTCACTTGCCCCCTGGCAGAAGCCCTTTACCCTCTTTTTCCCATTACCTCCCCTGAAGGGACATGCCCACAGTCACAGAGCTACTGACTGCCGGCCTGTCTGGAGTTCCCCTCTCTCTAGTCCCACCACCTCCAAGCCGCCATCCTGAGTGTCAGGGTGCACCCCCATTGCGCTCTCCTTGGTGATCCCACTGACTTCCCATCCCCCGGAGAAGCCCCAGCACAGCCTCGGAAGTGCTCTTGTTCTGGCCCTGTCCTGGGCTTAGCTGCCCCCGCTCCTGCATCTCTCACCCCGACTCCCCGCGCCCACCTGCGTGAAGCTGCGAGCACCACCCTCACCCCTGACCTTGGGGTCCTCATTTATAAATGGGGCCCCGCTGCCTCCTTCAGCGGGCAGAGTGCCATGACTGCACGTGCAACTGTCACCCAACACACGAGGAGCCCCAGGGCCTGCTCAGGGGAGGCAGGGACTGCCAGGACAGCCCTGGGTTCCTTCCTCGCTTCTGTCAGGCCACCAGGTCCTGGGCGTGTCACAATCAGGTGAAGCAGAGCCCTTTTTGCTGAAAATACTGAGTCAGGCACTCCCAGCTGAGGATACAGCCCATCTGGGCTTCACAGCCTCCGTGATATGGCGCAGACACGCTGTCCGCCAACAGCCTGCTGAAGGTAGGAGAGGAAGTGGGACTCCACTTCCCCCTTCTGCTCTCTCCTAGCAGCACTGGGGAAGCAGCTCCCCCTGGGCCTGATGCTGTCTTCATTCTCAGCATATTCACTGGCGGTGAGGGTATGGTTTAGAATAAAGATCTCATTTTTCCTTTTTCTTTCTTTTTAATGAAAAATAACTTATTTCATAGAGGCCAAACCTGGAGATGACTTTGTGGATGGAGCTCCCTTCCGCGGTTAAAATTACTCAGGGGGCAGGCCAGGAAAAAGCCCTTGGTTCGTAGGTCTATGAGGACACCACCCTTGGGGGTGACGCGGGCTATAATGGCCTAGAGCCAGGCTTGTTTTAGTGGCATAAAAAGCTAACAACAAAATAAACCAGGGAAACATGAAATGTATACCCTGTTGTGAGAAGCACCCCAAAAGTAACAGCTCAGAGACGAAGCAGGAGGCCCAGAGGGCGGGGATGATGATGGAGACCAGCTGGGCGGCCTGCGGGAGCTGGGCCCGCAGAGCAGCCAAACTGGCCGGAGCACGGGGTGGCCGGAAAAGCCCTGCTTGACCATGGGCTCTGGGACGCAGAACAGAGGCAGCCGGTTTGTGTGTATTTATTTGCATCTCATCTATGGAACAGGTATTTACAGATACAAATGGAACCACAGCAAAGCTGCCGTAAAACCATTCAGACCCTCTCGATGGCTACTTCTCAAGGCGCCCACGGTCAAGTAGCAGGGCTGGAGCCTGGCTGTGGAGTGGGCCAGCTGAGTACCTGGGCGTCAGCCAAGGGAAATAGCTGGGGATTATGGCTTCAGCATCCCCAGAGCACATTCCTGAGTGCTGACAGTGTGCAGCCCTCGCCACCCCCGCCGAGCCCCGCCCACAGTGGGACAGGAAAAGGGGCCCGGCCGGGGGCAGGGGCGGGGGCGGGGGCGGGGTGGTGGCAGCCACTGCTCCCTCTTCCTGCCCTCCGAGTGTCTGCCTGGACCCTGTGCTGGCACGAGCACCCCTGAGCCGACTGGGAAGCCTCTGGCCCGGGGCTGCTCGCTGCCCTGCTGGCTGCTGTTTGGCAGCTGGAGGTGGCAGAGCCGCGGGCGTTGCCAGGGAGCATTCCCTGGGGGAACAGAAGCTGGGCCAGGGCAAGCAGCCGCGGGGAAAAGGTCTTAGAAAGCATCTCCCGGCTCCATGCTGGGAGGGGTAGGACTGTCAGTGCTGAGTGGCGCTGGGGGCTACACGAGCACCTGCCTCTCCTTTCTTTGGCCTTGGAGCTGGTGAAGGAAGGGCCAGAACACTGGATACAGCAGAGAGGAGGCACCCCAGCCTCGGTTCCTGGCTGCCCAGGGCTGCGTGCATGTGCAGAGGTTCACTCCCTCAGGCCAGGGACCCATGAGGCCCCAGCAGGAGACAGCTCTGGGGCTCCCTGCAGCCCTGGGCTCCTTGGGCTGCTCCCACTCCTCCTGGCGTCCTGGTGGGCAGAGGCCTCTGCTTGGGACCAGTGTTCCTGTTCCTCACTGCCGACTCCAGCGGGTGCAAGGTGACGGGGGGCCAAGGAGAGAAGACCGCAGTGTGGCTGGGGGCAGGCATGGGCATCGGGCCCTGGGCCCAGCACACAAGGGATCACAGTGTCGGTCTTGCACACGGTCACATGCACACCACACACACACCCCGTCCTCTTGTCAGTTAGGAGGAGTCGCTCGCTGTCACTCTCTCTCTCTCTCTCTCTCTCTCTCTCTCTCTCTCACACACACACACACACACACACACACACACACACACACACACACACACACTCTCACAGAGTTGATCTGAGTCTATTATTGCTGTGCAGGGGGTGCGGCGTCAGGGACAGTTACTCGACGAAGACCGAGAACAGCACCATCACCACAATGCCCGTGCAGAGCAGAAGCACTTGCTGCAGAGAGCGCCTGTGGGGAGAGGGGCAGGGGCTCAGGGGGTGGCGCTGGCCGAGATGCCGGGGACAGAGGCCCTGCGAATGGCAGTGCCAGTGGGTAGCTCACCATGGGTCATCTTCCTCCAAGAGGTCGGGCAGCACGTTCACCAGGGCGATGTAGAGAAAGCCGCCAGAGGTGAAGGGCAGGATCCAGGCCACGGTCTCCTCTGCAGCAGGAGAAGCCCTGACTGGCTGGGAGTCCAGGGGAGCCATGTGTACTACACTCCCTCCCGCGGGGTGGATGGGGGGCAGAATCTGGCCTGGACACCAGGGTCAGGGCAGCTGTGCCCTTTGGCTGGGGCCCCTCTGCTGACCGCCACCACCCACCACGCCCGTACCTACTCCCTTGGGGGACTGAGTACAGATGGCGAAGCAGGCGCCCAGCAGGCCCCCCAAGGCCGTCGAGAGCTGCAGCTTGGCTGCGCTCCATCGGTCAAAGCCGGCCCGGAGCAGGATGGCAAAGTCGCTCACCTGAGGGGAGGTCCAGACGATCACTCTGGGCCCCAGTGGGGCCAGATCCCCTGAGCATCTCAGGCACGGACACACACAACGAGCCCCCTGCACCCGCCCTGTAGCTGGGACCACCCCGTGCCCCAGCCCGCATCCCCTCGGCTGGGCCCCCCGTCCCGAGGATGCTGGAGCACAGCTGAAACGGTGGCTGCAGCCTAGTAGCTGAGCAGCTCCAGGCCTCTGTGGTCCAGCCGCCCAAGCCCACCACTGCTGGGTAGTCCCACCCCGAATCCCTGCCCCCAGCTCCACGCCCACATGGCCGATCACGGGAACCCTCTGGCACTCACCTCATGGGGGATCTCATGCAGGAGGATGGCCATGGTGGTCAGGAGCCCGATCTGCAGGGAGGGGAGGAGTCTGTGGGGTCTGTGCCGAGGGCTAGGGCACCCACTTGTCCGCTCATTCTACAAACATTTACTCTGCTCTGGGTGCCCTGGCTGGGTACCATCTGGCTGCTAGAAATATCGCAGCGAATAAAACAGACAAGGAACCTGCCCCCAAGAAGCTAACAGCCTGGAGTGGAGAGGCAAGGATTGAGTAAACAGACAAAGAACCATGTGATTACACACCATGACAGGTGCTCTGGGGAAAGGATGGACTGGGTGCCGTGGGACATGATGGGCCTGAGATGAGGGGTCAGCAAAGGCCTCCTTGAGAACGTGCACTTTAAGCTGAAGCCTGAAGGATGAGGAGCTAGCAGTTCAAAGAGTGGAAGAAAGAACATTCTAAGCAGAGGCAACAGTGAGTTGGAGGCTACCAGAGGGGACAGAGGTTGGCCAGTTCAAGAGTAGGCAGACCCTGGGGCCAAAGCGCAGAGGGCAGAGGGAGGAGGAGGTGGGGGGGGGAGAAGCATCTAGAAGCAGGCAGGGGCCAAGCATAGCAGCCTGGCAGAAGCCCGTGATCCCAACAAGGAGTGTTCGCAGCAAGAACAGACCAGTCGGTGGTGGAGACAGAAGGAGGCCGTGTCCAGGAGAGCAGCAGGGAGGCGTAAATGAGGGTGCTGTGATGGAGGGAGCAAGGAGATGCCTGGGGACCTATTCTGGAGGCAGAGCCCACTGGTTAACGCAGGCACCACCCTTCCCAGCAAAGAGCCTGGGTCCCACTGCCCCAGCCCCACTCACCTTCTTGCTCACAAGGAAGCTGGCAGCCACAGCCAGCCCGTGGGTGAAGTTGTCTATGGTGTTGGCCAGCAGGTTGAGATAGCCACTGACCTGGGTGAGGGGAGAGAAAGCTGGGTTGTGCCGGGCAGGCAGGGCTGAGTTGGGCCGGCCACTTGGGGTGGGGCGGCTGCAGGAGGAGGGGGCCCTGGGCGGGCCACTCACTTTGATGTTCCGGACCACGGCGCTCAGGCCGGGCCCTGCAGCTGGCTGGGCCAGATGGTGGCCTCCACTGAGCGCGGCCGCAGCTGCAGGGTCTTTGCTGGGGGCCTAGGGCCAGGAGAAGGAGGGAGACGTGACATTAGATGCCCCCCACTCGGCCAGGGTGGACAGAAAGGACAGAAAGATGGAGAACAGATAAAAAGGGAACACCCCTTTTACCTGGCTGGACTCTGCTGCTCAGTCAGCCGGGTGCCCCCAAACCCAGCAGACCCTCTGCCTCCCGCACTGCTCTCACTCTTAGTCTATGAGAACAAGCCACGGCAGGGGCTGATGCCCAGATCCTTCCAAACAAGCTGGCCCAGCCTCCCAGAGCTCCCAGGAAAGGGCCAAGAGACCCTCTTTTCAGGGCTTGACTCAGAACTTGGGCCTCCAGGCCCTGGCACCACCACAGAGCAGAGGCTGACCTGTGTAGCCTCTGGGGTTTTGGGCTCACCTGGCTAGTCTCCTCCTCCTTGCTGTCCAAGAACATCTTCTCCAGCGCCAGGAAGGTCAGGAAGCCAGCAATGACCCACAGTCCCAGTTGCTGTTGCTGCTGCAGGCTCTGCCCCTCACCACCTGCAGGGGGCAGCACTGACACACCAGGCCAAGCCAGGGCATAGAAGGGGGCTCCTTGGGATGGGACCTAGTCCAGGGCAGTGACAGGGGCAGGGTGCCAGGACTGGCTGGTGGGGCAGTTGGGCCCCAGGAACTCCCATAGGGACCAGGGCACTGGGACCAGGACAAGTTCCCTGCCAGACGTCCAGAACCCCCTCACAGTCATTCTGCAGAGCAGGCAGGGCCTAGGCCATCCCTGGGCATGGGCACCAGTTCCCACCTATCGCCTGCCACCCTCCTGCCCCCGGCCTGTGGTCTCACTCACCAGGGCTGGCACTGTACGTGTAGGCCCACGCCTCGGGCAGCAGGTGGAGAAACACATTGCCCAGGAGTCCCCCCAAGGCGAAGCTGAGCAGCTGCTTCAGGCGCCGGGCCCCAGCTACAAGGCAGAGATGTGGGACCTGGGGGCTGGGGCACCAGAGCCTCTGGCCTGACCTCTGCCCCACCCAGCTCACTGGGCTCCTAGTGTGGTCCCAACCGGACTGCAAGTCTCTAGAAGGCTGCACATGGGCTGCTGGCCTTCCTGGGTCCCCAACCCTTCAGTCCCAGTAAGGGCTGGTGCCCAGCAGGAATACACCACGACCTGCGGGCCGACTGTGGAGCCACTACTGCTTCAGGGTTAAGAGACTGGGCTTCAGAGCCTGACAGGTCCCAGCTCCCCAACCCACCAGCTGGTAACCTTGGGCAGATTACTTCTGGGACTCAATTTCATCATCCGTAAACTGGGGACAATTGTGTCTATCTGACAGGGATCTTGTGTGAATTAAACCAGCGGTCCCCAACCTTTTTGGCAACAGGGACCGGTTTCGTGGAAAACGATTTTCCCACGGACGGGGGTGGTAATGCGAGCGAGGGGGAGCGGCAGATGAAGCTTCGCTCGCTCGCCCACCGCTCACCTGCTGTGCGGCCCGGGGGTCGGGGACCCCTGAATTAAACAACAATACATATAGCAAGGGCTTATGAAGTGGGAATGTTTCTCTTCTCAGCCACTGTTACTCTCAGAAAAGTGGCAGAGATTTGAGGACTTGTGCAGACGTGCAACATCCAGAGCTAGAAGTGCCCTGAGGGGGCCTTTGGTTTGATAGACAAACTGAGGCCCAGAAGGAAGAGGCAGCTTGGTGGTGGGGTGGGGTCCCAGGGGGAAGCTGCTGCTTCCAGGCTGTGTGCCCTTGGGCTCCTCCAAGAACTTCTCTGTGCCTGTGCTTCCCCATTTGTAAAATAGAGCTAATAATCCAAGTCCTCCCTAGGTGGACCTCTCAGGGATGCTATGAGAGGGGCTGAACTGATACACAGGCCAAGACAGCAGAAGAGGGCCCTGTTCGCAGCTGGGGCACCAGCCCTCAGCCCAGTGCCTGGCACAGTTGCGTTCATAACCATCTGTTGAATGAACAGTTCCTGGAGCCTGGCAGGCAGTACGAGCCCCTGGAGGACCCTCATTTCAAAGATTCCCGGGGCCTGCTCCAGACCTACTATGTCATACTCTTGGGTGGGGGTGACAGGCACCTGCGTTTTTAGCAGCTCCCCATCTGATCTTCTTTAGCTTTCATTATAGCATGTCACCTATGGACACGTGCGCAGCCAAGGAAGAGCCTTTGCCAGGCCTGCACCCACCTCCCAGCCCCCCTCTCCAGAGGCAGGCCAGCTACCAGCCTCTCGCGTGTTCTTGGGTGAGGCCGCCCCAGGGGCTCTGGGTCTGAGCGCCCTCTTGCACTGTGAGCAGGGACTGAAGCGAGAGGCAGCGCGACGCCCAGCACTGGCTCGCGAACATGGAGCCCCGTCCCTGCACCGGGGCCGTCTCCTAAGTGCTATGCCGACGTTAGTTCATTTAATCATCACAATAACACCTATGAGGTAGATACTATTATTATCCTCATGTTTAAGGTTGGGAGCTTAAGGCAGAGAGAAGTTAAGGAACTTGCCCAATACCACCCAACTGGTAAGTGGCAGAGCCAAGATTTGAACCCAGGCATCCCAGCATCCGATTTCCAGCCTTGTTTCTTGCTTCCCAGTGAATGTTTGCTGACTTTCATCTTTCAGAATAAACAGATGCACAAACAAATGAGCACGGCGCACCCTGGCTCACTGGACCAAGGTGAGGAATTGTGCTGGGTCCCCACCCTCCACCAGACACACTGCCACTCGGGACCAGAGACCCGGCTCTCCCAGGAAGAGCAGCAGCATGTTTCCCGCGCCATCGGCTGCCCCTCGGTGCCAGAGGAGGGTCACTCACCTTCTGAGCGCAGCGTGGTCCCCATCTCCAAGGGAATGACGAGCAACGGGAAGACCCCGCTGAGCCCCACCATGAGTGAGCCCAGGAGGGAGCAGATCCACGTGTCCAGCCGCTCGCCACTCAGCAGGGCCCCCCAGGACTCGCTTTCCTTATTGTCCAGGCGACAGGCCGCTGCCACCCCCCGGCTCCGGAAGGCCTGCTGGGAACCCCCAGCCCCTCCCAGGAGCTCCAGGGCAAGAGCAGCGAGGAAGAGGAGCCTCTGTCCCGCCATGCCACAACCAGGGCAGGGACATCCAGGCATGCCACGTGCTGAAAAACACAAAGGCCACTTACGTGTGCTGCCACCCTTGGCCGCACACCTGCTTAGGAAACGTGGCATCTTAACCCTCCCCCCACTCCCAGTGGCCACGGCACCTGCCCTCCTGCTTGCCTCCCCCAGGGCCTCTGAGGATCCCAATGATGGGTGCACAGAGCAAAAGGGCTCTGCTCCGCCACACCCCACCCCCAAGGAGCACACATTTTTTCCTTGGGAGCCAGTTCCAGGCTGTGTGTCAGCCTGTCCGCCTGAGGCTAAACTTTCCTTAATGACAGGGTGAGGCGCTGGCTGGGTTCCCCTCAGACACCGGTAGGCCCGGCCCAGCTGGGTGTCTGGCTGCCAGGGGAGGCTTCGCTGCCAGGATGCGCCCCAGTGAGGACACCCCCAGGGATGGCGGCCAGCACAGTCTAGCTTGATGGGGCAATGTTAGGAGGTGCAGGTGGGGAAACCAAGCAGCTGAGCTAGTTCAAGACCATCAGGGCTTTTTCCTAGGAAATGAGTCCAATATCGCTGGGGCACGGAGACAGCCAGGAGGTGGGAACGAAGAGAGGATTCTTCAGCTAGGAGCTGCCTCACAGATGTGCAGAGCACAGGCTTTGAAGACCCGCCCTTGACTTTGTGCTCTGCATTTACAGCTGCTTGACTGCGGACAAGTCCCTAGAGCCCTTCTCTGAGCCTCAGTCTCCTCGTCTGTAGCAGGGAGATGAGTATTGCCTCCCTCACACAGTGGTGAAAATGAGATGAGCTTGCTAATTAGGTGAGCGTGCCTGGCACGGAGGAGGCACAGAGAACCCTCCTTATGTTGCGGGAGCCCAGGAGCACCAAGCAGCAAGAGTGTACCCAGCAGGCGGATCACAGGATCTGGATGTGAGTCAACCAAGACGGAAGTTCAACCTGGAAACTCAGGCATGAGGTTTAAATGTGGTCTGCCCTCCCTCATGCTGGCTGTGACCTTGAGCCAGTGATGTCCTTGCCTCAGTTTCCTCATCTGCTGATGGAGGTGGGAGGGAGGGAAAGCAGCTGGAAAAGATGCTCGGGTCTAGGACCTCCAGGCCTTAACGGGACCCTGATGAAACCCTCTGGGCTCCACTGGGGACCAAAGGCAGGACTGCGCCAGGCCGGACTTGGAGGCAGAGGCGGGTCAGGGGACAAGTTTGAGGACAGGAGAGGGGAGGGGACAAGTTTGGGACAGGAGAGGGGGTACCGAGAGAGTCGGAGAGCAGAGGGAAAGCAGAAGCAAGAGCGGGAGAGCCAAGAGTGAGAGAGCCAGAGACGGATGCGGAGGCGGAGAGAGAGGGAGAGATGGGGAGCGACGCGTGGGGAGACAGGGGAGAAGAGCCCAAGGAAGTTTAACTCCCGGGCTCTGGGCGAGAGGCCCAGGTCTGATCTGGACAGGCCGGGTCGGGGGCAAGGGGATCGGCAGAGTCCGTCTCGTCAGGGGCTCTGGCCCTGGGGGTGCGGCGGCCACTCACCGTGCGGCGGCGACGGCGGCGGAGGCGCTCCGGACGGCCCCGGCCATCCAGCTGCGGCACAGCGCCCCGCCCCGGCTCTGCCCCGCCCGGCCTGGCCGCCCGGCCCCCGGCCCGGAGCCGCCCCCAGCGTGCGGCCACGTCACACGGGACCCGTCCGGAACCCGACGCACCGAACGCCGCGGGGTCGTGGGGAGCGGCGGTGGGAGAGCGCTTCCGCCTCGAGGCCATGGGGGACCCGGGAGGCTGGCGCACTTCCGCTCGGGCGGGCCCGGGACGGCGGGGAGGGTCGGGCGGAAGTGGGGGCCCCGCGGGCACCCAGCACAGTCCGGCTGCGCAGGGCGGAGACGGCGGCCCCGCGGTGACCGCGAGCAGTTGGGTGGCCGCGCTTGCGGGTCTGCCCGCCGCTTCCTCTCTCGGGAGGCAGTCCCAGCCGCGGCCGCACGGGGGCGCGCTTTGCTGCCAGACTGCGCCGTCCCGGGACGGGGTCTGGGTAGGAGGATGGCTGCGGCGCTCCTGCTCTGAGTCAGCCCGGCCTGGCTCCTCCATGAGCAAGGGAAAGGGGAAGTGCCTGCCGCAGGGAGGGGCCTAGCCCCGGGAACCTCAGAAGAGGGAATTTTATTCTTACTCATCGAATTATTTTTATGCTTTGGTTTTTCACTGGGAACCTCAGGCCTTTGTCTCCAGGGCTTGTAACCCTTTGGAGTCCAGTGCACGGTGGCCTGACACTGCTGCTGGTAACCCCAAACCTGGGGGAGCAAAGGCTCTGTGCTTCCCTCACCTCAGACTGGGGCAGCAAACAATAGCATTATTATAACTGCAATTTACTGAACACCTACGACGTGCCATTCACTCTGCGTGTATTGTCTCCCTGAATCCTCAGTCTGTCCCTTTGAGATGGATACTGTTAGCCCAGGGTCACACAGTAGCACAGATGGCAGAAGCACGATTCAAACCTGGGTGTCCTTGAACCCAGAGCATGTGATAGCACCTCTCACTTATAGGGTCATGGGAATCTGCCTTGGCATTTACACTTTGCATTCTTCTCAGCCAGGACCATATAATACTCAGCAAGGGGCACTTGGGTACTCACTGGGGCAGAGATTGTGACAGGGTGGGAGTCTCCCAGCCTCTGACCTTCATCTGCCTCATGCGGTAATTCCTTCGTCCGTCCTGTGTCACTCTCCCTTACCAGGGGCTCTGAGGGCACAGGGCTCTCACAGGCTGCACCAGTTGCCCGATTCCACCTCACACTCCAACATCTGCCCTTCCTAGACCCCCAACTCCTACCAGGCGGGATCAGCTTTCCTCTGAAAGCCCCGTGTCTGCCTCACCCGCCAGGCCCATAGGTCTACAGGGACGCCCTCCTGTTCTGCTCCCTGAGTTCTGAAGTGGAAGCCCTGTGCTGGTTACTTTGCAAAGGGAGGAAGACACTCAGGGATGCTGCTCAGGGATCTCTAAGGTGCGCCCCCCATATATGCAAATCACTCCATCATATGCAAAGCACTTCACAATATACAAATGATTTCACAATAACACAGTCAGCATTCCTGCCTCTAGGAGCTGAGGGCTGCTGGCCACCAGCAAGGGGATGGGCAAGACCCAGCTAGAAACACCACTTGCTGCCTTCTCACTGCCCTTTCCTCTCACCTGGCCTGGAATTTCCACCATCAGACTCCCTAATGTATTGGGGGGTGGGGATGGGACTCTAGAGGATGACCATGAGCTGGGAGGGCCAAGTAGAAAGACAATGGGTGGACTAGTGTGTGACCGTTAAAAACAGCGAATTAGGGGCTTCCCTGGTGGCGCAGTGGTTAAGAATCCACCTGCCAATTCAGGGAACGCGGGTTCGAGCCCTGGTCCGGGAAGACCCCACGTGCTGCGGAGCAACTTAAGCCCGTGCGCCACAACTACTGAGCCTGTGTGCTGCAACTACTGAAGCCTGTGTGCTCTAAGGCCCTGCATGCCACAATTACTGAGCCCATGCACCACAACTACTGAAGCCTGCACACCTAGAGCCTGTGCTCTACAAGAGAAGCCACCGAAGTGAGAAGCCTGCACACCGCAACGAAGAGTAGCCCCCGCTCACTGCAACTAGAGAAAGCCCATGCACAACAACGAAGACTCAACGCAGCCATAAATAAATAAATAAATAGGTAAATAAATAAATAAAAAGAAGAGTTCTGGAGGAAAAAACAAACAAAGAAAACCAGTGAATTAGATCTGCCAGGGGCTTCCAAATATGGACGAGTGAGAAAAGAGAGATGCAGAAATTTTTTTTACTATAACCCACTAGTTTAAAATTATAACAAAAAGGAAACTTGTATAGGTACATGTGATTATAGGTATTAGCATATATAAGTCCATTTATAATTGTGAGTAAATAAAAAATATAGAAGATCTCACGTCAGCATGGTAACATGGATTCCATGGTGGGGGGAGAAAAAAATATAAAAGGAAAATTTGTAAAAACATGTTAAAACATGTATATGATCATAATTTATGCAATTATGTAAAAAAAGTTGTAAAAGCTTTTATATATATCATATGTAAATTAAATATATGATATATATATTAATTAACTCCCTATGCCTCAGTTTCCTCATCTGTAAAATGGATTGCTATATCAAGTAGTTGTGTAAGTTGAATGAACACAGAAAACACTTAGAACAATGCCTGGCACATGGGAAGTTCTACTTAAGGATTAGATGTTATTATTATTTACATGTGTGGACACATGTGTATAAAGAAAGTATTACAGTAATGAAAAGAACAGATAAAGACACAGGGTGGGGGCCACCCCTCTCCACTCCTCGCTGAGCACAGATGAATGTTTTCCAACACATTTATCAACTAGTTTGAAGGCCTCAGGGTCTTCCTGGGTCGTGGCACTGGGCAGACAAACCACAGCAGGGCAGGGTGAGCCTGGACACTGCTTGGCTCTGTGTGGTTGGGAGGCGTCTGGGATTGGAGGGGCTGCAGACCAATTTCTCTGATCTGGCCTTTCTCAGCAACCAGGTCTCAGCCCCCTATTTCTAGAAGGTGGGACTGCTTCTGGGCCTACTGACCAGGCGACGGCTGTGAGACCAGCACAGCCTGGCGTTGGCATTGCCGATGCTCTGACAACCCTCCCCCTCCTCTGGCGGTCAAGGGCTAGAGGCTCTGGGATGGGCACATTACTTCTGCTTCCAGAGTATGGCCTTCTGTGAGAAAGCAGGCCTTCATCTTCTCAGGGCTTTCCGTGGGGGTCTGCAGGTAGACTTGTAGAAGGGCATCTGAGGCTCAGGGTGCCCAAGGTCGCCCTGAGGAGGTGAGGCAGAGCTGAGTGCCCACCCAGGGCCCTGCTGCTTTTACTGTGGCCTCCAGCTCTGCCTCTCCAAACTGGATCTGCCCCTCTGGAACCCCTGACCCTAACGCTCTCTCAACTTGTTCTTCTCAGGGCAGCCTTAGCTCCCTCGTGAGTTCCTGGGGTGCTTTCTCCCCTGAATTTCCAGCCCTGGCCTGATGATGCCCCGTGACTCCACAGCAGCCCCTTTCCCCCACCCTCAGCAACTCTTCCATGGGCAGCCCAGCCTCACTGCTTTCTGTCCAGCCTGTCTTTACAACCCCCTTTGTAACTCCCACCCTACCCCTGGCAGGCCTGGCCTGTTCGTCCCCTTCCGCCGTCTCTCTCTGTCGATTGAAATCCTGCCCGTTTACAAGGCCGCTCCCTCTCTGAAGCCTTCTGGGTCTGTCCAGGCCCTCAGTATCGTGTCTTTGGAGCCCTGAGCCCTGTACCCTGAACACAATGGGACTTCTTCACCCTCCCAACCCCCATTCCCGCTGTGGGCTTCTGGAAAGAAAGACAAGCTCTTGCCTATACCCTGAATAGAAGTCTGTCCAAATGAATTTAATATCTCCCTTTCCCCTCTCCTGCCTCAGGAGCACAAAGTGGGGTGAAATTCCTGTGCGCTGTGCACAGTAATCTGAGCCTTCGCAGGGCTTTATTTAATTTATGTTTATTCATAGATTTGCTTACTTGTTACCCCTTCCCCATCCCATCTCACTGCTTCCTTCTTGGGAGAATCAGAGTGTTAACAGTCCTTTTTTTCCCCTAAGAAACATAACAGACAATATTCTGTCCAGTTTGGCCTTTCTTTTTAAATAAGGAAAAAAGCTCTTTTAAGGTTTTCTTTTACGTTATTCAGTGATGTTTACAATTGTTCTCATATAGGTCCTGCATAACTCTTAATAAGTTTACTTTTAGGTATTTTACATTTTGTGGGTATTTAAAAGAACATATTTCCCATTATGTTTTAAATGTAGTGCACAGGAAGGCAAATTATTTTTATGTATCCCTTTGATACCTGGTAAGCCAACTACATTTTCTTACTGGTTCTAATCATTTCTCAGTATTACTGTTGTGTCTTTTAGGTGGGTAATCATGTCAGCTCCTAATAACAAAAGTATGAAAAGGAAGGAACCAACATTGTTTTTTATAGAGGTATGGTTTGGCTTGGTTTTGAACTTCATAGGAAGTATCTGTCTTCTGGGACTGGCTTTTTCACTCAACGATACGGGTACTCAGGTTCATTCATGATACAGGGTGAAACTGGTTCATTTGCTTGCACTACTGAACGATGTGCCACTGTGTGAGTGAATCCTCTGTAATTTATTTCCCCATTCTCTTGTCCGTGGGCATTTGGGTTATTCTCTAGATTTTTGCTGTTCAGAACAGTGCAGCTTTGAATGTTCTCGTTTCTGTCTCGGAGCACATGCCCAAGTTTCTCTTGATTTTAAGCCTAGAGGGGGATCTGCTTATAAGATAAGGCCAGATTGTTTTCCCCAGAGGCTGTAGGGAGTTGCACTCTGACTAACAACACACTGGAGATTCCGTGGCGCCACCTCTTCTCCAGCACTTGGTGCTGTCAGACTCGTTCATTTTTGCCCGTCAGACGGTATAAAATAGCATCTTATTGGGGCCTTCATTTGCATTTCCCTTATCACCAATGAGCTTGTGCATCCCTTACGCGTTCATTGGACAACTGTGTTTTCTTCTTCTGTAAAAAGGCCTGTTCACGTCTTTCATCTATTTTTCTGTTGGATTACTTGTTTTCTGTTTTTTCCCATGGATTTCCAAGAGTCCTTTATGTGTTTTTGATGTTTATCCATTGCGGGTTGTACGTGGCAGACGTCAGACGTCTCACATCTCCTCCAGTTTGTGGCTTGCATTTCACTTTCTCAAAGGTGTCTCCACTTCTCTCTTCCCTCCCACGCTTGGGCCTGGGACGCTAGTGCGCGTGTGTGTGGATGGGGGGTGTCGCGCCCCTCAGAACGCCGTGCAGAGCAACCCCACCGCTCCTCCTGTTCCTCGGGGCTTTAAGGGACCCTCGTCTCCCTCCCAGATTTGGCTGAGGCGGCCTGGATGGGAAGCCCCTGTCTGGTCTGCTTGGGGTGGGCACGCCGCAGCAGGGAGGGCCTCGCTGCGATGGTGCCCCCCCCCCCCCAGGAGTTATTTATCACTTCCGGCTCCTCACCTGGGGGCCGGGCGCCTCTCTGCTCCGCTGGGCAGCAGCCCGCGGCAGCTCGGGCGCTCCCTGGGGGCGGGCGGCCTCGGGGGAGGGGCGCTCCGGGCCGGCCCCTCCGGAGGCGGAGGCGGGGGCCAGGCCTGCGGCGGGGGCTGGGATGGGGGGCGGAAGCTGCCCGAGCAGATAAGGGCCGAGGTCGGTCCTGCGGTGAGACTGTGCGGGACGCTGCCTCCGCCGAGCCCGCCCCCGCACCCTCTGGTCCCAGCTCCCCGAGCCACGGTCGGCGCAGCGGCCCCCTCCCTGCAACCCGGGGCTCGGCATCCTGGGCGTTGATCCCAGAGAGCAGTGAGAGATGGTGCTCCGGCCTGCTCGTTCCGTTCCAAACCTCAGTCATCGCAGCTGGAACATGGGGGTAGGAGTCTCCAGTTACCCCCCAGGGCCGTTAGGGATGGAACAGGTGCAGGCTGGTGAAATCCCTCTGTAGATTTGGGCCTTTTGTAAAGGATGGGTACCCTGAGTTCCTCGCATTGCCCCTGCTGTACCCGCTGACTCTCCAGGCTTCATCCCCGTTGTATAGATGGGAAATTGGGGGACTTGCCTTAAGTCACAGAGCCAGCCAGCAGGAAGCAAGTGGGGAGGGGAATGGAACTCCACAATCTGGGGGCCCTCTTTAAGAAAAAGATTACAAAATCACAAATACAAATTTGCTGAGGCCTCTCCCAGGGCCTTGGAAGAGGCCCAAGTAAGTGAGAAGCGCAAGTCCAACTTCTTGGTTTCCCGGCCTCACCCTGCAGGCCCCCTGGAAGGGCTTACACCCCTCCTCCAGGAGACGGTCAGACACCAACACAGTTGCAGGGTAGGTTCAAGATAGTACAGCAGGGGCCTGGAGGAGTCCGCACTGCAGCTGGGCCCAACCCCTTGCATATGCCTAGGCAGCCCTCCGGCCAGCCCAACCCAACAGCAAGAGCAGTCGCATTTTGGGACTGCGCCACCGCTGGGCAGGGCCAAGCCCTCGAGCACCAGCCAGTCAAAGTTTACTTGCCACTCAGGGCCTCTGACCCTGTGGGCTGGCAGTGGTAGGGAAAATTCCTAGGAAAAAAGGAAGGGGGAACCTGCCCGAGGCAGTGTAAGTGCATCTGACTTGGAGTCACATGGGACTGAGGTTTAAGCCACTGCAAGGCCATGTGACCTTGGGAAGACTCCTTCATTTGGGTGTCTTCATCTGTAAAATGGGAGTAATAATAGTACCTACTTGTCAGCGCTGTAATGAGGCTTAAATGAGGCCATGCATGACGAAGCTTGGCTTTTAGAAGCAAATTTCCCTTCTGTGACATCTCCAGGTCAGGAGAGGCATCTTTCTCTCCATATTAGGATTAAGTCACTTACCCAGGGGGTGGTCTCTTGATGGCAAAGTTGAGATTTAAACCCATGAATGTCTGGCAGCAATGCCCTGGTTCTAACCATCAGGGAACACTGCCCCCTGGGGCCTGTCTCCCCCGGGAGTTAAGTGCCACTGCTAGGTGTGCATGTCCAGGGCAGGGAGCCAAGGGCAGCCTTTGAGTCAGGAGGTTGCTCACCTTTCTGGATTTTATAATCTCTTTTGCTCTCATGGGCATCTGAGGCTGGAATTTTTCTAACTCTGGCATCCTACAACCTGGACCAGGAGAAGCAGGAGACTCTGGTGATGGAGACAGGGCAGGGGAGCTGGGAATAGGCCATGACCATGAGCCTGGGCAGCAGTGGCATCCCAAAGGACTCAAAGTCTTCTTCCAAACAAAGAGGCGCTGCTTTGCCTCATGGTTTGCATAGGATTTCTCCTGGGTTGGTGGACAAGAGAACTGAGTTCTCAGCTCAGAGCTGCCCCTCTCTAGCCAGCTGACCCCACACCAGTCACTCCTCCCCTCTGAGCCTCGGTTTCCTCGTCTGTGAAATGGGGATAAGAATACCTGCAGCTGCGAGGATTACAATATGTTGCGTACGTAGAGTGCCTAGTAAATGTTACTAGTTGTTAAAACAGGCGGTCTGAGGATGGAAGAGGGTGTCTTGGGAGGGCAGGAAGTATGCAAGCAGAAGTGGGGAGTCCTGCCAGGGCAGGAGTTTGGGCTTCTAAGGTCTCTGTCTCACAGATGGAGTGCCTTGGGGTAGGGCTGGGAACCCCAGCGCCGGTACTCTCCCAGATCAGGACAGGTCAGAGAGAGGTCAGGGGCTCTGGGGGTGCAGAGAAGAGCAGGGAGCAAAGGTTCTCAAGCAGGTGAAAGGGAAAGGAGGGAGGAAGTGGGGGCTTCTGGGAGGAGACTGGAGTGGCGGTCGCTGTGTGATGCCGGCCACACAATCACCCCGAGGCCCCGTTCCATGACCTCCTTTGTCCCTCATTGCAGACTTTCAAATTAGGCATTTCCCACATGGGGAAACCGAGGCTCAGAGAGGTGAGATCACTTGCCCAGGGCCACACACTGCAGGCTCCCCAATCTGTCTGGCTCTGCAGCCTGGACTCCAACAGTCACAGCCACTTTCTTATCTCATCTGCCTGACAAGGTTGTGAGTGAAGCAGCGTGATCTCAGAGGCTCAAAGGGATCCCAGACCCTGCCGCTGTTTCCCAGGAGCCCCAAGCTCTAGGCTGGCAGCTGTGCAGGAGACATCACCAGGAGACCCGGGACAGGGGCCCAGGAGGATTTGCTCACGGTGAGAGCAGAGAGCCCTGGAGTAAGGGAGCAAGCACGCCATCTCAGGGGGGTTCAAGTAGAGGCATCCTGTGTCTCCCCAGCAGCTGGGAATCTGGAGGCATGACTCATAATGGGGCCAAAGCTAGCCAAAATTTTTATGAAATTCCTTCTTTTTATCTTAAAAATTCATACAGATTTGTACCCTTTTAAATATGTGGGCTTCCCCCTCCCCTTTTCTTAAAATAAGTTTCCACTCTCAGTCTCTATCTGAGTGGACACTCCAGGAAGACATGGTGCCTCCACTGGCTGTGTGTATCTGTTGCCTGCACCGTGGACCCCATGCCCTGGGCCTCTGGTTTGGTTTGCGAAAGTGCAGGGACAGAGTTGAGGTCAAGGCCCTGCCTGTTTTCGGTCTAGGGCCCTCCCCACCTCTGCTCCACGCTCCTGCCTCTTGCTTTGGCTCTCCCATCTCCTCTCACAGAGGTTTGTCCATCCCAGTCCAACTCTCCCACTGGGTGTTCTCAGAATGTCTCACCCCCCTCTTCATGCCCTGAGGGTCCTTGTCCGGAGGGACACTACCCGTCTTCAGCCCTCTCTGCTGGCCAGTCTGACCCTTCACCTCCCCAGAGGAGTACTCGACTTGGGGAAGTTCCATGCCCATTTGGAAGAAACGGAGGTGCAGAGCTGAGAGATGCTGGACCTCCAGGGTGCACAATGAGAAGGGCTGTTGGATGCCCACCGGGATCTCTGGGCAGGTGGGGTGCCTCAGCCTGGGGAGAGGGCACCAGATCTGGGCCCCAGCCAGGGATGCAGGAGGGAGGAGGGAAGGCCATGGGGTGCCGGGGGCTGCTGCCTGGCAGGTCCCTGTGCCCAGGGTAGGGAAGTTTCTTATTTCTCCTGCTCCGACTTCCCCCTTTGATTTATTATAGCCATGAAATGCTCTACTCTCTTCTCTTTTCCTTGCTGTCCCCGGGGCTGGAGGAGCACAGGCCTCCCAGTCATGGGGCCTTGGCCTTGTTGGACTCCCATCTCCTTCCAAAGGTTGAGCCTGGGGGGCCCAGAAGTGAGAGGTGAGTCAGGGCAGGCAGGGTGGGACGAGGAGGGGCCCCGACCCCCTAAAGGCTAGCCTGGGCAGGACCGCAGGGGCCGGCACAGTCTCGGTTGGGAAGGTCTGGGGCCGGGCAGAGGCTGTGGCAGGTGTGGACTTGACAGCAGACAGGTCCCTGGGGTTGTGGAGGTGGCAGGCTCTGGGCCAATGGCCTCTCAAGTCCTGGCAGGTCTGAGGGCTGCGCACAGAGTCCTCGAACGCTACCCACCGGGTCAGAGAAATGGCTTCTCTGCAACCCCTGACGCCATCTTCAGATTTAATGGTGGCCAGAGCAGGCCTGGCCCAGGTGCATCTGGGGACGGGGCTGACAACCCAAAGGAAGGCTTGAGGCCCCCGTGCCCAGACCTGGGGCTCCTCAAGACCACCGCTGGACCTCACCCCGTGGCCTAGTCCAGGCAGGTGAGGGCTGGAGTCTGTCTGTCCGGCCCCTTGGTGGACCTGGCGGCCAGAGCGTTCCTGGCCGCTGCTGTGCAGCGCCTGTGGTAACGGGGCTGTTGGCGTTTTGCAATGGCCGGGGGTGGGGAGGCTGCACACACATGCTTCCTGTGGTGACTGGGCGCTTCCTGTTTTCTCAGGCGCCGGACTTGCTACTGCCGATGTGGAAACAGGGGCAGCTGCAGCCCGGGTGGCTCCAGGTCGGGCGCCCCGACCCTGCCCAGAGGGGCCTAAGTGGGCCCATCACCCCAGGCCCCGACCCAGGGCAGTGGATGGCCCGAGTTAACCCCCCACTGCAGGCCCCCATCCTTCCTGTCCCCAACAGCTTCCGCCAAGAGGAAGGGGCCAGGCAGGGCTACCGCTCAAGGCTGAGCAGGTGGTCTAGGAGGTCAGAGGTCCAAGGGTGGGAGCTCTGGTCTCAGCTCTGTCCTTTGCTCACTGAGTGCCTTTGGCCATCCCTGACCTGATCCAGGCCTTGATTTCCTCTTTTATGTGGTGATCATGGCACCCATCATCTAAAATCCCTCACCCATTTCTGCCCCAGTTCTGACCTCCCTTGATTTTTCCATCCCAACAGCCTCAGCTTTGGGGGCAGGGTGAGCACTGAGGCTGGGACCCTCAGAGGGGGGCTTGGCATAGGTCTTGACAGAGAGGGGCTTGGAGAGACTGGGGAGAGGGAAAGGCACGCCAGGTGGGGGAACCAGACTTAGAAGAAGGCATGGAGGTGGGAAGGCCGGGACTGGGTTTGGGAGATGGGGTGTTGATGGGACAGACGGAGAGTGGTAGGCAACAAGGTTGATCTGGAAGGATTCAAAGCAGGAGAAAGATTTTAGGATCCTCTTTATTCCTGAAAACGTTAGGAAAGTGTCTGATACCCCCTCACATTCTTCCTCAGAAGAAAGGCAAGGGGGGTGGGGGGGCAGGGCCAGCCCTTCCCAGCCATTCACCAAGGAGATGGGTGCCCATGTGTTGTGGTGCAAGGGCCTCAGGAGGGATCTGAACCTTTCTCCAGGTGTCAGGTGCCTGGAGTTCCACCATCAGGGCCAGGCCTTAGGATTTGGCATTGCCCTGTTCCCGAACATGTTTTGTTTTGTTTTTAAGCTGCTATTGCAAGAAGGGGAGGGGAGATGACTTGGCTTCTTGTTGAGTTTGTGGACAGCATCTGACCTCTGGAAGAAGAGTTTCTTTGCAGGAAGGCCAAGGCCTGAGCCCGCTGGGGACTGACCAGTCCACGGACCCAGTTCAGCCACACGCTTGGCCCAGGAGGTTCTGAGGTGCCCACTTCACAAGTGGCCCCTCCTAAATCTCTAGGCCTTCCCATCATGGACAGCCAAGGGCTGGTTCCAGCCAAGGAGGCCTTGAGGAGCCCGAGACCCTGAGGCCCAGCCTGAGGGGCCATCAGGCCAGCCTGGCCCCCACCATCCTGTCCCCTGCCCGGTGCCTTGGGTCAGCCTAAGTGCTGAGTTGGCGGCTCAGCAGCTGCTTCTGCCCACGGAGGCCCAGTTATAAATAAGCCCAATGTGGCCAAGTCATCAAGTTCTGTCCCAGCTGCATTACCTCAGTGACCACAGGTTGGGCTGCCCAGAACCAGGCCCACCAGAACCTGCCTGCCCAGGCCAAAGGCTGGGCCAGCCTTGATGCCTGCAGGGGTCCTCAAATCCAGGGTTGGGGTGTCTGCAGCTACTCAGACCTGGACCGCCCTGGACACGGGCCACGGAAGGGGCAGGGCCCATCCCGCCTGCCCAGAGCCAGCTATTTACAAACCGAAACCGGGAGAAGTGAAGCGGCTGCGGCCAAAGTGGCTCCAGGCCCCCAGCCCCCAGTCCCGCTCCATCCCCGGCAGGCCCATCCCCCCTCCTCATGGCTTCCTCTTTCCTTCCCCACACAGCTCCCCGACCTCCCACTGCCCGGCCAGGTCTCTCTGGACAACCTGCCAGTACTTCATGGTGACCCCCGGCCCCATGGCCACTTGCCTGGGGGGGATCCCTTCTACTACTCACCCCCAAGACCCCATCAGTCTGGGCTCCTAGTAGCAGCCTCCTCCCACCCGGGCCCAGCCCACCGTGGCCTGCCCAAAGCACATTCCCACAGTTCTCAGTTCCCCTTCGTGGCTGGAAAAGCTCCAGCACCAATGGCCACCGTGGCGCTGCCCGGCCCTGCCTGAGCGTAGCTTCTCCAGGGGACCTTGACCTTCAAGGGGGCGCCAAGTAATCTGGGGAGCTGTGGTGGAACTTGGGGCACCTGGGGCCTTAAGGGGGCACGTTTCTGGGCAGGAGGCTCCAGCCATCACTCTCTTTGAGTTCGGTTTCGGCCCACTCATCCGGCTGGCGTGGGTCACAGGCCCTTGTGCAGGTCAGAATTGAGCTCAGACAGACGGACACTGGGCCCGAGACCACGGCACACGCTGCTTAGGAAGTGGCAGGCAGGATGGTGCCGTAGCAGGGGCCTGTTCCAGGGAGAGACAACAGACAACATAAGTAATACTCACTTCTAATAATAGACGAACTCCCTCACGATGGTGCAGAGGATGGCAGTTCTTTCTGTCCCCCGAACAAGCCTGTCCCATTATCTCCATCATAAATGGACATGGGCTCACAGGGGAAGTCACGTGTCCCAGGCTACACAGCTAGAAAGTGTCTGGACCGAGATTCAAGATTTCCTGACATCCAGTCCCCTTCTGTCTCCGTCTGACTGCCCCTTGCTCCATCTTGTCCCTCAGTCTCCTGCCCGGGAGGACAGGAGTTTCCCAGCACTGTGACAAGGCAGGAGCGGGGCTGGCCCGAAGCTTGAGGGGGAAGCAGGCGTTGGACAGCAGAGTTACCAGATGGGGTTCGTCAGTGCCCAGTGCCACCTTCCCTGCCCCATTCCTTGCCTCCCACTAAGTCCCAGCTGAGGCACAGCCCTAGCCCCCCTCAGCCGCAGTCAGCTGGCTGCCTTTCACCTAACTTCTCTGAGCCTCAGAATCCTCTTCTGTGACTTGTCATCCCACAAACACAGAGCACCTACTCGATGCCAGCCCTAGGCTGGGTGCAAGAAATCTCTAGAACTAGGCTATGGCCCCTGTTCACAGTCGTGTGGAGAAGGCAGATGAGTTACAAGATCCTGAGTACTCCAAGAAGGAAACTGCAGCTGTGAGACACCAAGAACGAGTGATGAGTCCTTCCTGGGGTGAGGAGGGTGCCATTGGGGTGGGATAGGAAAGAGTTCCCCAGCAAAAGCCGGGGGACTGGCTCTCCATGCTGAGTCACACCCCTGTGCCTTGGCTCTGGTAGTTACCACGGTCCGAGTCAAGTGCCCTTCTTCCCTCTGGGCCCGATAAACTCCTATCCATCTGTCAGGACCCATGGACACACCACAGCATGACCAGGCCTGGCCTGGCCTGATGGCTCCCCACCTCCCTCTTCCCACGCAGGACCTGAGCACACCCGGAGGTCAGGCCTCCTCAGTCACTATGCCCTCACCAGCCCCACCCAGGCAGGCATCTGCTCCCGGGCTCAAGCCCCCACCGTCCTCTGCTCCGAAAAGCACCGTTTCCCTTTTCTGGGTGACCACACGCCATACACAGGGAATTTCCATCTCAGCCTGTGGAGCCTCTGATTCACTCAGGCTCACTCAGGACTCCTTCCGGGTCCATGCCTCCTACTTCTGCACCTTGGGCTGCCCCTCACACCCACCCGGGACCCCTAGGCAGCTTCAAACTAATCTTGGCCTCCACAACCTGGAAATCAAGTCAGCCCCTCACTCACCGGCCCCCTCAGGGCCCTCCCACTCCCATCCTATGCACAGAGACCCCTGCTCCTGGCACACACGCTGGGGTAACTTTGGGCTGAGAGCACAGGCTTTGGAGTAAGATAAGCCTGGTCCAACCCTGATTTTGGCCCTTTCTGCTTTGTGACCTGGAGCAGTTTAAGGATATGCTCTGAGCCCCATTTCTCATCTATAAAATTGAGGTGATTCCTGTCCCATAGCTTTGTTGTAAAGATCCAGTGTGCTGGGCCCATGATGGGAGCTCAATAATGATTACTTTTCCTTCTTTGAAAAGGCCCCCTCATCCTATCACAAGGTCCCTACTCCAGACCTGGGCCCCCTTTCTCTGGCTGGCTTTCCCCTCCCGAGAGCTGGTTGCTCAGGCAGGGAGAAGGAGAGAAGTATGGGCAGAGCAAAGGAGGGCGAGATGCTGCTGTCTCAAGGCTCTCCTCCGCCAGCTTCTCGACTCCTCACATTTCTCAGTTTTTCCAAGGAGGCTTTGGAGAGGCCAGGAGGCAGGAGCTCCAAGGAGCTGAGGGCTGCAGAGCTCCTGAGCTCTCGGGGACAGGGTCGAGCCTTCCTCCTCCCGAGGAATGCTGGGTGTGCACGTCACACACGAACATCTCACGTGTGGGCTCCTCTAATTCTCACGGCCCGGTGAGGTGCGTCCTGTTATTGCCCCCATTTTACAGATGAGGACACCGAGGCTCTGAGAAGTGACTTGCCCTCAGCCACGCAGCAAACAAAGGGCAGGGGTAGGATCCGAGTCAAGGTCTCTGGAGCCATACTCCTAAACTCCACAAGGCTCAGTAAGCATTTGTGGAGGCCGACGAGGGAAACGTGGACTAACTGAAACCCTACTGTATACAAAGGGAAGACTGACACAGATTGTCTCTTTCTGCCCTCTGTACAATGCTGCGGTCTGGGTCTCGTTGGCCCCTCTACAGAACTGAGGCATCTGAGCTTCGGGGAGGGGAAGGAGCTTGCCCAGAGGTCACACAGCCAATCGTAAGGAAGGATCCAGGGGTACCCAGATGGAAGAGGACGGTGTCAGGGGCTTCACAGAAGAGGGGGCCTGGAGGGGGAAAGTGGCTCCTGTCCTCAGTGAGTGAGCCGGCAGTGGGGGGGGTGATGCCCGTGGTGAGCAGGAGGAAGTCGCTGTGGGTGGCGGTGGGTTTGAGGTGCCGGAGGCTGAGTGATGTGGCCGGGAGGTGAGCTCCCCGTCTGCAGGTCTGGTCAGCAGGAGACAAGGGTCTGGTGGGGGGGGGGCAGCAATGGGATTCAGGGCACGCAGGAGGTCAGGCCGTTCTGGAAATCTGTGCCTACTGGCCACTGGGGCTGGGGAGTGGGGGGCAGGAGCTGGCGCAGAGTGCAAGGAGGGACTCAGCAAGGCTGGGGAGAGGTGGAGGTGAACAGGGAAGGGAGGATCTGGGGAGACAGCCTGGAGGAGGCGAGCCGTCAAAAATGGAGGGAGGTCTTAGGGTGTGGGAGCGGGTGGGACTGTGAGCAAAGGCCGTGAGACATTGAGAAAGAGGTTCTGGGAATGTTGAGTAGTGTCTTCTGGCTGGGGGTGGGGGTGGGGCTGGTCCACTTGGGGTGGCGGAGGGTGGAAATGCTGGCCGGACTCCTGGGTGCTGGGGGCTCCAGCACAGACCTCAGAGCTTTGAACTTCAGCCTGTGTACAAGCCAGAGCCAAGGGCAATTTTTAGGTGGGGAAACACCCATGGGAGAAACTCGAGATAGAGGCAGCAGCGGAAGCCCATGTCCCAGGGCCACTCAGAGTGGCAGTTACCTCCCACCCCCTGGCCAGCTGTGTGTGTCCTTGGGCAGCCCCCTCTCCAGCTGAGCCACGTGACCTTTGCCATTAAAATGGCACTGATGGTAAATTCACAGGGTCATGGGAGGTGGGGTGAGTTAATGCTGGTTGACTGCATCACCTCAGCCGATGCTGGGCCTTTCGCCTTGCCTCGTCCTGGCTCGCGGCACTTGGTGAGAGCCTGCGGTGGATACCACCGGGGTCTCCAGCAGACCTGGTTTAAGGCTCGCCTGTCCCTCGATTGGCTGAATCATGGGCCCCTTCCGATCCTCGGTTTCCTTAACTGTACCACAGGGATGATAACGGCCCCAACTTCAGATCTGAATAAGAAAATGAACTCTGCAGTGGTGGTCCTGTTTTCCCGGAATCAAAACCAAATTCCACACAACACACAACGTCCCCCAGCGCCCTACCTGACCAGACCCTCACCTCCCTCACCTCCTACCACTGGCTCTTTTCACACTGGCCCCTTGCTGGTTCCCCTGCCTGGAGCTCTTCTCCCAGGTGTCTGCTTGGCTGGCTCCTTCACTTGTTCCCAGGGTTTGTTCAGGTGTCCCCTTCCTGCCCTTCCTGCCCTCTTCACTCTGCACACGGCCCCCCCTTCCCCAGCTGGCTCATCCTCTTTCGTATAGCGTTTGCCGCCTTCTCACCTACTCTGCATATCCCCTGCCTTCCCTGCTCCAGAACAAGCCCCAGGAGGACAGAGATTTTTGCCTGTTTTGTCACCTGGCCCGTAGAGGCCCTGAGCAAATATTTGTTGGATGTCCTAATGCACTAAAGAGCCAGCCCAGCGCTCTGACCAGAGCTCAAGGAGCTCGGAGGGGCCCAAGGAGCCTCTCCCAGTGTCTCAACTGTGAGAGGAAGTTGCAAGACGGCCATTTCTGTACACGGGCTCAGCTTTTTTTGGTCAACTTGCCCAGCTCGTGCTCTGAGGCCTGAGTTTTCCCACACGTCCCGTCAAGCCCCATGGGGACCGGTGGCTAGGAAGCGGGGGTGAGGGGGATGCTGTTCCCTCCTCTTCGAGCTCTTTGGGCTGAGGTTGAGGGGTCTGTGTGTGGAGGGGTCATGTCCCCCAGGTGGACACAGCTTCGAGGACACAGTGCCCATGTTTCCTGTTGCCCATCTACCCTGTGACTGCAATAGCACCCAGCCTACCCCATCAGCCACCCAGCCCAGTGGGGGCAAAGGGCACCTGGTGCTCCACCACCCAGGCCTGCCTGACCTCCCTGTCACTCTGCAGGGCCAGCCCTACATGGTCACCCACTCGTCCAGTGGGGTGGGGAACAACACTGTCATGTGCTGCTGGTAGGAGGGTAAAGTCGATACAACTTTTATCCAGGGCAACGTGACAATATCTCTATATTTATCTACCTATCTACTTCAAAGTTTCAAATGCCGTACAGGACTTCCCTGGTGGCACAGTGGTTAAGAATCCGCCTGTCAATGCAGGGGACATGGGTTCGAGCCCTGGTCCGGGAAGATCCCACATGCCGCGGAGCAGCTAAGCCCATGCGCCACAACTACTGAACCTGTGAGCCACAACTACTGAAACCCGTGCGCCTAGAGCCCGTGCTTGGCAACAGGAGAAGCCACCGCCATGCGAAGCCCGTGCACCGGAACGAAGAGTAGCCCCTGCTCGCCGAAACTAGAGAAAGCCTGAGTGCAGCAATGAAGACCCAGTGCAGCCAAAAATAAATAAATAAAATTTTAAAAATGCAGTACACAAAACGAATACAGTATTATATGCCATTTATACCTCAATTTTTAAAACTATGTCTCCTTTGACATTAAAAGAGGTGAGTCAAAAATTTCTGTGACCCGGCTCAGCCAAATAAATGAATAAATAATTTTAAAAATTCTGTGTATACTTCAATAAAAAAATAAAATTTTTAAAATTAAAAAAGTTTCCTGCACCTACATTAGAGCATCTAAATAATTATCTGGTCTCTTTCCCAATGAGTTAAGATCGAAAGCTATGCCATTTTCTTTTTTTTTTCCTCTGTGTATTTGTGCTTTTTTTGAATTTTATTTATTTATTTTTTATACAGCACGTTCTTATTAGTTATCTATTTTACACATATTGGTGTATATATGTCAATCCCAATCTCCCAATTCATCCGCCATTCTCCATATTACTTATAATTGAAGAATTTTTTATTTCTATTTTAGGTAACTTCTGATCCTATTCATTAGTGTCTACAGGGAGGTGCACAAGGTTTTTGACTCAGCCTGCATTTGGTTGTGGTGATTTTCTTTTCACTATCACTCTCTTAATAGTCAAAATTAGACTTGGAAAATTAAATATAGAGAAAGAATTTATAGCATTTTACTTTCTTTCCCTTTGAACATTTACTTCTGCAGAAGTAGGACTTTCTCCTACATAGTTTTCATTTAAGGCGGAAAAATATATTTTGTTCTTTACTGTTGCAGGATGTTTTCTAGAAGCAAGCAAACGTGAAAGCATGAGAACTGCCACCTGGAGCCAGCACTACAGTCCATCCAGCCCAGCAAACGACCTTTAACTCAAATCTTCCCCCAACTATTCCAGTGGACACTCCCCTCTAGTGTCCCTGGAAAAAAAAAAAAAACACAAAACCACTGCTCTTTGACCCAGTATTTCAACTTTGGGGAATTTATCCTAGACATACACTTGCATATGTGTAAGTTAACAAATTTTATCTATTGCAGTATTATTTGTAATAGCAAAAGACTGGAAACAACCTGAATGTCCATCAGTAAGAGACTGGTTAAGTAACTTTTTAAACAATGGAATACTATACAGCAATGAAAACAGACTGTGACTACATGCAACAACATAGTGAGAAAGAAGAAGTGGGATACAAAAGAACATTTACACTATGATTCTCTTTGTATAAAGATTAAAATCTGTTAAGGTAAAAACTAAACTATATTGTTAAAGGTGTTTACATAAGTTGGAAAACTATAAAGAAAATGAGGACATAATTACTGAAAAAGTTAAGATAGTGTTACTTCTAGAGAGAGGGAAGGGATTTGGGGGATACTTCTGTAGTGCTGGCAACGTTTTATTTTTTGACCTGGTTGGTGGTTACATAAGTGTTCACTTTATAATTATTTTTTAAACTGTACATAAGTGGTTCATGCAGTCTTTTGTATGAATGAGGTCTCTCATGATGTTAAACTATCACAGTCCATCCAAACAGTGGAATACTATATAGTCATTAAAAAGAACAAAACAGCTCTATATGCATGGACATGGGATGGATTTAGGGGGAAAAAACAACCAAAGCGAAGTGCAATGTGTTTAGTATGCTACTTTCTGGGTGAAATTTAAAAAAGACTATGTCTGCCTCTATGTCTTTGTCTGCTTAGACTATCTCTAGAAAAATACCCAAGAATCAGGTAACAGGGAACTGGACAGTTGTTTCCCTTTTTGTACCTTATGGATTTCATACCATGTGTATATATTACCTATTCAAAAAATAAAGTAATTTAAAAAACTGTTTCACTTCTCATTCCCTGGAACACCTAAGATTTTTGGTCTGAAACCAATTTCTTGCCCACGAGAAATGCGAACCACAAGCCAACTTGATGCTCCTGGGGACCTCCAGCAAGTTGGGGACCCTCTCTGGTCCCGTTTCCTCTGCTGCAGAAGGAGGCCAGGCCTGTGCTCCCCTGAGGTCCTGTCGCTACCCAGTCCCTGCTGTCCTGTCTCCTCTCCCCTCCCTTATCCTCCCCTCCCACCACCCCCGCCCCGTTCGCTCTTTCATTGCCTCACTTCTCTCTACTCCCTTCTTTGACTCTTTCTCCTTTTATTTTCCTTTCTATTCCTCTCCAGTTCTGGCTGCCTTTCCCCTCTCTGCCCTTCCTTGCTCTCCCCATATTTGGCTTCTCTTCCTCTGCCTCTTTCCCCTGCCCTAGGATCCAGCCCTTCCTAGAGCCCCAGAAAGCAGGTTCATGCCCCAGCTCTCCACTCACAGGTTGTGTGACCCTGGGCGAGTCACTGACCTCTTGGGCCTCAGTGTAACAGACGGTTGTCCTGGTTACGTGAGATCACAAGGGTGGAAGCACTCAGCACAGTGCTGGGCACTCAGAAAATAATTTCCCCCCCTTTTAAAAAATTTTTTAATTTTTAAAATGTTTTATTTTTGGCTGTGTTGGGTCTTTGTTGCTGCGCGTGGGTTTTCTCTAGTTGTGGTGAGCAGGGGTTACTCTTCATTGCGGTGCGCAGGCTTCTCAATGCAGTGCAGAACATGGGCTCTAGGTGTGCGGACTTCTGGAGTTGTGGCACGCAGGCTCAGTAGTTGTGGTGCACAGGCCTAGCTGATCTACGGCATGTGGGATCTTCCCGGACCAGGGCTCGAACCCGTGTCCCCTGCATTGGCAGGCAGATTCTTAACCACTGTGCCACCAGGGAAGTCCCTGTTGCCCCTTTTTAAGGAGCTGTTAGCCCTGGGGTTGTGGATTTTCAAACCTTCTCGGCTCTGCTCAGAATTGCTTAGAATCTGAGTCCTACTATTCCAAAGGCTTAGGATAACATCAGGTCCCTAGGAATTGGAATCTCGGGAAGAGGCCTCTGGTGTACTTTGGGAGGAGGGACAGTGGGAGGAAGGATGGGAAGGACTTGCTGTGTGAATGGACACAGGATGCTGGAGCTGCACAGAAAGTGGGAGTCGGTTCTGCCCATTTCCATAGATTTGGGGTCCTGGGCCTTTTATGGGTTTCCTTACCCAGGCCCCTTGGGCTTGACCAGACTTGGGACAGTGGAATCTCTTTCTTCTCCTGAGGCCCCTTGAGACTTAGGGCTCAGGAACACAGAGTCGACCTGGTCTGCTCCCTGTGTCCACGGAGGGCAGCACCACACTCCCTGCTTATAACCAGCAAAGGCTCCGCAGTCCCCCCTGGATACCCACCAGGCTCCTGGGCTTGGGACTCAAGGCTCTTTGCCTTCCTGCCCTGTCTTGCTGCCAGCCACAAGGAGGGCAGCGCACTGTTCCCTCGTTCTCTCCCAACTCCTTGCCTTTGCTCAGGCTGGTCCCTCAGCCGGACATGCTCTCTCCCTCACACGCTTTCCTACCTGTGGCCCTGACCTGATTAACTGTTCACTAATGCACCTGGTGCCTCTTGTGCCCCTGCCTCCCAGAAGGACCATGCCGTCTGCACACATGTGTGTTCTCTCTGCAGGCCTGTGAGCTCCTGGAGGCCCAGGGCATGCTTCCTTCATGTCTGTGTCCCCTTGCCAGGCCAGCACATGGGAAACCCTCAATAAAAAGTTAGTGATTAGGGGCTTCCCTGGTGGCGCAGCAGTTAAGAATCCGCCTGCCAATGCAGGGGACAGGGGTTTGAGCCCTGGTCCGGGAAGATCCCACATGCTGCGGAGCAACTGAGCCCACGTGTCACAACTACCGAAGCCCACGCACCTAGAGCCCGCGCACAGCAACGAAGACCCAGTGCAGCCAAAAATAAATAAATTAATTAATTTTTTAAAAAAGATTAAATGAATGAATAAGTAGATAAGCATATAAACGAAACAAACCAAGATAAGAAGGAATGAGTGAAAGAATGAATGAACACATCAAGCAAGACCTGGTTCTCATGCAGTAGAGCCATCCCCACACACAGCCAGTCAGCTGGGACTAGGCCTTCTTTTTCTTTTTTTTTTAAAATTAATTTATTTTATCTTTGGTTGTGTTGGGTCTTCGTTGCTGTGCGAGGGCTTTCTCTGGTTGTGGCGAGCGGGGGCTACTCTTCGTTGCAGTGCGCGGGCTTCTCATTGCGGTGGCTTCTCTTGTTGCGGAGCATGGGCTCTAGGCCCATGGGCTTCAGTAGTTGTGGCACGTGGGCTTCAGTAGTTGTGGCGTGTGGGCTCAGCAGTTGTCGCTCGCGGGCTCTAGAGCGCAGGCTCAGTAGTTGTGGCGCACGGGCCTAGTTGCTCTGTGGCATGTGAGATCTTCCCAGACCAGGGCTTGAACCAGTGTCCCCTGCATTGGCAGGCAGATTCTTAACCACTGTGCCACCAGGGAAGTCCCTAAGCCTTCTTGATGGGAAAGTGGGGACAGGGATGGAGCTGATGCCAAGTCAGCCCGCCTCTCCCCTCCTCTTGGGGAGGAACCTTGGTCAGGTACCTAGGGAGTCCTGAGGGCCAGTGATGTGGACCCCTTGGAGAGTCCCAAGTGTGGATGCAAAAAATCAGTGAAGATGTAGGTGAAATAGATCTAATGGTGAACCCAGACCTGTGAATCCCTGGTCTTTGCTGCAAGTAAAGAAACACTTGGGCGTCTGGGATTCCACTGACAGGAAGGAGGCTGGCTAGTCTTAGTGGGAAGGGGATATAAAGCAAAGGGTTAGACTACACAGGGGAGGAAACTGAATGCTCAAGAAGTTCTTCCCCAAGAGAAGAGGACTCACCAGAAATCAATGGATCAAAAAATGTCTCTGGGCTTCCCTGGTGGCGCAGTGGTTGAGAGTCCACCTGCCGATGCAGGGGACACGGGTTCGTGCCCCGGTCCGGGAAGATCCCACATGCCGCGGAGCGGCTAGGCCCGTGAGCCATGGCCGCTGAGCCTGCGCGTCCGGAGCCTGTGCTCCGCAACGGGAAAGGCCACAACAGTGAGAGGCCCACGTACCACAAAAAAAAAAAAAAAAATGTCTCTATTCATCCTTCTGCCCTCCAGACTAGATCAGGAATTCCCTGAAGGCAGGGATCTTGTCCAGTATCTTTCTCTTCTCCCAGCGCTCAGCATAAAGCCTGGAACTCAATTAATATTGGCAGGATACATGGATGGATGGATGGATGAATGGATGGATGGATAAGTGGATGGATGGATGGATGGATGAGTGGATGGATGGATAGGTGGATGAAAAGGACCAATGGATGAAGAGATTGATAGCTGAACATCAAGTGGATAAACAGATGGAAATATGGGTGAATAACAGATGGATGGGCTGATATACGAACATATAGATGGCTACTTGGACAAGTAGATAAACAAATGGGTGGGTGGATGACAGACTAACAGATAAATGGATGAATGAATGCACAGTTGGATAAACTGGTAGACAAATGTATGACTGGCTTTGTGGGTGGATAGATGGATCGACAAACAGACAGATAAACAAATGGATGGGAAAATAGATGAATGGATGGACAGACAGGAAAAGTTTGTAAACTTGGAAGACTAGATTGATATTAAGGCATTGTTAAGGGGAGGGGACACTGAGAAATCTAGGCTGGGAGTAGAGCACCTAGGGATTTGGAAGAAGCGGTGGTCCTTAGGAAGCTGGGAGGGGAGGGTGTAAGAACCCTTCTGGTGGAAGGGAAGCTGGTGGAGGGAAGGGGAAAGCGGCGCTGTGCTGAGGACCCTGCCCGGGAGCCCAGCCCCAGGCTGGATAGAACCCAGGGGTTGTGCCACCTACGGGCCCAGGAAGAGCCAGGCCTGGCACTCTGCTGGATCAGAGCCCTCAGACAACCAGGCTGACCCCAGAAAGCAGAGACCGCAAGAGGTCACCCACCCTTAACAGCTCTGACCCCAAGGAAGCGACTGTTGGCCACGTGGGGGTCTCAAGAGAAGCAGGTATTTGTGGGGTTAGGGGTTAGAGGTTAGAGAGCCTCTGCAGGGCCCGGGTGCAGGAAAGGCCTCCGGTGGTGGAAGCAGCCTTCCTCCCTCCCACTCTTCCTCCCACCCTAGCCCTCAAGGCCGCCCCTCACAGTCCCAGCTTCCTCTGGGCAGGGGGCCTGGCCCCCATGGCCTCCCAGGCCAGCCCCTGGAGCACCACCTGCCCCAGCCGGCCAGAGACTTCCTGTAGCGCAAGAGATTTATGCAAACGGGCTGGGGTGGTGATGTCACCCCAAGGGGACTATCTCCCAGCGGCAGGCCTTCGATAAAATCAGGAACTTGCGCTGGCCCTGCAATGTCAAGGGAGGGGGCTCACCCAGGGCTCCTGTAGCTCAAGGGGCAGGCCTGAGCCCTGTACCCGCCCTGAGTCCGTCCAGCCCCCGACGGGGCGCCCCATCCCCAGGGGCTCCGCACTGGCCCCCACCAAGGCAGGGGACCTGACCGGCTCGGAGCTCGGCTGGATGTTACAGGCGTGCAAAATGGAAGGGTTTCCCCTCGTCCCCCCTGTGAGTATTGGGGCTCCTCCGCCAGCCCAACCTGTGGCCCTCGGACGCCCACCCGCCTGCCTGCCAGCCCGCCGGCTGCCCTCCCACTATCAGTGGGAAGTTGGTGTTTCCTCCCTGGAGCTCCCGGCCTGAGACCCAGCAAGGGGGCCATTGGCTTTCTCGGAGCGTGCCCTGGCGGGCTGAGGGCTGAGCCCATGGTGGAGCTGTGATCGGTGGGGCCTGAACGGTTATTTATAGATGGGGCTCGGGTGGCAGGCCGGAGCTCCACGGCAGGGTGCAGGGCTGAGGATGGTGAGGGTGGCGGCAGGGAGGTGGTGGCGGAGGAAATGGGGAGACTGGTGTGGGGGGGGATGCCAGTCCCCAGGACGGTACGGGCTTGAGGGCAGGCGGCAAGAGGCCAGAGGTGGCCTGGGTGCTTCTGGAGACTGAGGCTGCCTTAAGCCTGGGTCCCCACCAGCCAGCCTGGGGCCTGGTACAGAGGACACGGTTGTTGCCCCAAGGGTCTGGGGCTTGGGCCCTGGGCCCTGAGTGGCAGAGGCAGGGGTCGGGGCAGGCGCTGGGCCGGAGCAGTGAGGGGAGCAGAGGCTAGCCACGCAGTTAGGGGTGGGCTCTGGCTGGGGATCAGGGAGTGGAGGGCAGGGGCTGGTGCTGGGGACACCCCGGGGCTGAGATTGGGGCTGGGGTGGGAGCTGGGGGAGGTCAAGGGGGGAGCCTGGAGTGGGGGCAGGGCTGAGGCTGGAGGTGAAGAAGCAGGAGTCCCGGGGGACCCCGGGGAGGGAAGGGCAGCCGTCTGGGGCAGACCCCCTCTGCTGCTGCCCTCAGTGACAGTTGCAGCCTTCGGCAGGTGTCAGGCCCGGGCCCTCTGAGAGGACCCCTCTCCCTTTTCCTACCCTGACCCAACTCAGCAGGGGTGGGGAGCCCTGGGGGGAGACGGGAAGGGCTTGGCAGGACCTGCCCACCTGACTCAGCTTTCCCGGCCTGGAGGCAGCTCCCTTCCCCCCGCCCCACCCCAGCGGGGCCTCAGAGCCTGGGGGAGGCACCCCGGGCTTGACATCCTGCTGTGGGGTTGCGCTGCCTCCAAGCCCAGTGCCAGGCTCCTCCCTGGGTCGGACTCAGAACCAGCCAGCCCTTCGGCACCTGGCCCTGGCCCACCCTCCGCCGACCTGGGGGCCAGCAGTGGTGACAGAGGTGGTCCCGAGGAGAGCCAGCCCTGCCTCCAGAAAGCCACAGGCCCTGGGGTTTGGCCACCCTGTCTCTGACCCTTGACCTCTGAATCCCTGAACTCCAGCTAGAGCGGGGCAGGAGGCACATCCCCTTGGGCTCCCACACCGCGCCCCAGCCCAGGGGCTACTCAGAGTGGGTCCTTGGAGGGTGGGCTACCAAGGCAGCCCTGGTTGCCGAAACAAGCCCTGAGGGCCGGAGTTACTGTTGTGCAATCCTCGGGCTCACACTGTGTGGGCGAGGAAAGGCCTGATGACTGCTGGGAAGCCTCCGGGAGCATTCCCTATGCCAGTGGGGTGGGGGGGGGGGGGGAGGAAGACCAGGGAGCATCCCAGGGAGCGTGTCAGGAGGAGGGGGGAGGAGGGAGAGGCCCCCAAACCTGTCCCTGCCTGGGTGAGTCCTGTAAATTCCATCAGTGTGAACGGCCACTGCTAATGGTGGTGGCCCTGGGCACCGGCTAAGAGAGAGAGTGGGTGTCAGGGCGGGGCTGTAGCAGGACGACAAGCGTGTGTGCCGTGGCGTGAGTGTGTAGGTGGAGTGAGAGTGACCGAGGAAGGGTGTGGGTATGAGTGTGTGGGTTAATGCATTTGCAGGCAAGTGGGTGGATACGTGTGTTAATCCCAGTGACGCTGCGTGTGCCTACAGGTGGGTGCATAATGGGGTGTGTGTGTGTGACGACAAGCGTGTGTAAGTGTGAGTGACCCCCAGAGCGAGTGTGAGGGCTGTGAGTGGACGGGGGGGTGAGAGTTCGCATGTAAGAGTGTGGGTAGAAGTGTGTCACGGGGAGTATGTATGTGTTTGGGGGGTGTAGGCATATCAGTGTGACCGTGAGAGGGTGCGTGCGTGTGGCTGGGATCCGGGCACACGCTAGAATGTGAGTATGAGTGTGAGGTGACGGGCTGTCCTCTCAGACCTGGTCCTCTTTTGACCTCTGACCTCCAGGGTCCCTGTCACCCCCTTTCTGCAGGAGCCAAGGCTCTTGCTCCCCTGGGTCCCCCTCTACCTCTCTCTATGGCCTCTCCCAGTTCCAAGCAGAGAGAGGGCTGTAAGCCTGATACAGACGGTCTCCCGGCCACATTCCCAGCCCTGACACCCTCCTCTCTCAGCAGCCATCGGAAGATCTAGTTCCCTATGACACGGATCTCTACCAACGCCAAACGCACGAATATTACCCCTATCTCAGCAGTGATGGAGAGAGCCACAGCGGTGAGTACCGGGCCCCGGCCCAGCCCCACTTCCCCAGCCTGGCCTGCGCGCCCAAGCACGGCTGGGTTCCGGGGAGAAGGGAAAGAAGCCTCATTCCCAGGGCTTCTTTGGAACTCTGAGAATCAGATCCAGTTAGCTCTTGGGGATGTGAATTCACTCTCCTGACCCCCGACAGTCCTGCTTCCCAGCACCCCACGCCCCCAGCCTGCATTTATGGAGGATCCTGGCTGTATCCAGGCACGGGTTAGCTTCTTCTACATCTATCTTCTTGTCCAACCCTTTTGGCCTTTTTACACACGAGGAAACAAGCTAAGCAGCTACGGGACTTGTACAAGGTGGCACAGCCGGTCAGTGGGTTCCAGCTCTGTCGGTCTGCTCCAGGCCCAGTGCTTTTCCACCTTCCCCTCCCCCAATTCCCCGTCTTCCTCTCCGTTCTTGTCTCACATACACACACTAACCCCTCATCTCCTTGCTGGGGCAGCCCCGCTCCCTGCTGTGCGTGGCTAGCAGAATTTGTCTATTGACATTTGGGCTGGATAACGCTATGTTGTGAGGCCTGTCTTGTGCATTGTAGGATATCTGGCAGCATCTCTGGCTTCCACCCACTAGATGCCAGCAGTACTGCCAATCATGACAACCAAAAATGTCTCCGGCATTGCCAAGTGTCCCCTGGGGGGGCAGAACCGCTCCTATGTGAGAGCTGCTGAGCTGAAGGAAAGGCTCTGAGGACTCCTCATTCAGTAGGGGCTGAAGACCCCAGTCTGTTCGGGGCGGGGGCGAGGATGGGGCCTGGGCCAGGGGCGTTTTCCATCTGGGCCTAACTGTGCTCCCCCAAGGCTCAGCCTTGTTCCTGAAGCAAATTCAGGGGAGGAGAGAGAGGCCTTCAACGCCTGGGACCTGGGCAGGGAGATAAGAGAGGTTACCTGAGGTGGATCTTGGTATAGCGATGAGACATCTCTGAACCAAAGGCCAGGTGGCCTAGTTAATGGGTCTTCACTGGAGGATTCTTCGGGGGGTCTGAGACCTGGGCAGGCCAGACACTGGGGTTTCTGTAGTCCCAGAGGGACAGGTGTGCTATGTGCCACAGCTGAGGAAGGTTTCACACCTGAGGGCCACACCTGGGAGCCATTCACACCTCCATTCTGCTGGCATATCTATGGCCGTTTAAACCTGACGGCCACACCCAGAGATGCCATTTGTGGTGAGTCCTTATTTAGGGCCCTCACATCCAGATGCCAAACCTTGCGAACGGTTTCAACTGGAACTCACACCTGACAACTACTATAAAGACTATACCTAGAAGCCATGTCTTGGGAGTAGGTGGTGGATGTACTTCAAGGTCATATATGGGAACACACAGGCTTCTTTCAGAGCTCTAGGGCTAGAAAGTCTTTAAAAATACCCTTTTTCTCATCCGTTTAAGCTTGTTTATAATTCTACAAGAAATGCATCCTCTCTGTGGAAAATCCAGACAATTTAGAGAGTGTCCCTCATCCAACTCTATCCCCAGATCCCCCCGCTGCCAGGGTCAAGGGCTGGGTCTCCCTGATCCAGAGACCTGCGCACACACCCTTCCACCAAGCAGTTCGGGACCAGAGAAAGTCCCTGTTTGAGGACTGGCGCCCCCTGGTGGCTTCAGGCAGCAGGACAGCTCGGGTCCCAGCAAGCTCAGGGCTACTTCTGACCCCTTCCAGCATTAGGGATCCTTTCTCCTCTGGCCTGACCCCTTCGCGGTTTCATTGGGTTTGGGTGCATTTCTTTTGGGTCTATTGAAGCCTCATTTTCTCCTCCTGTGATATGGGTGTGCTATGGGTTTATATATCTAGAAACCAGCTAGGCCTGGGGTGGGCTGATGGAGTGAGCACTTTAGAGAAAGCCAGTGCTTTCCTGGCTCAGTGACCAGGCAGATCCCTTATATCTGGGGTGGGGCTCTAGGAGTGACTCCTAATTGGATGTGTGAGCTCCCCATTTGGGTCCTTCAGACCCAAACCCTTCATAGACTCCTCCAGTGTCCCCAGGTGTTCTGGTCCCTATTCACAACCCCCGCCTCCCCGCCACACCCCTGCCATCACGGCCCACCGGGCCATCTGTTCTGTCCCTTCTTAATATCTTTTGGAAGGTATTCTCTGAAGACTCAAGAGTAGAGACGCCCGCACATTCTTCCACCTGTTCCTGCACGTCCTCTGCATCTGTATTTTTAGGTGGTGAGGCTTAGTGAAAAGGCACTGGGGCCAGACCTGGGTCTAGTCCTGGCTCCATCACTCACTAGTGTGTAACCTTGGAGCAAGTGACTTAACCCCTCTAAGCCCCTGTTTCTTCATCTATAAAACTGAGGGCATGAAAACACTCCACAGAGTTGCAATGATTAAATGAGGTTAACACATGTAATATATGAGGTAATATACTGAGTACAAGGCCCAGTAAACTTTCAGGACATAGTATGTTAGCTTTACTGAATCCCCCCAGGTGGAAGGGATGAAGCAGCTGAGAGAGTAGAGAAGCACAGAAGGTTCTGTGACAGATCAAGTGGGTCATTTTCCAATGCCCCAGATGACAGCCAGCCAGGCACCCACTCATCCATCCATCCACTCCCCTCCCACCCACCAGCCACCCACCCATTCTTCCAACACTTATTGTCCAATCCACTTGTCCACTCATCCCCTCATTTGTCCATCCACCAAATAACCTCTGATTATATGCCATTCGCCAGAAACTGTTCTAGGCACTGGAGGTTCCATGATGAGCAGGCCAGGCAAGGCCACTGCCCTTGTAGAGCTTACAGTCCAGTGAGGGAGAGAGACAGTGAAAAATCAAACTAACAGACATGTACTAATAAGTCCTATGGAAAGTAGAGTAACGTGATTCGGAGTGTCTAGGTGGGGGACACTTTAACTGGGTGGTCAAGGAAGGCCTGTGAGGAGGTGGCAGCTGAGTGGAAATCTGAGTGCAGGGAAGGAACATGAATGTCAAGGCAGGTAGGGACAGGTGTTCTAGGGAGAGAGAACAGCAACTGCAAGAGCAGGAGGGACCTCCCCCGAGGACCAGAGTGGCCAGTGAGCACAGGGGGGCAGAAACAAAATGAAGCCAGAGGGGTCTGCAGGGGGCAGATCACCCAGGGCGTGATGGCCGTGGCAGAAGTTTGGGTTTTATCCTGCATCTAATGGGAAGCCATTGGAGGGTTCTGAGCAGGGAAATGACATGATCTGAATAATCTTTGTGTGTGTGTGTGTGTGTGTGTGTGTGTGTGTGTGTGTGTGGTAAAAATCTAAATAAATTGTAAGTGTTTAATTTTAATTATTAAAACAAGAAATACCCATTGCAAACAATTTTAAAATACAACAGCATAGCAAGTGAAATATTAGCCTCTTCCCGTTCTTATATTAGACCTGACAGCACCTTGGTCTATCCTTGCAGATATTTTATTTGACATGTATAATCCTGTATGTTTGTAAGTGTATACGTCCACATGTGCATATTCTATCCGTTCAAAAGTGGACTGTAGTGTCATACTGTTCTGCAATCTGCTACTTTTTACATAAACTTATCATAGTCATTCCTCCATGGCATACATAACAACCAGAGATAGATAAAAGCTATTTCTCTAGTCTTTCTATTACAGGGCTATGTAAGTGTATATATGAAGATTTGAAATAGAGACTTAGAACAGCCTTTATTTATTCATTCACATACATTTATTGAGTACTTTCTATATGCTAGGTGGAGATGAATCTAGCTTGATTTTTTACTTTGAGGCATCTGTTCACTTGTACTATGAAAGATGAGAACTTGACTTTCTAGGTATTTATAACACACACACACACACTCACACTCACACTTCTCCACATATACCAAGATACTTATAGTAACTTTTTCCCTTCTTTATCATTTTATTACTGTAATGGGCATACAACGTAAGTGTATAAGTGTAAGGTGTGACAGCATAATGACCTCACACACATGTACATTGTGAAATGATTACCACATACGTTTAGTTAACATCCATCACCTCATATACTTACAAAAGAATTTTTTTCCCCTTGTAATGAGAACTTTTAGGCGAAACTCTCTTGACTTTCAAAGTTGCCACACAGCAGTGTTAACTATAGTCATCGTGTACATAACATCCCCAGGACTTATTTATCTTACACCTGGAAGTTTGTACCTTAGACCACCATCACCCAATTTCCCCTGTCCCTCTCCCCACCACTACTTCTGGCAACCACAAATCTGATCTCTTTTTCTGAATTTAGCTTTTTCTTTAGATTCCACCTATAAGTGAGATCATACAGTGTTTGTCTTCCTCTGTATTCTAACTTTTGTTAAATCAGTATCTGAATTTTCCATTATTAGGACCATGTGAATATTACTCACAGCTGAGCCACATGGCGTACTTTGATTACCTGTACTTTCTCGTCGCTGTGTTTCTGAGGGTCAGTGTAGCAGGGAGATGGAGACCTCACGCTGCAACCAGGCTGCTGGGAGTCACACCCCAACTCCTCACTACTGGGTGGGGTGACCTGGGGCAAGACATCTCACCCCTCTGTGCCCCAACTTCTTCTTTCTTTTTATAAATTTATTTATTTATTTTTGGCTGGGTTGGGTCTTCGTTGCTGGGCGTGGGTTTTCTCTAGTTGCCGCGAGGGGGGCTACTCTTCATTGCAGTGCGCAGGCTTCTCATTGCGGTGGCTTCTCTTGTTGCGGAGCTCCGGCTCAGGCACACAGGCTTCAGTAGTTGTGGCACACAGACTCAGTAGTTGTGGCTCATGGGCTCTAGGGCACAGGTTCAGTAGTTGTGGCGTACGGGCTTAGTTGCTCCGCGGCACGTGGGATCTTCCCGGACCAGGGCTCGAACCCATGTCTCCTGCATTGGCAGGCGGATTCTTAACCACTGCGCCACCAGGGAAGTCCTTCAACTTCTTCTTAATGATACCTACTTCACAGGATTGCTGTAAGGAAGGAATGAGTTACTACAGTTAAAATGCTTAGAACAGTGAACACTATATAAGGATTTATTGCTCTTCTCATTATACTCTCCTAAGAAAGGATGTATGGGAGGTAAGGTTTTGTTCTTGTTGTTTGTTTTACCTGGTGTCTTTATGCTCTCACTTGATTAACAGTAGTTTGGCTGTGTACAGAAATCTAAGTTGAAAATCATTTTTTTTCTCACTGAAATTGAAAGCATTTCTCTACTGTCCTCTGGTTACTAGAGTTTTTCTTAGGAAATCTGATGTCATTCTATGTCCTCTTTTTGAATGTAACCATTTTTGGTGATTTTTTTGTTTTTTGTTTTTTTTCTGTTTGGTTTTGTTTTGTCTCTCTGGAAGTTTTCAGTATCTTCTCCCAATACCTAGTGGTTCCACTGAATAAGCTTTTAAACAGATCACTCTGGCTGCTGTGTGGAGAGTAGATGGAGAGGAGACAAGAGTAGGAACGGGGGGAAAGCACAGTAGAAAACCACTGGAATAATCCAGGCGAGAGATGACGGTGGCTTGGACAAGGGTGGTGGCGAGAGAGACAGAAAGGAGCAGACAGGGACTTCCCTGGCGGTCCAGTGGTTAGGACTCTGTGCTCTCGCTGCTGAGAGCCCAGGTTCGATCCCTGGTTGGGGAACTAAAATCCCACAAGCCACACAGCGTGGCCAAAAAAAAAAGAAAAGGAAAAAAAGGAAAGGAGCAGACAGATTTAGGATAGATTCTGAAGGTAGAGCTCACAGAATTTGCTATTTATTATTATTATTTTTAAACTGTGATAAAATGCACATAATTTAAAATTTACTATCTTAACCATTTTCAAATGTACAGTTCAGTGGCATTAAGAACATTTACATTGTTGTGCAACCGTCACCACCATCCATCCCCAGAACTCTTTTCATCTTGCAAAACTGACACTCTGTACCAATTAGACAATAACTCCCCATTGCCCCCTCCCCTCAGACCCTGGCAACCACCATTCTACTTTCTGTTTCTATGAACTTGACTACAGTAACTACTTCATATTCATGGAATCATGCAGTATCTCTCTTTTTGTGACTGGCTTATTTTACTGAGCATATAATATCCTCAAGGTTCATCGACGTTGCAGCATAGGTCAGAATTTCCTTCCTTTTTAAAGCTGGATAATATTCCATCATACGTTTATACCACATTTTGTTTATCCATCCATCTCTTGATGGACACGTGACTTGCTTCTACCTTTTGGCTATTGTGAGCAATGCTGCTGTGAACATGGGTATAAAAATATCTTTTTGAGATCCTGCTTTCAGTTCTTTTGGGATATATACCCAGAAGTGGAACTGTTGGATTATAAGGTAATTCTATTTTTAATTTTTTGAGGACCCACCATACTGTTTTCCATAGTGGTTGCACCATTTTACATTCCTACCAACACTGCACAGGGATTCCATTTCTCCACATCCTTGCCAACACTTGTTATTTTCTGTTTTTTTGTGTGTGTGTGTGGTACGCGGGCTCTCACTGCTGTGGCCTCTCCCGTTGCGGAGCACAGGCTCCGGACGCGCAGGCTCAGCGGCCATGGCTCACGGGCCCAGCCGCTCCGCGGCATGTGGGATCCTCCCGGACCGGGGCACGAACCCGCGTCCCCTGCATCGGCAGGCGGACTCTCAACTATTGCGCCACATGGGAAGCCCCCTATTTTCTGTTTTTTAAACCATTTTTTAAATTGAAGTATAGATAATTTACAATGTTGTGTTAGTTTCAGGTGTACAACAAAGTGATTCACTGAGTTATATATATTCTTTTTCAGATTCTTTTCCATTATAGGTTATTACAAGATATTGAATATAATTCTCTGCACTATACAGTAGGTCCTTGTTGTTCTGTTTTTTGATAGTAGCCATCCTAATGGCTACTAGGATTTGCTATTTGCAGTGGGATTGTTGAAGGAAATGGAGTTCCAAAGTATGACCCTTCTCTTGTCCTTCTATCTTTCCAAACACTTATTCATCTTTTCATACAATAGACCATCCACCAATTTATTCACATATTCATCTAATCATCCATTCATTCACCTTTCCAAGTGTTCTTCCTTCCCCCCACCAAACCCTCCATGCATCTCCCACTGACTTATACATCTAATAAATATATGCTAAGCATCTTTTACATGCCAGGCACATTGCTAGGTGCTGTAGAGTGAATAAAACACAGGTCCTATATCTTTGTAACAAGGGAAATAACTAAAACCTTAATAGTTAGGATACGATGTAGAAAGTAACAAGAAACATGAGACCCGGAACTCTCTGCTCTCTGGCCCTCAGTTTCCATATCTGAACAATTTGCAGGAGGGCTGGGCTTAAGGAGCCCTCGTCCACTGGTCTGTGATTTCCTGTGAAGGTTTTCTTCTCATCCCTTGCTTTCTTAATTCCTCATCTTCCTTCTCTTATCTTGATCTTACTTCTCCTTCCCTGGGGTGAGCCCTGGCATCAGGCTGGGGTTTCTGCTCTGAGGAGAAAAGGTCAACTGAATGACACTTAAGGCTTGAATTTTGTGTGTGTGGCGGGGAGGGGGGCGGGGGGTTGTTTTAAATATCATTTTATTTTTGTCCTAGTGACATGCAGGTATTAGTGACACCAAAAAACTGAGTTAGAATAGGAATGTGTGGGCAGGACTTTGGTCCCAGATTGGGAGCTGGTTTACAGGGAGAAAGTGAAAGATTTTGGTAAATGGGTAATTGTTGGCTGGATGAATGAAGGTTCAATGATGGATGGAAGGATGGATGGATGGATAATGGATGGATGGATTAAATGATGGATGATGAATGGGTGGATGATAGATGGATTATGGTTGGATGATGGATGGGTGGACGGATGGGTGATGGGTGGATGATGGATGGACGGATGGATGGGTGGAAGGACGGATGGATGGGTGGACGGATGGATGATGGTTGGATGATGGATGGGTGGATGGACGGATGGATGGGTGGATGGATGGATGATGGGTGGATGATGGATGGGTGGATGGATGGATGGATGGGTGGAAGGACGGATGGATGGGTGGATGATGGATGGGTGGATGGACGGATGATGGGTGGATGATGGATGGGTGGACGGATGGGTGATGGGTGGATGGATGGATGATGGGTGGATGATGGATGGGTGGATGGACGGATGATGAATAATGAATGAGGGGTAAATGACGGTAGACAGACAGATGGATAAGAGCAGCCTGTAAATTCTCTCTGTCACCAAGGGCCTTACTTAAAGCTTTCCTTAGCAGTCTTTTTCCTGAGAGGTGGTATGGCGTAGTGGTAAGAGTTTAGTTCCTGGAGTCACACACAGGTGGGTTTGGATCCTGACTCTACCAATGACTGTCTATGGACAAGGGACTTAATGCCTTTGAGTCACAGTTTCCTCATATGCAAAAGGAATATCATACTATAGTGGCCACCTTGTCAGAGCTAAGGTGAGGATTAAATGAGATAATGTGGATTAAGTACTTAGCATAGTGCCTGGTACATAAAAAACACATTAAAAGTTAACATTTATTGGTCACTTAATCAAATATTGATTGAGGCCTAGTACGTGTTGGGTGCCTAACAGGCTGTAGAAGGGAGGGTCCAGAGCTATCTCCAGATATGCAAAGCACACTACATTCTTTTGAGGAGCAGAGTTCATGCTAAAGGGGCAGAAGTTGCAGGATAGTCTGGGTGACCTCTTGAAGTGACAAAAAGGGATAAAGCAATGCATTCATGAACAGTCATCCAGAAATGAGGTCCAAAGAGCCCAGGAGTGCTGCCCTTTGCATTAGGATGGACTCCTGGCATTGTGTTCCTTCAGAGGGCCCCATCCTTGGAACGCCTCTGCCTACCAAACAGACAGCGTTTATTACATAAATGCTAAGCCCTCAAATCAAGGGTAAAGGCAAGGTTTCCGTTGGGCTTTTTGAAACCTTAATTGTAGCCCAAGAGTCTCTGTTGCAGCTTTCAGGGGACCCTGGGGCAGGGTTCCAGAGCCTCAGTGAGCCAAGGAACCTCCTTAGGATCCTCTTAAAGGCCAGATTCCCAGGTCTCCTGTTGGCGCTGATGATTCCGTGGGTCTCCAGTGGGCTGGGGCTTTTCCAGCCCCCAAAGTGACTCCAACGAGGGTGTACTGAGACCTGCTATGGAAAGTGCTGGCCTCAGGCTGGGCCCACCAGAGTGAGCCCATGGGTCTCAGGAGGAGCTAGAACAGAAGTGGGGAGCAGGAGAGAAAGACAGAACACAGGGGCTCCCCAGCCCAGAACTGGAGTAGGTGTGAGCATGTGGGGTCGGTGGGCAGGACACAGCATCCTATAACAATCTGGGCACTTCAGCCTGGGCAGGAGAAGGCAAAAATGGGAAGGGCCAGGAGTGGGGCCGGAGGGCAGCTCTACAGCTAAAGAGGAACCTGGATCCACTCACCAAATCCCAGGGCCCCAAAGAGCCCCTCGCTAAAAGACAAAGCGAACCCTCCCAGAGCAAGTGGAGAATTTCTGGGTCTTGTTAACTCACAGCAAGATGAAAGTACAAATTCAATGTTGCTGTGTTTTGTTTTCCCTTCAGATTTGGATAATTTTCTGAAGGAGAGTCAGAGTTCTTAAGAGGATAGGATTTACTCATTCATTCATTCATTCATTCCAGAAATGTTTGTTCAGTGCCTACTGCATCTAGGCACTGGGAATACAGAGGCGAACAAAACCAGTCCCTGCCCTCGGTGCAGCGCTGGGCCCCCAACTCCAGCCCCTGGGAGAAAGTGACAGCCAGGGCCCTCAAACTATTTCTCTGGGCCACAGACTAAGGTGGCAGGGAGCAAGGGAAGATGAGGAACTCACACATATTAAAGCATCTGCTGTTTGCTCAAGTGCTGACTTAGGCTCTCTAAAGCGAGCATTAAACATTAATAATACTAATTACTATAATGACGATGATAGTTAATGTTCTACCGAGTCTTCTTTTGTGTCCTGTTCTGTTCTAAGTGCTTTGCGGGCATTAGCTCATTTAATCCTCACAGCAAGCCTATGAGATGGGTGTAATTATTAGCTCCATCTCGCAACTGAGGCAACAGGCATAGAGAAGTAGAATGACCTGCCCGGTGTCGCTCAGGGCTAAGTGGCAGAGCCAGGATTCGAACCCAGCTCTGGCCAAATCATGTACTTTCTCTCTCCTATGCCATGCGGCTTCACGGAGGTGGGAGCCTGGATTGTGGGTTCAAATGATTCCACACGTGGACTGGACCTCAGTAACCACTCAGTTGGGTCTCTGACTTTTGCAGTGGGGAATCAGAGGCTCAGGGAGATAAAATGTCTTGTCCAGGGTCACACAGCAAAGCCACCACAGAGCAAGATTTGAAAGTGAGTCTTCTGATAACCAGTGCAGAGCCAAAACAACACATGTCATTTCTTAGGGATGTGTGAGTATGTGTTTGTGAGAAAGAAACAGAAAGACACACACACACGCACACGCACACGCACACCAGGCAGGTGATGGTCCCCCTACGCGGCCCTGTGTTTGTCCTGGAGACGCCAACCTGGCTTAGCACCCTGTACACTCCCTCTTTGGACACACGAGAAAATCCCTCTTGTCACTTTATCACCACATCTTCTTTTGGACCGCAGGAAGTCCTCAGACATGTGGCAGTTTTTGTTCCTGGAAATGGTGCCCAGAGAAACCGTGTTGAAGGCCGGCTCCAGTCCCAGGCAGGGCTCCCAGTGGCACGTAGCTATTCCCCAAACTCAAAGCCACCCTACCGCAGACTCTGAAAGCACCCACCAGGGAGTTTCTGGGAAAGCCTCGGGTCCCCGCATCTTTGCTGGAACACAGGTGGAGCTGCCCAAGGACATGGCCTTGAGGGAGCGGCACCGGGAGCCCAGACAAGTTCCGGCGTGTGAGGAATGTCAGCCCTGTGACTTTGCAGTCACACCTTGGCCACGTGACAAGGCTGTGAGCTGTGACGGTGGGCAGCCAGTCAGCTCAGGGACCGCGGCTGGGTCTTAAGGGGAGGAGAGGGGACTCAACATTCCCCAAGGGCTGGCTCTGGGCCTAGGAGGTTTTACAACTGTGAACTCATGTGTATCCTCCCGGTAACTATTATCCCCACTTTATAGGTGAGTCAACGGAGGCCAGAGGGGTCCATGCACGCGTTTGAGGTCACACACAAAGTAAACGGCAGAGCCAGGATTCGGACTCTGGCTCAAAAGCCTGCGTCCTTGTGATCGCACGCGTGGCAGGGTAGAACGGTTGTTGAGAACACAGCCTTTGCCTCGGACCTGGGTCCCAGCTCTGCCACGGATGAGACCTTTGACTGCAGGCATGCTATGTAGCCCCTCCAAGCCTCAGTATCCTCATCTATAGAATGGGGGTCGGAAAACAACAGGGTGGGGCGTGAGGTGATTAATGTCAACTTGCCGTCCAGCCTGGTCCGTGGCGATTATTATACGGTGACACGGGCCTGGCATTATTATTCTTTAATTAGCATAAACCTTTCCTGCCCTGCCCCCCAGACCATTACTGGGACTTCCACCCGCACCACATGCACAGCGAGTTCGAGACCTTCCCCGAGAACCACTTCACGGAGCTGCAGAGCGTGCAGGCCCCGCAGCTGCAGCAGCTCTACCGCCACATGGAGCTGGAGCAGATGCACGTGCTCGACACACCCATGGCGCCCACCCACGCCAGCCTTGGCCACCAGGTGCGTGCGGGGCCACCCGGCCTGGCCCAGCCCAGCCCGTGGCCTGCGGTGAGGCCGGCGCTTCGCAGGAAGCTGACGCGGGCTCTTACTCAACTCAGCTTCCTGCCTCACAGCGCCAACGGCGGCCAGAGCTTCAACGGCCGCCTCCTGACCCCCCGACTGACCCCGTGACCCCACACCCCTTATCTCCTCTCGCCCCACCATGGACAGAGCCCAGATCATCCCCGCGTCCCCACTGATCCTCCCGAGCCTGAAGGCCCGGCCCTGGGCACCTCCCGACCCCCATTCGCTGACCCCTCACGGATCCGGCACCCAAGTCCCTGTGCCCTGACCTCCACTGACCTCTACGGCCCCTCCTCCTCCCCAGCGACCCTAACCCCAGTCAGTGACCTCCACTGACCTTCACGACCCTCACGGACCTCCACCGCCTCTTGGTGCCCTTGCCACTCGCCTACACAACCCCGTTCGCTCCAGTGCCTGACTCTCTAGCACCTCTTCCCCCCAGGGCTGCTGCCGGTCCGTGTGCTTCCTTCCCCGGGCCACGCCGCCCTGAACCAGGGAGATGCGTGGGAATTCAGGGGCCCCTTGTCCCCATAACCTGCCCCCTGTGTGGGGTGACCCCGCCTGACCTTCAGGGTGCCCAGCCTTCCCCCAAATCCCTCTGCCCCGCGCCAGCACCCCCTCTTCTCTCATGCAGTCGACCCCGACCTGGCAGCCCTGAGCTTTGAACTGCCCCTCAGTGACCTCAACCCTCCTTCCGCCGCCTTTCCAGGTCTCCTACCTGCCCCGGATGTGCCTCCCGTACCCCTCCCTGTCCCCGGCTCAGCCCAGCTCGGATGAGGAGGAGGGTGAGCGGCAGAGCCCCCCACTGGAGGTGTCTGACGGGGAGGCCGACGGCCTGGAGCCAGGGCCTGGCCTGCTGCACGGGGAGACAGGTAGGGGGCCCAGTCCCACCCCTGACCCAGCCTGGGCCCAGCCGTGACCCGGTCCGTCCGTGCGCCCCGTACCCACCGCGGCCAAGGCCGACGGACTCGGCAGTCAAGCCACAGAGCTGAGTGCGTGTGTATGGGTGTGTGTGTGTGTGTGTGTGTGTGTGAGTGCATGAGTGTTTGACGACATGTGTCTTCACGTGTGTTTAATGAGGGCGCCTGGGGCAGTCTGTCCCCGCGCACGTGTCTGAGCACGTGTGCCGAGGCCGAGCGTGGCAGTGGGTGTGCGCATGCTCGCTGGTGACCTTTCCCCAGAGACCACCCCGGGGGGGGGGTCCCACGTCAGGGGGAGGCGGACTGGGTCCCCGCGTGGGCGCTGACCACCTCCGGCCGCAGGCAGCAAGAAGAAGATCCGCCTGTACCAGTTCCTGCTGGACCTGCTGCGCAGTGGCGACATGAAGGACAGCATCTGGTGGGTGGACAAGGACAAGGGCACCTTCCAGTTCTCGTCCAAGCACAAGGAGGCGCTGGCGCACCGCTGGGGCATCCAGAAAGGCAACCGCAAGAAGATGACCTACCAGAAGATGGCCCGCGCGCTTCGCAACTACGGCAAGACGGGCGAGGTCAAGAAAGTCAAGAAGAAGCTCACCTACCAGTTCAGTGGGGAGGTGCTGGGCCGCGGGGGCCTGGCCGAGCGGCGCCACCCGCCCCACTGAGCCCAGGCCCGAGCCCGCCGGGCCGCCAGGCCTCCCCTCTGGCCATAGCATTAACCCCTCGCCCGGCCGGACACAGGGGGGAAGCTCCCAGGGGCCAGGGGCAGGACTGGGGCGGGCCAGGCCTCGCCTCCCCGCCCACCCCCTCCTCCTCCAAGCCCCGCCCACACCCCTGCTTCGCCTCCCACCAGGACTCCAGCCCCGGCTCCAGAAAGCCACCTGGGCGTCTGGCCCCAGCAAGGGTCAGCTTCCTTAGTACCAGGGGTGCTTCCTTGGGAGTTCGAAGTCATCGTATTTGTGTAAATTGAACCTTCCTCTTTAAGCATCCCTTTCTCTCCACACCTCTCCCCCATCAGCTTCCTCAGGAATACCAGTTATTAAAGTTATTCTCAGTGAGTCCTCTTGCAGCACAGAGAGTCTCTTTTAAAATTTTTTGTGCACCTTGTCTGCTCCCCGCCCCCCATCTGATCTCTCTTTTTCTCATCTGTCCATTGGGCATTTACCAAGGATACTACCCAATGCTGGTTGCTGGGGACGTGAGGAAAGATGACACTTCGTTCCTGACTAGGAGTCAGAGCCGGTGGAAAGAACGAATCCTTAGTTGTTCTTAGAGGAATAAATCATTAAAAAGCCCTCTGCGGGCTTCCCTGGTGGCGCAGTGGTTGAGAGTCCGCCTGCCGATGCAGGGGACACGGGTTCGTGCCCCGGTCCGCGAAGATCCCACATGCCGCGGAGCGGCTGGGCCCGTGAGCCATGGCCGCCGAGCCTGCGCGTCCGGAGCCTCTGCTCGGCAACGGGAGAGGCCACAGCAGTGAGAGGCCCGCGTACCGCAAAAAAAAAAAAAAAAAAGCCCTCTGCGCCTGATAAATTCTCTTTTCTTAATGCCTCAATGAAGCTTAAACTCATAACCTTTAGATTATGACCCCAGTGATGGTGATATTAATTAACAATGACAACAACACTGGATTTTCGGGCCATTTATTACATGGTAACCTTGAGAAGTGGAATCTAATATCATCCCATGTTATAGACTGGGAAACTGAGGCTCATAGAGGTCAAATAACTTGTCCAAGGTCACACAACGAGGCTTCCTGGGTGGGATCCCTGATCCCACCCCATGTGGGCCACCATGGCAGTGTGAGGTGGGAAGCTTCACGTGTCCGGAAGGGGGTCACGTGCAGCTTGGTCAGGAGCAGGAATGAAGCCTCGGAGCTCCCGTTGGCCGCAGACCGTCCTCACGGCATCCATGCTGGCAGGACCCTGATGCGGGTGAACTCCTCCCACGTACCCTAGTGCCTGGTTGCTCTGGCTCCTGGCGCACAGCAGGGGAGAGCCAGAGAAGGATGAGCAGGGAAACCTGTAAGCGTCTTGCTTCCGACAGTAGCAAGAAGAGGTGGCCGACAGCCTGGGAGTGAGGGAACTTTCCTCAGCAACCTGCAGACCTCAGAGAATCCAGATTCTAGGGCCATCCGTGTTGGGGCAGACACCCACACACACCTCCTCGCCCCGAGGGCTCAGACTGGGGAAGCCCAAACATGACACCCCCTACGTGGATCTCTGAGCCCCGAGAGAGGGAAAGTGGTGCCCAGTCCCCTTTTAAAGAAGGCCCAGACACATGAGATGAGGTTTAAATATGGTTAAAATGGAAGAAAAGAATGGATTTCGGTGTTAAAAGGGATGGTAAGTTTTGACCATGTGGACAATCCTTGGGTACAGAATTCCTCCCTCCGGACTGTGAGGGACAAATGACCTTCCCTGATATTGGGTCTTGCTTACAGTAGGTCACATGTAATTTGCTTCTTTCTGTGTAGCAACTGATGTTCCTGATGTGACCTGAGCAGGGGCAGGGGGAGGGTGTGTGGAGGCAGTCACAGGGGGTAGAAGGTCACAGGGGAACACTAACGGGGGAAGCCAGGACCCCGGGCAGCCCAGCCCAGGGCTGTGCATGTAACCACCGCCCGGCAAGGATATGTTTGACCCATCAGCCTCAGGGTTATGGGTCCCACACGCTCCCACCGCACAATTTGCCTGTCAGAAGGACGTACAGACAGGGCTTGGGGTACCCCTGAGGTTTATTGAGGGCTGGGGGGCAGAAGCTGTCATATTGGGCTGGCAGGGGAGGGGATGGGGCCAGCCAGGAACAATGGGGTCCCATGTTCTCCTGGAGAGCCCTTGATCTCTGGAATTTGTCTATATTTAGCAGGTGGCTGGGCAGGGTGCAGATAAGGAGGGCCTGGGGAGGGGGTGGCCCCTTATATAGTAGGGGGACGGATCCCTGCTCAGATTCTCTTTCGGTGGCCCGTGCGTGCTCCGTTCCTGGCGTGACCTCTCCCAAGATGCCTGAGCCAGGGAAGAAACCAGGTAGCTCCAGGCCTGGGGTTGGGGCTGAGCGTGGGGCAGGGAGGGCTGGGGACATCTGCAATTGGGGGCGGGCCTCGGAGCGAGTTCCTGAGGGGGTTGTTGAGGTCGAGGCCTCTGAGCCCCAGCACAGGGGCACCGTCCTCCTGGGTCCTTTTTTTGATTCTCAGTTTCTCCTTCTCATCCTTCTGATGAGAGTGAGAGTAAACCAGGGTCAGGGGCACAGAGTGGGAGAGAGCCAAGGCAGGAAGTGGGCCATCACCCCACTCTCAGGACGCAGAGGACCCCTTCCCTGCGTCCATGTCCATCTCCTGCAGCAAGGTTAGGCCTGGGCTTGCCTTTTGGGAAAAGGCTGCTGCAGGAAGGACCCCAGGATGACTCTAGACTTGAGCCAGGCTCCCTGAATGCTCTTGGACAAGTCCCTCCCCTTCTGGGTCTCAGTTTCCCCATCTATACAAGGAGGGGTTAGGTTGGTTCCTTCCAGCTCTGAGACTGTCTGCTTTCTGAGCCTGCACCCCTGTGGCCCGCACACCAGTCATGACCCCTGCAGTGGGGTATTGCAGCTCTTCTGCTCTGGGAGGGGATGGTCAAGAGGCCCCTGATCTCCAGCCAAGGGCAGAGAAAGTCACAGCCCAGAGTCCCAGTCCTGGCCTGTGCCCTCACCAAGGTCGTCCATGTCAGGGATCGTCTCCCCAGCCCCAGCTCCCTCCCAGGCCAGCCTTATCTCGGTTGCCGATTCTCAGCCTGAAGCTCTTAGAGGACAAATTTAGCCACGTCCAAGTAGGCAGAGTACTGGTCCCTTGCCAAGTGCCCCAGCTGGTGGGGTGAAAGGGGGATGGGCTTCCACAGGCTGAGAGGGTGGGGTATCCAGGGACACACCTAGCAAAATTCTTGTATGGAGGTTGGACCACAGGCCTGGCTCTCCTACCTACTGGCTATGTGATCTTGGGTAAGTCACTTAACCTCTCTGAGCCTCAGAGTCCTCATCTGAGAAATGGACATAATAACTGCACCTACCTCATAGAGCCATTGGAGCATTAAGCGAGGTGATGCATTAAAGCGCTTATCGTCGTATTTAATAAGAAGCGCTATAGGGGTGGTGCGCATGGGCAAGCCAGGGGCCCCTGCAGATTCCATTTGCCCCTCAGTTTCCGCCTTCAGCAAGAAGCCACGGTCAGTGGAGGTGGCCACAGGCAGCCCTGCCGTGTTCGAGGCCGAGACAGAGCGGGCAGGAGTGAAGGTGCGCTGGCAGCGGGCAGGCAGGGACATCAGTGCCAGTGACAAATATGGCCTGGCAACCGAGGGCACGCGGCACACGCTGACAGTGAGGGACGTGGGCTCTGCCGACCAGGGGTCCTATGCAGTCATCGCTGGCTCCTCCAAGGTCAAGTTTGACCTCAAGGTCTTAGAAGCAGGTAAGACCTTGGGCAGCCTTCCCTGAAGTTGGAGCTACTGGGAGCAGGGGCAGCCCCACCACCTCTCCTTCGACCAGAGTGCAGGAGGTGTTTTCTCACTTTCTTACCTTTGCTTCGGCTGTGCCCTCAGCCAGCAATGGCCTTTTCCCGTTTTCTGTAGCAAGACCTTTCTGAGTGTCCCCACGTGGCTCCCTGGCCTGTCTCGGCCGTTACGGAGGTGGGGGAAGTTCAGAGATGAATAAGACATAACCTGCCTTCCCACTGGACATGCCCACGCAGATGGAAACTTGGTGGGCTGTGTGTGCTGGCAGGGAAGCCCCATGAGCTTATGGGTGTGGAGGGAGCCTCAGCCCAGCCTGGGGGGCTGGACCAAGACCAGAGCCTGGGGAAGGAGAGGAGGGATGTTCAGGCTGAACCCCTGGAATGTGGGCACAGACCGCCAGTGAGGGCGAGGAGAAGGTGAGAGGCAGGCTGAATGAACCTTTGTACACACTGCAAAGGCGGGAAGGACCAGGGACAAGAAGAGGGGGTCTCTGGTTAGAAGCTGCTCCACGACCCCCCATCTGATCCCCTCCAGGGAAGGCAGAGCCTGTGCCAGGCCCTGCTCCCGCCCCTGCTGAGGCTCCTGGAGCCCCTGGAGAAGCACTGGCCTCGGCCACTGAAGTGGAAGGAGGCTCCCCGAGGCCTGAAGGTGAGGGGGCGGGTCAGGGAGGCTGGGTCAGTGGATGGGGGTGTCCCAGGGCAGGTCTCAAAGGCCTCTGTCCACAGGGTCAAGCTCAGCAGCCCCCGATGGACCCAGTGTCCCTGACGATCCCATCGGCCTCTTTGTGATGAGGCCACAGGATGGCGAGGTGACCGCGGGTGAGTGCAGGGCTGCTGCACCCAGGGTGAAGTGGGGAGGGAGGCAGCAGGGCATCCCCGATTGTCACCCCTCTCCTGCAGGTGGCAGCATCACCTTCTCAGCCCGCGTGGCAGGGGCTAGCCTCCTGAAACCACCTGTAGTCAAGTGGTTCAAGGGCAAGTGGGTGGACCTGAGCAGCAAGGTGGGGCAACACCTGCAGCTGCACGACAGCTACGATCGGACCAGCAAGGTGGGACCTGCGGGGCACGGGGGTCACGGGCATGCATGGAAAGGGGACCTGGAGAGCCCCTGGAAGGCATGGGGGGCACAGAGAGGCAGGGGGCACCATGAGACTTGAGGCACAGAGGAGGTTCACAGAAGGTCATGGGGAGCCTGGGAAGCTGGTTGGGGGGCCAGGGGCACACAGGGAGAATGGGGAGGCTCAGAGGAGGGTTATGGGGAGGCAAAGGGGACCTGTGGGACGTAGGGGGCTCGGAGGGCATGATAGTCTCAAGGGGGCATAAATAAGACTTGGGGGGCACCAGTCAGTGAGGATGTAAAGGCCCCAGATGGATGGGTGTCAGAGCTCAAGGGACCCTCAATGATCAACCATAACAATTCTTCACAATACAGACAAGGAAACCAAAGCTTGAGAGTTTATTGTTGCTGGTCCTAGGTCACTCAGAGCCAGGCCTAGAACCTGTGCTTTGACTCTCAGCCTTTGCTCCTCCCACTCTTCCACAGTCCCAGCCCAGGCAAGGGGGCTTCTGGCAGGGCAGGGTAGACATGTACAGTTGTGTGGGCTGTGCACTGAACAAAAGTGCCTCTTTTTTTTTTGGCCGAATCACGTGGATTGCAGGATCTTAGTTCCCCAGCCAGGGATCAAACCTGGGCCCACTGCAGTGAAAGTGTGGAGTCCTAACCACTGGACCACCAGGGGATTCCCCAAAGTGCCTCATCTTAAGTGAATGCCATGTGCCTTGTAGCCACCCTTGATTTACATTGTATCACCACCCTGTGCCAGCAGATGGCAGTCAATGTATCTTGAGAAGGGGCCCCTTTTTCTATTTATACAAAACTGTGTGGATTAATTTAAGCCCTGAGGGGTGAGAAGATCGGTGGCCCTTAACCACCCACAGTCTCCTTTAGGGGTGAAGGGCCTCATCTCCTCGCTTCCAGTCTCCCTTGACACCTCACCTCCACAGGTCTACCTGTTTGAGCTACACATCACAGATGCCCAGGCCACCTTTGCTGGTGGCTACCGCTGTGAGGTGTCCACCAAGGACAAATTTGACAGCTGCAACTTCAACCTCACTGTCCATGGTACGGGGCCCTCTGGTATCAGTTCTGGGTTTGGGCTCCCCATGCGTCCTGTCCCCATACCTGCCTCCACTTCCCAATACTAAGGAGGATGCTGAGCCCTGGCCGTGCAACCACTGACCACATGCCCAATACTGAAAGAAACCCATCGAGGCTTCCAGGGGTGGGGTGGGGCTTGAGCCCAGATCTCATCTGGGGTCTTAGTCATCTTGGTGTCTGGGATCCTGGCACAGGTGAACAGGTGAAGGGTAAGTTGAGAGATGGGCGGGAGATGAACCACCTCAAAGGTACTGGGAACGATAAACTACCCCACGTCCCTGGTACCTTGACCCTGGCTGGGAAAGGCTGAGAAGATGGGGTCCTGGGGCAGATGCCCACTGTCAAGGGGTCATGAATGGGCAGGTCTGCAACACCAGGAGATCCCAGGGCAGGGCTTCTGGGATTGTCCCCTCTGAAGCCTCCTCCCCTGACTCATCCCCGTCTTTGAACCCAGAGGCCATCGGCCCCGGAGACGTGGACCTCCGATCAGCTTTCCGCCGCACGTGAGTGGCCACCTCTCGTCAGGGCCTGGGGGAGGCCGGTGCTGGGGTCTGAGGCCCCTTGGGGTTCGGGCCAGGGGTAATGTGGGTGGACCAGGACAGGGGGTGATATGGGGGTCAGGGCTTGGGGTGATGTGGAGGGCCAGGATAAAGAGGATGGGGATGGAAGAGAGTAAGCTCCCCTGGGCAGGTGAGAAACTGAGTCTAACCCCCACAGGAGCCTGGCTGGAGGAGGTCGGCGAATCAGGTACCCGTTCCTACCCACCTGTACATAGACCCTGGGGGTCTGAGATAGACAGGGAGAAGCCGTTCAGCCAGTGTCCCTTCCTCTCACGTCCATCCCCCCACCACGACCCCACCCCCTGCTCCCAAACCCCTTCTATGGCTCAACTGTGGCCTTATGGGGGTTCCTCTCCATAGTGATGGCCATGAGGATGCTGGGACTCTGGACTTCAGCTCGCTGCTGAGGAAGAGGTGAGCCCCTGGGTAGCAGCTCTCAGAGCAGGTGACGTGGCCCAGTTTCAAATTCTGGCACCGTGGTTTTCCAGCCGTGTGGCCCTGAGCAGGTCACCGCACCTCTCTGAGCTGGTTTCCTTGCCTGTCAAATGGGACAATCCAGGTCCTCTGACAATCCAGGTCCTCTTGCGAAGAGTCAGAGGGCTCAGCAGAAGTTACATCCTGTGAACTAACATCCTCACACTGTTCCCATGACCTACTACACTTGAGTCTGCGACAGCTCATCTCAATAGGCTCTGGGGACCCAGAAGCTGGGAGAAGGCTCCAAAGCCTCAGGAATTGCCCACCTAGCCCAGTGCAATTGAGTTGTGTCCTCAGTGTCCTGTCCCTCCCTCTCCTGGACCCTGCAGTATGGTCGATGCTGCTGCAGCCCAGAAAATGAGCATGGGGGTTAAGTGCTTTGGGGAAGCAGGGCACTGGCAGGACTCTGTAGCCATCCCCACCAGGGCGGATGACAGATGACAGGGCTGGGGATCAGACTGACCTGGGTGAGGATCCCTGCTGACTGGGGAGAGTCTCTGAGCCTCAGGTTCTCCTGATACCCACCTGCCGGAGCTCAGGAGGAATAAACAAGGCCACATGTGCCCTGTAAACGGAGAGGTGTAAGTGCAGGGAAGAGGGTGGAGGTGAGGACCCACGGGCTGCGGTCCATGGAGGGATGACCCATCCCTTCGTTACCAAGTCCAAGCTCAGACTGCTTGCCACACGACAGGCCAATAAATTGAGAGACAAGGTGTTGGGGCAAGGACTAGCGATTTTATTGGGAAAGCCAGCAAACCGAGAAGATGGTGGACAGTGTCCCAAAGAACCATCTTCCCCAAGTTAGGATTCAGGCTTCTTTTCTACTAAAAGGGGAGGGAGTGTGGCTGGTTATTGCAGACTTCTTGGTGGAATCCTTTGTTCTTGCAGCCGGCCATGTAGGTCTGGTCACAATGTTCCTGTAAACCTCCAACAAGACAAATGTTATTTTCTGTTCTGTAATTTTTTATCTCTATACAAATGAAAAGTGCTATATACCTTTAAAGGTCAAGCCTGGGAGGCAAAGCCTTGAGAATGGGCTATCAGATATAGTTTGGGCCATAGGCAACATTCTTTTACGAAGGTGCAGAGCCAGCATGACCAAGAACAGGCAACACAGTACAAGGGTTAGAGCTAAAGGAATAGATCCAATATGGAGTCAGGTTTGTTCTTCTCTGTTACACCTCTAATGTGTCCACTGCTTTTCTTCCCCACCTGGAGCAGCAGCTTCCGGACCCCGCGGTGAGTGCCCCATGAAGCTCTGCACCTGTCACCCCTACTTCAGCCAGGAGCACCTCCGAGTCCCAGCGCCCCCCCCCATACTGAAGCCTTAAGCCCCCTTGAGCCCCAGCACTGGCCCAGTACCCACTCCAGCTCGAGCTGTCCTAACAGAGGGGAAGAGGCAGAGGGGCAGGGGCAGCTTCCGCTTGGGAGGGGAGGAGAGGGGGCTGCAGTTTTGTCTTGGCCATGGGGACTGCCCTGAAGCCTCGCCACGTGGACCGTGTGACACAGGGACTCGAGGCTGGAGGCCCCCGCGGAGGAGGATGTGTGGGAGATCCTGCGGCAGGCACCCCCGTCAGAGTATGAGCGCATCGCCTTCCAGCACGGCATCACCGACCTGCGAGGCATGCTCAAGAGGCTCAAGGGCATGAAGCGGGAGGAGAAGAAGAGCACAGGTGAGACCCCTCCCAGGGAGAGGAGAGGGCGAGGTGAGCGCCTGCGCAGACGCGCGCGCGTGCACGCACGCGCACGTGCCCACGGAAAAAAAGCTGCGTCCAGCGTGGCCCAGAGACGCTCAGGAAAGGAGAGTCCTGGTGAATCCCCCCTCGTGTGGGGAAAAAGCGGGAGGGCCCAGGCAGGCACCTTGCCGCACAGAAAAAGAAAAGGGCCAAGTTAGCCCAGAGACGCCGCAGGAAGAGGACGGAGCCCGGGCCAGCCCTCCTCCCCCAGCCAAAGCCAGGCGGCCTCTTCCTCGCCTACCCGGCTTGGGAAAAAAAAGCCTGCTTAATTCTCCCAACACCCAAAAAAGGGGAAGAAGCCAGTTTAGCCCAGAGACCCCCGACCCGCGAAGAGAAGAGCCTGGTTAATCTTCCTCACAGGCAAACAGAACAGGTGGGTGTAGGTTAGCACCCCTCGCCCCCAGGCGGTTCCGAGGAGAGGGCTCAGGCCAGCCCTTCCCCATCAAGGGGTTGACAAGGAGCCCTGGAAACTCAGCTGGGACAACAGAGGCGCCTGGCAGGAGGGCATAAAACCGGGGGTTGTTGGTAAAACAGTGGAGAGGAGGAGAAGGCCCGTTTGTCCCATCACCCATTCTCCTGCCAAGCTTCTGTCCTTTTGGAAAGCCCCGGACCCTATCCCTGAGCTGAGCAGGTGAAGAGGACTCCAAGGAAGACAGGAAGACAAGAGACAAGGAGGTGACAGACAGGGGTAGAGAGACAGAGTCACAGCGGAGGCACAGAGAGAGACGTGGGGAGGCAGGAGGAGGAGAGGGGCAGGACCTCGCCCTCCTCGCTGGGCGGCCCCGGGAGCAGGGGGCTGAGGGGTGGAAGCGCTCAGCCTTTCAGAAGAAGCTGCAGCCGGCCTACCAGGTGAGCAAGGGCCACAAGATCCGGCTGACCGTGGAGCTGGCCGACCCCGACGCCGAGGTCAAGTGGCTTAAGAACGGACAGGAGATCCAGATGAGCGGCAGGTGCGGGTGGGAGTGGGACCCGGGGACACTGCAGGGTGAGGAGGGGCCCTGGGGGGCTGCTCCCCGGCCGTGCTCTCCCTGCCTCTCCCTCCGCCCATGCTCTCTGGCCAGCTCTGGATCCCTGTCTCTCTGGGTCTAACTCCCCACCTTTCTGTTTCTTCCTGGCTCTATTTCCTGCTCATTTTCTCTCGGTCTCGCTCCTCCCATCGGGACGCTCCAATGGCCCCTTCCGCTCCACAGCAAGTAAGGCTCCTGGAAGGCTTGGGGTGTGGGCACGGGGGTCCCGACGGCAGTTTGAGGGGGGGCCCAGAGCCCAGGAGGTGCGTCCATGGCTCTCCTGCCCACACCCCGGCCCCGCCCAGGTACATCTTCGAGTCGGTCGGCGCCAAGCGCACGCTGACCATCAGCCAGTGCTCGCTGGCGGACGACGCGGCTTACCAGTGCGTGGTGGGCAGTGAGAAGTGCAGCACCGAGCTCTTTGTCAAAGGTGGGCCTGGCGTCCTGAGACCCTGCGAGGGGAGGGGCCACAGAGCGGCCCACCCATCATTCTCTCTCTGCTCGGCAGAGCCCCCCGTGCTGATCACATGTCCCCTGGAGGACCAGCTGGTGATGGTGGGACAGCGCGTGGAGTTTGAGTGTGAAGTGTCTGAGGAGGGGGCCCAGGTCAAATGGTGAGTGCCAGAGGCGGGGGGCTCGGGGCGGGGCCAGGGACCTGGGGGCATCCCCAGAGGAGGCCCTGGCACCTACTGCCCACCCTCTGGCCAGGCTGAAGGACGGGGTGGAACTGACCCGGGAGGAGACCTTCAAATACCGATTCAAGAAGGACGGCCAGAGACACCACCTGATCATCAACGAGGCAACGCTGGAGGATGCTGGGCACTACGCACTGCGCACGAGTGGGGGCCAGGCTCTGGCTGAACTCATCGTTCAGGGTGAGGCCCTGGGAGGCCCCCTCAGCACTAGCGCCCCAGCCATGTAGGAGAATTGGGCAAACCCGGGATCGAGGCCTGCATGGCCTTGGACAAGTAACTTCGACACATCAGGCCTCACCTTTCTCATCCATAAAATGGGGGTGCTGAGGTGACCACCTGGAGGGTTTTTGGAGGTTCAGATGGGCCTGGTTAGTGTCACCCACCCCGGCACACATGAGATTCCTTTTGTACACGGCACCGTCACAGGCACACATGCATTGCACTCATGTATTTTCACAAGCCCGAGGGATCTCCGCAGGGATTCACGCCCACGCACACCCTCCCCAGCTCACTGGCTCTGCCCTGTGTCCCCCAGAGAAGAAGCTGGAGGTGTACCAGAGCATCGCGGACTTGACGGTAGGCTCAAAGGACCAGGCCGTGTTCAAGTGTGAGGTGTCGGATGAGAACGTGCGGGGCGTGTGGCTGAAGAACGGGAAGGAGCTGGTGCCTGACAGCCGCATAAAGGTGTCCCACATCGGGCGGTGAGTGTGCCAGAGACAGACACACAGAGAGACAGAGAGAAACAGAGACTGACAGAGACAGGGAGAGACACAGAGAGAGAGACTGAGATAGAGACACAGAGAGAGAAGATGGTGACAAAGACAGACAGATGGATGGAGATCAACAGAAAGAGACAGACACTTAGAGACAGGACCGAGACTGAACTAGAGACAAAGAAAGTCAGACTGAGATTGAGAGACAGAGGGAGAAGCAGATGAACAGAGAGACAGATAGAAAGAAAGATACAGAGAGAGACAGACAGAAGTATGGAGAGGCAGACGCATACAGAGAAGAAAAGTCCATTGGAGACAGAGAAGGAGGGAGACAGAGACAAAGACGAAGCAGTGAGAGATACAGACAGGCTGGGAGCGCCCCCCCCCACCCCCCGCCAACTCATGACCAGGGTAGAGTAGGAGGCCTCGGAGGATGGCTCTGGCCAGGGGCCCTCATTCTCTCCCACTCCCTTACTCATGCCCCAAGCATCTGGGCCCAAGTTCACGGAGACTAATGAGACCAGCCCCTGCCCAGTCTCCAGTGGCCCAGCCGAGGGGACACATCTACACTGCTTACCTCTGAAAGCATGCAAGGGAGCTGGAAAATTCAAACACAGAGGAAGAGAGCACTTTAGAACACCATTGAGCTAGGGTGGGGTGAGGGCCCCCTGGAACCCTGGCTGGGGTGTCCGGTGAGGCCAGGGGTGCATGGCCCAGCAGGGCCCCTTGAGCCATCACTGCCCCGCAGGGTCCACAGACTGACCATAGACGACGTCACGCCCGCAGATGAGGCGGACTACAGCTTTGTGCCACAAGGCTTCGCCTGTAACCTGTCTGCCAAGCTCCACTTCATGGGTGAGCGGGTGCTGAGGGGCATGGGGGCCCCTGCCACTGGGCCCTGCCTTCACCCTGGTGCCACTTGCTCTTGCATCTCTTGCAGAGGTCAAGATTGACTTCGTGCCTAGGCAGGGTGAGTCTTGGGCCCCTGCGTGCTGCCTCCCACGCCCTGCCCGTGTCTCCCTTCCACTCACAAGCGGAGGGAAGAAAGGAACCGGGAGTGGGGACCCTGAGGCCCAGCCCCAGCTCTGCCACTCACAACCACGGGCCACCTGCAGTCCCTCTGAGCCTCAGTTTCCTCGCCTCTAAAATGGGGATCCTGAAGTGGCTCCCCTATGGGATGGTAGGAACAATGACCTGACATGGTGTGTGTGAGCTTCCAAATGACATCACAGGGGTGAGGTTTTATTATTAAATCTGCTTTACAAGTACCTTTCCTGCTTCTAGATTAAACTGTGTAGGATCCTAATTTCAGGAGAACAGTCCAGGCTGAGGCATGCTGTAGGTCAGGGCTTTCTAAACAGGGTTCACTTAATACGATACTCCATTTTACAAGGGTTCCATGGTGAAATAAGTTTGGGAACCTCTTGTTGATTCAGAAGGTGCATTAGCATGTCAAATGCTCTAAAAAATCCTGCTTAACTTTGTTTAACCTCGGGTTTCCTAATTGTTTGTCCATGGAAATTTTTTTTTTTCTAGGAAGGCATTCCCAAACACAAGTTGAGAAATGCTACGCTAGGTGACCTGATGTTATGAACCTCCCTGGAAACTTCCTGGGGAGATGGAAATGTTTTAGATCTTGACTGGGTGGTGGTTACACAGGGTGTATACATTTGTCAAAACTCATCAAGCTGTATGTTCAAGTCTTGGCATTTTAGCGTGTGCAAACTATACCTCAGTAGAATAAAAACAAAACAGCCAGGGGCATGTGCTCCTTCTAGCTTTCCCCTCTTTCATAGGCCTTAGGCCCCTTCCTCTTTCACTGACCTGTGCCATCTCCCTGCCAGAACCTCCCAAGATCCACCTGGACTGCCCAGGTCGCGTGCCGGATACCATTGTGGTGGTGGCTGGGAACAAGCTACGCCTGGATGTTCCTATCTCCGGGGACCCTGCTCCTACTGTGATTTGGCAGAAGACCATCACAAAGGTACTGCGGATCCTTCCCCCACTTCCCCACCTGTAAAATGGGTGCATGGGACTAGTGTATGGTGGGACCTGCTCCCCGCCCCACATGTACACGCCCTGGCCGCTGACTAGGGGCACAGAGGCTCAGCAGGCTGAGAGGTCGGGGAGGTGGGCAAAGGAGGGACCGGGGTAGGGGTTGCTGGGCAGGGGTTCCCTCCAGGCTGAGCCAGACCCTCTCCCCTCACTCCTTCCTTCCTGCTCTGTTCCCAGAGGAATAAGGTCCCAGCCCTCGATGCATCAGGGGATGCAGGTGCCAGTGACGAGTGGGTATTCGACAAGAAGGTGAGTGAGGCTGAAGGTGGCTCATTGGCCCTTAGTCATTTTCTGCCCATGTGGTATCCAAACTCAGGTGAGGTCTCTGTGAAGGTGCTCCTGCCCCTGGTAGGGTCTCCACGGGGCCCTCATGCCCCAGACAGACACACGTTCAGACCTTCAACATTGCCAGGAAGTCCTCCTGACTGGGGGCGCTCCCTGGCTCTTGTCTTCCTGAGCTGACCTTGACTTTGTGCTTCTTCCCAGCAAGGGAGTGGGGTCCCTGGCACTTTTCAATAGGAGTAGCTGCAGGGGCACCAATCAGGTCAGCTTCTCGTCCTCCACTCGCTGCTGGTTCCTCTACCCAGCTGAGGTCTTTCAGGATCCTCACAATAGCTCTGTGAGGTCCTGTTATTCCCATTCAGCAGATAGGAAAACTGAGGCATGGAGCAGACAGGCGATTGTCTAAAGTTCCATGACAGAGCTAGAGCTAGAACCTGTGACCCTTGCCCTGGTGTCGTGCCCATGGCAGGTGGTAAGGAAAGGGTCTTGGGTTAGATGCTCACATGGGTGCAGTTTCCACACAGGCTGTGTCTCCCCAGCAGACCCAGCGCTGAGCTCCGTTCCCATCTCAGGGCTGTCAGCTGTTGCAGAGGCTGCAGAAGCCCCTGGGTTCTGACTTGGGTCCTTCTCCCCAACTCCTACTCCCCTGCCAGCTGCTGTGTGAGACCGAGGGCCGGGTCCGAGTGGAGACCACCAAGGACCGCAGCATATTCACCGTTGAGGGAGCAGAGAAGGAAGACGAGGGCGTCTATGTTGTCACGGTGCAGAACCCCGTGGGCGAGGACCAGGTCAACCTCACAGTCAAGGTCATCGGTGAGGCAAGGGTCCAGGTGGGGAAGCCACAGGAGCAACCAGGGAGGACCCATCCATGCACACATTTAGTCTCTAAACAAACACTGTGGGCTACATTCTTAGATCCGTAGAGGGGTCTGGGGCTAGGACCGGTGAATATGGGCAGTGCGGAGCCGTAACAGGTTGTTTGCAGGCTGGTGATGTGATCAGAACTGCATTCTGGAAAGATCGTTTTAGGCTCTGGGGGCAGTGGGGGAGGCCTGTTGGTTGGGGTGCAGTGGGGATGGGCAACGTTGGCCTCGGCCGGGCAGGGCTGATGTGGGTCCCCCCTCCCCAGATGTGCCGGATGCTCCGGCGGCCCCCAGTATCAGCAACGTGGGCGAGGACTCCTGCACGGTGCGGTGGGAGCCCCCTGCCTACGATGGCGGGCAGCCAGTCCTAGGTGAGCCGAAGGCACAAGGGACATAGCCGAGGGCAGGGGGTGCGGGGGTGCCTGCGCTCTAGACCAGAGCTCCCACCTCCCCTCGCCAGGCTACATCCTGGAGCGCAAGAAGAAGAAGAGCTACCGGTGGATGCGGCTGAACTTCGACCTGCTGCGGGAGCTGAGTCACGAAGCGCGGAGCATGATCGAGGGCGTGGTCTACGAGATGCGGGTCTACGCCGTCAACGCAGTGGGCATGTCCAGGCCTAGCCCCGCCTCCCAGCCGTTCATGCCTGTTGGTGAGCCTGCCCTGCCTGCCCCGCCCCACGCCCTCCTGTTCAGGGGCCCCAGTAGTAGCAGCTACTGTGTCGGTGGCGCTTACACCCGTGGTCTCCTTTAATCACCTTCATTTCACAGGTGAAGAAAGTGAGGCTCTGAGAAGTTAGATGACTTTCTCGAGGTCACCCGCTGGCAGGGGGTGGAGCTGAGAGACCTCTCCAGCCTCACTTTCCGCATCTATAAAATGGGGATAATGACAGTATCTACTTCATAGAATTGTTAGGATGAAATGAGGTCATGCAGGTGGAGCATCTGGCACACAGCAGCTCAGTAAATCATTGTTCCCTCTTCCCCACTCCCTTCAGCCAGCATTTGTTAACCAGGGAGGAGGGTGAGGGCAGTTGGGTCCCTCGGAAAGGGCCCTGGACCAGGAATCAGAGATGGGGTTTGCAGAGCCAGCTCTTTCATCCCCAGGAGGGATATCTGGAGTCATCGTCTTCCCCTGTGCCTCAGTTTCCACATCTGTATAATGGAGGTTGAGAAGGTAGAACAGACACCGAGGGTGTGGCACTCTCGAGGACACCTGTCCCTGTTGGGACATGTGAGTCTCAGGGGGAGGAGGGTGGCTGTGCGTGGTGGGGCAGACACAGGGAGGGGGGCACAGTGTGGTGAGATGGCAGGAAGAGGGTGCCTGTGGGGAGAAGGGGCCAGGCCTCTCTTTAGGAAGTGACTTCCGGTTTTCTTAGCTCTTAGTCAACTCAGTTACTCATACAGGGTCAGGAAATGTCCATGTTTTAGGCCAGTGTTTTCTTAAATTACATTTAAAGAATTTCCTCCACCATCTGACAAAAGTGGCTCTTTCTAAGCATGTTGGTGTTGTTTTGGGGCGTCTTTTCCTGTTTAGATCTCTTCTGTAATCACTGATGCTGCTTGGGTGTGTGTTTGTTTGTAAGCCTGTCTAAAGACATGTCTTTTAATGGAGCTGAAATATTTCTCAAAGTGCTTGAAAGCCAGTCGAAGGGGGAGGATTTCCCTGGATTGTGGTCCTTCAGCTGCCCTGGCTGGTGCAGACTCGCTCAGACCCCTCTCTGGCCTCCCCTCTGCCCAGGCCCCCCCAGTGAGCCCAGCCACCTGGCGGTGGAGGATGTCTCTGACACCACCGTCTCCCTCAAGTGGAGGCCCCCAGAGCGCATGGGAGCTGGAGGCCTCGACGGCTACAGCGTGGAGTACTGCCAGGATGGCTGTGAGTGCTGCAGCCCAGCCCTGGGCCCTCCGCCTCCCAGCACCCTTCTCTGAACTGCCCTCCAGGCCAGGCCAGGTCCCTGTCACCCTGCAGGGCCCCTGTCTGCAGTGGAGGCCCCAGTCGGCCACCAGGGATGTGGGCGGCAGGATGCGGACGCTGCCCATGGCCTTGCCTCTTCATCCCCACCCCCGCCCCCAGGCTCGGAGTGGGTGGCCGCCCTTCAGGGGCTGACCGAGCACACATCGTTGCTGGTGAAGGACCTGCCCACGGGGGCTCGGCTGCTCTTCCGCGTGCGGGCTCACAATGTGGCGGGGCCTGGAGCCCCTGTCACCACCACGGAGCCTGTGACGGTGCAGGAGATACTGCGTGAGTGCTCCTCGTGCAGGGATGAGACCTACCACTGGCACCCTGGCCCCTGGGGTCCAGTGGAGGTGGGGGCAGTCAGGGAGACCCTACTTGGCGGGAATAAATGCTGGGCAGGGACAGGAGGGGGTCGGTGCCTATACCCGTGCCACAGGCCAGATGTGCAGAGAAGGTGTCCCTCTTGGTTTTCCATGTCAACCCCCAGTTCTGGACCAGGGAAAATGTAGGTCATTGTACCATCACCTTCGAGCTCTGTTTTGTGGGTCTCTGAGCTCCAATAGGTAGGTATTGTCCATGTGTTAAAGACTGAGCAGTGAGGTCGCTTGTCAGATTGGCCCATGTGGGATCCACTTTCCATTATTTTGCCAACAAAGAGTCAGTCCTTTAAGGATTGGTTCTTAGAGTGGAAAGAGGCAGCAAACTGGGATGGAAACAGCAGGGGCCATGGAGTCGAAAAGCCTAGGTTTGCATCCTGGCCTGTGACTGGCTAGCTGTGTGACCTCAGATAAGTTCCTCACTCTCTCTGATCCCTGCCTGTTGTAGCAGGGTGGAGAGGCTCGGGTGGAAGCAGGAGCTTTGGGGCTGGGGTTGGGGAGCTAAAGGAGAGGAGGGCCCGGCAGGCGTCATGTTTCCTAGTTGCGGCTCTCCAGGCCCTGCCTCCAGCGGAGGGCGCTGTGGCGCTCCTTGGGCCTGCGGCTGTGGGGGCCCCCGCCGAGCCCCTCACTCGTACCCACAGAGCGGCCACGGCTCCAGCTACCCAGACATCTTCGCCAGACCATCCAGAAGAAGGTTGGAGAGCCCGTGAACCTCCTCATTCCTTTCCAGGTAGGGCTGGCCCCCTTCCCTGTACCCCCCCCCCGCCCCGCCCCGCCGCGTGTGTTGTCCACGCCTGGCAGACAGATGTCTCAGCGAGACTGGGGCAGTGGCCGTTAGGGAGAGCCAGGCTCGGGCGTGAGCTGTCCTCCCGCACAGGGCAAGCCCCGGCCTCAGGTGACCTGGACCAAAGAGGGACAGCCGCTGGCAGGCGAGGAGGTGAGCATCCGCAACAGCCCCACGGACACCATCCTGTTCATCCGGGCCGCACACCTCGCCCACTCGGGCACCTACCGGGTGACTCTGCGCATCGAGAGCATGGAGGACAAGGCCGAGCTGGTCCTGCAGGTCGTTGGTACGTGGCGTTGGGGCTTCCCTCTGAGTCCGAGCATTTTTAGTCCCTGCGCTGGACTGCCAGGGCCCAGGGCTCAACCTGGAGCTTCTCGTCTTCCAGGCCTGGGGCCCCTCCTCTGGGATGCCCAGAGCCCCTGCAGAAGATGGCAGGCCAGGTCCTGGCAGGGGCGAGGGGGCCCCTGGAGCCTGGCGTCCCCTACTCACACTCAGGCAATGTCAGGAGGTTTGGGCTTCCCACTGGGTCTGTCTCCTGCAGACAAGCCAGGTCCTCCCCAGGATATCCGGGTCACTGAGACATGGGGTTTCAATGTGGCTCTGGAGTGGAAGCCACCCCAAGATGACGGCAACACAGAGCTCTGGGGCTACACGGTTCAGAAAGCTGACAAGAAGAGCATGGTGAGCCCAGGGGCCTGGGCCCCCCGCACGCACCCTCTCTGGGTCCAGGCAGACCTGGGCCCCAGCTGCCCCTCCCCGGTATCCTTAGACTGGTTCCCTCCACAGGGAAGGTGCTGACCCCAGGGATACCCAAGAGAGGCCCCTGGCAGGAAGTAGGGCCTGCCCCAGAGAACCCCCTACCTTTCCTCCACACCCCAGGAGTGGTTCACCGTCGTGGAGCATTACCGCCCCACCCACTGTGTGGTGTCAGAGCTCATTATCGGCAATGGCTACTACTTCCGGGTCTTCAGCCATAACATGGTGGGGCCCAGTGACAGAGCCGCCACCACCAAGGAGCCTGTCTTCATCCCTAGACCAGGTGCTGTACCTTCACTCCCACCCACCGCGGGCGGGGGCTGGGGCAGGGGGCGAGCCTGGCTAGGTGTGGCCCTCTTGGTACCAAGTTCTGTCAACAACAGGCATCACGTATGAGCCACCCAACTACAAGGCCCTGGACTTCTCTGAGGCCCCAAGCTTCACCCGCCCCCTGGTGAACCGTTCGGTCATTGCCGGCTACAATGCTACCCTCTGCTGTGCTGTCCGGGGTAGCCCCAAGGTAGGGAGCTTTGGGCCCTGATCCAGGCCAACCCAGGAGACCTGGCTCGTAGGCCCCTGCCTCAAGCAGTCCTCCCCGCAGCCTGTCCCCCTGTTTCCTCTCCACTTTTGGGTATCAGGGCCCTCCCTGAACAGGGCCTTGGCATTCCTCATTGGCTCCCTGTTCATACTCGGCCCTGGGCATAGTTTGGGACTCCATTGGGATCCCCAGAGTAGAAACACAAGTGCCTAGTCTCCCTAAGTTCCTGCCAGGTCCTCTCTCAACCTGAGAGATCTCCCTCCTTCCCATCTACAGCCCAAAATTTCCTGGTTCAAGAATGGCCTGGACCTGGGCAAAGACGCCCGCTTCCGCATGTTCAGCAAGCAGGGAGTGTTGACCTTGGAGATTAGGAAGCCTTGCCCCTTCGACGGGGGCGTCTATGTCTGCAGGGCCACCAACTTGCAAGGCGAGGCACAGTGTGAGTGCCGCCTGGAAGTGCGAGGTGAGGAACCCGCTGGGCTAGGGCCTGGGGTGGTGGCAAAGGCCGGGTGCCAGCTGGGACTCTGGGCTTTCGCTTTGCTGTCCTGGCCCAAGCAGCCGCTCTGGCTGAAAGAGCAATGACTCTGTCATGTCCAGATGGTGTTGGCTTCTGGACTTTGTTGCCAGAGCTGCTTGCCTGAACCTTCCCGAAGGCTGGGGGTGTGTGTGTGGGGAAACACATGTAGTGCCGGGAGGTTCAACACATGCATGGCATGGCCTCCTCTCCTGCAGTGCCTCAGTGACCAGGCTGGCTCCCTGGGGATGGCCAGGTATGTACTCCACATCACCCTGATACCCAGGGCCCAAATCAAAGGCTGAGCCCTGGCCCTTGGTCCAGGGGCAGCCAGCAGGAAATGGGGGTGCAGGTGGCTCTTAGTAGGATTTCAGTCCAGCTCATTCACAAGAGAGCCTGTGTCACAGGTGCAACTGGAGCCAACCCATGTACCAGGAGCCTGGAAGGAAGTTGGACAAGCCACCTTCTGCTGTTGGATGTGTGTGCAAGTGTGTGTGTTGGAGCTGGACTGGGGGAGCCCCAGTAGGGCAGCGTAGTTATGATGAGCAGGCATGGGGGGCACTCCGCACAGGCTAACCTGTCAGAGCTCCATCTGGAAGCTCCTCAGATCCTTGGGGCGAAAAGTGTGTGGGCTCAGGAATGGTGGCTGGGGACAGGCCTCTCTGGCCTGCTGTGTTTTCTCAGTGTATGAGGGCAATAAAAGATCGGTGCAATCACAGAGAACTGACTCTTCTTGTCCAAGATGCTTGTTTTCAGAAAAAGCACGGGAAAATTTACTTGATCTTGAGAGCAAACTGAAGGCAGGTATTCTTTCTCCTAGATGAATTAAATGAGGACCATTGTGGGATCCTAAGTTCATAAAACATTAATACTAGAAGGAACCTCAGTCCTCCCCACCTTCAAATGAGGAAACTGAGGAGCTGTGACAGAGGAAAGTGTATTATTAGCAAAAGAGCCAGAATCCCCAGGCTCTCCCGTCTTTGTCCTGGTGACCCATGGTCACAGCAGCCTGGATGGGGGGCAGTGCTAGTATCAGTGTGGTTCTGTGCCCGTAAGGGCCTGGAGTGAAAGTGACCAGCTGCTTTGGGGTCCCGGTGGGCAAAAAGCCCACTGCCCATTCACACCCATATCGCACAGGAAGAGTGATCCTGTCTAGACAAGGCACTGGGAACCAGGAAGGTGTAGGGGCCAGGGCCCGACTCTGCTCTTCCTTCCCCCGTGGGGTGCCAAAATCCCATCACCAGTTTGCTTTTGGGAGGAGGAAGCCAGCAGCTCTCAGAGGTGCCCTGATTGATAGAGTGAAAAGGGTCCTTCCTGCCCAGGGAGTGGTTTCTCCATGGCATAGAAAGAAGTTCCATGAAGGCTGGTCCAAGGTTGCTTCTCGGAGTCCTACCCAACCCAAGACACTCCTGGCCAAGAGCCCAGAGCCCTGGGCTCCAGGCCCCGTGGGAGGCTCTGGCCGAGTCACAAAACCTCTCTGGAGCACACGTGTAAGGGGCACCGGGAGCTGAGAGCCCGGGCCTTGGTTTTTCCTTTACTACTAAATTAATCTCTGCTTAGGTGTCAAGCCCTGTTTGGCTGCTCCCTCTAGCGACCAACTCATAGCACAGCAACCCTCTGATGGGGCCCTGGGAAGGCCCCTCCCATGGGGCCTCTCTGAGAGCACAGGAAGCTGGTGAGCTCCACCGGGCCAGAGGGGTGGGAAGCGGGGCCTTCAACACACCAGATTGGATGGGCATGAGCTCACCTCCCTGATTCCTTCAGGCCAAAGGTGCCTTTTTCGAGTCCAGGGTCAGCCTTCCTCAGCCCAAGAGGAGGCGTCATTTAACGCATGGCAGCCAGGAGCCCAAGGGGAGTTAAGGACCTTTATTTCACATTCACACATCTGTACATTTTCTATAAATAATGTGGAGCTGAAATATTTACAGTCATCTCTCGCCCACTCCCAGGCTCTCGCTCCCCCTGGCAGCCAGTGCTGCGATGCTACCCGCAGACACAGAGGTGGATACTGAACTCGGCCTCTCCCCACACCACCAGGTTCCTGGGCGTGGCAGCCTGTGGTCCCTGGGACTCTCCCAGCCCCAGTCGTTTTGCTTTCCCCTGCCGAAGGCCAGGCAGACCACAAGGGAACTGCTGCTCAGCAAACAGCAGCCGGTCAGTGCAGCCCCACTGCAGTGGTGGAGACCGTGGTAGCAGCAGCCAGGCCTGTGCCCGTGGGCAGTCGCTGCCAGCTTGGGAACTGCCTGGAAGTTCCAGGGAGGAACTAAGGAAGCAGGGAGGTTGCCACTCGCTCTGCTGCCCCTTGACTCCCCCCTTCCTTTCCCCGCCCACCCCTCGTCTCGGGGGGACAAGCCTCAAGCTTCCCTCAACTCCCCACAGTGGGACTGCTCCAGGCACCCAGTGGTGCCGGATCACAGAGGACAGAGAGCCCAAGTCCTGCTCTGGAAGGTTCTAATGTCAAAGGATGAGAAACTACAACACAAATGTCTCAATGACACGTAATAGCGGGCTCACACTTGCCTGTACTCCGAGTTCTTAGAAGCCATTGGCCCAACAGACAGACACACACGTACTTTTGAGCCCCGAGGGGACAGGAGGATGGTCTTTTGGGGGTGGAGAGGAAGAAGCTGGAAGAGACTAGCTCAGCCCTGTGAGACACACTAAGACACTGAGACACACAGAACTGGGACCCATCTGAGCCTCAGCGAGGGGGCTTGCAGAGAACACACACGCATCACCCACTTCGCAGTCACAGCAGCACGGTGCACTTGGGAACAGCGAGAGGCAAGGGACGGCCCCTGGGCTGGGGCAGCCTTAACCCCTCTCCATCAGCTAGAGACGGGCCGGGGTGGGGTTCTGAGATCTTCCTCACTGCTACGGACAGCAGCCACATATGAGAAGAGACACAACACAGAGTAGCAGATCTCGTGGGCCTGGAGGAGAGAAAACCAGCCAGATCAACGTCACGCAGATTCCTACGTCTTCACACGTGGAGATCTGCCAACTGGGAAACTCCTGCCCTAACTCTGGGCTCAGGCCTCCAGACGAAAGAGCCCCAAGCGAGGCCCCAGAGCTGGCCCGTGGGAGGGGATCAGCATGTGTGCCTCTCCCAGGCTGAAGACCTGCTTCAGCTCCAGCTGCATCTCTGGCATCTAGACTAAATTCTCTTCTCAACCATTCTTAACTGCCCCTCGCCCTGTGCTCTCAGAAGCCCACCCCACGCCTGCTGGCACGCCCCCGGGAGCCCTTCGCAGACCGGCCTGTCGGCGCACTCACCATTGGTGTCTTGTACTTGTGGCTCACCACTTCTTTAATTTCAGGAACTAAAACCGGACGGGCAAGAGACAAAACAGAAGGTTCAAAACTAAGAGCAATAGCGCCACGCTCCCCCAGGCGGCAGCGCCCGGCACCAGGGTCCCCTTCCCCTGTGGGCCTCACTCAGCCCCGGCCGGGTGAGAGGACACTGGTCCCGACTCCTCAGCCTGACATCTGAGGTCTGCAGTGGCTCCTGGCTCCATGGCCACGACTCTACCGACTTTGAGAGCCCCAGCACAGGAGCAGGCTAGTCTCTCACCAGCCTGGTCGCTGCTACCATCCAGGGCCCGAGGACCACAGCTGACATTCCCAGGTTTTGGCTGGGAGGAAAGCACTGCCTCTAGCCTGTGCCTCACCTTGCTGAGACACCCGAGAACTCACCCCTGTCGCCAGCCCCATGCTCTGGTCAAGTTAAACACGTTCCCTGTACTCCCAGCCCCTGCACTGAGGGTCCTGAGGCTGGATGAAGAAATGGCATGATACTAAACCCACCAGACTCGGAAGTTTCCTTCCCTGATGGCAGGAGAGGCCCAGGCCTGCCTGTGTGAGGGAGAGCGTCAGAGGGCTCTGGAGCAGACACACCGAGCAGAAGAGACAGGTGAGTACAGCACCCGGGGAGGGAGGCGACAGGGAGCGTCAGGCAAAATACACACGTGTCCACAGCCCGGAATGCGAGCCTAAGAGTCACCCCGGTCCCAGCCATGCAGGGGTTCTGCTTGGCCAGAGGAAGGAGTAAGGTCCCCCAGCCTCAGCCATCATCATGGCCCCTGGAGACGGGGAGCAGGGGCATGGCATCCCCTGGGGGCCAGAAAAGGTAGGGTGAGAGTTGGCCACACCTTCTTCTGACCCTGGGAGGTAGAATTCAGGGGGCCCCAGGGTTAACAGGGAATAAACTCATCAAAGGTAGAGCAATGGGCCCAGGTCCTTCTCCTGAGTTGGAAGACTCCCCCAAACGTCTCTCTGGCAGAAGAGAGAAAGGAGCACACGGGAGAAAACTCGGAACCAATGAGCCAGCGCGAGGGTGGACGAGGTTGGGAAGGAAGAGGGTGGGGAGAGAAGGGAGGAGACAAGTTGGTGATGCGAGCAGCTGGCTTGGGCGAAGGGAGCCTGCCCACCCACCGCAGGGCCCAAGGCAGGGGCCTGGGGAGAGGCAGCACGGCGAGGTCACTTTACCTGCTGGAGAACGAAGGTTTTCATAGCAGCGATGAGGGGCACGAAAGAATGAAGCACAAACACAGCAGGAACTCAAAGCCCCGGGGTGAGAACCCAGACACCACTCAGTCAGCGCTTGGCTGGGGGGGGAGCCTAGCTCCCGGCTTCCAGCTACCACTGCCCTCTGCCTCTGAGGCCACTAGGCTCGCCTGCCCCCTAGAGTGAGCCTGCCTGCACCGCCGCACGCCCTCCTGCAGCCCAGAGGCTTGATGGACCCTGGCGTGGCCCCAGGGTGGCTGGACAGAGCACTGGGCTGCTAGAGGGACCGAGGCAGGCGACATGAACACAGCAGAGCTAGGGAATGGCTCGTCTGCTCTGCCCCACCAGCTGGCCAAACAAGGGAAGGTGGCGCTGCTTCGAGGAGCCTCTTCACTACCAGCGCTCATCTCTAAGCCCGGCGTCTAAGCCACTGCTCTTCGGGCCACTCGCAGGCAGCCACCGACCGACTAGCTTTCCCTTCTCCTCCCTTCTCTCAGGTCAGGACTCCCTCTTCCTCCCTATCACTCCTGCTTCTCCTGACCTCTCTGCAGAGGCTCTTCTTCTCTGTCTCTAGTCCCTCCTCTGGAGCTCCGAGGTTTGAGTTACTGCCATGTGAGTCCAGACCTAAGAGCAAAATAGTGTAATTACCAAATTCCTCCAGGACAAAGACGCCTCGAACTGTATTGCACTTTTTAATGTGATTCAGCTCTATGAAAACCTGCAAGAGAGGGAGGGAGGGAGGGAGGGAGGGGGTAAGGCCCAGAGGCTCCCCCACTGCCCCGAAAAGCCCACTCTCCCAGCTATAGCCCCACCCACACAGAAAACCTATTTCCCACAGGGAGGATGGAAGAATACACACACACACAACTCAAAAGCGCTAAGAAGCGAAGACGGCAGAAAGGGCATGTACCTTCCGCTCCTGGCCGGAGGAGAAAGCATGGGAGAGAAAGGAAGGTGTTAGTTTTAACCGTCAAAGCCAACGCAAAGGCCCCTCTGCTGGCCTGGGCTGCCTGCCCACACCCTCTGCCCAGGGCAGTGCTTGTAGGACACTGTGCCCCAGGGGCCCCCCCTCAGCCCATCAGCTCTCTACCCTTCCATGCATCCTCCTCCGGCGCAGAGGGCTGGCACGGGCGCAAAGCTCCCCTCAGACTGTCCTTGGGAGGGAGGTGTTGGCATCTTCCTTGAAACAGGATTCAGGCTCTCCCAAGAGTATGTGGTGATTGGTAGTGCTAACAGCAACCACTTGTGAGCACCTGCTAGGAGTTCTACAAATACTCCTTGTTTGTCCTTACATCTACGTGGCGCAGGATACAGTATCACCCTCGTTTTACAGATGAGGACACTGTGGATCAGGAGGTTTATTTGCCCATGGATGACGAGGCTGGGCTCCAAATCCAAGTACGTCCTGACTCCAAAGACCATGCTTTTCCCATCTGTCACCCCACACTGCAGAACTCCACCGGGGGTCCAATGCTTCCTCAACTCCAGCTGACTGTTATGTGGTAGAAGACAGACCCCAAGACCATTATCTCATCATCAGTCAGGGTTTGACTTTCTCTCTCTCTTCAGGATCTCTCTTCTGGGGCAAAGCCTTAAACTACAGACCAGCTTGTACATACTTTGTAACGGTTAGACGGTAGGTCAGTCCAAAGGGGGTGTACCAAGCGGGAAGAGGGCATCTGGGTGTCATTTAATGAGATCTCTTCTTCAGAAGGTGAGGCATCAGGGGAGGCCACAGCCCTAAAGTGCAGTCAGAAGCCTGGTCCCCGAGAAGTGCTGGCACCTTCATGGTCTAGAAAAGTCCTTAAGTCAACCCCTCTTTGGGTGGACCCTAAGGTCTTATTAAGTATACTATTTAATGTATTACTGTGACTAATAGTAAATATACTACTGCAAGTATACTGCCAGGAAGCCTGGGCAGCTGTCTCCCATCACACCAAGTTGCCCAGCTGGATTCCTGAAAGAAGGAGAACTAAAATGGCAAGTGGTAGGAGGAAGCCCCAGAGTCCAGATGTTCACCGCCCCTGAGTGTCTGCTGCCTGGCCAGGGGCCATGGTGCTTCACACATTCGCGTCTGGCTCAGGGCCTCAAGGAGACGAACCAGGACATCAGGGGAGGGGGAGGGAAGGCACTTGTGTGAAGACTCAGGACAGGGAGCGGACCTGGGATGACGCGCTGGCCTCAGAAAGGGATTAGCTTAAGGAATGTCCACTGAGAGAAAAAGTAATGCTGTGTTAGAACCAAGAGAAAAAACAGTCAGCTCCTACGGTGGGGTCACAATGAGGGCAAGATGGGTCCTGAAGTGCTCCCCAGTCAAAAGAAGGGGAGTGGGGCCTGTGGAGCTGGGGACAGAGTGGGGACGTTCAGAGGAAGGAAGAGAATAGGAAGAAGAATCGGCAGGAAAAAAAAGGCAAATAAACACACACACTCCAGATGGGACAGACACAAGCCAGCCACACACACACACACACACACGCACACGCGCGCGCGCGCGCCGCGCTTCACGCGCACCAGAAACACGCGAGGGGACCAGCCGGTATAGACTCTCAAAGCAAAACCACCAAGCAGAAGCACACCCTGGGATAAGGGAAGGCGGACACTGTGCGAAGAAGGGCCAGGTGAGACGCTCCCACTCACACTGTGCTGAGTAATGGGCAGGGGCAGCCGGGCCACCATGGCTCCCTCTCTCTCCCCTCCTCCCCGGCACAGGCTCCCTGCCGCACCTTCCGGGTGGTTGCCAGTGTCACTGCGCCCTCCCCTCCGATTGTTCTCTCCGATCCAGCTGCTCCAATTCTCTCACTAGCCCCGGAGGCCTCTCTCACGCTCACTGGGGAAGCACTGGGGACCTGGACACTGATCCTACTGCAGATGGAACACCGGGGCTGGGAAGCCTCATGCTGCCACTTGCACCTACCTGGTTGTGCATGAACTTGAGATTGATCCCTTCTAGGGTGACCTGCAGCAAGCCACCCTCGCCAGTCTTCATGTCCTGCACAGGGAACTCGCCACCCAGCTCCGGCCCTGTGGCGAGGGAGGAGGTCGTCAGCTAACTGGAAGGTGGGGAGTCCCGCCGCCTGACCTCCTCATCAGGCCTCCACCGCTCAGGACGGATGAAAACCAACAGAAGGCACGCGCCCAGGGAGCCGTCCTCCGCTCACCAGGTTTGATGCTCTGCTGTCGGGCGGCAGCACGCTCCATGCTGTCCTTCACGCAGTAGTACAGCTCCCGACACTGCGGCACAGTGGGGAGAGCTGTCCTGTCGTACAAGCTCTCCAGGCTCCCCACCCTCTACTCTAGAACGGCTGCTGGAGGCCTGGGCCGATGCCAGGACCTCGGAGACAGCTTTACGTGTTCCGCGCCACAGCCAGAGGCCAAACTGGGGCTCCAGCGTGGATTCTGCAACGTTAACTCCCCTGCAGGAGCTCCGCACTTTCCCTCAACGCCCAACCCCCAACGCACACAGAGTTCACGGGTACCTTCTTAGTATAGAATTTGTTGAGCTGGGTCTCAGAGCCGTTTCTACGCCACAAGCATAGCACCTTGGTCTTGGGACAGTAGGTCATGTTGATGAGCTTCTCATACCACCAGCGCTCGTACACTGTCCCGATGTTACTACGCAGCACCACGCAGTCGTCACACACCTGCAGAGGCACACGGGGCAGTCGGTGGCCCTGGTCTCTTCCCACCCCAGGCCACACTGCACGCTGCTCCCCACGGGGAAAGATGGGACAACTGGTCCTAGGAGCATCCCCAAGGTCAGGTTTTCTGTCTTATGCTCAGTCTTTCTTACGTGGAGACACAAACACTGAACTGCTGGACACATCGTCCACTAGAAGGTTTACCGACAGAGGAGGAGCCGTTGAAAGGAACTTGTGGGCAAGGAAGGAGGCTCACTTCACTTCAGTCAGTGTTCATTACTTCTTGCGTGTTCTGGACTTAAAGTACGCAGAGGATATCTTACGCCTCCACCTTACAACCTTAGGAATCATCGCTATGGACAAGCACAAAGGCAGGGGATTAGGGCAGACTTAACCAAGGAGAAAAAAAATGGAACCAACACATTTTCTAATCCTGGCTCGGCTCTAGTTCTGCATAAATCTTTTCAAAAGTTAATTACACAAGTGACACACGGACATGGCTTATTGCAAAAAAAAAAATTATACTACACAGGATGATATAAACTAAAAGGCAAAGTTCTCCACGTCCTCTTCTTGCTCAACATTCTCCCTCAGGTGGACATACCTGTTCGTATGCCTTCAGTTATGGTGGAGACATTATAGCACGATGGGTAAGAGCACAGGTCTAAGATCAGACTACCTGGATTTAGATTTAAGGCTGTCTCCTTACTTAGCTGTGTCACCTTAAGCAAGTTAATCTCTGTCTATATTTCCTCGTGTGTAAGATGGGGATAGTAATAACTTCATGGAGTTACTGTGAAGATTAAATAAGTTAATGTGCATAAAATTCTTAGAATCGGACTTCCCTGGTGGTGCAGTGGTTAAGAATCCACCTGCCAATGCAAGGGACATGGGTTCGAACCCTGGTCCGAGAAGATCCCACATGCCGTGGAGCAACTAAGCCCGTGCACCACAACTACTGAGCCTGAGCTCTAGAGCCCGCAAACCACAACTACTGAACCCCCATGCCACAAGTACTGAAGCCCGTGCACCTACAGCCCCGTGCTCCACAAGAGAAGCCACTGCAATGAGAAGCACGCACACTGCAATGAAGAGTAGCCCCTGCTCGCCGCAACTAGAGAAAGCCTGCACGCAGCAACGAAGACCCCATGCCAGCCAAAAAATAAATAAATTAGTTAATTAAATAAATGTTTAAAAGAATTCTTAGAAAAAAGCCAGGCACATAGAATGTACCCTGGAGTTAGCTGCTATAACAACAATACAACTATGATATAAGAAATATAATAATAATTATTATGACCACATTGATGATTCTCACATCTTTCTCCACATGAGACCTGTCTTCCTGAGTCCTGACCTCTCTCTATCTGGATGTCTCACTGGCAGCACTTCAAACTCATCATGTCCAAATCTGAACTCCACATCTCCTCCCGGGCAGCTCCTCCTTCTAAGTTCCCTATTTCAGTAAATGGCATCACTGTCTGCCCCCGCTGCCCAGGCCAGAAATGAAGGAGTGATGCAAGACTCCTTCCATCAAGTCCCACCATTCTACCCCAAATACCCCTGGAACACACATCCCCTCCCCGACTCCAGTCATCAAGTCCTACTCTTCTTCAAGTCTAAGCTCAAAGGTCACTTCTGAAGGTCGGCCACGACTCCCAGACCCTCTGCTATGCATTCCCATAACACCTGCCCCCTGAACGTCTTCTCGCAATGCTCATTATATTTTATGACACTGGGTGTTTAATTATCTGACTTCTCCAATGGCTTGTCAACCCTGTTAGAGCAACAGAAACTATGTCTCCCTTATTCACTGATATAACCCCAAACCCAGCAAACGAGTGCCTGGCTATGATATGCGCCCCATAAAAATCAGGTGCATGAATGAGGAATATACAAGATTACCAGTTTTAATCTACCATCTAAGACTTTACTGGGGCTCAAAAGCTTTAGGAAGAAAAGGGCCAACGTAGCTGAGTAGGAATTAGAAACTTGGATTCTAGCCCCAGTTGAACTCTGTGGTTCTCTCCATGTGGAAAATGGAGAATACCACTCCACTTTCCATAACCCTCTAAGAACACGAAGGAAAGGAGAGGGACAGGTGTTTAGAAGAACATATGATTTCTAGGCTAGAGACGATGGTAACAATGTGTCATACCTGCCTATGCTGCTGGTAGAGGTGTAAACTGGCATAGTCTTTGGGAAGGCAATTTGGCAAAATCTATCAAAACTGTAAATGTATATAAGCTTGACCCAGAAATTTCACACTAAGAACCTGTCCTATAGAAATTCTCAAGGGGGTGTGCAAGGATTTATGTTCAAGGATAGTCAGTGAAGCGTTGTTTAAAAAAAAAAGTGGGAGGGACCAGTTAAATAATGACACTTCCATATAACACCTCATGGTTAAGCATCCAGTAAAAACAATAGAGACAGATTTCTATAATATGTAGACATATTATAGGTATGCCTGTGATACATTAAGTGAAAAAAGCCAAATTATATAACAATATTTGTAGTTTGATATCACTTTTATAAACACTGAAACAAAATTCCATATAAGCTATATTTATACAAATATGCATTTTTTTTAAATCTGAAAGGATTCATGCCAAATTCTTTAACGGTGGTTACCTCTGAGACATGGCACGGGAAGGAAGTAAAGGAAAATTTTTACTTTTTACTTTATTTTTACTTCTATATGGTTTGAAACTTTTACGGCATATACTCTATTACTTTTGTAATTAAAAGGCAATAAAGATGATTTTTTAAAGTCTTTGCAAATTGCTATCCAACTACTCATGCAACCAGTAGGCTGTGCTGAGAACAGCTAAATCTGATAGCATCACAGTAGCCAGGCACTGATGGAATGAGCAAGGTACCCTCGCTTTGCAGTACAAGGGGGAGCATCTATGAGATGATGGACCCACCCCATGCTCCAGGGCCCTCGTATGAGGCTCCCTGTAACAGCGGTGAGAGAGAATCCTATACTTCAAGGAATCCTCTGGAGAAATTTACTGTGGTGCAGATGCCCTTAGTAGCCCTCAGTTCTGATAGGCACCTAGCCGAAGTCTAACACTTCAAGGTGACATGAAAATGACTCCCTTCTCAGCTACATCATCATGTATGTTTCTGCCTCAGAGCAGAAATCCCACCCTACGTTTGACAAACTACCACTTCAAAAAGCTGTGAATGTGAAAATCAAATTCAACTAAGCCAAAAGGCAGCAGAATATTAGCTAATTTCACTACTTTATAGAGGAGCAGTACTTGGTCCCTAAAATTACTTAGAAAGAGATCCATTTGAGAATTAAAAACACAGAAATGAAGAAAACATGGCCAATTGCCTTTACAATACTGGATTAAGAAAGGGTTTTTCTAACTATGACTCAAAATCCAGAAGCCACAAAAGAAATGACTGATTAATTTAACTACAAAAAAAGTAAAAAAATCCTGCATGGTGAAAAATACCATAAGCTAGGGACTTTCCTTGTGGTCCAGTGGTTAAGACTCTGTGCTCCCAATGCAGGGGGCCCAGGTTTGATCCCTGATCAGGGAACTAGATCCCACATGTTGCAACTAAGATCCCGCATGCCTCAGCGAAGATCCCACATGCCTCAACAAAGACCGGGAGCAGCCAAATAAATAAATAAATATTAAAAAAAATACCATAAGCTAAATCAGAAAACTAATGAGGAAGTTTGCAGTGGATAGGTCAGGTTGCCCACATGTGAACCCGTTGATCACTAGGACAGAGCCAACCATATGAGGCGACAGGAAGTATACAGCACCACCTCTTCTTGCCAAAATCCTGAATCTGAAACTGACCAAATCTCTAGATTGAATTACTAGCTTGTACAAATACAAGTGATAGAGAAACATGTTAAACAACACTAAGGAGATGCAATCAGCAAAAATCTAAAATGTAATAGGGCACATTTCTTCAACAAAATAAATGGCAACGTGGGAGAGAAACTATTATATGTTAAGAGATACTTTAGAGTCATATCAACCATAATTATAAAGGCATTTTCCCTTTGACCCAGCAATTCCACTTGTGGAAATTCCTGGATAAACCTGTACATGTGGGAAATGAAGCAGGCACAGCATCACCCGGAGTCGCGCTACTGGCAACAGCAAAAATTTGGAAGAAAATCAAGGGTACGTAAATGCTGACTGGGTATATAAACTATGGTACAGTCACACGGCGGAACACTATACAGCTGTAAAAAGAATGAGAAAGCTCTTTTTGTAGTGATACAGAAGATCTCCAGGCTAAGTTTAATGAAAAAAAAAAGGTACAGATCAGTAGATATTATGTGCTACCTTTAGGTAAAAGAGTAGAAAAATAAGAACTTAAGCTCATATTTTATTGTGTCTGCATAGAAAACCACTGGAAGATACAAAGTGGTTATAAATAAAAGTGGTTACCTCCAAGAGGAAGGGGTGAGGTGGATGGGAAACTGAGTGGAAGGGGATAAGAATGAGAGCAAGACTTGCCAGTGTATACCATTCTATGTTGTTCTGACTTATGGACAATGTGACTATGTCATCTATGCAATCTATATATAAAAGAAATGATAGGGATGGACTTCCCTGGTAGCACAGTGGTTAAGAATCCACCTGCCAATGCAGGAGACACGGGTTTGAGCCCTGGTCTGGGAAGATCCCACATGCCGCGGAGCAACTAAGCCCGTGAGCCATAACTACTGAGCCTGCACTCTAGAGCCCACGAGCCACAACAAGAGAAGCCACGGCAATGAGAAGCCTGCACACAGCAACAAAGAATAGACCCCACTCACTGCAACTAGAGAAAGCCCGCGCGCAGCAACGAAGACCCAACACAGCCAAAAATAAATTAAAATTAAAAAATAAAAGAAAAGATAGGGAATCATCTATTATATTAATTTATTTGCATAAGAGCCTAACAATTTAATGATAAATGGATCATGAAGATGAATGAGATAAGTGGGGAAAAATATTCTGGCATCAGTTCTAGGAGTTCCCTGTGGCTCTCAAATATTGCTTTGGGCCCCTAGCATGAACCAGCACCTACCTCCATGAAAAAGATATCTCCATTTGTGTCTGTCCCCGCATGTACCACAAATGTCTGCTTCTTCATGTGCCGGCTGCCACTGGACCGGATAGAGAGATCTCGTCCATTCTGAGGAAAGAGAGATCCTTTAGGGACAGCCAAACATCCCTCTCCCACGGCCCTCTGGGCCAAGAATCCCTCATTCAGCAATTTAATTCTTATCAGCTTCCTTAGAGCGGCGCCATCTGCTGGCCACTGGCCGCCATGGATGTGTTCTCAAACTTCCTGGTCTCAGGACTCCTATCCATTTTAACTTTATTGATGACGCCCCAAGAACTTATGTCTTTGTAAGTTTTACTTATAGGTATTTACCACACTAGAAATTAAAACTGAAAAAATTTAAATGTTTATTAATTCATTTAAAAGGAATTAATAATTCATTAATAAATCCATTACATGATAACATAAATAACATATACTTTTTAAATCATCGTATCTTCCAGAACAACAAAAAAAAATGTGGTGAGTGGCACTATTTTACATTTTTTGCAAATCTCTTTAATGTTTGGCTTAATGAAAAATAGCTGTATTCTCATATCTGCTTCTACATTCAATCTGCTGTGACAAGTTGCTTTGGTTGAGGTATATTAAAGAAAATCTGACCTCACAGATACGTATCTGGAAAAGGGAGGAGTATTTTACTAGGCTTTCCAGATAAATATGCACATTCTTCTTTGATGCTATACCAGAACCTCAAGAAGTTTCTTAAAGTTAGTAGCAGTGTGTAATCTGAAAACACATCAATGAACACTTTGTCCTTTGTTACATTAAAATCCATTTGTCTGCGTTACACTTGGAGTGGATCTTTTATCCACAGTTGAATTTGTAACATCACACATCAGTCATCTGGGAAATACTGGTTCGCCCAGTTATGCAGCTCTTCCAAATGTTGATGCATTTCATTACACAATATCAAAAAATCACATTCATCATCAATCTCACTGGAAAAGTCTTTAAATATTGGGAAGCTTCATGCACAAGAAGTTTGCCAAATACCCAACTCCAAATAACAGTAATGTTAGTCATTCTTTCAAGTAAAAATGATGTCCCATGACTGGCTGCAAAGCTGTCAGTTCACCTTGGAATTCAAATCGTCACAAATTCCCTTTCCTCGAAACAATCATATTTTCATTTGCAGCAATATGCTTTATGAATATTTCTCATTTTGTCACATAGAATACTAAGAAGATGTATAATCACTGATCAGATTGAATAAAACTGATGATTTTAACTGCATCATCAAGGACATTCACAAGTGAAACTGGCTTTTTGTTTTGTTTTTAACTGAGAGTGTGTGGAGGTGGGGACACCAGTACGGTTTGGTGCCACCATCTTCACCGTGTTCAGGCACTAGTGGTTTTACCTACCATTGCATTTGCACCCTTAGTGCAAATGTCAACCCAGTAAAAAAGGCAAACAACGTTTTAGTATTATCATGAAAACAGTATTCACCTTGTGGATCCACAGGGGTCCACAGACCACACAAACGTTGAAATGGCTGCACTGGGATGGTTTTAGTGCAGAGAATCCTATCACAGAACAGAAGGGCAAAAGCCTCATCTAGAGTCAAAGCCCTATTTTCAGAACTAGGGATTTTGAAAACATACGAGCCAAGAAATGACCTACGCGGAAGCCTCTGCCTTAGGCCATGAGGCCCACGCCTGCGAGGCTGACTAGCGCAATGCAAGGGAGCCTAAAGGACGGCCCAGGTGTGCTCACCAGGTTTGCCAGCTGGTCAAGCACTTCGTTGATTTGCTGGCTGTACACAAGCCCAATATGCGACTTTCCCATCAGGCGCCTCACCTTCTTCCGGATATCATTCTTATTTACCTGAAAAGCCAAAACAGGATCTTAATATCTTTCCTCCTGAGAAAAGTAGAATTCTAAAAGACCACATCGCTGAGGATAAAACATTCAACTGTGTGTTCTGCCAACAGTCTGAGGAGAAAAACCCTGGTTCTGTCTCCAGGTGGCTTCTGCAGAAAAGTGGCTCTTAGAGAAGTTCTGGTTTAAGTGGACGGGGACTCACGGGGACACATCCTCCCTAACCCCCCAACCAATACCATAACATTCACCTCTAAAAACCCCTGGGGCTCCTCAGAGTGTGATTCTTAGATAGTAAGACTTAAGAGTAGCAATGTTCTTCACTCAGTTGTCACCAAGACACCATCTTAGGGTTAAAGATCACCACCCTTTCCCAACCAGAGTTTAACTGGTACCCCTGGAGTTCAAGAGACCCTTAAACAGAAAAGGAAACAAACCAAGAGTGCCTGCAGGGTATTCTCTGCATTTGATCAACTAATCCCTTCACATTTAGAGAGGCTGGGAGAACAGGAGGAGGAGAAACCCAGGAGCTCATTCTCAAAACAACTCTCTTCTACCCACCAAGTCCCTTTCAGAACAGGACTCTTCTATTTGGTAACACAGTTCTCCCACAGCTGTAAAAACCAAGTATAACCAAGTCAAACTAGAACCTACCATTGCTTTTTCAATGAGTAGCTCTTTTTACATCTATGGCAAAGTCTATATGATAAAGGACTAATGCTGAAAAGTAAATTCTGGGCATTCTTTCTAAAGTTGCAGAGCCTACTATGTAAAAAAAAACTTTTTTCCACTGTATTCTGTAGGGAGTTCTACAGGCATCCTAAAACTATTCAGCAAAGGAAGCCCATTTAAAATTCAGAATAAACAAGTGGCATGCAATCATCAATTACCTTTACAACATTCCTTAGCACAACAGCCCGGCAGCTTCAGATAAATGGATCATGTGTGAGCTGCAGAGAGGCCTCAGACTTTCAATGAAGAAGAGAGCCCCAGCAGGATGCTCTGACTGCTTCCCAACTGCCCCAAGATTTAGGCAACAGGAACAAGCCTTGCCCTCCACTATCAGCAGTAGCTGGGCGTAAGCAAAATAGACATTACCTTCATCAGCAGCATGTAGGAGATGAGGTTGTGCAAGAGCGTGGCCAGCAAACGATCTTCATCATCCTCTAGGCGCTTCCGGTCATGTTCTCCTAGGGACAGGTACCTGAGCAGGAGACCAGGACAAGTCAGCCCCCAGGTGGGAGAACACAGAATTAACTGGGAAGAGGCTGAATTTGCATTTTCCCAAGGGTTTCTAAGCCTCATACCTGTCTATCATTTCCTGGGGACCCTGGTCCATACCCATCCCTTCTCTCTCCAACATCACAGCATCTAAGAATGCATCTTCCCAGAACTGCATTTGGTCCCATAAAGTAGAACGCTCTTTGCCTGTGTGGAAGAGAGTTTTTTTAGGGGCTTATATAACATATAAAGAATATGGCTGCCGAACTAAAACAGAGTAAATTCCAGAAAAAAGGAAGTCATTACAAATTCCAGGGCAAAGGAAACACGAGGCTCTTCACCCCAGATCTAACATTCCTGCCACCAGCCCCAGCTGCCTCCAAGTGAGGCCCAATCCCTCCCGAGGAGGAGGGATGAACAGCACACAAAGAAAGGTGGTTACTTATAGAAAAGGTCTCCATAGCGGCATCCTCTAACTGGTCCCACATCGATCCTTTGTCCCTTCCTGCCGATTTGTGAGCAGGAAGGACCATGGTAGCAAGAAAGTAAAAGAAGACAGAAAGACAGAGGCTGTTGGTTAATACCAAACTTCAGTCTCTGCTAGTTTTCACCCACTGTTTTTTCCCCAGTAAGTCACTTGCTTCAGATATAAAAATGTCCTCTAACGTCAGCACTGAGACCAGCAAAAAGCCAAGCAGCTACTTGTTCAGTGCCACCCTCTTCCCGGGCTGAGTCCAGCTTCCTTCCAGTGCAAGTGGCCTTCGCAGTCTATTTCTCACCTAGGAGTCCCTCGTAGAGATAGACTCGCTGGCTTACATCTTCAGAAAAGCGAACTGGGCTGCCCACCAGCTTCTCCTTTACACTTGGCTTCAAGCTGTGGGCTTTACCCTAGAGAGAAGAGGCAACAGGTCAGCTGCCAGAGGGAACAATGAATAGGGGCAAAGGAAACCAAGCAGCTCATTAAGAGGCTCACACACACTAGGCACCATCATTAGTCACATATATTCCAGTAGCCCTGCCTTTGCTACTCTGCTTGCCTCCATCAGAAGTCAATCTGATAATCCTGCTTTCTGTTACTGCCTCCCAAAACATGCAAGCAAGTTTTCATTTCTACTTACCTTTACCCTTTAGTCTCTGTAAGACTCTTTCCTCTTCAAAAAAAAAAAAAAAATTAGGTAAATTCTCTGTAGCAGCGTGATGCTGTGAAAAGAACTCTGGGTTTGAAGTCTAGACTGAGCAATGTTCAGATCCCTGACTCTTACTAGCTGTGTGATCTTAGGTACAACGCTTAGCTTCTCTGAGAGTCATTCTCCTCACCTGTAAAAGGTTATAATACCTACCCAAAAGGACTATTCTCATTTAATATGAGAAAATACATATACATCACTTAATAGTGCCTGGCACATGGTTGGTATTTGATAAATGTTAAGTCTTCTCTTCCACCATCTCTTAGAAATATCTTCCCACATAGAAATACCACTAACTTCATCTACCACTTCTGCAATATTAGACTTTCTATTAATTCAAAAAAGATCTTCGGCTGGGTGAGAGGTAGTTTTCATGCCTGCTTCACAACACATGCAACAGCATAAGCAGAGAAGCCACTGAACAAAGGTTATCATTAGGCAATACCTAATTAGTGTGTCCAAATGCCAGCTTCCTGGTTCACAGCACAAGACTTTGTTCAATGAACCATATTAACCTAAGATAATTAATTTCTTACCAAAATAGCCCTTTTTGAGCCAAGAAATATAGGTAACTGCTCTCAGCGACACAACTGCACAAAGAGCCTTGCCCAGAAGTACAGGAAAAGTAAGAATTTGGCCCAGGAAGGTGCCAGGAAAGGTAGCACACAGCTGAATGGCTTCTTGCGAGACTGCTACTCCATAACATCTATCTCAACCTCCAAAATGGAAGCACACTAGGAGGATTTAAAATACTCTTGGGGCTTCCCTGGTGGCGCAGTGGTTGAGAATCCGCCTGCCAATGCAGGCGACACGGGTTCAATCCCTGGTCTGGGAGGATCCCACATGCCGTGGAGCAACTAAACCCATGCGCCACAACTATGGAGCCTGCATTCTAGAGCCCATGAGCCACAACTACTGAGCCTGCGTGCCACAACTACTGAAGCCCACGTGCCTAGAGCCCGTGCTCTGCAACAAGAGAAGCCACCACAATGAGAAGCCCGTACACCGCAACAAGAGTAGCTCCTGCTCACCGCAACTAGAGGAAGCCCGCGCGTAGCAATGAAGACCTGACTCAGCCAAAAATAAATAAATAAAATCAATAAATGTATTAAAATAATAATAATAATAAAATACTCTTAATTAAAAGGGTCTGTTTAGACTCAGGGAGAGTTAAGGTCCATTAGCTTGAATGGCTCTGCTGACTCTCAATCCTATCCCCTACCTCCACCTTGGGATGTCACTTGCTCTATTAGAAACATGTATACAGAAGGCCCTGGCGGTGGGAATGATCACCAGTGTTAAATAATTTATTTCATTTCAATTTCGTCTTCCATTCTCCCCACAGACCAAAGAGAAGAACCTATGAGTTCGTGTAGAGAATATCCATTCTCAACTCTGCCTAACCAAGTGGTGAGTGTATCAGAACTCTTAAAGCTGCCTAAAGAGGCCTGTATACACTGAAGGGCAGTGGGTCTAAAGGCAAGGACTAAAAAGAATTCATTTAATTCCAACTGATCACTGGCTTATTGTATAACCTAGGGCAAGATCTTTTCTTCCTAAGGCTTTGTTTCCCTCACCTGGCAGAAGAGATTAGTTGTAGCAATATACTGAATTGCAAACTTCTTGAAAATGGGAATCATGCCTTATCATGCTTGTTTCTTTAGTACAGAATCTGGCATTTAGTAAATCACTTAATAGATGTTTATTAATGAAGGAAAGCTTCAAACATACTACATGAAATGAAGGAATATACTAAAATGAAATGCTATTTTAAGGTGCTATATAAAGAAAGCAGTGACCAGAATAAAACTAGACTAGTCCATAAAGATAGGTAGACTGGTACAAAATGAGAGCTGCACCTGCCCTGACATAGCCATAAAGGCATCACTTTGCTTATTTTAAACACGGGGGTTACTACCACATAGGAGTCGAAGCCCTTATCTGACTGGGCAGGAAGCCTAACTCATCAATGATTCAGGAGAAGGTTCTAAAAGCCCCAGATCACGGAGTCAAATGACTCTGAAAAAAGCTAACTTAAGAGACATCTTCTTTAAAGTCAAATATATGAAGGTTATCCATTCCTTCCTTCCTCTTTTCCTTCTAATTGCCTCCTAACTTTTCATCCTTTTCTAACCCATCCCCATCCCACTGAAAAAAATGGTCTTCTTTTGTTAGTAAACAAACTTACAAAGATGGCACTGGTGGCAGAGTTGGTTTCAATTTCACTATCAGACAACGTGCCTCTAGAGCCTGCCAAGTGGGTGCCGCCCTCACCGCCTGGTCCATCACCTGCATTGCTGCTCAGGTCACTGTCCGCTCCAAGGGTCTCTCCAGAGCTATTACTCACCTGGAAAGGAAAAAAAGGTGGTAAGGGATATTCCCCAGGATGTGTCCCAGAAATGCCAAGCTGCTAGAGCTCTCTGCTACCATAAAAAAAGTATCCAACTGCAAAGGTGTGTCAGACAGCCTCTGGAAGTACCTTCTTTACAAGATGAGGAGAAGCCCTGGGTGAAATCTCGGGGTCTGATCCCACAAAGAAAGACCTGTGACAGGTAGACATCTCCACCAAGAGACCCAACCTGACCTGAGACTAAGGACAGCCCCCAAAGCAGAGAGCAGCCCCCTTCTCCAAAGGGGGACCCACACCCCACCCACCAAGATGCCAGCGTGGTGTTCCCCTACCACGGTGCTAACTTCGGAGTCCTGACTCGAGCTTCGGATCATAACGGCTGGACTCACACCAAGGACAGAATCTGGATCAGTCCTCTGAAACAAGACACACGGACTCAGACACATTCGGGAGGTGTCCAATCTAGTCTCAGTTTCCCTAAGAAATACTGTATCTTCTTCCTTCTCTCCATCCCCACCCTTCTATTGTCATCCCTAGATAGGTCATGAAAAATGAACATTTTTCCTGAATATAAAATATATATGACTTACAGAGCGAGAAAAATAATGAATGTTAAAGAAGTACATGCTCACTACAGAAAATACACGAAAGAATAAGGAAATAAAAATAAGCCATAAACTTACCACCTACGTTAATCTCTGTTAAGTCTTTAGCATATTTCCTTTGTCTTTTCTATGTATGTTTTAAAAATAAAATTTGAATCACACTGTATATAGCTTTGTAAACACTTTCCCATGTCACCAAATTTTTGAAAATACAGTCATTAGTGGATACTAATATTCTATTACATGGATATATTACACTTATTTCATCATTCCCCTATGACTGGATATTCATGTTGTTTCAATGCTGTGATTTTGTTCAGTTTTGATCTTAAAGAAGTATTCTGAGATAGCAAATTTTTAATGCTCACAATCCTCAACAAGGCTGTCACAAACCTGGGGACCAGACGTCAGGCTCACACCACTGTCTGCGCTGACTTGGGACTTCTTCTCCTCTGTCTCACCAAGGTCAAAGGTGGGTTTGATTACTTCAGGCCCTGAGTAGGGGAAGACTTGTGTTACTCAGTACAAGAGGCTAGGGGCAGGCTGGCGAAGGGAGTGGGACAGCAGCACAGCCTGGCCCCAGACCAGTTCAGCATGTCCCAGTCACCTTTCCAGGGACTGCCACCCACTCAGGCCGCACTGGACGAAGTCCCCAGATGCCTTAAGAACCAAGTAGGAAAAATTAAACCTGGTCTCAAAGGGTTCTGCAGCCATTTTCTCAACCTGAGAAAATTCTGACCAAATCATCTTAAAGCAGAAAAGCTCCACAAACAAACATCGGAACCACATTCCACCGCACTCAGAATCAGAGAGCTTCACTCGTGCCTAAGACCCTTTAAGGGTCCCCAGGTCACTCTGCTTCCCAAACAAATATGTCTAAAGGGGCTAGAAAAGGAAGAGCCCAGTGAGATTAAAAAACACCAGCTGTTTCAGCGGACGCTGCCTACCCCCACCCTGCAGCTTCTGTGTTTGACATTAGAAAACCACCCCCATATTTCCCGCCCGCCCACAATGGTATGGCAGAAGGACAGAATGACAGAAGGCAAGAAAGCGTGCCTAGGCAAGCCACCAGAGAGAGCTGGGAAGCTACAGACTCAACACGGAGGGACAGCAACCATCCCTGCCAACTGTGCCCACAGGCCTTCTCATGGGGTGAGGGAGACATCAGCCAATGAGGGGCACTGAAATAGGCAAACGTTCTCCCCACCAACTCGGAAGCAATAGAGAACCAAGCTCTGAGGGATTTTACACAGGAGATGCCCTGATTACTGCCTGATTACTACAAGGGGAGGGGCAAGAAGCAGCCTACAAGCATATACCTGTGAGTCACATACCACCTACCTGCTTTCATTCCAAATACCCGCCCCCAAGAGCAAATTTGGGGTGGGGCTGACAAACGGAGCCTGCCCCAACTGGGCCTGGGGAGTTGGCAGGTATGGGAGACTTGGGAACAGGAGGGGGCATTTGTTCCTTACTCTGTGTTTCCAAAGCTTTTTGCTTTTTCACTTCCTGGTGCTTGTTCCACAATTCTACCCCAGATGCAATGTGAGCAGGAGAGAAAGACAGAGAGAGTCAGAGGCTGGTCAGACAGACGAAATGGAAACCCACCCACCCAAGATGATTCGGTCTCAGGCACAGGATTACAAATCAAGAGATAAAAAGAGATCTTCATTGCGGGGGAGGGGGGTTAAAAAAAAATCAAGAGATCTAACGCCTTCCCCCCAGGTCAAGAACTAAATTCCTATCCTAACCTCCATGTGGCAGTAAAAATCTCACAGAATGTTAGAGCTGGCAGAGCCTTTAATCAAGCTCCTTCATTCTGGCAGGAGGAAACTGATCCCAAAGAGGCTAGAGCACCTGCTCAAGATCAGGTAGCTCAGGACCAGTTTAAACTTCCACCACAGCACGCCCTCTGCCAAGTGAGCTAGGCAACAGCAAATTTTAAAGATTCCAGATAAGACAGATGATTACCTCAAGCAGCCAAAGGGTTTCAGAAGCATGAGCACAAACCTGTTTGATTCACTGGATTGGAGAGAGGCCACTCAAGGTAGGCAGTTAGCATCCCTTCTTGTTGCTACCAAAACTCCCCAACTTACCCTCAGCATCAGTGCCTGCCCTACCAAGAGACCCATCTTAGCCAGTCATCGGGAAAAAGGCTTCTGGTAGAGGTGACAGAGAACACTAAATGGTCAAGAAGAGCATCTTAGCAGGGGTTAAGAAGAGAGAGTACCGATCATAGCAATTCTCTTCCTGGAAGAACTTTAGAGTCTACTTAGTGCAATCTCCTTGTGTTCCAGATGAGGTGATAGAGACCCTGAAAGGGGAAATGATTTGCCCAAAGTCACTTTCCTAGTTGGGGGCAGATACAGGACTAAAACTCCAGACCTCCAGACTGGCAGGTCAGTACATTTTCTAGAACATCACAACAGGTAGGAGAAAAGCATGGTTGACTGCCTCTCGGACAATATTTTGCTGGTTAGAGAAGCACAGCTCTCCTAAGAAGGAAACTGGTTCCTCATTACCATTTATGGGAGCAAAAGGCAACTGCTAATGGATGTGGCAAAGAGGCACCGGCTAGAAGCACATTGCCCAGGGACCTAGAACCCGAAAAAGCAAGACACAATCTAGATGACTCAAGGTCAGGCAGGGAGTGAGTCAAACAGAGGTGACACCCAGAGAGCTCACCAAGGCTCTGCCTTAGTGGGAATGGAGAAACACCAAACGTAAGCAAGGTCTAATCAAGTCCAGTAAGGACATGTTTAAAGAAAAGCTGACTCAGAACTCTGTACCTCCAAGTCCAGAACCCAGGGAAATGGGGTTGCCGGACATGCCCCAAAGGAGCAAATTTGAGGGCAGCATAATGGTTGGATGGGGGAAAACTGGCTTTAGAGACCCAGACAGTCACAATTTTATAGCCCAAAGATGCATCTATAAACTTCCTTATGGCTTCCAGGAGCTCATGTGGCCTCTCCATTATGTGAAGAAATCCAGATGTAAATAAAAGAGAGGGACGGGGAGGACAGCTTAGACTCCTGCACTAAGCCTCGCTCGGCCCTCTAAGCAAAACTTCCATTCTTCCTCTAAGATGTAGGTGAGGGTGGCATAAGGGATAGAGAAGTATAAAGAAATGCCGTTAGAAAAGGACACAAACCTATCTTCCTGTCTACAGAGCAAAGCATGGGGAAGAGAAAGGCGGGATTCTGGATGAATTGAAAGGAGGGAGGGACATTAAGAAGCCAGAACTCCTCTGCCACACCCAACACAATACACACCGATAGATGCTACAAAGTTCTCCTCCTTTAGACTTCTGGTGTCCAGTTCCTTGGGACTCTTTCCTGAGGCACTTGGTGCCCGAGGTCCCAGCTGGGGGACTCTCAGCTGTGCCATGGCCTTTGGGTCCCCCCGCCAAGCCAGGCCAGGATCCTTGCCAATTGGTGTATTTACGCTCTCTGTTGGACTTCTCTTCCGCTTGTCTGGTTCTGAGGAAAAGATCAAATATAGGAAGAGGTCAAAAGGGACAGTGAGTGAGAGTCAAGGTGTGGGAATGAGGTGGGAGAAGCAAGGATAGAGGAGGATGTGGAAGGGAAGAAGTGCAAGGAAAGAAAAGCTGACATCGTTCTTTTCCGTGACAGAAAAACACCCACTACGTACATACACGCACTAGAAAATAAAATCCCAAAGCCTAACAGGAAGCAGCTTGACACTGCGAAACTCATCAAGGGGCCGAGTTCATTCTTTCAGAGAAGAGTGGGAGAGCCGTGGACAGCATGCTGCCTTGCTGGTCCGATCCCTACCTTTACTATAGTAGTGGGTCTGGGCGATCTCCAGAAGCGCAAAGATGCTGGCCATGCCACCCAGACCTGCGTGGGCGTAGGACTGCTCCAGACTGAGGACCGTGCACTTGAGCAGGTCTAACATGCCCTTGTACACCTTCCGACCGATCTCCTGCAACAATAACCCAAGGGCAAGAGTTGGGACAACTGCCTCTGGCGCCCGTGTCCCTCTTCCCAGTTGATTCCAACTCCCAACCCCCAGCACTGACCACATCTGGGATGATGTCCTGCTGGGCCTCGTCCTCTGACTGCACCGTGCGGCTCAGCTTGCTCAGGACAAAGACTCTAAGCTGCTCGCTCTCCAGCAGCCGTCGCACCTTCTTTGTGTTGAGCCAGCCAACTCCCTGGCCGTCCAGCACGCTGTGCACCACCTCCTTCAGGAACTGCTGGTTCTCACTGGAGGGTCCACATACCACTTCTGTGGTCACTGGCTCCTTTGCAGAGCATCTCCCCCTTTCACCAGGTTAGATGTTTGCCTCCAAGGGCAAAACACAAAGCCACGTCTCCAAACATCCAAGTCCACTGCAAACCCTACCTCTCCAGGCGGCCTGGTTTGCCCGAGCGCCCACCACTGCTGGTACACTCTGCTCAGCACCATGAGCTATTCCTGCCGCATGGGGATTGCGTCAGGAGGGGAAGGGATTTCATTTACCCACTGAGAGCTTCCCTCCCTAGTGTTTGGTACAAGGATCACTACCTCTATCTGAGAACTTTTACAACAGCTCTGCCATTTATTACCTAGAATTGCTGGATCGACCCTGAGGTGACGGAGGCTCTCTTTTCACTGTTGGGCTGTGTTTAATGACCGATGACTTCTGGTCCACTAAGGCCCTCCTGTTTCCTACAGCCAGGAAGGTAGAATGAGAGATATCACGACTGTAGTCAGGTAGCTGGTGTCAGCACAGCCCTGGGTAGCCGTGTTCCACACCCACTCCCTGGCAGGGCTGGCTGAGGGCAGCACTGGGGCATCACACATAGGTAGAAAGCAGCCATGGCAATGTGGAGGAAGTGGGCATGGAGACTCAGGCCACTCCACATGCACCAGCAGCGCACCCCGTGGGCAGGCGTGGGCATCCCGGGGCACGGGGCAAGTCAGGTCACTCGAGTGATGCCGCTTGCTCCATGAGGAGGATGGCCCTCAGGCAGGCACAGGAGATGCTAGGAAAAAAGATCATGCATAGCTCACGGGCAAGACCCACCTTCACCACTCCCGGGGCCGGCTTCAGTAACAATCTCCATTAGAGTATTTAGCCCAAATACTGGGACACAAAATACACAATTAGTAGGTGCACCATGATACCACAACCCCTGTACCCCTCAGCGGAGCTGTAAGTCAGATAATCTGAGCATCCTCCCAAAGCTTAGTGCACATAACCTTAGTTCTTAGGCACCTCAGAGCTGGAAGCCAAGTGGCCACGAGACGACTGAGGCTCGAGGAAAGACCATCCTTAAGGCTATGGCCTCTCAAAGCCAGAGGCAGGGTAATAACACAAGGAGCCTTTAGGTCCTAAACAGGCACATGCGTGAAAGGGGACCATGGGTTTTCATGAAACATCTAGCACAGGGGTCCGGGGGGCTGCAGGTATGCAGAGGGAAGAGACCCAACTTGTAGATGCTGTCATGGGAAGGGGGGAGGGGGTGAGGATGGGAGCTGGATGGGAGTGGTGAGTGCAGCAAATGAAGTGAAGCAACAGCATGCAATGAAAGCGTTTCAATCGCTCTCCCCTTTAACTATATCAAATGAAAGCCAGTGACGCTAACACCTTTCCATCCCTCACCTACTGAGCCTGTGTAGACTCACTCTACAGGGCTGGTTAGCTCCCTACACCTCTAGCTATGATGTCCTTTTGCCCATCTAGCCTACGTTCCCATCCCCACCAAAGAACATTCTTTAGATTCCTGACACTTTTAACACTGGGAAGAGAGGTCAGTTAAAAAATACATGAAGCTGCTTCTCATTGTGCTTCCTTCTGTGATTAAATATTTTAGCACAAAATCCAGAATAAATAAACAGAAGTCAGAGTAAATTCAGAAGAGCCCTTCAGGGCTTCCCTGGTGGCACAGTGGTTAAGAATCTGCCTGCCAATGCAGGGGACAGGGGTTCGAGGCCTGGTCCGGGAAGATCCTACATGCCACGGAACAACTAAGCCCGTGAGCCACAACTACTGAAGCCCGCGTGCCTAGAGTCCGTGCTCTGCAACAAGAGAAGCCACCGCAGTGAGAAGCCCACCCGCCGCAACAAAGAGTAGCCCCTGCTCTCCACAACTAGAAAAAGCCACGCACAGCAACGAAGACCCAACGCAGCCAAAAATAAATAACCAAAATAAATAAATTTATAAAAAGGAAGAACCCTTCCAACTGTCAGAGATCACAAAACGAAAATCAAATAAGGTCTTAATTGCCCCTAGAAGCCAACCAATGCTATCAGGCCCATTCATAGGGCCTAAGTTGACATGAAGCCAAAGTAAGAGGCTTCTTGACTCTATAAAACTGCCAGGCTCTTCACAACCATTCCCTGGGGGGCCAGCTCTTTAGGACGGAGTTTGTCCTAAGTTCACGCGGTAGGAACCTGGCAGATGACTGGTGGCAGCTGATGAGCCCCGTGTTAATTACGTGCCTCTGACAAAGGTTCCCCCCAGAAGCAGCAGTAATCCCCCAGTTGCCATTAACCTATATGATATAACAGGGCCTTCTCTTTAGCTACAAAAGACAGTTTTCCATCTGAAAACCAGCGAGAACCCATGATGTGCAGTGAAAGCCATGGGAAGCGATGTGAGGGGCAATGGCCGGGTCAAAGGATTCTTCATACCTGGGGCTCCTGACAAGCACCCACAGGCCTGAAACATTTCCCAGAGGATCTTGGTTGGGCAAAAGGAGGGCTGGAGTTACCTTTCAGACTGGGGAAGGGCGTGGTTTTCTCTCGCGCTCCTTTGGTAGGCAGTGTGAGATTTGAAAGACTGAAGCTCGTACTGTGGTTCCGATACAGACTGCCTGTCAAGGGGAGCGAGTGAGAGCACTGAGTCAGAGGGATAAAGAATCAGAGCATTATGCTCCAATGACCGTATCATCCTCTTCGCCCTCCTCCTTTTCAAATGCAATCCCAGAACCTCTGACCTCGCTGAGAAAAGATCACGCCGGGGCAAACAAAGGGGGCCACTGCCAGGACTGCTCCTAACCCAGTAACAACTTTCTCTGACGGCTTCCCACGATACCATCCAAGTCTCTCCTCTACTGCTGACCCAGCATGAACGCCGGCAGTTAACGCGCTTCCGGGCTGATGTGGGTGCTGTCCCTCCTGGGCTTCTAAACTCACCATCACAATTATCCCCCATGTCGGCTTTCTCCGGTCCCTAGTCTGTCTTTAGTCTTTAACTGACACCACCCCTCATTTCTGGTAATTTTCTCTACGCACAAGTCAATGTCACATAGATTTCAAGGCGCGTTGATGAAAAAGTCCTTTCCCAGGCAAAGAAGATATTAGATATATACCCAAGTCAAATCTGACCAGAGTATTTCCACAAAATATATGTACAAGTGTATGATTTTTAATATAATGATTATTTTTCAGTTAACAGCTAGCCGTCTTACCTGAAACAGACTAAAACCTCCAGGGATAAAGATAACGACTAATCTGTCCCTGTTCTTCGCTGACCTCCCCTGAAAATACCTTATTCGGTATCACCCAAACGACCTTATCCGGAGCTCGATAATGCCAACCCAGTCCTATATCTGAAGCTCTAAGCCATACCTGCCATGGTCAGGCCCTGCTGGAGCGAAGATGGGACAGAAGCGTGAGAGAGCTGAAGGCACTTACTGGCAAAAGACATGATGCCCCCGAAGCCCTCAGTGCTGTTGTTGGAGACGGTGGAGGTGGGCGAGCTCGCTCGAGAGTCTGACTCTGCATCTGAGTCACTTGCCAGTTTCAAGCTGTTGGGCCGCAGCAGCTTTTGAGCCCTTGAATGCACAGTGGCGCCTATGAGCCCCAGGCAGGGGTACCTCATCTTGGGCGTGTGGGCCTGAGGCTACACTGCGGTCACCTCTCCCTCCCCACAGTTTCTAAATGCCTAGATCAAAGCACGACCCTCTGGGGACGCGGGACCACGAGAGCCTTCAGACTGCTCAGACTTTCTGGTTAACCCTCGCCCAGGGTCCACTGTAGTGAGGTCCTTCAGTCACCCATCTAGAAGGCAGCCCCAGGCTCTCACCGACTGCCACTGACATGTAGGCTGAATCGGGGAGTGTAACCTTCCCCCGGCTCAGCATCATCTTCCTCAGGGGGAAAGCCATACTGGGGTTCGAAGTATGGATTATCATAGGTTCGCTGGCGCACTGACCCCTCTCCAATTTCTGTCTGACGCCTGTCCACGTTCGCTTTGCCAATGCTGGGAGGCACGCTGGGGAGGGACTTGGAGACGCCTACCGCTGCCTTATCATCCATCTCCGTTGAGTCGGCAGGTTCCTAGGGGACATATTAAATAGAAAGGAGTCACCTGGTGCCCTGTGATGCCTTCCTATGTTCTCAGTTCAAGCCAGGCCTGTCAGGTTGCTAGCCTAAGGGGTATGTGAGAAAAGATCTTTGTTATACCCCTGTTCTCTATCTCCACAAATTATGCAAAGGGGATCTCGGCTAACCCCTGAACAAAGCTGGGTGTCCTTCTGGGGTCAAACTGTATCTCACAGGCTCTAAACTATAGGATCTACGGAGAGGAAGAAGGGGGAAATGTGGAGAAAGTAGTAAATTAAGTGAATAGCTTTGTCCTAGCTTTCCTAACAGAGCTGAGGCCCACGTCCCAAGTAACAGTCCTCACTTATCCACTCCTCCAAGTCCTCACGTACAGAACTGGCTCCATGGATAACGGTGCTGGGGCTACTGCTGGCGGTGGTGCTGGAGCTGGAACGCAGAGGGGGGTTTTCCTGAGAGTTCTCGCTGTCTGGGCCAGGTTCCTCTGCTTCTTTCTGGCTCTGCAGCTCATCAATAGCTACCTCACTGGCATCCCCCAGTGCCGCGTGTGTCAGAGGATCCACGTCTGCCAAAACCCAAGGATTATGTGTATGGCTGATTCACTTTGCTGTACAGTAGAAACTAATACAACATAGTAAACCAACTATACTCCAAGGACTTCCCTGGTGGCGCAGTCGTTAAGAATCCGCCTGCCAATGCAGGGGACATGGGTTCGATCCCTGGTCCGGGAAGATTCCACATGCCACGGAGCAACTAAGCCCGTGCGCCCACAACTACTGAGCCTGAGCTCTAGAGCCCGCGAGCCACAACTACTGAGCTCACGTGCTGCAACTACTAAAGCCTGTGCGCCTAGAGCCTGTGCTCCGCGACAAGCCACCGCAATGAGAAGCCTGCGCACTGCAACGAAGAGCAGCCCCCACTCGCCGTATCTAGAGAAAGCCCAGCCAACGTGGCAACGAAGACCCAATGCAGCCAAAAAGATAAAATAAAATAAAAAATAAAAAAGTATACTCCAATTAAAAATTAATTTAAAAAAATTTTTTTAATTAAAAAAAAACAACAGCAAGGATGGCAGGTACAGACCATACCATCACAGAACCCCAAACCCTGTCCCAAGCTGGCCAATTTCTCCAAGTACACTTACTAGGAGTATCACCATTGATGTCACATTTCATCATCTCACTGACAAAGTCACCAAGGGAAGAGTAAGAAGAGCTTGAGTCATCATAATCCATACTATCACTGCCGCTGCAGAGTGAAGAGCAAAAAAATAAAACAGAAAGAAGGGGCAGGGAGGAGAATCAGCATTAGAAAAATAAACAGAGGAGCACTCTTAACTCAAGGCCAGGGAGCAAGATAAAATAAGGAAACTAACGCAAAACAATCAACCAAAATATAACCCAAGGCTTCAAGGACTGATGTCTAAATCCTATGAAATTCTGCAATTGCGCTAAATAACGGCTAGCAAGAGCCCCTTAGACTTCAAGAACTGTCTTGCTGCCATAAGGGGCTGCTCACCTGTCATCAGTAGGGTCAGAGTCAGAGTCATGCTCCGGCGGCACGCTCAGCGCCTCGGCCAGGTGGGAACTGCTGTCATACACTCGATAGTGGACAGGCTGCAGCTGGTGGGTGTACCACTTCGGCTTGTCGCCTATCAGGGCTGGATCGAATGTGTCTACCCACGGAGGAAAAAAGGAGAGAGTCAGCAATAAGGGAAAAAAATCAAGCAAAACCTGAAAGAAAGGTGGGAAAAAGTCTAAGGCAAAATCAGAAATGGCAGGGGCAGGTGGAAGATTAGAAAGGGAAAAAGCAAAGGGAAGAGCCATCAGGAGGACAAACGCAGAAGGAGGGGCAAAGCGGAGGTAGGTGGACTCACTGTTGTGAATACGCTGAAAGGCATAGTTGGTGGGGTTGAGGATCCATTCTCCAAAGTACTCCACAGCCTGAGTCCTGGCCAGTTTCTCAGCAAAAGGAGTCTGCCGGGGACGTGAGGCTAGAAAGGAGCCAGCTTGGAAAGCTACCACGGGCCGGGGGAAGAGACGCAGGGTACGTGTGTGCATCTGAAAGCCCTGCAGCACGTTGGGGGAGTTGAAGAAACGGACCATGGCCACTCTGGGGAAGAAGGGGATGGTGAGATGACCTGAGTCCCTCGCCCTGCAGAGCAAGGAGGCCTCAGACCACCTCCCACAGGCATCATTTCACGGGCTTCCAACAGCAAGGGGAGAGGTATCTTAAAGAATCATCAATCCCCTTCTTCACACGAGGTCTAAGAGGCCTGCGAGTATGATTATTTCTTCTGTTTGCTTTTACTGAGGTGGCAAATGTAACCAAATATTATATACATTGTATACATAAAGAACCTCTGGCTCAGGGAGGTAATCTGCCCCAAGGTCACTGAGTGAGCAGAGACCCACTTAAGAGCTTGTGACTGTGGGGATGGCTCGGCTGTACCTGGTTGCGACATCCACAGAATCCACATCGTTGCCATAGATGAGTGGGTTGAATTCAGTGGAAGGTGTAGACTGCAGGTCATTAGAAGGCCTTCCCAAGAGAAGAGGGATCTCCTGGCCTTCGTGGAATTTCTCCAGATTGAGGATGGGCTGGGTGTTGAGACTCATGCTGGCGAGGGCCTGCGGAACAATAAGAAGTCCCTCAGAGAAGGCAGATTTCTGGGGCAGCCAGCCAATCTCAATTCCTAGAAAAGAACCTTCACCTTTGAAACAAAAAGCCAAATATTTTAACCTTTAGAAAACAATCTGAATTATGAAATCTTCAGCTTAAGCCAATCTGACTCAAGGCAACGATCTAAACCTGAAGTCCGAGGCAACAGTTTTCAAATTCGATTTAGCTACAAAATCTTGTTTTTCAATTGAAATCTATGTAGAAATATAAACAATCGAAACATGTAAAAGTAAAGCTTCTCTGAAGGACATAAGGAACCCAGAGCCTCATATGCTCGGGGGTCCCAACCTAAATCAACCCTCAGCGGCTCCATGGGGCAGTTTGAAAACCACTGGTCTAGCCCAGCAGTGTTTCTTAAATGTTAATGAGCATAGGGGATGTTGTTACAATGCAGATTCTGATTCAATATACTTGAAGTGATTCTGCCCTTTTAACAAGCCCAGGTGAGGTTAATGCTGCTGGTTCGTGGACCACACTTTGAGTAACAGGGGTCAGGATACAGGATCTGTGAGCCCCCAAATCTTAGCTCCTACAAACATTTAAACTCCAATATCATATATCAACCTCTCCATCTCATTAGTCATACTAAAGCAATCATCAAGAATGAAAAACACAGCAAAGGAAGACAGCTAGAGAACTTTCTGAACTTGCAATCCTCACCGGACTCTGCAGTAACAAGATATCATATTACATCAATAGTGATGAAGCAAGTAAAAAGAGAGAAGGATAATACAAAAATCACCCATTTATATCCAAACAGATTTCACCTAGAGGTATTTCTTTCTTCTTTTTTAAAAAAATTATTTATTTATTTATTTATTTATGGCTGCGTTGGGTCTTCATTGCTGTGTGCGGGCTTTCTCTAGTTGTGCGCAGGCTTCTCATCGCGGTGGCTTCTCTTGTTGCTGAGCACAGGCTCTAGGCGCACAGGCTTCAGTAGCTGTGGCACGTGGGCTCAGCAGTCGTGGCTCGTGGGCTCTACAGCTCAGGCTCAGTAGCTGTGGCACACGGGCTTAGCTGCTCCGTGGCATGTGGGATCTTCCTGGACCAGGGCTCGAACCCGCATCCCCTGCACAGGCAGGCGGATTCTTAACCGCCGCACCACCAGGGAAATCCCCACCTAGAGGTATTTCTAAGAACTGAGACAACACAGACAGAGATTCCTGAAGACCCTTCGAATGACAGATTCCTAAAAAGAAATACAGAGCTATCTACTGGTGGTCCTACATAACACATACAGCAGCGCAGAGGACCAGGGCCTCATCACACTTTACCTTCAGGTACTGTGTTCAGCATGCAGAAGAAGAAGAAAATCAATCAATGAAAAATGTATTTAAGGGTTTTTACTCAGAGAAAGGAATTTGTGAAGAAATGATTCTATAGGGACCAGAGATCAATTCAAGAGGAAACCATAAAAGGAGCCAGATTATCCAAACTACTGACTCCCTCCTGTAACACTGAGAGAATGCTCCAAGGCCATTAAGAATGGCAGATGGGACGAGCAGCAGAAAGTGAAGGGCTGCTTTATACAGCATTACAAGGATGAGAGGGTGGGAGGGGGCACACAGGGAATTAAAAGGAATGTAAAAAGCCCTTTCTGAGATTCACCCTGCAACCCAGAAATGGGATACATCTCCTTCTAAGCCCACCCAAGGCTAAGAAAATCTACTCCACTTGAAGTCTGAAAGGAAACTGGCTCTTACAATAAGAGCTGTCTGCCTACAGCAGTCCTATAGCTGCTTGCTTTTCTTTTCTTTTCTTCATTCTTCACCTACCTGTTTTAAATGTTTTTTCAACTCTAGTGATTCTGGTTCTGGAAGGATAGGTAGCACTTCTGCATTGGTGGGGGCAATCACCTGCACCAGAAGAAAGATAAAAGGCATGACCTTAGAATTAGCTGCTCCAAAGTTTCTCTTACATAAAGGTAAGTAACAAGAATAGGAGATTATATATACGGTATTATTATATATATGCAAACACATATTATATACACACATATAAAATACACACATACATGTGTATGTGACACCTATACACACCTGAAAGGAAATATTACACCTAAATGTTATTGGTGACTATCTCTAGATAATAAGATCATAGTTTTTACTGACTTCTTTATACTTATTTGCATTTTCTAAAGTCTTACAATGAACACATATAAGGGCTACCTACAAAAGTTTGAGTGTACTCACACTGCAGAATGTTAATATACTTTTTTAAAGTCTGCCATTTCTTACTAGAAACTACACTCCCAGAAAGCCATGAGATGACCTACACCACAGTAATGATCCTGCAACCACAACTGCCCTACTGCTCTTGCAAGATGTGGGGAAGCATTTAACTCCAGCAAAACTAAATCTTATAATTCTTTGAGTCCTAACCAAGGCTTATTAAGCCAATAAAGTAAAAGCAGTATTTTTAAAAAAGTTGTTTCAATGAGTCTCATAACAGCCATCGCCCACAAACTTAGGAACTTCCTGGGAGTAATCTAGAAAAAGAGAACACAATCCTCTTCTAGACCCTACAACGCCTCAGCCAAGAGCCTCACCCTACTGCTGTCCAGATCCACTAGCCACACGTCATCAGGCATTTTGAAGTCCAGTTTGTAGAGGAAGAAGCTGGCAGGGACCCCGATGATGTACGGCGTCGGAGCCAACAGCAGCTGTGGAAAAGACAAGAAACAAAACCAAAACCAACTGCGATCACATATTGAGTCACGATTTTTCTAGATAAGGAAAACGCAGGTCCACAATCCCTCTTCCAAATCCTTGAAGGTAGATGTGTTTCAAAGTTCAGAATTTTTCAGATTTTAGAAAAGTAATAGTGCATATTCTACATATTATGTAGCACCTGCAGTGGTGTAGCCAGCAGCCTATAATCATTATATTAACTGTGATAAATAAAAAACATAAATAGCATAGGTTTTGCCACCAGATCAGTTCAGATTTTGTAGACAAATAAGTTATAACAAGGAATTCAGGACGACTACTGATTTACAACTTCTCTGGGCATTAAGCCTTCGCCCTCAAAGCTGGACAGAGTTAGAACAGAGGTGACAAAGCCAGAAGACACCTTGAGACCCACCTGTTCTGCGGACGCCATGCAGGTGGGCAGCAGTGGAATAACAGGAAACATATACTCCAAGGGATAAATCATTGCCACAAATGCCATCACAGACATGGAGAGTGCGTTGTAGTCTCGGGACTGCAGCACCACCTGCAACGAGCCACACCACAAGGGTTACCCGACAGGAGAAGGTCTGTGAGAAAACTGCTTCCCACACTACAATTTAGTTTCTGTTTCACCAAGTCTACGGCTCTGGGAGCTTAGTTTCCACACTTATCACTGCCTCACACCCCATCCTGCCTGCCGCCTCCCAGCGCAAGCACTGCAATAATTCTCCCTTGAATCACTCCTTGTCATCCTAGTTCTTGTACCCCCAAATTCCAGGGTCACTCATTGGAACAGAACGACTGAAATTTTCAGAGAATTAGGCTGGTATAGTTAAGAAGAATTCAAATGAGTGTCAAGCCCTCTGAATATATCCCACACGATACTAGTACCTTAATTCAACCCACACCAACTGAGTACCTGTTGTATACGGTACCGTGTTATCTCCTGGAGACAAAATGATGCAAAAGATGTAGTCCCTATCCTCAGAGAACTCATGGGTCTAGCCTCTGCCACATTTCAAAGCCCTTTCCCTAGAACAGTCTAGAAAGCTGGCCCTCTCACCTTGTGCTCTAACAGGATGCAGGTTAGCACCTGAAGACAGGCATCCACACCCAGAAGTTCCAAGGGAAGGTGCAGTGGGAAATCCACTAGGGTGAATCGAGAGGGGTCTGGAAGCGCAAAGGTCAGAGCTTGCTGGAGCTCCTGGGGCAGGACCTCAATGTCCACTCGCTTCTGCCCTGAGACGGGTACTGGGGAGCGCAGCAATCGATAGATCCAGGCCTCAATCTCTCGAAGGTCGTGCAGAAGGGCACTTGACTTCTCCTCCACTAACAACGAGCCAGTAAAGATGCGCCACATGGTGTCCCTGAGCAGCAGACAGCAGGAAACAGACGCATAAGCACTAGGAGCCGACACCCCACTGCAGCCCAGCCATAGAGGGTCTAATGACAGAAACTGGAGGAGCCCACCCTTTGGTCTCAGCTAGGATCACAGGGTATACGTACGAATAATGACAAGGGCAAAAATGCATACACAGCAAGACTTACTGTCCTGCCCATCATGAAACACCAAACTCCTCAGCATCACTCCAAACACGATCATGGAAGGAAGTCTAACTCTGCAGTAGTCTTTTGCTTAGCACGGACTAACACAAAGTGCTTAAGGAGGTCTGAAGGACCTCAGGCTTTAGAGGAAAATTCCTACGCCCCTCACAAGCCATCAACTCTAGATGCCGCCCCTCTCTTCTGAGCATCAGCAGAGAACCATACCTTTGTATGCCTCGAGGGATGCCCAGTTTCTTGCCCAGCAGTCGCTCACTACAGCAGTCCACCAGACGTTTGAGGGTGTACAGACACTCCCGGAAGGTGGAGAAGAAGGGGTAATGGCTGAGCACACACAGGGACGTCAGAGTGCTGTTGCGGGAACGGCTCTCCGCCTTGGCCCGGTGTTTGCCCCGAGGAGACTGGTTCACATCCGGGGTAGAGTCGGCACTGGGAGGCTGCAGGGACGGGCCACTCTCCGAGCTCTCGGTGCCAACCTCTTCTGAGATGCAGGTGGCGTGGGGTCCTTCCTTCCCACGGGACCCTGCCCCGGCCTCCCCCTTTTCCTTAGGCACGCGCTTTTGGAAGGAGCGGTAGAAGTTAACACAGATGCCATAACGCGTGACTCCGGTGTCCTTGTCGGTGAGAGTGAAGACAAAAGAGGTGTCCTCGCGCAGGCTCATGCGCCGTTGTCGCACACTCAGGCAGCCCTCTGGCTGGCAGAAGAACACGACATCCGGGGGCAGGGGAAACTCGGCGTGATCCTCTAACGGGTATCGCCGTAGCAGTTCTGGAGTCTGGGCCACGCTATCACTGCTCGGGTGCCTGGAGAACAGAAAGACAAATTCAGCAGCCTGAAGGGACAGAACGCTCTTTCAAATTTTAACCACAGTCAAGAAATAAATGCTCTTTTGGATAAAGAAACCTAGCTGCCGGACCTTGGAAAACATGCCACATTTAGCTGTAGGCTAAATGAGGTCTGTGCTGCCACGAAGATGCCCACCCTGAAATAAAAGGAAAATGGCGACAATAAAATTATCACTAACACTTTGAGATGGCTAGCATCTTTCAAGGTGTATTAGCTAATGAATTCCCAAAACAGCATATGTAGAGAGAGAAGGAGCACAATGTACTTTTCCTTTGTACGAAATAAGGAAACTGAAGTGTATAGAGTATATTTGCTCAAAATCACAAAAACGCTAGTTAAGAGCAGAGTTTTGCTCTGTCTCTGCTCCTCCAGGCCAACACTCTCAAGCTACCTGTTTTGCTTCCCTTACTGGCAGCAAGGTTCCCATCAGGGTGAAATAATAGAAGAAGAATGAGATATGCAGGGCTTCCCTTAACCTTCCCACAGGTTAAGACTCTGTGCTTCCAATGCAGGGGGCAAGGGTTCAATCCCTGGTCAGGGAACTAAGATCCCATGTGCTACATGGTGCGGTGGGGGGGGGGGGGGGGGGGGCAGGAAGAATGAGATATGCAAAGCAACGTGGAAATGGGGAAGGGAAATCATCACAGATTTTGTGGCTATCCCAGATGACAAGACAAAAATCAGTCACTTCTTGGTTACCTGGCCCCTACGATCACTAGGTAGTCAAGTAACCGAGGACAGGACTTCTTCTTTTGCACCATGGTTCCGATTCATCAGTTCATCTCAGAGAAACTTCAAGGCACCAAGCATGGAATCAATGTTCCCAGGAGGAATCCTGATATTATCTGAAAATCCAAGTCTAATAGGAAAAAAGTACTGATAAGATCCATTGCTGTGCCTAAGGGACTCATCCCTCTCAGCATCATCCCAGCCAGGGACATAGGTCAGAAGATCTTCCATTTTAGTACTAAAGATAGGAGAACATGACACTTTTCCTAGCCTAGAGCTCTGTCCAGGCTTATGAGCTCACAGAGTCAAATGTCAAGAAGTAGGATAAATAATGGCTCACCTCTCCGTCCCTACAAACCAGCTCATTTCCAGCCTCACCCCTGGGGCTGTTTCTGTTTCTGAAAAACAGGCCTAGTCAGTCTAATCTGGACTCAGTTATTATGATAACAAAAATTAAGTCACTTTCAGGACTGCTCCAGGGTGGATCAGAATCAAACCAGACTCTCTAATCAGAACTAATCTGCACTCCTAGCTCTAGGTGGAAACCTAATTATTCTCTGTTCCAACATTCTGCATTCAGCTTGATGTGAAACTACCACATAGTCTATACAGTTAATTGCACTCAGACAGTAACAACAGCTGGCTACTCTACCCCATGCGTTCTCAAATGAAGAATATCTATGCCCCAATTGCTTCATCTAAACCATTTTTCTCCCCTCTTCAAGCAAGAAAGGGGCCCAGTGGCTACTGCTACTAGCTCTGCCCTTGGTGCTGAATCACAGTCTTCCACTTATATTCTGGTCCCAGGATTCGAATTAGTAATACAATATACACAGATGAGGCCTTGTCCTTCTTTATCTTACAGAGATGAAGAAATAGATGCAGAAATAACAGTATTCCTGCAAAGACAGGGAGAGGTGCTCAGAGGAATTTCTAAGCCATAGTCCAAAAATTAGAAAAACCTTACGTGTCTTAACTGTAATTTATTTCCTGTTGGGTCTCCATACACTCCTCTAAATAAAATGTTTCACTCCATGACAAGGTTACTCTCAGTGCTTCCAGTATTCCCCCTCTGTGCTCCACACTAAGACCCTGTTCACTGTACACACAGAGAGAATCCCATTACACTACACACACCCTCACTCTCTTCTTTGCTGCTGTGTGCACTCCCATACATACAACGTACACACTCCCTGTATGCTTAAGGCTCTGTTTGACGTAGATGAGAAGCTCTATCTTTTTTCTCTCCTACTTATTAAAAAAAAAAAAAACTATTTACAACACCTCTCAAACCCTCAAAATACTTCTCCCTCCTTTCTCTTGCTCCCAATAGAGGACCTGCAGGTAATAGGATTCAGTTTTGTCTCCATAGCAACTCTGGCTCCAGCACTATTTATAGCAGAGTCACCGCCCCTCCCCTGCTTGGGGACCGCACAGTGCTATCAGCTGCTACTCCAGAGCTGGCCAATGCCCATAATAGTTCATTCTCCTTGAATCCAGAGACACCTCTTCCACTGATAGCACTTACTAATTGTTAGGTTATCTTCTCCCCCATGTGCCTTTAGTTTGCACTTTGTCTTAATTCTGGATTTTGATAGAGATATCTCCTTTCTACACAACGCAAATGAAGTTCCCAGGCTTGCAAAATACTCATTTCTAGGCAACACTACCACCCCAAAAGCCCTTTGGGACTCTCCACTGCTAAGGACTCATAAGCATATTGCAGAACGTGAGGCATTGCAGTATGAACTGTTAGAGAGCAGAGTTCAGCTCCTCCCAAGCAGAATGAGAAGGGGAGGGAAACACAGAAATGAAATGGGAGATGGGTAAAAGCATAATTCATTCTCTAAAGAATTATATGGAAAATGCCCAGTGAGAGCCAAAGTATCTTAAAATAAAACAGAATTTACAGGACCAGAGCTCAAGGCTAAGCCTTAAAATCTATGTTTATGTTGAAAACCAGGAGCCCTTTCCAAATGAAAATCTCAAAGATCACACCTGAAGCATCTTCTAATATATTAGGCATCAGGCCTCTATCCTTGGTGGGATCCCAGCCCCCTCTCCACTGAGAATCACCTGATAAAACTGAAATCATTATCATGCACTACAGTGCTCACCTCCCTCCAAAGCCACAGGGACCCAGAGATCTTGTGACTATTCTAGCCACTAGTGATAGGATGGATTTTTAGTCTCAACTTATATCTCATCAACAGCCACTGCCTTTGGTTTTTCAGATTGCAGAGATAACCAAGGCTTTTCTTCCCATTCTCTCCCCTCTCCCCTCCTCACGAAGACTCTAAATTCTCTCGCATTACCTATAACTCACTCTGTCTTCACATCCACCCACTCTGCCTCTTGCCTCAGCTACACTTACTAACGTATAGCTCCTCGTTCCTAGCCCCTATATTCCAAAGGCATCAAGCTCAAAATGCATACCTATCTGCTGAAGTTCTACACAACGACCATCCACTCCATCCACAGACCTTTAAATTATCTATGTCTTTTCAGCTTACAAATGGCCACATTAACCAACCCTTTGGATTCGCCCCTTATTTTGGGCAGGATGTCATAGTAAAACCACAGGAACCAGAGAGCGATATGACATCTTTGCTGACGTGAGCACAACAGGAGGCTCTCTCCCCTCCACCGCCTCCCCAGGCAGTGACCTTGCAAGCGCATCAGCACAGACGGGTCCAGCGTGGGGAAGAATGAGAGTAAAGAGGCAGGCAATAGGCAGGGTTGGGGAAGAGGGGAGGGCAGGAACAGGAGGACTAATTTAGAGGTGCACGAGGATGGGGAGGGAAGCAGTTGCAGGAAAAACTGAACGGTGTCTCCACTCTCCAACAAGCCAATTTTGAAACACCAAATTAAAAAAAAAAATTTTTTTTTTAAAGAACCAAACGTGCTTTTCAAACCCTAACCAAAAATAAGGCGCGCGGGTGCGCGCACACAAATACACTCACGCACATACACACGCACACACACGAGCCATGTGGCTAGCACGGCTCGGGCCCCGAGCTGGACAGCTCTGGCCGCCCCCTCACCTGCTGGACAGTTCTCCCCCGCCCCCGCCCCGGAACCAAGACCGCCCGCCAGCCCCGCAGGAATCTCGCCCTGCAGCCGCGAGCTGCGCCTAGGCTCGGAGCCCGAACCCCCTCGGCGGCCCGGACGCCCCCACCTCTAGCCCCACCCTCTTCCTTACGGACCCCTGCTGTCCCTCTCGAGACCTACGCCCCCTCACACTCCTTTAGGGCCTCCTTAGAGGCCCCTTCGCCCTAGAGCCCCTGTTTCCTCCCAGAGTCCGTTTCTCCCGGGGAGCCTCGTCCCAAACACCCTTCCGGGGCCCCCAGCGGCCCGGACCCTCCTACCTCCCGAGCCTCGGGGGACCGGCCGGGTTCGGCCAGACGTCCCCCGGCAGCCGAGCGTCAGTCGCTCCTCGGCGCGGGCGCCGCTCCGAGCGCACGCCAGTTCCGCGTCTGCACCGTGAGCCGTGTACCACTCCGACTCGGTGAAGGAGGGGGAGGCTGAGGGGCCAGGGGCCGGACCATCCACCCCCGGGGGGACAGGGCTGCACCAAGCCGAGCGCTGCAGGGTGGAGCCGGACCTCGGGAGAGAGATGGCTACGCACACACCTATGCTTGTGGGAGTGGGAACGCGATGGGGAGCGCTGGGCCAGCGCAGCGCCTCTACGTGACAAGGGGAGGACCCAAAGGAATACTTTTTGTTTGGGTTGCGCGCAAACATTTTAATTCGACACGGAAACAGAGCCCATTTCGATGAACTGCGGATGAATCTGGAATCGACGTCTCAAGATAAGCTGCCCTAAGACTTTCTCACCGTTCCCCTCACCTCATCTACCTCCCCCGCTCGCGCTTTGGAAGTGCCCAGCCGCGTGGGCAGGAAAGCCTGCGGCCGCGGCGGTGGAGCCTACCAATTCAGGGGCGGCGGGGGGACTTGAGGCCGGAAGGCGCGGCCGCGGCATCTCCTCCACCCCGTGCGCTCCAAGGCAGGGGGCGTGAGCGGTGCCGCGGTGCGCGCTGGGAGAGGGAGTCCAGCCCTTCCGCGAGGCTAAACCCCGGACACAGCAGCCTACCCCTGGCCTCAGGGAACTTTTCTCGCTGTCCCACAGGGCCTGCGGGCCAAGAGGAAGGATTGTTGTACCTTCTTAAATATCAATGGAGAAACCAAGGCATTATACCCGCGCGCACGAACACAGGTGCACGACTGAGGCGTTAGTTCCGAAAATCCAACACCCTCTCCCTCACAGAAAGGCAACACGATCCCACCGGGATCACTGAAGGGGGGCAAGGGCGCGTCCCAGCCTCAGCACTTCATTGACCCTTACATCGCAATGGGGCTGGTGAAAGGAGGTCCCCACTCACTGCCAAGGCTGTCACTTGTGACTTGTCTCCCTCCTCTGAGTCTGGAAACGGACCCGCAAGGACACAAGCTTCCCTCCTGTGTTGTCGGGCCCCACCCCCATTCCAGAAATTGGTTTCTCTCATTCTGAATTCGTTTTGGCCTTCCTGTACAAACAGTGCCAGGCCTATCGGTGAGGCAGCCCGGAGGTATTTATGGCCAAGCCGCAGGGTGACAGTGGAGAATTTATCTTGGGGCCCTATGGAGAAAACAGGAAGTGGTAGAGGCAGGATGGGCAGGGCCCTGGAGAACCTTGTGCAAAGTGGCCCCCAGGTTCATCCATTGGGCCCGGTTAGTACAGTCTTCACATGGAGCACCGTTTTACCAGGATCCCTACTACCCAGCAGCCACAAAACTCCCAACCCTTTGACTCTCCTTTAATGCCACTTGAGGATCTCCTTTGCCCAGCCCTCAGGAATGTTTGTCCTTCTCAGTCGGTTCCACCTCTAGGAGGCAGCCACCAGCCTCAGCCATCCAGCTCAGAAAACAGAAGATACAGCGGAAGATCGGTCACTCGTGCACATCCCAGATCTCAGAGAGCAGCGGGGGAAGCTTTTTATCCTGCAGGCGCAGCGCAAATACTTGCTCTGAATGGACACTGCTCAGTGTCCGGAGGTTCACCAGTTTCATTAGCATCCGTGGGAACATGAGTCGGTCCTGGGAAAGAAGGACAAGTACAGCCTTTGTCTCTCCCCAGGAAAGGGGAGCAAGGGTGGGGGGTTTGTGGGAGAGGTAGAGAATTGTCTGTGCACGATGTAGTCAGGGAGGGATTCTTGAAGGGAAAGTAGTTGTGTCAGGGGATGAGCCTGTGGAGAGGAGAAAGAGGGCACAGTGGGGAGACTCACATGGGGGTGGTGGATGGAGACGTAGGCATGCAGGGCCTCCACATATGTGTGTTGCAGCCTCTCTACCTGGAGCTGGTCCTGCACGTTGGGCCGGTCTATAGGTCACCAACAGAGTTGAGTAGCAGGTCTGGCCAGGGTCTTATTTCCATACCCCAAATCACAACCAAAAAATAGGGACATGCCCTACCCAACCTCTCCCATCCCAAAGTAACACAACAAGGGCCTCCACCCCCACGATTCTTGCCCTATGGGGCCTGCAGCCCTCTTTGGTGTGAGTCTCTTGCTCGTTTTCCCTCTTGCCCCTCCTCCACACCTGCAGAGAAGATGCTGATGGCAATGAGCAAGGCAAACTCAGCATCATTTAGTTGCAGCTCATTCATGGCTCTGGAGAACTCAAAGATGGGGTTGATGAACTCCACCTGCAGCCCTGGGGAGGAAGAAGAGAGGCTGGGTTGTGTGGCACGGGCAGCACTGCTCAACTGAGGAGACTACCAGGAACTCAGTAAGAAGCCTCCAGGGCTCTGCTGTATAACCTTGGGTAAGTTTCGTAACCTCTCTAAGCCTCATCTGTGAGGCGGGAATCATATTTGAGCTTATAAAACTGTTGTGATGGTTAAATGATAAAGCATACAGACCACTTTGCACTGCACCCAGCATACAGAATGTGCTGAATTAAATGACAATAATTCTGTTAGAATTCTTCTTAGAATGCTTGAGGGCCCCACATTACTAGAAATAGAAGCAACCCTTATGTTTGTTTATAAAAAGACTGCTTCACTGGCAATTGGCCTTACTTATTTGAATACTAGCAATACATTTCTTGTTTCACATCACAGGGGAAACAAAGCAATGTGGTTGAGGGTGTGGACTCTGGTGTCAGACTCCCTGGGTTTGAGTCCTAGCCCTACCATTTACTAGGCTGTGTGACCTTGAGCAAGTTATTTAAGCTCTCTGGGCCTTGGTTTTCCCATCTCTAGAATGGAGATAATAATAGCACCTACCTCATAATGGGTCCTTAGAATAACGAGTGGCACATATGGTAACTCCATGTAAGTGTTTGTTAAATAAATAATAAATTTTAAAAATAGAACCAGCCTTCTTACTGAGGAGACCGAAGTTCAACAAACCATGACCTGAAGTGGTGACATCTAAAGAACACTTCTCCCAAACACACTGTCAAAGTCTCCCCACCCCATGGCATCCCCTAGTTTTCTCAGATGTCTTTTAGCAACCATCTGCTAACTTCCATTCCAGGCTTCTTGATTAGTCACTTCCTGTGCTTTCACCCCGATGTTTATCAAGTGTGTGTTGATCCATTTAATGGACAAGCCCCATTTAGAAAGCATTTCTTGGTGAGGTGTCCAGCCTTGAATTGTGCTGAACAGCCCCTTCATACAGAGAGGACGAGCAAGTTCTAGAGTTACGCCCCCTGCGAGGGTCGGCTACTGCTCGCTGAGTGGACGCCCCCCCAGTGTGATCGGTTCACATCGTTAGTCACCCACGTGAGCAGCATATGGTAGTGGAAGTAAAGGAGGAGGGAGAACTGACCAAAGAGCAGCCCTGTCTCTTCTCCCCGCACTGAAAAAGTGAGAAATGAAAAACAAACATGATGACATAAAAACTGCTTATATAAATGAATCTATAAATAGATACAGATTCAGACAGCACAAGTCCGCAAGTGCTGAAGGAACACGCAGACATGAGAACAGGGAAGAGTTCAGAAAGGAGGATGTTATGAAGGAGAAGGCCGTGGTTAAGAAGGACTGGGGTAATAACCATCTGGGGAAAAGGTGATTGGGTAGAGAAAGGGGGCAGGACTGGGCTTTTAAAGCTGGAAAAAGTCATTACATCACTCCTATCAGGTGCCTATACATTCAGGCAGCACACGGGGCACTACAGAAGGCAAGAGGTGTCAACACAGCCCTGCCGTACCCTATAGTGAAGGGAGGCCTACCTAGAAAGCTCACTGGGTGGCCTGTGATGGGACAAGCGCTGGCCTGAGTCACCGGAAACCTCTGTGAGCTCTGCACTGGAAACCAGTATTCTCCAAACCCGAGGATGGGGTCAGCATCAGCCACATTTTACAGACCCACCCACTCAGGTGTTAAAGCACCAAGTCTCTTGTTCAGCCTCAGTCCTGTCCCTCCGAAACACCTTCCACCTTCCATCCTTTCCCAGCCCTCCTCCCACAGCACAAAGCAACCATTGACTATGAGGAAACCAAAACTGCTTAGCCTGCAAGCAAATGTCAGCGAGAGAACAGCATTGTGAACTAATTCTTGGAGAAAGTACTCCAAGATACTCCAAGATGGGGATAGAAGTGTTCACTCTTATCCTAAAACTGCCTCATCTGGGCACCTCTGCCATGTTTTAATGCCAATTCCATGGCTACGCGGAAAGCACAGCTGAAGAGGAGGAAATCAGTCCACATGATCCTTAAAGAGCACATCTGAGAAAGATTCTTCAATTTTGACTACTAAAAGGCTTGGTGAGGTTTTCAAGTTTCTTTTCCTAGCTGTAAAGTCTTTTCTTCAAGCAAAATATTATTCAGAAGCACAATATATAACGCAGATTTAAATGGAGTTTCTGGTTTGGCTAAAGTTAGGGTGAAGGACGTTTTTCCTCTAAGGTGACACTTCCATGGAAACCCCCCTCAGGTTCCTGGAAACACAGTTTGAGAACCACTGGCCTAATGCAACAGAGGACAGGAATCTATCTGGGGCAGTTAAGGGAGACCTATCAGCATTCCAACTTTCTGTCTTGGAAAAACAAGTGGATCCTTTGTAGCCACTCAAACCCTGGGCCTGTAGCTCTGTAGTCACTATGGGCCCCATGACAAAATGCATCTGTTCATCCAACCCAGTCCCTTTGTGATCTCAGTTCTCACCTGCTTTGGCAAAGTCTTCCCGGTTATAACTGAAATCCTTGAGGAAGGTAATACTCTCACTTCCAGGGTTGTACCTCCGAGATGTCTCCAGAAGCATCACCTGCACACAAATATTGGGCTGGTCTCGGCCCAGGGCCCCTTCAAGGGAAGGTCGAGCCCCTCATCCCTACTTCCCAGTGCATGTGGCTTCCCAGCTGTCTGGCGGGGGCCCCCTCCCACAGACATCCCTCTCTGGTCCTCCCTTCACCCTCGGCCTTGCCAGCCACCTCAATTGCAGAGGTCTTCAGGAGGGCGATCTGGTCCTCCCGGCTGAGCTGCAGGAAGCCCGGCAGCTGTTTGGCAAAATCAACGATCTCCTGCACAGAGACAATGGCCAGCTCCGTGAAGTGGGCAAAGCGTTGCTGACGGGCCTCCCGACTCTGGGGATCTGGTGCCATGGGCCAAGGCTACCCCGAAAGGCAAGGAGGAAAGAAACAAACCACTCTGAGTCAGGCATCAAGAAGCCAGCTGGTGCTCTGGGCACAGCGACCTCTCCCCAGGCCCCTCAGGTACCGTGACTCGAAGCCGGTCTGAGAAGGAACGTCTGTTACACTGCTGCTGGGCAGCCACCAGCTTCTCAATCATGCCCAGCTGCTCCGGGCTGAGCTGGGGCAGGACTTGGGGCGGAGAGGAAGCCCTCGGGGGCACGGATGTGGCCTGAGCCTGTTCCTCCTCTTGCCGCTTCAGTTTCTTCAGACGGATCTGTTCTTCTGACAGAACACCTGAGAACAGAGCCAGATGTGAGGAGGGGAGAAGAGGAGGAGACAGGAAGTGGAGATGGGGCAGAGGCATAGTTTGAGCCTCCAGAAAAGCAGAGAGTGTTAGGTAAAGACAAGGAAGAGATTTTAATCCACACTTAGGGACCGTGTAGCAAGGCCCATAGGCTCAGCTGCCTTTCTGCCCCCAGACCCTGGCACCCAGACATGCCCTCTTCCCCATCGGCCTAACCACACCCCTCCCCCAGCTTCAGTCCCCAGACACTCACACTCCTCCCGCATGCCGGCCTGGCGGCATTTGCGAAGGCGGCACTCCTGGCACTTGCGACGCATGTAGGTGTCCATGGGGCAGTGGCCCCCACTGTGGCAGACGTAGCGTGCCCCTTTGATGACACTGCGGCGGAAGAATCCCTTGCAGCCCTCGCAGCTCAGCACGTTGTAGTGGAAGCCGGAAGCCTTGTCCCCACACACACTGCACAGCTCATTCCCCAGCATTTTGGGGGCTGGCCCCTTTTTCCGCTTTTGTGGACGAAGCTCTGGGTACAGGAAAGAGCCTTAGTGTTCTTCTTCAGGGAAAAGGCTAGGTGCCCAGCTGGCCACTGCCCTGAGCACTCAGTGACCTTCATTTACTTCACTGTACAAAGTCTATCCAGTCTCTCTATTCTAAGAAAGTAGCTCTCGTATGCGAAGTGCTATTTATGTCCTAGGTACTGTCTGAGCCCTTTATACGCACTGATCCTTACAACCATAAGAGATAGGTACTCTTGTTATTTCCATTTTACAAATAAGGAAACTGAGGCTCAGAAAGGCCTAAGAAACAAAAGTTACACTCGGATCACTTAGGTCTAGTTGACTCCAAAGCCTTTGGACTTAACCATGATCTTATAAGGTAAAGAGCCCTGAAGTTACCCCTCCCGGATCCAGGGAGCCCTTACCTCCTCCAAATCCAGCAGCTCCTCACCTGTGGACTCTGGAGGGGCCTCCACCCTGGGGAGCAGGGCTGTGGGCTCTGTTGCCTCCAGCCCCACCCGTGAAGTGCTCCCAGCGGATTGGGGTGTGCTAGATTCCTCCCTGAGGGTACAGCTGCTGCTTCCCAGAGGCTGGCTGCTTGCATCTCGTGCATCTGGCTCCCACAGCTCCACTGCACAGTCTGAACCCCGAAAGAGAGGCACAAGGGCGTCTCAGGTCCCCAGCATTCTCCTGGGAAACTGCAAACTTATCTCCACCCATAGAGGGCAGTAAAACGTTGGCTCCGGCTTTGGGACCCTGCGATTTGTGTGGGCTCTAGGGCTAATCACTTGTAGTCCCCCGCACCTCAATACCTTAAATAAGGATGTTAACCTTTGTCCCCTTTCGGGGCTGAAGTGCATCCATCTCAGAGGTCAGACAGAACTCTTGGAGGCCAAGCTGGATAAGCATTGGACATGCCAAGCCTCCCCAGCAGCAAGCCCGGATTGAGAAGCACGGACGAGTATCTGCAAGGGCCAGGCACCAGAACCAGGGCAGAGACAGTGTGGGCAGAAGGGGGCAAGCAACACCAAGAGTAGCTCTGGACTGCTCTCCACGGAAGGGCAGAAGGTAGGCAGTGAAGGAGGCTGATTCCCGCGGGAGGAGAGGAGTTGGGGCCTGGGCTCAGGGGAGAGGGCTGGAGTGAAGAAGCTTACCAGGAGAAACATCAGGCACAGGGGCCTCCAGCCACAAAGACATCTCTTCCTGGAGCCCTGGACATCACCAAGGGACTGTCCTGCAGGAATGGTCCAGGTTACACTCTTCCCAGACTGGGTTCCCTCCCCTCCTGATCCTGCTTTTTGTCTGTACTCACATATCAGCTAACATTTACTTGCCATATATGTGTCAGCTGTGCTAAGGCTTTCCATGCCTTCCTCACAATATCCCTACGAGGTCAGGGCTATTCTCAAGCCCAATTTACAGATGAGGAAACTGGGGTTCAAAGATATTAAGAAAATGGCCTATGGGCACACAGTTAGGCAGTGGTACAGCCAAGACTCCGACTCTGGTCTGTCTGACACTGAAGTCTGATTTCCTGGCTACCATGCCACCTTCTCTCCCCAGGACACCCTCCAGGCCATCAGGGAATGTTTGGGCACACCTGCCCTGCTTCTGTCAGAGCCCCTTCCCCCTCACTCTAGCACTGGGGACCGCCAAAGTTGGGCAGAACCAGGACGTGTGATCGAGGCTCCCTCCACCCAGTGAAACACACTGCTGGTTAGACAACCTCACTCCTGCCACCTTCCAGGGTCCCAAGACAAAACTCTTGCCTCCAGAAGTCACCCCAATTCACATCCAGGACCTCCTGCCCCTGACCCCCTCAGAAGTTATCATGGGACATAAACAGAATGCTGTCGCTGTCCGAACTTCCGTCACCATCATCCTTTTCACTTCTCCCCAGAGACCCCTTTCTAAACGCACAGGACACCCCGCCGCCCCCGCCCCCACCCGCGCCCCAGACACACAGGCAGAGCCCCAGGCCAGCGCTGAAGAGCAGACCCACCGAGTGCCCAGGCCGCCAGGCTCTGGCTGGGGCAGTCTCTGGAGCCCCCTTGCTGGGAGAGGAGGATGGTGCAGTCCCTGGTCCACAGGCCTCAGCGGCCGGGGAGCCGGAGCGGAGCAAGAGAGGGTCCGGGAGCCGGGAGCCGACCGACCGAAGCCCTGGCCTTCTCGCCCCCGCCCACGGGCCGCTTCCCCACCGTGCTGACTCCGCCCCCTGCCGGCCTGCCACCCCCTCGGCCCGGCGCCACCTCCGGCCCCTACCCCCAAGCCCGAAGGCCGCATTTTCCTGCAGATCTGCCCGGCTCTCCCCTTCCTCTCCTCACCCTGGCGGCTCTGAGCTGCTCTTACAGGCAGCTCCCAGGCGCCCCCACCCCACTCCCGGCAGCCTCCAGAGTCGTTTCCTCCCTTCCACAGACACCTCGCGGAGCAAAGGTCCCGGCCCGGCCCGGAATTGCGACACCGAGCCCAAGCTTGCTTTCCCGGGCTCCCTCCTCCTCCTGTACCTCTGGAAAGGGGCCAAGAAGCTCTCCCCACTAGCCCCAGGCCTCAACCAAGCTGATAGAACTACAGGGGTGGAGACAGGCAGGTGCTGGGCCTTCCAGGGAGTCTCTGAACGTGGGTGCCCTGCGGAGGCCAGAGAAGGGAGGAGGCCGGAGGGGGGGGTGGGGGTGGTGGAAAGAAGTCGCTACAGCAATGGATGGTCTGGGACGGAAGACGGTAGATCTGGGTGCCAGTCCAGGATGGATCTGAGAGGGTATGCAGGTACCCTCATCTGGGGAAGGGTTCCGTCAGAAGTGAGGGCAGGCTCTGTCCAGCATCTACTGAGACTGTAGCCGTGCCTTCTCACCAGAACATGAGGTCCATCCCTGAAGGTGGACACCTCGTTTTACTGATTTTACCTCCCCTGAAACAGGGCCTGCCATAAAGTAGAAACAGAGTAGGTACTGTGGTTCTGTTTGTTGAATGAATAAGTAAACAAGAAAAATAGTATCATCCTCTTCTATCCCATACTTGTTGGCTCTAGTCAATTTCATCACTGCTTTAGTGCTTGGGCTCTGAGCTCAAATTTTGGGTTCAAATCCAGGCCTTGCCTCTGCCTCTTATTTGCTGTGTGATCTTGATTAAGCAAGTTACTTAATGTCTCTGAACCTCTGTTTCTCTATCTTTAAAACTGGTATAATAATAATGGTTTTTGCCACATAAGGTTGTGAGAATTAAACAATGTATCAGAGCACACAGTAAGAGTACTAGAAATGGAAGCAGTAATTAAACTCCCAATCCTTTCAGCTATGGGTCTTCCCATCACCTTGAATCTGTACACTGTTAACCTTCGTGTGCTTATTTCCATCTACAAACCCCTCACTATCTCTTCTGGTCCTTAGAGCAGCCCCAGGAGGGAGGGAGGGTACAATAACACTGAGCTCATGGGAGAGTCTTTTCCAAGACCACACACAGTCAGTGGCCAAGCTGGGATCAAAATCCAGATGTCCTCACTCACGTCCCTGTCCTCTTTCTTTCTCCTGTGTCAGAGTCCAGGATACATCTTGTTGTCTCTCAGCTCTGCTGGACCAGTGAAGCGAGATGGACGAAGCTGGGGCTGGTGGGCTGCAGTGGGAGAGGCAAGGGGCCCTGGGGATGCTTCAGTCCAGATGTGGGAGGCAAGGAGCTGAGGTTACTGCTGGTTGTTCCCCCCCTACCCCACTCCCAGTTTCCTGCTCACAGGCTCTTCCTGTTTTGCTGTGAACTTCAGTTCCCATGGGCTCCACATGAAAGCACAGAAGGACAGGGGGCCAGGGCAAGCGGCCAGAGGTACTGAGACAGAGATGAACAGGACACCAGGGAAGAGGAGAAGAGAGCGAGTAGGGAAAGAGTGGACATGGGGTGTGGGGGAACAGGACGGGAGAAGGACAGGGAAAACAGAAAGGAGCTCGGTGAAAGATGGGAGGAAGCACAGGGTGGGGCAGGAGGAACAGGCAGAGGTTAGGGAGCAAAACTTGAGAAGACAGCAGGCTGGATGGTGTTGCAAAATCCGTCCATGTATTCATTTTCACATTTCAGAAAAGCCCCTCTGACACCCCCATCTCAAAGTTCTGCCTCCAGCTTTTGCTCTTGTTCCCTCTCATCACAAGGTCATCCCCTCACAAGGCCCCCACCCTGGTCCGGGCATCTCTGAGTCATGAGCACAAGGCTCTCCATGTCTCTTGCTTATGTTCCCTCCCTGATTTTTACAAGGCCCCAGCTGTCCTGGGAAAGTAAAAACCAGGGACCGTATCCCCTGGGAAACTAGAACTGTCCTGTCTTAGCACCCACATCATCGTTCCAGCGTCCTCCTCCACCTTTCCGCATCCCCAGAAGCTCCAGCACAGAGGCAGAGTCAGCGATGTCACTGAAACACTTGGTTCAAGGAACTTGGGATGGAACATTGGTCTGGGGGCTGATATCTATCTTCTGGGAGTTGCGAGAAGACCCATTCACTCCTGATCCTCAGCTCCCTCTCCCGACACCCTGGTCTCCCCACAGGACAGGACCCAGCAGTACACACAAGCCACATCGGGAGCCCTCTGACCCAGGCTAGAGCCAGTTGCTGAACAAGCAGGTTAGGGCGCCATCTCCCCCACACAAGGGATTCAGCCTCAGCCTAATCTCAAGTAAGGGAGGAGGAAGCATTACTGCCAGAGTTACCCCTTCAGGTTACGGGGGTTCAGGAGCCTCCCCCGCATGAAGATGGGAAGGGAGAGCAAAAGGGGTGAAGACCAAAACCTGTTGGTGGTATCTCCACAAAGGTTCTAGAGATTAATGACTGGGACTTCTTCCCCAAACCAGGGCAAGTAGTCAGGTGATCTGCAGTGGGAATCACATGTCTCATTTTGCCAGACACCCCCCACCCCCAGCCGCTACTGTGCAGTCCCACCAGCCCACTGGAGGTGTTAGGTGCAAAGCCTCCCAGCCCCATGGGGCCTTTCCTATGTTTTCTTGGCTCCTAGAAGAGGCAACATGCCTGGGAACTCCTTTTAGGGTCTTCCAGGTCACACTTCTGACCCCCAGAACCTCCAGAGGCTCCTCCTTGCAGCAAAGGGAATCTTGAAGCAAAGATAGGAGCATTCACCAGCCCACAGTTATATGCACAACTGGATGGCACTCCCATGAGGCAGGCCACAAGGTACAGTTTGCAGGGATGGACTGGGGCAACGGCTTCTTGCTGCCTCCATCACCATTCTGGAAGGCTGCAAAGTGTGGGGGTCATCTTGCATGCTGCTCAAGTGACTCCTCCCCAGCCTCCCAATCACAGGAGACAGAAGAACCCAGGAATTCCTGCTTCCCAGGTCTATGAGTTCAGAGATGATATAGACAGCAGAAAGAAGAAAAGTAACATTTATTAGGCCCTACTACATACATTTATCTTTACATGTATTATTTTATTTCTCCTCATATATAATCCTAGAAGAGAATACTAGCAAGGGGTCAAATATCAAATTTGAATACATGTATAGCTGACTCAAAACTCAAACAAAAAAAATGCCCACCTCTCTGTATTACACAAAACTGCCCCCCCAGATAGGAAAAACAGTCCACTCACCTGGATTTAGGTTTGCTTCTGCCAACACAGGGTGCCGCAGTAGTTCCCAAACCTGGCCTCATTTTCAGAGATTCTGATTTATTTGGTCTGAGGTACGCCCATGTATCCATCTATCTAACTATCCATCTACACATCTATTCTTTTTGCATCTGTAGTTAGAAACCAAGGTGTGGGGACCACAGAATCATCTGGCAGAAAACATGCAGAAGCTGGGGGTCAAGAAACCAGGGCTCAGCTCTTGGCTCTACCATGTACTTGTGGTGTAATCCTTACCCTTCCTGGGTTTATTTCTCACCATAAAAGTGAAATAGGGGCTTCCCTGGTGGTGCAGTTGTTGAGAGTCCGCCTGCCGATGCAGCGGACACGGGTTCGTGCCCCGGTCCAGGAAGATCCCACATGCCGCGGAGCAGCTGGGCCCGTGAGCCATGGCCGCTGAGCCTGCGTGTCCGGAACCTGTGCTCCGCAACGGGAGAGGCCACAACAGTGAGAGGCCCGCGTACCGCAAAAAAAAAAAAAAAAAAAAAAGTGAAATAATATCTTCTCCATCAATCCTTCCTACATCGGATGCTTGCAGGCACAACTAATATAGAAATACTTGAACAAGTGGGAAGAAAAGCAAAAGATGAATTTAAGGGATTTTTGTTCTACTTGCCAAAATTTAATAAGCTCGGGATTTACATTCTGAAATCACAATGCTCTGGCTAGTTTGCAAGGAGAGTAAGGGGCATATTAAAACAAAAGACTCAAAAAGTCCCACTAATATGTAGAATTTTGCCAATTAGCCATGTCCCATCCAACCCCACCAATGTGAAAAGGTTTCCTTTGCTAGAAATCTCTTCATTGAAAGTATCTGAGGGCCACTGAATACAGTTAAGCAATGCAGCTTGAGTAGCCTGTGAGAAATAAACCATTTTAAGGGCTATTTGACTGGAAATCAGAAAACTTGAGTTTTAATCCATTCTCCTAAACTGCGTGACCTTGGACAAGTCACTTCCTCTCTCTGGGTTTGTTTTCTTATCTGTGAATTAAGGGGACTAGGTTAGATCAAGGATTCAGAGATGCTGATTTATGAAGCCTCATAATGGTCTTCATGAACCTCTTGGGATTGTATGCAAAATTCCATTTGTGTGTGTGGACATTTTTCTGGAGGAGAGGGGACTAAATTTTCATGATTCATAAAGGGGCCTGTAACAAAGAAGAAGTACAATTCTGCAGCTCGTGGAAGGAAAAGCACATTCACAGAAAGACAGACAAAATGAAAAGGCAGAGGACTTTGTACCAGGTGAAGGAACAAGATAAAACCCCAGAAAAACAACTAAATGAAGTGGAGAAAGGCAACCTTCCAGGAAAAGAATTCAGAATAATGATAGTGAAGATGATCCAGGACCTCGGAAAAAGAAAGGAGGCAAAGATCGCGAAGATGCAAGAAATGTCTAACAAAGACCTAGAAGAATTAAAGAACAAACAAACAGAGATGAACAGTACAATAACTGAAATGAAAAATATACTAGAAGGAATCAATAGCAAAATAACTGAGGCAGAGAACAGATAAGTGACCTGGAAGACAGAATGGTGGAATTCACTGCCACGGAACAGAATAAAGAAAAAAGAATTAAAAGAAATAAAGACAGCCTAAGAGACCTCTGGGACAACATTAAATGCAACAACATTCGCATTATAGGGGTCCCAGAAGAAGAAGAGAGAAAGGACTTGAGAAAATATTTGAAGAGATTATAGTCGAAAACTTCCCTAACATGGGAAAGGAAATAGCCACCCAAGTCCAGGAAGCACAGAGAGCCCCAGGCACGATAAACCCAAGGAGGAACATGCCGAGACACACAGTAATCAAACTGACAAAAATTAAAAGACAAAGAAAAATTATTGAAAGCAACAAAGGAAAAACAACAAAATAACATACAAGGGAACTCCCATAAGGTTAACACCTGATTTCTCAGCAGAAACTCTACAAGCCAGAAGGGAATGGCACGAAATATTTAAAGTGATGAAAGGGAAGAACCTACAACCAAGATTACCCTACCCTGCAAGGATCTCAATCAGATTCAAAGGAGAAATCAAAAGCTTTACAGACAAACAAAAGCTAAGAGAATTCAGTACCACCAAACCAGCTCTACAACAAATGCTAAAGGAACTTCTGTAAGTGGGAAACACAAGAAAAGAAAAGGACCTACAAAAACAAACCCAAAACAATTAAGAATATGGTAATAGGAACATACATATCAATAATTACCTTAAATGTGAATGGATTAAATGCTCCAACCAAAAGACACAGGCTTGCTGAATGCATACAAAAACAAGACCCATATATATGCTGTCTACAAGAGACCCACTTCAGACCTAAGGACACATATAGACTGAAAGTGAGAGGATGGAAAAAGATATTCCATGCAAATGGAAATCAAAAGAAAGCTGGAGTAGCAATACTTTTATCAGATAAAATAGACTTTAAAATAAAGAATGTTACAAGAGACAAGGAAGGACACTACATAATGATCAAGGGATCAATCCAAGAAGAAGATATAACAATTATAAATATATACACACCCAACATAGGAGCACCTCAGTACGTAAGGCAACTGCTAACAGCTATAAAAGAGGAAATCGACAGTAACACCATAATAGTGGGGGATTTTAACACCTCACTTACACCAATGGACAGATCTTCCAAGCAGACAATTAATAAGGAAACACATATTAACAAATATTAACAAATTAAAGAGTAAAAACCATATGATCATCTCATGCAGAAAAAGCTTTTGACAGAATTCAACATCCATTTATGATAAAAACTCTCCAGAAAGTGGGAATAGAGGGAGGCTACCTCAACATAATAAATAAAGGCCATATACAACAAACCCACAGCAAACATCATTCTCAATGGTGAAAAACTGAAAGCATTTCCTCTAAGATCAGGAACAAGACAAGGATGTCCACTCTCACCACTATTATTCAACATAGTTTTGGAAGTCCTAGCCATGGCAATCAGAGAAGAAAAAGAAATAAAAGGGATACAAATTGGAAAAGAAGAAGTAAAACTGTCACTGTTGGCAGATGACATGATACTATACATAGAGAATCCTAAAGATGCCACCAGAAAACTAGAGCTAATCAATGAATTTGGTAAAGTTGCAAGATACAAAATTAATGCACAGAAATCTCTTGCATTCCTATACACTAACAACGAAAGATCAGAAAGAGAAATTAAGGAAACAATCCCATTCACCACTGCAACAAAAAGAATAAAATACCTAGGAATAAACCTACCTAAGGAGGTAAAAGACCTGTACTCAGAAAACTATAAGACACTGATGAAAGAAATCAAAGATGACAGCAAGAGATGGAGAGATATACCATGTCCTTGGATTGGAAGAAACAATATTGTGCAAATGACTATACTACTCAAAGCAATCTACAGATTCAATGCAATCCCTATCAATTTACCAATGGCATTTTTTACAGAACTAGAACAAAAAATCTTAAAATTTGTATGGAGACACAAAAGACCCCAAATAGCCAAAGCAGTCTTGAGGGGAAAAAACGGAGCTGGAGGAATCAGACTCCCTGACTTCAGACTATACTATAAAGCTACAGTAATCAAGACAATATGATTCTGGCACAAAAACAGAAATACAGATCAATGGAAAAGGATAGAAAGCCCAGAGATAAACCCACGCACCTATAATCAACTTATCTATGACAAAGGAGGCAAGGATATACAATGGAGAAAAGACAGTCTCTTCAATAGGTGGTGCTGGGAAAGCTGGACAGCTACATGTAAAAGAATGAAATTAGAACACTCCCTAATACCATACACAAAAATAAACTCAAAATGGATTAGAGACCTAAATGTAAGACCGGACACTATAAAATTCTTAGAGGAAAACATAGGAAGAACACTCTTTGACATAAATCACAGCAAGATCTTTTTTGATCCACCTCCTAGAGAAATGGAAATAAAAACAAAAATAAACAAATGGGACCCAATGAAACTTAAAAGCTTTTGCAAAGCAACGGAAACTACAATCAAGACAAAAAGACAACCCTCGGAACGGGAAATATTTGCAACCGAATCAACGGACAAAGGATTAATCTCCAAAATATATGAACAGTTTATGCAGCTCAATATTAGAAAAACAAACAACCCAATCAAAAAATGGGCAGAAGACCTAAACAGACATTTCTCCAAAGAAGACATACAGATGGCCAAGAAGCACATGAAAAGCTGCTCAACATCACTAATTATTAGAGAAATGCAAATCAAAACTACAATGAGGTATCACCTCATACCAGTTAGAATGGGCATCATCATAAAATCTACAAACAGGGCTCCCCTGGTGGCGCAGTGGTTGAGAGTCCGTTTGCCGATGCAGGGGACGCGGGTTCGTGCCCCGGTCCGGGAGGATCCCACATGCCGCGGAGCGGCTGGGCCCGTGAGCCATGGCCCCTGAGCCTGTGTGTCCGGAGCCTATGCTCCGCAACGGGAGAGGCCACAACAGTGAAAGGCCCGCGTACTGCAAAAAAAAGAAAAAAAAGAAAATCTACAAACAACAAATGCTGGAGAGGGAGTGGAGAAAAGGGAACCTCCTGCACTGTTGGTGGGAATGTAAATTGATACAGCCACTACAGAGGACAGTATGGAGGTTCCTTAAAAAACTAAAAATAAAATTACCATATGAGCTAGCAATCCCACTCCTGGGAATATACCCAGAGAAAACCATAATTCAGAAAGACACATGCACCCCAATGTTCATTGCAGCACTATGCTTACAATAGCCAGGTCACGGAAGCAACCTAAATGCCCATCAACAGATGAATGGATAAAGATGTGGTACATATATACAATGGAATATTACTCAGCCATAAAAAGGAACGAAATTGGGTCATTTGTAGAGACGTGGATGGATCTAGAGACTGTCATACAGAGTGAAGTAAGCCAGAAAGAGAAAAACAAATATCGTATATTAACGCGTATATGTGGAACCTAGAAAAATGGTACAGATGAACTGATTTGCAGGGCAGAAATAGAGATACAGATGTAGAGAACAAACGTATGGACACCAGGGGGGAAAGTGGCGGGGGTGGGGGTGGTGATGGTGTGATGAATTGGGAGACTGGGATTGACATACACACTAATATACATAAAATAGATAACTAATAAGAACCTGCTGTATAAAAAGTAAATAAAATTCAGAAAAAAAGGGGGGGGGGGCTTGTGACTAAATAAGGCTAACTTTTTGACTACCTAGTCTTCAGCTCTCAATTTCTATTCGCTTCTCCATAACAATTCTGGAAGTAATGTTTAGATCTTGAGGTATATATAAATAATTCAATCTGGAGTCATGGGGCAAGATACTGACCCTGCTTTCTTCCATATATTCTGATCACGTTTTATTTCTCCAGTGATCTGAGGTGGTTTGCTACTAGGGGGCAGATCTAAATCAAAGCATCCCAAGGGCCTACGATCTGACCTCCTGGAGCTGTGAGTCCCCCCAAGCTGAGTCACAAAGCCCTGAAGCCAACTGGCTGCACCTGTATCCTAATGGTCAGTGCCAAGAGGGCCTCTCTGATTCTGTGGAAACCCCACCTACTCCCACCGTATATGCTCCTTCCCCTTACCCCTATATATCTCCCCACTGGTCTGAAATTTCGCCCCTACGGATTCACTGCTTTGGTTTTGCAAAGTCTGAACATCCTGTGCAACCCAACTCCTTTGAGAAGAGGCATGACATCTTGATTCTAATTAACTAAAACTTGGAAGTGGACGGGTGGGAGGACAGGGAAAGGACTGGAAGGGGGAGTGAGAGGAGTCCTGAAGCTTTGCTCAGGAAATGAGCATTGGCTACACTGGGACCAACCTCAGGGACACAGGAGTCCAAAGGGCTGTTTACACGCTGTGCCCTACACCCAGAACAAGACTTCTTCCGGGGAAGAGAGCCAGTGCCAAGGCTCAAATTCCACCCGAAGGAAGGGGTGTGGAGAAAGGCGCCCTATACCACCCCTCGCCCCAATTCTGCACCCGCTCTCGCTCTAGGTCAGGCCCGGCAGCACCCCGGCCCGAGGGGGTCGCTTGCTGTGCCGGCCACGGTCCGGCCTAATACAAGAGCCACCTTGGTACTGGGTCTCCGCGGGCAGAGGCAAAACCCACGCTCAGTGTTCTCTTTACCAAGACGAGGTCTTCAAGCCCTTTCTGCAGGGCGAGGTCGCACTACATTCCCACGCTTCTCCGCCACGGCGGGATCGCGAACCTCCTACAGGAATTCCCTACATGATTCCTCCTCCCTCCATCCCTGTCCCCACCTTTAGCAAGATGGCGGCGAGAGCACTTCCGGCGTGTGTCCTTAAGGGTGCATCCGGGCGGCTGCTGCAAGTGCCACTCAGCGGGTTCCAGCCTCTTTGCTGCACAGACTACAGCGGTGATGGCGGGCAGACAGTTCGGCTGGAGCCGGGTGGCTCTTCTCCAGCTCTTCCTTGGTGTTAACCTGATGGTGATGCCACCTACCCAGGCCCGGCGTCTGCGTTTCGTTACCTTGGTAATGAGATGGGGTCGCCAAGGGCTCGCCAGTGCTAGGAGGGCACCGGCCTGCGGGTGGAGGGATGGGCGGGGCTTTGCTGGGGTCTGGGGTCCATTGGAGGAGGAGCTGGTTTAAGAAGAGACGACCGGCCTGCGGGGTTGGAGGCCAGGGTTCGCAGTTTTTGTGAAGCTCTGGGGTATTTGGGGGGGCAGGGTGTACGGAGTTCAGTATTAGAGGATAGGTCGGGTGAGTCTGCCTTGGGACAGGGATGTAGCTGAATGGTAAGAGGCTCGCGAAGAAAACCTTTGGTGATTTTTTTTCCAGTTTCCCCCACCATCTGCATTGCTTTTATTTCTTTTCCTTTCCCACCTGTACTTTTGATTTTCCCAAGGTCTCCAGTGACATTGCTTAGCCAAGTTAGAACCTCTGGAACCTGGAGGAAGTTACTGACTTCTGAGTTGGGGTCTTTTGCAGTTGGTAGAGTGAAGGCTTCCCAGAGTGAAGTGACGGCTCCTTCTCAACATGGGGCAGAGTTTGGCTCTGTGTCCACATCGAGGGGACCCTTCTGACCTGTAGGCTAACCATTTTCTTCCCTCAGCTGTACCGACATGGAGACCGTTCGCCAGTGAAGACATACCCCAAGGACCCCTATCAGGAAGACGAATGGCCCCAGGGATTTGGTCAGCTAACCAAGGTGGGTCAGAAGCCAGCTCTCTCTCAGGATGAGCTGTAGAATGAGTGACCTCTAGAGCAGGCTGCAGAGCTTGGGGCCTCACCAAACTGCCTTTTCCCATGTGGGTGCTCATTTTGACCACATTTCTTAATCTTACTTTCATCTGTGCCTAGATTAAAATGGGCATACATAATGCCATGCACAGTCGGCCACTTAATAAATGACTCCTGGTATCAGATTAATCCACTCCTACTTTCAACCAGGAACTTAGAAAGCAATAGTGGCTAGGCCCTGTGGTAATTGTGAGCCATCCCTTCCCTGTGGGCCTCTTAACCCTTGGGTTTGCCCACAGGAGGGGATGCTACAGCACTGGGAGCTGGGCCAGGCTCTGCGACAGCGCTACCATGACTTCCTCAACACCTCTTACCACCGGCAAGAGGTAAGGCTGGGAGTTCTAGAGGCAAGGGAAATGGGAAGTGCTGTTCTCACCCTCTGCCCTCAGGGAGACTACGGGTGAGGCTGGGCACGCCTCCCTCCATGCACTTTTAGTTACAGCACAACTACAGGACAAGACATCCAAGGGCTGTCTAAAACAAAACCCTAGAGGCTGAGTTGCCCCTGCTTGGCTTGGAGAGAGGCAAAAGTGATCAAGCATCCAAGCTGACTTAAGGATCTAGCAAAGTAGTTTCTGACTCTGTGAAGTAACTCAGGCTTTCCATCCAAGACACTTACTGAGTACCTGTTATGGGGCAGGCACTATGCTAGCATTGCACATAATGGTGCGCCATACAGATCTGATCTTTGTGCCTAGATGTTATTGTTTCCTTGAGGGCCAGCCGTATCCTGATCTTGCCCTTTCTCACAGCTTATTCCTCCCTTTTCACAAGCAAATATCTCTGTTCCTTATTTTATTTCCTCTCCTGGTCTCTAAGACAGTTATAAAGGGAGGTGTGATTGAAGGCAGTTTCTGCCCTTAAGGACCCAGGCCTAGATAGGGAAACAGGTGTTGTAATAAACCAGGCAAGCAGACAGACCTGAGAGCCTTGTTGACTAAGCACTTTGGACTGGGAGGGGCTTTGAACTAGAGCCATTCCCACAGGAGTTCTTCACAGATGGGGGACAGCTACGCCCCCAGCTGAGTGGCCCTTGGCTGGGAAGAGGGATGAGGAAGGCCAGAGAAGGGGAGAGGGCCAGATGCATGGTTGATTTATAATTTGCTAGGTGACCATCAAGAACAGAACCACCCCTGGAGCCCCAGTGAGGGGCCAGAGCTCTCCCACCCCGCTCCCACAGATGAGACTTATGTTGTCATCTCTGCAGGTTTATGTGCGAAGTACAGACTTTGACCGGACTCTCATGAGTGCTGAGGCCAACCTGGCTGGACTCTTCCCTCCCGACGGGATGCAGCGCTTTAACCCAAACATCTCTTGGCAGCCTATCCCCGTCCACACTGTGCCCATTGCCGAGGACAGGGTAAGACCAGCCAGCTCTTCCCTAGAGGTGGTGACAGGGACAATTCTGGCCGTTGGCCTGCTGATCCCCGACTCCTTCTCTGCCTCTGCTTCCCCGCTTTGGTCTGCAGCTGCTGAAGTTCCCATTGGGCCCATGTCCCCGTTTTGAACAGCTGCAGAACGAGACCCGGCGGACACCGGAGTATCAGAATGAGAGTATTCAGAATGCAGTGAGTGGGGCTGAGGTGGAGGTCACCACACTGTCCTTTCCCCCAGGGCAGGACTGATCCCCTGATCCATTTTTCATAGCAATTTCTGGATATGGTGGCCAACGAGACAGGGCTTACGGACCTGACACTGGAGACCATCTGGAATGTCTACGACACACTTTTCTGTGAGGTGAGCCGGCTCAGGGTCCCCGGTGTGACCACTCTTCTCTCATACCTCGACAGGCCTAGGTGACCAGGCCAAGTAGAACACAGTGCCTGGACACCATGCTTACTGGGGAGGTCCAAGCAAGCCACCTCTTGTGAAACAAGGGAACTTCCCTCACGGGTGAAAAAGAACCTCAGAGTGGGAAATAGTTTATCAGTCGTCAGCAGTTCCTGCTTCTGTCCACCCAGAGCTCTCGTGGTATCTGACTCCATTCTGCTGAGTCACACTTCTCGCTCCCAAGCCTGCTTTCCTGTTCCCTGCAGCCTAAGTCTCCTGGTTCCAGTCCCTCTGCCTCTCCTCTCCCTCCCCTCTCTCACACACACACACACACAGGTACTGTCCCACGTGGGAAGAGAGCTGCTCTCCGGAGAGGCTCTGGCCTAGGCTGGGGAGCTAACCTGCCCGCTGCCGTACACAGCAGACACACGGGCTGGTCCTGCCGCCCTGGGCCTCGCCCCAAACCATGCAGCGTCTGAGCCGGCTAAAGGACTTCAGCTTCCGCTTCCTCTTCGGGATCTACGAGCAGGCAGAGAAGGCCCGGCTGCAGGGGGGTGAGTGACAAAAGCAGCATGTCACTCCCCTATCAGAACCCTACAGCATTAGACATCTGCTACTGGGGGCTTCTTACATGCTTACTTCTCTGCCTGAGGTGTTCTCTGCTCTTTCAGAACCAGATCCCCCTAGTTATCCCGTCAGCCATCCAGTCTCCCCAGTTCTGCAGATACTTAGCATGTTTGTCACTGTGTGAGTGACCACAGTTAGGTTTTTGTGCTTTTCTGCCATTCATATCCTTAAGTTTCACCCATGTCAGAAGACCCTCCCTTCCCTCAAATGACTTCCTACCTCCAGAGGACCACCAGGGGCCACTCTGAAAGGACGCTGAGAGTAATACACGTCAGTTTCTTCATCTGAGCACCCAAGGGAGTGCCAGCTGCCAGACCTTTCCAACATCTAGAAAGTTTTCAGAGCCTACACATGACAGAGTTCCCCTGGCCTGGAGCCCCCATCCTGTGTGCTCTGAAGCAATCTTAAGTTTATATTTATTCCCAACTGGAGTAATTCTTCAAACATGGGCAGGGCCTCGTAGCTCCTTTATAAATAAATGGGCAGGTTTCCGCACCTGTGAGAAATATAGATATCTTGTTTTGTCTTGCTTCCTTCTGTAAATTTGGAAGTTATTAGAGAGCAGGGGCTGCTGTAGAGTTTGCGTGGTTCCCCTGAATCTAAAGCGTTCTCTGTGCTGGTGATCAGACCCAGGACTGGCAGAGGGGGAGAGGACCTCAGATAGGTCTAGTCAGAAGACGGTGATGGCTGTAGCCACTGACACTGGGGACTCTCTCCTTCAGGAGTCCTGCTGGCTCAGATACGGAAGAACCTGACCCTGATGGCAACCACCTCCCAGCTCCCTAAGCTGCTGGTCTACTCTGCGGTAAGCTTCCACGGTCCCCAGTGTGCTGATGTCACGTAGGAGCTGGATCTCTCCTCTCTTCAGCGCCTGGGGGTGTGGGGGGCAGTGCTGATGGGGAGCCCTTCTCTATTACAGCACGACACCACCCTGGTTGCTCTGCAAATGGCGTTGGATGTCTACAATGGTGAACAAGCCCCCTATGCGTCCTGCCACATATTTGAACTGTACCAGGAAGATACTGGGTGAGTGGAGCTATGGGTCTGCCCTGAGGAGAGGCGCTCACGTGGGGACTGTGGGCAGCTCCCATCTTGTCTCCTATCAACCCTCAGGAATTTCTCAGTGGAAATGTACTTTCGGAATGAGAGTAACAAGGCCCCCTGGCCGCTGATCCTGCCTGGCTGCCCTCACCGCTGCCCGCTGCAGGACTTCCTTCGCCTCACAGAGCCTGTTGTGCCCAAGGATTGGCAGCAGGAGTGCCGGCTGGCAAGCAGTCCTGCAGACACAGGTGAGCTGCTGCCTGCCTCCATGCTGGCCGTGTCCCAGAACAGCTTACAATTCATATCCACAGGTCTCGAGAGAGCTGATGCACTTCCAGCCGTCCTGTTGCAGGGATGGCAGTCCTTTAGCCAGCTCAGACGCTGCATGGTTTGGGGCGAGGCCCATCCTATCCCTAGACAGTTAATTTCCCACCCTGAGACGTACTTCTCACCCTCAGGCAATGCCCCTCTTCTTATACTAAGAGAAAATAAAAGCAACTGGGAGAAAACTGTCTTGTCCTCCCACCACCAGGTGTTCCAGCTTACTCGCTGGTACAAGCCACCACTTGGAGCCAGCCTTTCCACTTACACTCTGGGTCCATCTCTTCTCACCTCCGCACGGACCCCGGTGCTCAGTGTTACTGCTCTCCTGGATCAGTGTCATCTCAAAGCCTAAAAAAACCTCTTTGGCCCACGTCCTTCTCCAGCTGCCACTCCTTTTCTCTCTCCCCTTTTCGGGTGTAATCCTTCAAAGGGTTGCCTAGACTCTGGTGTCACTACCTCAGTGCCCATTCTCTCAGACTCACACTGGACAGTCTTATGTCACCTGCCACTCCATGGAAACCACTCTTGTCAAGGACCAATGACCTCCTCTTACCAAAGCCAGTGACCAATTCTTAGCTTCTCTCACCTCTCAGCAGCATTACAGAATCGATCACTCCTTCCTTAAACACTTCCTTGGCTTCTCTGATTCTTCTCCTAACTCATAGGCAGCTTCCTTTACTAGCTTCTCCTCCCCACTAACCAGTGGATGGCCCAGGGCTCAGCCTCGCTCTTTCCCCATCCATGCCTGCTCCCAAGGTGAGCTTACCCAGCCTTATATTACCATCTCCATGCTAAGTTCTGTCTTTTTATGACTCACAGATTCATGACCTCTTCTCTGAGCTGCAGGTTCACATATCCAGCTGCTGACTTGAGGTCTCTACATGGATGTCAACTAAGGCATGTCACAGTTGAAGTCTAAATCCAAATGCTCAAAAAAATCCATCCATCCAAATGCTCTTCCCCCAAATCTGCTCTTCCTCCAGCCTTCCCCACCTTAGTAAATGGCGCATTAGCCACCTAGGTGTGTAGCATAACCCAAAGCGCTATTCTGAATACCCTCTTCCTCAGACCCCACCTCCAGACCACTAGCAGATCCTACCAGCCCAATCTTTGAAGTACACGCTCTTGCTCCCTAGCCCTGTCTGCCATCATCTCTTGCCTGAAGTACTGAAAAGCTTCCTAACGTTCTTTCTGATTCTGTTCTTGGCTCTACCAGTGTTTCAGCACAACAGAGTTAATTTTTTTTAAACATAAATCAGTTCACATCACTACTCTTCTCAGAATCTTCCAGTGGCTTCCCATTACATTTGGAATAAAACCCAAGTTCTTGGGCTTCCCTGGTGGCACAGTGGTTAAGAGTCCACCTGCCAATGCGGGGGACACGGGTTCGAGCCCTGGTCTGGGAAGATCCCACATGCTGCGGAGCAACTAAGCCCGTGCACCACAGCTACTTAGCCTGCGCTCTAAAGCCCGCGAGCCACAACTACTAAGCCCGTGAGCCACAACTACTGAGCCCGCGTGCCACAACTACTGAGCCCGTGCGCCTAGAGCCCGTGCTCCGCAACAAGAGAAGCCACTGCAATGAGAAGCCCGCGCACCACAACGAAGAGTAGCCCCTGCTCGCTGCAGCTAGAGAAAGCCCACATGCAGCAACAAAGACCCAACACAGCCAAAAATAAATAAGAAAAATAAATTAAAAAACAAAACAAAAACAAAAAACCCAAGTTCTTTACCATGGCCTCCAGGCCCTACTTGGTCTGGTCCTCTGCCCTCATCTCCTGTGCTTGTGTATTCTGCTCTAGTGATACTGACTTTCTTGCTGGTCCTAGAACATGCCAAGCAAATTCCCTTTTGCATTTGCTTCCCGTCCACCCACCCCACCCCCTGACCCCTGGCCTCAGGACACTCTTCTCTCAGATCTTTTGTATGTCTCAGTGACTCCAGGTTCAAATGGTCACTTTCTCAGTGACACCTTCCCTGACTGACCTACCTCTCCATCATTTCCCCCTTACCCTGCTTTGTTTTCCTTTATGGCATTTGCCACTAATCCATCATGTCTATCATTTGCCTGTCATGGCATCTCCTCTCCTAGAATGTAAAATCTACAAGGGAGACTTTGTCTTGGCCCTCTGTGATATCCCCATTGTAAGAACAGCACCTGGCATGTGGTAGGCACTCAGATATTTGCTGAATGAACACTGACATGACCTTTCTCTCGCCCTCCCTGCCCCGTGCCCAGAGGTGATCGTGGCCTTGGCTGTATGTGGCTCCATCCTCTTCCTTCTCATAGTGCTGCTCCTCACCGTCCTCTTCCGGATGCAGGCCCAGCCTCCTGGCTACCGCCACGTTCCAGACGGGGAGGACCATGCCTGACAACCACTCAGCCCCCTTCCCTCTGCCTCCTCGGGGAGGTGGGCTGGGCCTTGCTCCTGACTGTTGCTGCTCCCCAGCCCGTGGACAGGAGACCCTGGGTTGGGCCTCCCTCTGGTCACCCCAGCCTAGATGAACAAGTGGGGCTCAGCTTGGCCTGTGGCACCTGTCACTCAGCATTCATGTGCCTGACGTTAACCAAGTACTATGTTGGACGCTGGCTTTCTCCAAACAGGATTTGCCTCCTGCATGCTCCCTTCTAAGGACCTGAAATGTAGACGAGTATTCAAGTTTCACTCAGGACCTAGGATAAAAAGGCTGAAGGAGTTGCCACTTGATCTACTTTGCCTCTCCATCAAGCCCTGCTCACTCTCTCTTCCAACCCAGAGTGTTTGGCAAATGGCCCAGAGGACACAGTCTTGCCTCTCAGTGCTTATTTTAGTGGGAAAAACTGCAAAACACTGGGGGTACAAACACTGGCCACCAAGGAACCAGATCACCCTAGAGCCAGCCAGCGAAGTTTTCCTTTGTCCAGCTGAAGCCACCATTAACTGGAGTCAGACATAATGCTTCCAGCATCTTTGTCACCCCTGCACCTTGAGCAGGTCGGAAGGATGTGGGTACTTGGGAGGGAGTTGGGGGAGGTGTGGGGGCGTGAGTTGTACAGAATCACGAAACTACTATCCCTCTCATCTAGGCTGGGATCTCCTGGGATCTGCCAGGGATCTCCAGCTGGCAGGTTGTGAGCTGAATAGCTCCTGACTGTGGCCCAGAATAGGGCTGAGACAGCTTCCAGAGAATGAAGGTTTTGGACTCTTAGTGCTGTTTTCTGTGCCTTTTCTTCATTTTGGGGACCTGAGAAGCCCTTTGACCAGGTCAGTGCTGGAAGACCCACTCAGAAGCTCAGTCGGGTATGGTTTTATTGGCCATGTGAATAGTGAACACAAATCGAAAACCACTACCTGATCCTCTGCCACTGCATGTCAGAGAGGAGAAAAGAGAAGCTTGGCTCCAGGCTAGATATAGCAAGGACCCTTGGGGCAGCTGGGTCGCCAACTCTGGAGTTTCTGGAGCTACGTCCAGAACAGTACATGCCAGTGTCCCAGTCCCAGTGTCGCAGTCCCAGTGCCCCTGCTCCAACCCTAAGGACTCGGATACCTCTGGCCCTTTAACACAAAGCCGCCTCTTCTCGCAGAACTTGTTCCCATGGGGCTCCAAGCCCTTGCTTGGCCCCCACCTTCATTAATGTCTCTCATTTACGCTTCCCAGCTTCCTCCTGGCTCCAAATGAGAATGTGATAACCTAGGAGGAGTAAGACCAGTCTGACTCGCACCATCCATTATCAGCCTCTGAAAACTTGGGGCTGGCGTGGGGAACCTAGGACTTGGTAAGGAGATACCAGGAAACTGGGCAGCAGCCAGGCATTGCTGTGACCAAGACAAAGCAAGAGGGATGGAGGGCCTAGGCCAAAGAGCCCGCTGTCCCCTGGTCATCATCTTTACTGACTATGACCCTGGGGTGAATGGAGCAGCACTAAGCTGAGGTTAACCTGCCCTGAACCTTGGGGAGTAGGGTGGGCTTTACCAGCCTGAGATTCACTCACCCATCACAGAGGCCAGTGTGTCCCCCATGGGATTGAACTCATTGAGCTGCAGAGACAAGGGGATAAGCATGAGGAGGGAATGAGGGTACTGGGAGAAGGGCACATAAGGATTAATTTCTGGTCATTTTTGATCCAATAAGGTAAGGTGAATCCCTGCTTCCTCCCATTATTATTTGAGGGCCCAAGCCTCACCGACATGATACCAGAAGATTCTGGGTCATACAGCTGATACATCATCTTTCCTGAGCTTCCGTCAAACACATCGATCGTCCTTAATTCATGGGAGGTACAACTTTTGAAATTAGGATCTGGGTATCGGCCCACGACAATGAGGTTGTACCGAGGATGCCAGGTTGCCTAGGAGATGGAGAGGCAGGTCACAAGAGTAAACACAGAACACTGTCAAGAGGGACATCAAAAGTATCTTTGCCACTAACAACACTTGTTCATACAACTGCCAACAATTTAATAATGGAGATAAGACCTACATGAAACAACAGGAATGGTTTTCAAGTGCGTGCGCATCTACCGTTGCAAATTTAAAATCCCCAGCTGGCCTCCCTGACCCTTAGGACACCTTCAGGCCTTCTCTCTCCTTTGCATTTCCTGAGATCATACCAACTGATAAATGTTTTAACATCAGCCCGACCCAGACATGAACCAAAGAGGTAAGCCTACAAAGCGAAAAGCCTCCGGTAAGCAAAAACAAATAGGACCTAATAAGTTCTGAAGTAATCCCACTACTCTCCCTCCATCAATGTCAATGAGTTGAGTAGAAAATGGCTAGTGACTGAAGAAGGGGAGGACACCTGTGTTCCTCAGATCACCCTGCTCAAAACAGATCTGGCAGCTGTTGGAATGACAGAACTTGATGGGATTTTCCCAAGAAAGCTTTTCAAGGAAGTTCTGAAGGAGAAAAGACATGGTTAGCAGGAAGGAAGAAGTGCTACCGGCAGTGGCTTGGAAATAAGTCACAAACAAGTCACACCTGGGATGCTGTTGGTTGGGCTGGCTGGATACCAAGTGGGAGATAAGGAAGGAAGGATCCATGGGGAACACCAACTGCTAAAGGACCCTGATGTTACTGAGAGCTTGGATTTGATCTGAGGTACGTGGGGGCCACTCTACTACCAAGTCATCACTGTTTACTGAGTACTTACTAGGCGCTAAGCATGTTGCCACGTGCTTTAAGTATAAGGATTTATCCTCACAACAACCTTGTCAGGCAGATACCATTATTCGCTTTTTATAGACCAGGAAACTGGGATCCAAAATTTGAGTAATTTGCTCAAGGATTCTAACCCCGGGGGTGTCCGCCTGCCTGAACTATGCTATACTGACTAGAGAAGTACAGGCATGAGATCTGGAGGTCTGAAGAGGGGCTGTGGTTCTAGGAAAGAATATATACTAGTAAAGCAGAAGGACTGGCAGAGTTCAGACTGCTTGGGGCATGAGCAGGAAAGAATCACAGGACTTGAAGACTGTAAGCCTTAGGGACTGAGGCCAGAGAAGCCGCTAATGAGGGCTAAGATTAGCTTGCAGATCAGCTGCACACACAGGTAACTGAAACTAAGGGCAGAACCGAGGGTTAGGATCTCAGAAAGTGCCCACAGTGAGATCTGGGCTGCGTGGAAAAAACTCAGGGAAATAAGCTTATCAAAGAGACATGAAGAAAACTCAGCAAAATGGGATCACAGAGCTGGACAAAAGGTGCAGAGAGAGCCAGAGAATAAGAGATTGCTTTGTGTCAGCACAGGAAGAGGTCTAGCATTGAAGGCTTCTGTATCTGCCCCCTTCTCCCCACCCTGGTAGACCTGATCCATCCCACGATCACAGCTCCCTTCCCTCCATTACTTACCTTGATGGGTGTCAGGTGCTGGAAGTGGCGATGAGGGTGTGGGATCAAGCTTGGGGGGCAGTCCCACTGGGAGGCAGAGTAAACACGGATCTCACTCTTCTGGTCAGTGGTCAGGAGCTGGGCACCGTCGGGACTGAAATGAGCTGGCAAAGTGAAAAGCCCCTGAGCTCAGGGAACCACGGGCCCCCTGTTGTCCTGGCCCTCACAGGCCTCTTGCAGGGGCACCCTCCCTCCCTCTCCTTTCTAGAGACAGGTGGAAGGGAGGTGAATCTGGGCTGCGAACAAAAACATCCTAGAGGCTCAGCAGCTGATACGAGCAGCTAGAGTCAGAAAGGCTTCAGGACTTCAGCTTGGCCGATGCTATCAGGGGTATAAAGGTTTGGCCTAGTGGCTTCTACACTTTGAGGGAAAACCCCTGAAGCAGTCGGGTCAGCAGGGTCTGCAGGAAGGACGAGGTCTGGTATATCACACCTGCGTTGACGGGATGCCTGTGCAGCAGCGAGTAGAGGAAGCTGGATTTCCCTCTAACCTGGCGCAGGTCCCAGATTTTCACTGTTTGATCTACGGAGGCTGTGGCCAGGAACCAATCACAGCACGGGTTCAGGGCCACGTGGGTCACTTTCTTTTTGTGCATTCTCAGATTCCAAAGCTGCAGAGAAGAGCTCGGTTCAGGTGGGGGGTGCAGAACCGAGGCTGGGGGTCAGGGAGGGAAGGGGAGGACCTAGGCTCCAGAGAACGCACCTCCCTGCCGTCCATGTTCAGCAGGATCACGTTCCCCACGTTATCTCCTGTGACCACCACTCGGCTTCTGACAGACACATCCAGGCTGCAAAACCAGAAGCTGGAGGGAGAGACTGTGCTGTAAGATTCTTGGGGACAGAGGCAAGTTCTATTTATTCACTGTTGCAGCTCACGTATATTAGACAATAAATATTTGTTGAATGAATGAATAACTTGTCGTGGACTCCCAGTGAGGAGCACTCAGACTTGTCTACCATCCCCACAGAGGTTATGGGGGTGGTGGGGCTCAGAAACTTGTCCAGTTACTGCCGGGCCCAGGATCCTCAGCTACTCAGAGTCCCTGAAGCAGCCAAACCCAGAGCCATAACGCAGGTCCCCAGGCGGGCTTGCCCCCTTCAGCCCTGGGTCCTGAGGAAGACTCAGGTATTGCTTTCTCCCTTCACCCTCCACCCTTGGTCGGGCCAAAGGAGATGTGACACACCAAACAGGGACTGCCCAGCTCTGTTCCTCACAGCTGGCTAGAAAGGAACTTCTGCCCCCTTCTGAGCATTCAGGGGGAAAGGCACACACAACTCAGAAGCTGTATCTTGCTCTTTTGTCCCTCAGACTACATGATGTGAAGAGATGGGGTTGGAGGGTGCTTCAGGGATCCTGATACCCAGCCAGGAGAGCTCAGATTCACATTTTTTTCCCTCAAATCCTTGCTACACTGCCTTTTGCATCCCTTGTGAACATCTTGCAGGGGGAGGGCTTCTTGTGGAAGAGTAAGTCTATTCTATCACCTGTCCTATTGCTCCTGTATTTCTTACCCCTGTGGGGCAGCCCAGTGCTAGTTAGACCCCCACACCCCCAAATACTTAGGGAGCAGAGTCATGTCTCTGGCTAGAAATCAAAGTGACAAGCATTTTGTAATTTCTCCAGCCACTTGCTCTTGGGGAGTCCAGAGTGCTATAGGGACATGATTATATCCATTTAAGCTTCCATCAAGGAACTGGTCAGGTCATTACATCCCAGTGAATGCAAGGAATGGAATCTTAAGTTCTTCATTCCTGGTCCAGGATTTAAGTGGCTTTCTAGACAAATGCCATGTTGACTTGTCCAGTGAGAATCAAGGTCTAGTCTAATACAGGAATGACTGACAGAAGAGCTGAAGCTCCAGAACCGCTCCCTGAAGCAGTAACCCACCTGGCCCAGAGTAAGAGCAGCTAAAGAAAAAGACTGAGAAAGACAGGGAAACGTGGAAAGGAGCTAACACCTTTCCTTTCTTCCCCGTGCCAGGTTTGGGTGAAAGAAATGGGACCTGGATGCTCTCGCCAGAACTACACCGAGAGCCTAGAAGCCCTTTCCCCTCTGAGTTAAACTACTCACTTGCAGGTGCCTGAGCTGGCAAAAACTCGGAGAGTGTTGCCTTTAAAGTCTTGCAGCCTAGTTGTTCCCTCCATTGAGGAGGTGAAAAACTGGTTGGTATTGAGAGGGTTAAACTTCAGCCCAGTGATGCTCCCTCCAGCTCCAATCTAACACAAGGAAGAAAAAAGCCAGTGAGTGACAACGGCCCAGGAAGAGGACCAGGCCTGGGTGCGCATACTCCGCTCAGACACAAGAGCCAGCCAGACTGCACTTGGGGCCAGGCCAGCTTAGATGCCTAGACAGTAGGATGCTCTCCACAGTACTGTTTCTTAAGGTTTTAGTTTTAATTTCATACTTTTTAATTAACATACAGTAAATTTGTTGTTTTTGGTATACAGTTCTATGAATTTTAACACACGTATAGATTTGAATAACCACCACCAAAATTAGGGTGCGGGACAGTTGTGTCACTTCCCCCAAAATCCCTTGTGCTCTCCCATTGTAGTCCCATCCTCCCCCCGACTCCTATCCCCTGGCAACCACTGATCTGTTCTCCATCACTATACAGTTGTTTTGCCTTTGACAGACTGTCATATAAATGAATTATACGGTATGCAGCCTTTTGAGACTGGCTTCTTTCATTTCCCTCAGTGTAATGCCCCTGAGTTTCATCCAACTTGCTGTCTGTATCTATAGTTCATCCCATTTTATTGCTGAGTATTCCATTGTGTGAATGTACCATAATCTGTTTATCATATAACTGCTCTTTTCAGAAGAGCTTCAGCTTGGAACAGTGGCTGGGTTAGGAGGGCTGATGTCAGATCTGAGCTCCTTCCTGTTTTTTCCAGACATCTCAGACAATGATGATGAAAATAATCATGACATCAGTAGCATAACTTTATTAAGTGTTTATTATATATCAAGCACTGTTTTAAGAACTTTACATCCTCAAGGCTCTTCCTCCACTTCTCCCGTATGCTGTTGCTATCCCAGCCTTAGTTCTACAAGGCCTCTTACACAACATCCACTTAACTCAATCAGCATACTAACTGGTACTTTTCATTCCCTCTCTAAAACATTCTGATGCCCATGGTTCACCAAACCCTGCTGCTATATGATAATCTGCTCCCACTAGCTGAGTTCTATGCTTACGAAGGGTTAGTTGTGTTTGTTCTTAAACCTATGTATGCCAGTTGTAGTTTGTATTGTAATCATGTAATTTAATTTACATGATGTGATTTATTAAACATTTAAACTTTAAACACTTAAAACATTTCATCAAACGTAATTTAATTAAACTGATGAAATATGTGCAAAAAGAAAGACTATTGTTATTTCTGTGAAATCCATATGAACACTTTGGAAAAACTAGATAAAAATGATTTGCTAAAAAAAAATGATTTGCTAAAAATAATAGTTGTTGAATTAAGCATGGGTGAGATACTTATAAACAATTAGGGTGGGAAACAGTAATAAAAATTTAAAAAGAACCTGCAATCAGATTGCTCCACAACTAATTTTAAGTTATGTCTCCACTTTTGGGGAATGGAAACTAGACCCTATAAAAAAGGCATTATGGATATGGTTTATGTAAGACCAGGTGAACCCTAATCAGTGAACACTTACTCCAAGAAAAGGACTGGCCCTATGTCAAAGCGTTAGTAATAAACACATGTAAACAGTTTAAGGTAAAACGCATGAGCGTTCTAGCAAGGGTGGGCTAAATGGTTATGACCAGCTCTTGCACTGAGAAGGACTAACCAAACCTGGACAAAATATGAAAAAGAGATATGTTTGAGACTTCCAATTCCAGTGATGGTGGGTTAGCTGGTGTCAGGCCAACCTTCTGTCAAGAAAAACTAGAAAAGACAGAAAAAATACATGTTTTCAAAGGAAAGTCTGAAGTCAACGAAGAGCTATCAAGGCATCAAGGACTTGAAGAGAAGAGAGAGAGAAGAGAAGCAGAGAGGTACGCCTGACATTTCGATGCTGCTTTTCCTCTTGAGTCGTATGCAGATAAGAAAGTGGTGGCTGAGAAGCTGAAGAGAGGTTCTGTCCGTCTCAAGAGGGGCAAAAACTGGAGTTCAGACCTGTCAAGGAGGAGAGGTCTTGGGAAAAACCCAGCTTTTAGCTAGGATCCCCGAAACACTAAAAATAAGAGCAAACTGGAAACAGACCATCCCTCACAAAGACTGAAGTCCAGATTCAAATCATTTCAATCGCTGATCAGATTAAGATGATCTGATTCCACCTGACCTGCCTGCCAGAGGAAAGAAATTCTTTCTGGAGGAAAATAACAGCACTCAAAACTTCAAATTATATCTCTACAAGTTTTTATATGCAATATTTGGCATCAAATCTAAAATTACCCAGAATATCAAATAACCAATAACTAAGAGAAAAAACAATAGTTGAAAGACACTCACAGGAGATCCAGGTATTGGTGCTATTAGACACAGGCTTTAAAATAATTGTAATTAGTATACATTTAAAAAATAGGCCTAATTTAAAAATGGACAAAGGGAATTCCCTCACGGTCCAGTGGTTGGGACTTGGCGCTTTCACTCCCGTGGCCCAGGGTTCAATCTCTGGTTGGGGAAGTAAGATCTGGCAAGCTGCACAGTGCAGCCAAAAAAAAAAAAAAAAAAATGGACACAGGATTTCAACAGACATTTCTCCAAAGAAGATACACAAATAGTCAGTGGCACATGAAAAGATGCTCAACATCATTAGTCATTAGGGAATTGCAAATCAAAACCACAATGAAATACTATTTCACATCCACTAGGATGGCTATAATCAAAAAGACAATTACAAGTGTTGTAAGACAGCCTATGGAATGGGAGAAAATACTGCAAACTATATATCTGATCAGGGGTTAATATTAACAATATATAAGGAACTCGGACAGCTCAATAGCAAGAAAACAATCTGATTAAAAATGGGCAAAGGATTTGAATATACATTTTTCCAAAGAATATATACAGATGGCCAACAGGTATATGAAAAGGTGCTCAACATCACTAATCATCAGGGAAATGCAAAACTACAATGAGATACCACCTCACACCTGTTAGAATGACTATTATCAAAAAGACAAGTGATAACAAGTGCTGGCCAAGATGTGGAGAAGAGGGAACTCTTGAATACTGTTGATGGGAATGTAAATTGGTAGAGGCATTATGGAAAATAGTATGGAGGTTCCTCAAAAAATTTAAAATAGAACTACCATATGATCCAGTAATTCCATTTCTGGGTGTATATCAAAAGGAAATGAAATCAGTTTCTCAAAGAGTTCTGTCTTCCTGTGTTCACTGCAGCATTATTCACAATTGCCAAGATACGGAAACAACTTAAGTGTCTGCTGATGAATGAATGGATAAAGAAAATGTGGTATGTGTGTGTGTATAATGGAATACTACTCAGCCTTAAAAAAAAGGAAATCCTGCCATTTGCAACAACATGGATGAACATGGAGGACGTCAGACACAGAAAAACAAATACTGAATGATCTCAATTTCATGTGCAATCTAAAAAAGTCAAACTCACAAAGGCAGAGAGTAGAATAGTGGTTGCCAGGGGCTGGGGTGGGGGCAGGGTAATGGGGGGATGTTTGTCAAAGGGTACAAAGTTTCAGTTATTCTTGAGATCTAATGTACAGCATGGTGACTATAGTTAATATACTGTACTGTATACTTGAAATTTTCTGAGTAGATAAGTGTTCTCAGCACGCATGCGCGCATGCACACACAAAAAACTATGTAAGGTGATGGATGTTAATTAGCTTGATGGTGTAATCATTTCACAGTACATACATGTATTAAAACATCATGTGGTACACCTTAAATATGTACAGTTTTTGTCAGTTAAGTGTTGGTGAGGATGTGGAAGAACTGAAGCCCTCCTACATTGCTGGTGGGAAAGTGAAATGGAGCAGTTGCTTTGGCAAACAGGCAATTCCTCAAAAAATTAAACATAGAGTTACCATATGACCCAGGAGATATATACACCCAAGAGATATATACTCAACAGAAATGAATATGTTGATGTAAAAACTTGTATGCAGATATTCATAGGAGCATATTCATAATGATAGTTAGAAAAGCTAAATATCAATGACTCAAACATCCATCTCAAGGAGCTGTAAAACAAACAAGAAGCTAAAACCAAAGAAAGTAAAAAAAAAGAACAGAAATTAATGTAATAAAACAAATACACTGTGGAAAGAATCAACAAAGCCAAAAGTTGGTTCCATGAAAAGACTAATATAATTAAATTGATAAATCCCTGGTGAGAATGACCAAACAAGAAGGCACAAATAACCAATTTAATGAATGGAAAAGATTATCAATATACATCTTAGACATTTTAAAAGATAATAAGAGGACATCATAAACAATCTTTTGCCAATAAATTTGAAAACTTAGAGTTAATAGTCAAATTCCTAGAAAAGTACAAACTTGCCAGACTGACAGAAGATGAAAAAGAAAAATCTGAATATGCTGGTATCTATTAAAGAAATTGAGTCACAATTAAAAACTTTCTTGCAAAGTAAATTCCAGATCCTAATGGCTTCAGTGGTGAATGTACTAAATATTTAAGGAAGAAACAATCTTTTTTTTTTTAAACTTTATTTTCAAACTATCTCAAACTCATAGAAGAGTTGCAAGAATAGCACAAAGAACTGTTTTTCCGGAACCATTTGATAATAAATTGCCAACATGATGTCCCATCACACTCAAATACTTTATTGTGTACTTCCTACAAGAATATCCTCTGACATAGCCACAGTAAAACCGTAAAACCACCAAAACTTAGTGGTATCTAAAGTAGTTCAAGCTCATAGAAGCAGAAAGTAGAACTGTGGTTGCCAAAGGCTGGAGGGAAGGGGAAATGGTGAGTTGTTATTCAGTGGGCACAGTTTCAGTTTCACAAGATGAAAAAGTTCTAGAACTCTGTTGCAAAACAATGTGAATATAGTGTTAGTGCACTGAAAAATGCTTCAGATGATACATTTTGTGTTATGTGCTTTTCCCACAGTTTTTAAAAGAAGCAGTATCACTTGCTAGAAATATAACTGTAAAGGTAAAAGAGTGAAAAAAATAACATTTAAATGAAAAAATCGACTATAACTACTAAACCAAAACAAACAAAAAACAGTGTAGTTTACCACATTAATAGAATAGAGGAAGAAAATCATTGCTGACCTCAAGAGACAAAAAAGTATTTGATGAAATTCAATTATCATTCACGATAAGAGCTTCTGGCAAACTATGAATAAAAGAGGAACTTAATCTGATAAAAGGTATTTAAAAACAAGTTTTAAAAACAAACAAGCTCTTAGGTATATACACAAAAGAACTGAAAACAGTTCTAACAAAAACTTGTACATGAACATTCATGGCAGCTGAATCGTAACAGCAAAAGGCAGAAACAATCCAAATGTCCATCAACAGATGAATGACAAAACAAAATTTGGTATATTCATACAATTGAATATTATTCAACTACAAAAAGGATAACATGGTTGAACCCTGAAAACATTATGCTAAGTGAAAGGAGTCAGACCCCAAAGGACAAATATTTATTGTATGATTCCACTTATATGCAGTACCTAGAATAATCAAATTCAGAGACAGAAAACAGATTACTAGGGCTGAAGGGAGGGGTAATAGAGAGTCATTGTTTAATGGGTACAGAGTTTTATTTGGGGATGAAAAAGTTCTGGAGATGGATATTGATGATGGTTGCACAACAATGTAAATGTACTTAGTACCACTGAGTTGTATGCTTTAAAATGGTTAAAATGGTAATTTTCATGTTGTGTATATCTTATCACAATAAAAAGTAGCAGAAACCTTGTTTAATGACAAAAAATAAAAGCCTTCTATAATCAAGAATAAGACAAGGGGCTTCCCTGGTGGCACAGTGGTTGAGAGTCCGCCTGCCGATGAGAGGACACAGGTTCGTGCCCTGGTCCGGGAGGATCCCACATGCTGTGGAGCGGCTGGGCCCGTGAGCCATGGCGGCTGAGCGTGTGCATCTGGAGCCTCTGCTCCACAGCGGAAGAGGCCACAACGGTGAGAGGCCCGCATACCGCAAAAAAAAAAAAAAGAATAAGACAAGGATGTCTGTTATAGCCAACATTCAACAAAGTAGTAGAGGTCTTAGCCAATGGAATAAGGCAAAAAAAAGAAGTGAAAAAATGGTAAAGTGAGAATTCAAACTCTCATTTATTTGTAGGTGACAAAACTGTGTAGGAAAAAAATTTAAATCCTCAGAGAAACTATTAAAATTAGTTAAGTATGAATTTCTACTTCCAGCTATGATGGAGTGTCAGAAACCAGATATATCCTCCTGCCTTACACAACTAAAAAAAAATGAAAAAATACATGAAATGAGTTTTCAGACATTGGGCAACAGGCAGCACAAGACAAGAGGGAAAGAAATGAGGCAGCCCTGCAATTGTCCCAGCTTACTGCTTGGAAAGAGTATCCAGGCTGCAGCACAGGGAGAGAGGACCCAAACAGCCTAATAGTCTCATTAAGCTGAGGTGACAAGTTGGGAAAGCCAACGGGGCAAGAATTTGTGGGGGAGAATGCTGGAGGGGGAGATATACAGAGAGAGCATTCTGGAGATTTTCAGAGGGGTCCCCTCAGGCCTTGGAGTAAATATTGTTGGGTAAATATGTATAAGGAAACTACATAAGGCTGAGGTAAAACCACCAGAAGTGAGTAGAAGGAGAAATCCTCAGAACAGTCTGTATTCTCACCAACCAGAATGAAAAAATTCTTAACATACAGAACATTGAGTAGAGTCCTCAGAAGGGTACTGCCTCAGGGTGAGGTCAACTCACATCTAAACTACAGGCTGCCTTAGACCCATGCTAACTGGAGTAGGTTGAATAATGGTCCCCCAAGATGTCCATGCCCTGATCCCTGGAACCTGTGAATATTACTTTAGATGACAAAGGGACCATTTTTAAAGCAGCCAAAAGAAAAAAAGAAAAATCACATGAAGAGGAACATAAGAATGAGAGCAAACTTTGCATCAGAAATTATCTTTAAAGTACTAAAAGAAAAAAAAAAGTCCTATGAACCTAGAATTCTATACCCAGCAAAATTACCTTCAAAAAAAAAAAAAAAAAAAAGGAGGGGGGGCAAAATAAAGACGTTCTCAGACAAACAAAAGGGAAAAAAGCATCACCAACCAACCTACATTACAGGAAATGTTAAAGGAATCTCTTTAAGCAGAAAGAAAATGGAAAATGTTACCAAAAGGAAGTCTGGATCATACAAAGGAGTGAAAAGCCCTGGAGATGGCAAATATGTGGGTAAATATTGAAGTTTTTTTCTCATTTAAAAAATATCTTGGGACTTCCCTGGGTCCAGTGGTAAAGCATCCACCTTCCAATGCAGGGGACACAGGTTCGATCCCTGGTTGGGGAACTAAGATCCCACGTGCCATGGGGCAACTAAGCCCGTGCGCTGCAACTACAGAGCTCGTGCGCCTCAACGAGAGAGCCTGCCTGCTGAAAACTAAAGAGCCCATGTGCTCTGGAGCCTGAGCGCCACAACTAGAGAGAAGCCAACGTGCCACAACAGAGCCCGCACTGCAATGAAAGATCTCGTGTGCCTCAACGAAGATCCCGCATGCCCCAATTAAGTCCTGACGCAGCCAAAAATAATAATAAAGTAAATATTAAAAAAAAATAAAAATTAAAAAAATATCTTTAGGGACTTCCCTGGTGGTCCAGTGGCTAAGACTCCACGCTCCCAATGCAGGTGGCCTGCGTTCGATCCCTGGTCAAGGAACTAGATCACATGCTACAACTAAGAGTTCGCTTGCCGCAACTAAAGATTCCGCATACCGCAACAAAGATCCCATGTGCCACAACTAAAACCCAGTACAGCCAAATAAATAAATAAATATTTATAAAAATAAATAAAAAATATCTTTAAAAGATACCTGCCCTGCAATCCAGCTATTCCACAACTAGGTATTTACTCGAGAAAAATGAAAACATATAGCCCCACAAAGACTTGTACATGCATGTTCACAGCAGCTTTATTTGCAACAGTCAAAAACTGGAAAAAGTCCAAATGCCCTTTGACAGGTGAATGGATAAATAAACTGTGGTATATCGATACACTGGAAAACTACTCAGAAAGAAAAAAAATACTACTGATACATGCAAAAATGTAGATGAATCTCAAATATTTATACTGCATGAAAGAAGCCCAAAAAAAAAGAGTATATATTGTATGGTGCCATTTATATAAAAGCCTTGAAAATGCAAATTTATCAATAGGGATAGAAAGTGGATCAATGGTTTTCAGGTGTCAGAACAGAGGGAAGAAAGGGATGGATTTCCAAGGTGCGTGAGGAAACTTCGGGGGTGATGGATATGTTCATTATTTTAATTGTGGTGATGGTTTCATGGTTGTATACGTATGTCAAAACTCATCAAATCGTACACTTTAAACATGTGCAGTTTATCATATATTAGCTATATCTCAATAAAGATTTAACAAAAAACAGAAACAAAAAGATAATTGTGTAAAGCAAAAATAAAAATGTAGGGTTTATAACATATGTAGAAGTAAAATGTAGGACAATGACAGAAGGGAGAAAACAGAAGTAAATATATAGTTGTAAGAGTCTTACAATACATGTGAAGTGGTATAACATTATTTGAAGGTTCTCTCTTACATTAAAGATGTACATTGTGGGGAATTCCCTGGTGGTCCAGTGGTTAGGACTCCTCACTTTCACTGCCAAGGGCCCAGGTTCAATCCCTAGTCAGGGAACTAAGATCCCACAAGCTGTGTGGTCAAAAAAAAAGAGATGTACATTATAAACCCAAGAACAACTACTAAAAGAGAGAAAAGAGAAAGGAAAAGAAGTGTAACTAATAATCCAATAGTGGAGATAAAATGGAATCATAAAAAGTACTCAACCAAAAAGAAGACAAGAAAAAAAGAAAAATGGAGCAAAGCAATGGGACAAATAGAAATATAAGATAACAGACTTAAACCCAATCATATTTATAATCATATTAAATGTAAATGGTCAAATGCTCCAATTAAAAGGTAGAGATTTGGGGTTTCCCTGGTGGCGCAGTGGTTGAGAGTCCGCCTGCCGATGCAAGGGACACGGGTTCGTGCCCTGGTCTGGGAAGATCCCACATGCCGCAGAGCAGCTAGGCCCGTGAGCCATGGCCGCTGAGCCTGTGCGTCCGGAGCCTGTGCTCCGCAACAAGAGAGGCCATAGCAGTGAGACGCCTCCGTACCCCCCCCAAAAAAAAAAAAGGTAGAGATTGTCAGATTGGATTTTTTTTTTTTTGGCTGTGCCACCATGTGGCTTGTGGGATCTTAGTTCCCCAACCACGGACTGAACCCAGGCCCTCAGCAGTGAAAGCACCAAGTCTTTTTTTTTTTTTTTTACATCTTTATTGGAGTATAATTGCTTTTCAATGGTGTGTTAGCTTCTGCTTTATAACAAAAAGCACCAAGTCTTAACCACTGGACCACCAGGGAACTTCCCACAGGTTAACTTTATTTTAAATGAAATTTTTTAAAAAATTACTGAGATATTGACGTATAACACTGTATTAGTTTTAGGAGTCCTAACCACTGGACTACCATGGAATTCCCAGATTGGATTTTTTTTTACATGCTATCTACAGGAAGCTCATTTATATACAAATACACAAATACATTAAGAATAAAAGGATGAAAAAAAAGATATACAATGCAAATACTAATGATAAAAAAGCTGCAGTGGCTACATTAATATCAAACAAAGATTTCAAGACAAGAAATATTACCAGGGGTAAAGGGAGACATCACACAATGACAAAGTTGTCAATTCATCAAAATGACAAAATTTTAAACGTGTAAGCACCTAATAACAGAGTTTCCAAATGCTTGAAGCAAACACTAAAGGAAAATAGACAGAACCACAATTTTATAGTTGAAGATTCCAATATTCCTCTCTCAATAATTGATGAGACATAAAATCAATAAGGATACAGAACATTAAGAAAAAAAAAGATACAAAATATTTAAACAACACTATCAACCAACTTAACCTAACTGACATTTAGAGAATAATTCACCCCAAAACAGGGACTTCCCTGGCAGTCCAGTGATTAAGACTCCATCCTTCCACTGCAGGCAGCATGGGTTCTATCCGTGGTCGGGGAACTATGATCCCACATGCTGCGTAGTGCAGCCACAGGAAAAAAAAAAAAAAAAATTCACCCCAAAACAGCAGAATACACATTTTTTTTCAAATGCATATGGAAAACTCACTAAGATAGTCCGTATGCTCAGCCAAAATACAAATAAAAAATATAAAATGACTGGAAATCACGTAAAATGTCTTTTGTTCGTAACAGAATTGAACTAGAAATCAATAACAGGGAGGTATCTCAACAATGCCCAAATATTTGGAAATTAAACAGAATACTTCAGAATAACCCATAGGTCAAAGAAGAAATCATAAAGAATTTGGGGGGTTCCCTGGCGGCGCAGCAGTTGAGAGTCCGCCTGCTGATGCAGGGGACACAGGTTCGTGCCCTGGTCTGGGAGGATCCCACATGCCTCAGAGCGGCTGGGCCCGTGAGCCATGGCTGCTGGGCCTGTGCGTCCGGAGCCTGTGCTCCGCAGCGGGAGAGGCCACAACAGTGAGAGCTCCGCGTACCGCAAAAAAAAAAAAAAAAGAATTTGGAAAATAATTTGAACTGAATGGAAACAAAAACACAACAAAATCTGTGAGATGCAGTTAAGAAATAGAGGGAAATGTATAGCATTAAATGGTTATATTAGAAAAGAAAGGTCTCAAATAAACAATTCAAGTTTCTATCTTAAGAAACCAGACAAAGAAAAGCAAATTATACCCAAAGTAAGCATAGGAAAGAAAATAATACAACAAAAGTCAACAAAAAAGAAAACAGAATAACAACAGAGAAAAAAAATCAATGAAACTAAAAGCTGGTTCTTTGAAAATATCAACAAAATTGATAATCCTCTAACAAGACTGATTAGGGAAAAAAAAAAGAAGACACAAATTACCAATATCAAGAAATATGAGGGGGCTTCCCTGGTGGCGCAGTGGTTGGGGTTCCGCCTGCCGATACAGGGGACGCAGGTTCGTGCCCTGGTCCGGGAGGATCCCACGTGCCGCGGAGCAGCTGGGCCCGTGAGCCATGGCCACTGAGCCTACGCGTCCGGAGCCTGTGCTCCGCAACGGGAGAGGCCACAGCAGTGAGAGCTCCGCGTACCGCAAAAAAAAAAAAAAAAAAAAGAAATATGAGGGAGGACATTACTACAGATCCTATGGATATTAAAAGGATAATAAGGGAATACTATGATCAACTTTACACCACTAAATTCAAAAATTTAGATAAAGTGGACAAATTACTTGAAAGAAACTACCAAGCTCCTTCAAGAAGAAATAGATAACCTAAATTGCCCTGTATCTATTAAGAAATTGAATACATAGTTAGAAACCCTCCAACAAAGAAAACTCCAGGCACAGATGGCTTCACTAGTGAATGCTATTAAAAAATTTAAGAAAGGAATAGTACCAATTCTATACAAATTATTCCAGAAAATTCAAGTGGAGGGAATACTTCCCAACTCTTTACATGAGGTCTACATCACCCTGATACCAAAACCAAAGGCATTACCAAAAAAAGGAAATAAGATATATATTTTTTAATTTTATTTATTTTAATTTTTTAATTAAATTTAATTTTTAATTAATTAAATTTTTATTTTAATTTTATTTATTTATTTTTGGCCCAGTAGCATGTGGGAATCTTAGTGCCCCAACCAGGGATCGAACCCGCGCCTCCTGCAGTGGAAGCATGGAGTCTTAACCACTGGACCGCCAGGGAAGTCCAGGAAATAAGATATTTTTAAGTGGTCGTCATCTGGTACAAGATGACTAAACTAGGATATGATCTAATAAGTAAAATACAACAGATTCTAGGATAGAATATTTACATAAAAATATAAGTAGAAGAACAGGTGTGTATAACAGTATATACACGCACATAAAGATGCCTCAAATGGGGATTTCAGGTAATAGTTACTTTATTCTTTATACTTTTTTCTGTATTGCCTGAATTTCTTACAATGAGCACAGGTCATTTTTACAATGAGAATAAAATAATCTTCATTTTGAAAATGTAATACATGTCCCCTTGCCAAGAGCCTGAAAGATTAAGATCAGAGCCAAGGTCAGATGACTAAAGAAATGACAAAATGAAGCACTGCTGCTCCCTCAGTCACTGGTCTCAAATCAACTTTCTGCCGTCAGTTCCTGGGAGTAAAAACAGACAGTTCTCCAGACCACCTACCCTTCTCCTGCTACAACCTAGTTCCCTACTAGTCACAGAGTTCAAATGCCCAGACCAATCTCCACAACAGTGTGTAAGGAAACTTCACTTAAATGCACATCATAATAAAGGGTGATATAAACCAAAAGCAGCTTCAGCCTGACACAAGTTCAAAGCAGTTATCATTCCCCTTTTTGTCAGGAAACTCTTCCCCTAGGACACTCTTAGGCTGTTTCTTAAAGTTCTCTATTCCCATGTCCTGGATGCCTAGGAAAAAAACCAATCTCCTCCTGCCTGAGCTCTGGGTTCTGACTTCAACTTAAAGCTACCCCTCCTGGGGGTCACCTGTCTCACCAGCTGGGTAGACAGACCACCAAGTAATCCCCTGGCTGCCTTTCTTTGGGCTTCAGGCACTTATTTTCTTGAACACTGATCTCATACCTTGAATCCTAATCTTCAAGCCTGCCTAACCTGGCCTTTTCTGATGAGCTGCTCTCCAAACCCTCCACTTAAAAGAACTCATCCTGGGTTTACCTTTGGCCTCTAAACCTGAGGTAGAAAAACAGTGAGCTAATGCAGAATCCAGTTCACAAATGTGTTTTGTTTAGCTACAGAGCATGTTCAATTTCACTTAATTCCCAACATTAAAAACCAGGATATTTTAAATTGAAACCCCTGAGTACTGTTGGCGGGAATGTAAAATGGTACAGCCTCTATGGAAAACAGTATGGTGGTTCCTCAGAAAATGAAAAATAGAGTCACAATGTGATCCAGCAATTCCACTATGGGTACATAACCAAAAGAACTGAAAGCTGGGGCTCGAAGAGATATCTGTACAACCGCGTTCACAGCAGCATTATTCACAAAAGCCAAAAGGTGGAAGCAACCCAAATGTCCATCAACAGATGAATGGATAAACAAAATGTGGTACATACATACAGTGGAATATTATTCAGCCTTAAAAGGGAAGAAAATTCTGACACGTGCTGCAACACGGATAAAACTTGAGGACACTGTGCTAAGTGAAATAAGCCTATCACAAACGTACAAATACTGTCTGATTCCACTTGTATGAGATACTTAGTCAAAATCATAGAGACAGAAAGCAGAATGTGGTTGCCAGGGTCTGGAGGGAAGGAGGAATGGGGAATTAGTGTTTAATGGCTACAGAGTTTCAGTTTTGCAAGATGAAAAAGTTCTGGAGACTGGTTACACAAGAATGTAAATGTACTTAAAGCCACTGAGCTGTAAACTTAAAAATGGTTAAGATGGTAAATTTTATATGTGTTTCATTACAATTTTTTAAAGTCAGAACATTTCAGTCTTCATGTGAAAAAATCAGATCTGATACCTCAGGACCTAGAGTCCCACCTGTCAACCATCTCCAATTTACCACTAACCACCATCCTACATCATTCTTTTATCTGTCTGGCTTCTTTACGCATGTGAATTTGTGGCTCCTGCTCTAAACCCAGAGCATCACCTTTCACAGTATAGCCCTCCAATGTCAGTCCCCAGCTGGGCAAGCTAACGGTCTTGTCTTTGGTGGAGGGGCCAATACCCTCACCCCTCAGCGACTGATGACAAACACTAGCACAATTAAGAGCACCCCTAAAAAGCTCTATGCCAAACCTTGCCCCAAACACACTCTGCCTTTCCTCCTTTTCTCTCCATTTATCTAAATATTGTTCTTCCTCACTCCTCACTCATCTATGAAACCTCTATTGACTGTAATTCACAAGAGGTTCTTCCTTCTCTCATGTTCTGTATGTAGCATTTAGCATCTGTACTGCTGTATTGTTAGTTATCTTGTCGGTAGACATCCCACCTATCCAGTTATAGTCTAAGCCCCTCATTCATTCAACAAATACAAAGCAGCTATCTAGGCCAAACATTGTTTTAGGTACTGGGGTTACACTGGTAAATCAGAAAAACAAGGTCCCTGCCATCATGGAGCTTACCTTCCAGTGGGTAAAGACATACAAATAAGTAAAACATTTCAGATATTGATAAACATTGTGGGGGAAAAGTGAAGCAGGATAATGAGATAGGGAGTCATCAGTGATTAGGCAGAGCGGTCAGTAATAGCCTTTTTGAAAAAATATATTGAGCCGAGACCTGAATGATAAGAGGGAGCCAGCCATGAGAAAACCATGGGAAAGAGCACTCCAGTCAAAGGGAACAGCAAGTGCAAAGACTCAGCTTCAGGAATAGAAATAGCCAATATGGCTAAAGCATAGGGAATGAGGAAAGACAGTAGTACAAGATGAGGTCAAGGAGGTAAGAAAGGGCTTAGATTCTAGGTGATTTACGAGGGTGATCAATATTTCATACTTCCTAATATTTTAAGGGCAGGCGTTCAATAAAGAGTTGAGTATCATCACCATTGACCTGTTTGAAAATACCCAGTTATTTTTGATCCCAATTATCTCCTTTTTCCCGGATGACTTTTCATCCCTTCAACACACACTTCTTCAGCACTATCGTCTGGCACAGGGAACTGCTCACCCCTTTAATGAAGGTGGGTTTGTCCTTTATGCCAAAGTTCCAGAGCAAGATATCTCCCCCTTTGGAACCCACAGCCAGGGTGCTGGGGTGAGTTGGGTGCCACGCCAGGGATGTGGCCCTCCTGTCAAAAGGGGCAGCCTTTTGGAATATCCGGTAAGAAGCCAGAGAGTTCAAAAAGGACTGCTGGAGACCCTGATACAGAGAGAAAAAAATTAAGTTGAATTAAAACGTAAGGGTAAATTGCCAATCTCTGACTCCCGCATAGATAAGTGGGGTCAGGTCCTCCCACTAAAGGAAAAATAACTGCCTGACTCTGTGCATAAAAATATTTGCAACATACATGATCTAATCATGGAAAGCAAGGAGGCAGGGTGCATTCCTGCTGGGACGCCCTACAGCATAGGACTTCTACATGGCTGAGTGCCCAGTGGGCACTTCTACATGGCTGAGTGCCCAGGAGTCAACAAGATGGGGGTGATCTGACCACTCCGACGACCCACTGAACCAACCCAGCATCTAATTTTGGACCATCCAGCAGTAAAAAAAAAAAAGGCACCATGCAAACCCTTGAGCTCTTCAGCCAGGAGACGCCTCACCTGCTGTAGTGATGGCCAGGCAGCTGTGCCCAGCTTATGCTGGTGGAGGGCCCTGACGATGCTGCATGGTGGCGGGACCCGCAGGCTAGCCAACCCCGCCCAAAGGCAGCCTGAGTCAAATCTTCTGCTAGGACCTGCCAAGCAGAACAGACACATATTTTCCGCTCCAATCTCACTCAAAGATTTTTCTGCTGAAACATCCCAAAAAGAAAGCCTTGTTCCTTCATTCGGCATAGACAATCTCTCTTATCATCTCCCAAGGTTTTTCCATGTTCTGCTCAGTCTCACCCAGCACAACAAATATATAGTGAGTAGGAATTCAGCCCCTTCCAAAAAACATTCCCCAAAATAGTACTTCTGAAGTGAAACTATGATCTTGCGGGGTTCCTGAGAACTGAGCCAAAGAAACACATGAGAACTGCAGAACTCTTCCCAGTTTGGGCTGGAAAACTAGTGATAGGGTTGGGTGACAATTTAAAAGTTATATATAAAGCACAATAAAAAGATTTTAGGACAGCATAGAAGTGACTTTTCGGGAAAAGCAGTTTCTTTAAATCCTATATTAAAATAATGTAGAGGTGACCAGCGGTTGGCCCTAAGTCCAATCTCTTCTCCTTAAAACCAGCAGGATCCATAGGGTCCGGTGTGGCGCTAAATTCGCTAGGCTACTTTGGGGAAGGCAGATCCACCTAGAATAGGAATAAAGCAACTCTGGATTACCAACATGTATTTGAGGACCTGATCTCTATGAATCCCGCCTCGTGACAACCGATTCTTTCTTCTCATGAACAAAAAAAACACTTCATCAACAACCCCCTGTCTTTGGAGTTCCCTACATTCCTTATAGCCCCAGGTTCAAGCCCCAATAAACCCCTAAGAATGAGTTTTCGAAGGAAGGAAGGAGGGAAATGGGAGGGTTTCCGCAGTTAAACCAAGGACATACAGCTAGCAATCGTGACTAGAGAAATTAAGTACACACACCACTAGGCAAAGTAGGATTATCTTAAGCAGTCCTCAGTGTGTAAAAATTCTGGTACAAACAAGGAATTTGAAAAGTCCGTTGTGTCTGTTGTAATGGAGCTCATCTGCCTCTTCCTGTCACCTGAGGGAGGTTAAGCCCAAGCTCTAAGGTGTCATAGCACCTGCAGACAAAACGCACAGCCTGAGGCGTTCATAATTTGGGACGGCCTCAGGGACCCAGGCGCACCCACCCCCCACTCCAGCCTCCTGTGTGAGAACCCCAAATGGCGGAATTAATTAAAGCAGCAGGCGCAGGCAGTACCGGGGCCCTTCAAACAGAGCTTCTTGGCCTCGGGCTCCAGCTCCCAGGGGCTTCTGTTCCTCTTGCTCTTGGGGCGCACAACCACCTCGGGGGTCTTCTGGGTTTCTGGGCGTTTCCTGGGAGCCATGGCGTCCTCCGTGCGAAGGGGTACTATGCCTTATGCCGAGATGACCGACGAAAGATTGAGAAGCTTCTGGGGAAAAACAAGGCGGGGACCACAGAACCCGCGGAGCCACAGGTAGGCCAACTAAGCCAACTTCCCGCCAAACAGGCTCACCGGCAAGGCGGGGGCGCGCGCGGAGAGATGGGAAGTGTGTGAGGGGAGGGCCTCATCCGCTCCCCAGAGAAAAGGGATACCGCCTACGTGTTGGCCCTGAGCTAGTCCAAGTCAGCTGACCTGCCAGAAATAAACATGGCCGTTGGTGTTCGGCCTCGCAACTTGAAGCCTGTTCAGACGCGGCGCTGCCAGGCCTCTGGGCCCCGCCCCCCGCCCCAGACCGGATGCTAATCAAGGCTTCGGCTCCGCCTTCTCCACCTTCTACTTGGCGACCACGCCCTCTCGGGTTGTGTGATTGGCTGATCCGTGAGTAGGCTTTGTAGAAAGCAAACCGCATCCCGGCGGTGGAAACCGAGCTGATTCTGCCTGCTGGCTTTGCGGTCGATGTCAATTGCTTATACTTCTCCAGCTTTGACGAATCCCAGCGTCTCTGTGGAGAGTGGTTGAAACTCGCAGCTTTTAATTAAAGTTTCCCCAAACCTGCTTAGTGTCCTCCTAAGGAGCAACCCGGGGCAGTGATGATGGGCCGGAGAGCGTGCGGCTAACTGCCCAGGCTGAGGTCTTGTGCCAAAGACCATTGCAGTGAGCCTCATAGGCGTCCCACCCGGCCCGACAGGAGACAGCTCTGATGCACCCCGCTTTCTGCGTCGAGCCAGGCAGGAGATGGGGTTGGTCGGGAACTGCTGGTCCTTTCCTTCCACCGTCTAAGTCAGGTGCCAGGTGCTTTGGGAGAGTGACAGGAGACAAAAATGCATTAATGGTAGATCCTGCATTCAAGGAGCTTTCAGACAGGTAGGGACAGGAGAGAGTGCCAAAAAAAATAATAACTCTTGGAAAGAAATGATTGCTCCTAAAGAAAAATTGGAAAAAGCTTTCTTGATGGGAAGATCAGCTCAGGGTGTTAGAAATGGCAGCCAGCAGGGGAAAGGGCAAGCTAATGGTTTCTCCCCTGCAGGCCTGTAGCTGTGTTTTCAGAGCTGTGTTACAGAAGCAAGCTGCCCTCTCCCCCTTACTCAGACCAGCCATTCGTTTCACCTCAGCGGGCGCTCATTTCTGGAGGATCCTGAAGTATGAGAAACAGCCCTGCCCCTAAATAAGGTTTACAATCTACTAAGAAGAAAAATACATGCTAGGGCTTCCCTGGTGGTGCAGTGGTTAAGAATCTGTCTGCCAATGCAAGGGACACGGGTTCGAGCCCTGGCCCGGGAGGATCCCACATGCTGCGGAGCAACTAAGCCCGTGCGCCACAACTAATGAGCCTGTGCTCAAAGGCCGCAAGCCACAACTACTGAGCCCACGTGCCACAACTACTGAAGCCTGTGCGCCTAGAGTCCGTGCTCCACAACAAGAGAAGCCACCGCAATGAGAAACCTGCGCACTGCAACAAAGAGTAGCCCCCGCTCACCGCAGCTAGAGAAAGCCCACACACAGCAAGGGCGACCCAACACAGCCAAAAATAAAAACAAATAAATAAACTTATTAAAAAAATATACGTGTGAAACAAGTCAAACAATTCAGGCTAGAACACAGTCGAGTACTAAACTGTGGTATGCCAACCAAGACTTTTAGATGCATTCAGAAAAGATACTCTAATGGAGAAAGTAGTATTTAGGAAAGCCTCACGGGGAAGATGGGGTTTTGTGGAGTTTGCTGGGGAACGGAGAATAGCATCCTAAGAGGAGAAACAGATTGATGAAAGTTAGGAATGGGTGTGGGTTATGAGAAAGAGAAAAGCAGCTCCTGGCATCTGGGTGCTGGCCTGGTATTATTAGCTAGGCCTTAGTGTTCTGTAGAAATAATTTTGCAAATCATCAGCACAGACAAGGCCATTCTGTGACCACGATAGATCAACACAAAAACATAATCACTGATGTTTGAACACAGGCAAAAGTATGAACATTATTCTAACCACAGAAATGACCAAACATCCCCCTGTTATTTTGGCTAATATGAATGACTGCAGATTCTTTGTTAATCACAGCCTTAGCTTTGCTTCATTCTTACTGATAGCCAATCACAGAATCACCCCTGTTTCCTGACAGCCTCCAATACAGAGCAAAACCCCACTTCTCTGATCCGTTATACAAACCATCCAACACAAGCCAATCCTATTTTGTTTTTTGGGTTGTTTTGTTTTGTTTTGTTTTTCTGGCCACAACGCACAGCATGTGGGATCCTAGTTCCCTGACCAGGGAATTCGGGCCCTTGGCAGTGAGACCACGGAGTCCTAACCACTGGAATGCCAGGGAATTCCCTCCTATTTCTTTCTAATACTTTCTTCCAGAGATGTCCCACCCTTCCCCATGGTATGCATCCTCTGTTGCAATGAGCAATAGACCCAGAGTTCAACTACAGGAGTGTCCCTGATAGTATTTGGCTTGGGGGCATTTATAGGTAGATTAGGAGGCAGCTTGAAGAGGAGGGAATTGATCACATTAAGGATTTGGGCAAAGTAAGAGAGGACAGATAAAGGGGGAGGTTGAATGGCAAGCAGAAGAATTCATTCTACTGACGTTTATCAAAAACCTACACTGTTCCTGGCATTATTCCAGTCAAAAAGAATGCTGACTTTGCTGTACAGTAGAAATTAACACAACATTGTAAATCAGCCATACTTCAATAAAATTAAAAACAAAAATGCTGATATGAAAAATGTTCTTTCCCCTCATGGAGTGTGCCTTTTTTTTTTTTTTTTTTTTGCAGTACGAGGGCCTCCCACTGTTGTGGCCTCTCCCATTGCGGAGCATAGGCTCCGGACATGCAGGCTCAGCGGCCATGGCGCACGTGGTGTGTGCCTTTTAACAGACAAATAAACCTAAAGCTACAGTATTGTGTGACAAGCTGGGTGAGAGAGGAAGCGTTGGATTCACGTGGGGTGGGGGGGGGTACAGAAAAAGGATGCTTGAACTCAGCTTGGAGTGGGGTAAAGAAGGGGCAGTGTTGGGACTTCCCTGGCGGTCCAGTGGTTAAGACTCCTCACTCCCAATGTAGGGCACGCGGGTTCGATCCCTGGTCAGGGAACTAAGATTCCACATGCCATACGGGCACGGCCAAAAAATTTAAAAAAAAAACAGTCAAGGAAATGTTCCCAGAGAAGGTGACACTTAAGCTGAATCTTGAGAGAAGACTGAGGGAGGGGAGAGTGGGAGAACATTCCAGGCAGAAGGAGTAGAAAATGGAAAGGCAGGAGGGTTATAGCCGTTCATGAGCAAAGGAAATGTCCTGCTTAATGCCAGATTTTCCCACCATCCCTTTTTAGGATCGAGAAGTCTTCCATGATGGATTAAAAAACAAACAAACAAACCACTGTGAGCAGTGAAAACCTGCCTTGCACATACCAGTAAAGCGCTTTGCCTCAGGTTGTGTGTTGGGCCATTCTTACCCTGAGTTTTGCTGTTCACTGCAAAGCAGCTGCTGAGGGACTTGATGTCATCCATTCCCATCTGATGAACCGTCGGGTGCAGGGTGGATAAAAGTATTTAATACATTTTTTTTGACGCAGCTAATCTGATAATGAGGTGAATGGTACAGTATTGCTCTGGTTTCATGCCACGGAGAGGCTGTGCCATGACACCACGTTTACAGATATCTTGGTTCTAACTGTGACACTACTTTTGACATAAGGCATCACAAGGCAATTCATTCAAAAGCTGCTGGTGATAACAAATCAGGGTCTCGTGTTTGCACTGGAAGCTGGGCAGACCACGAGCGTGACCCTAAATCATGCCAGTTTCTTTGATCTGCAAAACAATATGTGGCTTAGGTGTTTTCTGGAATAAATACTATGGCACGGTGGAAAGAGCATTGTACTTAGACTGTGTATGTGATCTTGTAGTCATCATTTCACTTCTCTATGCCTTAGTTTCCTCATTATAAAATAAAGGGGAGAGAAGATGTGGTCTCTCAGATCCTTTCCAGTTTTAAAATCTGTGATTCTATGACTTGCTGTTAAAGCAGCAGAAACCAGTGACTGCTTTCAACTCTGGCCTCCCTGTGGGAAGTTTCCATCTAGTAGGAACTATTTTCCTGTTGCAGGCTGATACATGACTCTGATTCTGATCAAGCTGTCGATGGATCCAAACATTCCGCTGAGTCTGCAAAACCATCCGTAATCCACACGGATGGTGTGTGCAGGCTTCCCACACACAGTTACTGCATGAAGTGGTTTGCAAATGACAGCCTCAAGGACTCTGCAGCATTTGCAGGGAACTGAAGTTTAAATTCCTCCTAAAGGTTTGGAAACAGACTGAATACAGCATCCAGGGTCCTTGTTGCTTGGCATCTCCAATACATATTTAACTGCCCCAGTATGAATAGATTTATAATAAAGCGAAATGAAAGCATGCTTCCTGCCCTCTGGGAACAGCATCAGTTTTCAAAAATATAATTTTGGGTAGCTTTGGAAGTGTCAAACAGCTGTGTAAATACCCCAAAACCCCACCTTCTGTCTCTGCTGTGCGGGATGAGGCACCATCCACACACTAAATCAATATCCTGTCATGAAATACCACTGGTGCAGGATGCCAGGAAACTTCTCTAGGAAGCCAGAGTTACAGGGCAGTTGCCAGAGTGCTGAAATAATATACGAAAGTGCTTTGCAAACTGTAAAGTGTTCTACAAATAGAAGTTGTTATATAATCTCCCGGCAGCATGTTATTTACTGATAAGGTTTGATAAAGGTGGTGAAGAAGCTGTTCTCAAGAGTTCTCACCAGTCGCTAAGCCATCATGGAAAGAGTGGGGACCAGAGAATCAGAAACCAGGGGTTTGAGTTCTGCCAATGCCTTCTCCTCACTCTTTTCATGCCAAAGGTCTCGAGGACTGCAAAAATCCCAAGTGGCAGAAATAAAAATGATTCTCTCTGTGGTACAGCCGAGCCAGTTCTCTGCGAGCAGATGAGTCACAGGCTGGTGGGACCGGGAGAACTACATTTACATCACTTTACATTCCGCTCTTCCCACTCGCCTCTCCACTGCCCTGCTTTGGCTCCTGTCCGTAGGAGCCAATGTCCTGTTATTAGGTCATTGTAACTTCAGCAGCATGTGACAAGAAGCTCGCCCAAGGAACCTCGGCTAACATTCTCCTTGTGGAGGAAGGTGGTGAGCTGCCCAGGTAGCTGTGGTTCTTACAGGTGAAACCAATAGCCTCGGGAAGAGGGTGTTTCTAGGTACAGATTCACACACAATCTCCCCAACACTCCACACTCTGATTGGGCATCATTGCTGGCACATTTACTGTAATTCCCTTCTGTGCTCAAATATCCCGTGTCTAAAGGCCCCAGAATCTGAGCATTTTGTCGTAATTACAGGCAGTCTGGAAGAGCAAGCCACATTTGTGTTGGCAGCATTTAGGCTGCTGATCCATTCCACAAAGAGGCACATTTGTGAAATCGGATGAAGGAAGCCTGAAAGGCAGCCTGTTTTTTAAGCTCAAGAAGCATTTTACTAGATTTCCAAGGCCAGCAGCTCTGGCCTCCTCTAGCCTCTTGTGGTGGGTTGAATGATGGCCCCTGAAAAGATATATCCATATCCTAATCTCCAGAACCTGTGAATGATACCTTATTTAGAAAAACAGTCTTTGCAGATGTAGTTAAGGATTTCAAAATAAGGAGATCATCTTGGATTATCCAATTAGACTGTAAATCCGGTGGCAAGTGTCCTTAGAAGAGTGAGGCAGAGGGAGATAAGACACAGAGACAGACACACAGAGAAGATGATGTGAAGAAAGAAGCAGAGACTGGAGTAATATGGCTATCAACCAAGGGATGCCAAAGAAGCTACCAGATTGCCAGCAGCCAACAGCAGCCAGCAGAAGGGCAAGGTAAGATTCTCCCCCAGAGCCTGGGGAGGGAGTGTGGCCCTACCAACACTCTGGTTTTGAACCTTTGACCTCCAGAACCGTAAGAGAAGAAATTTCTGCTGTTTTAAGTCACCAGTTTGTTCTATTTGTTATGGCAGCTCTAGGATGCTAATATACTCAGTATCTGCCATGGATGGTCAGTATCAGCAAGAAGGAAAAATCGCTGGCGAGCCCTCACATTCCCACTTCCTAGCTGTGTCCTAAAGCAGATCTGCACCTCTCTAAGACTCTTTCCTCGTTTGTAAACTGGGAAGAATAAGTCCAACTGGACAGGGTTGTTACGAGGCTGAGGTGACCAAGTGCTGAGCAGTATACCTGCGATTCCACAGATACTCCACAAACTTCCCCCCGACCCCCTTTGTCCAGCCTCACCTCAGGCACAGAGCTCCCATTCTGAGGTTGAGCTGCACAGTTTCTATACCTTCTCCCAGGTCTCGGGCTCATCAGTGAGATTCAGGATAGTGCCTGGCCCTGCCTTTTTGACACATTCTCAGATCAACATCTCAAACCTAAACTGTCCAAAGTAAAGTCTGTGGGCTTCCCTGGTGGTCCAGTGGTTAGGACTCTGTCCTTTCACTGCTGAGGGCCCAGGTTCAATCCCTGGTCGGGGAACTAAGATCCCACAAGCCCTGTGGTACGGCCAAAAAAAAAAAAAAAAAAAAAAAAAGACAAAGTGAAGTCTGATCCTCCCCTCTTCTCCTGCCTCTTTACCATTTTCCCCATCCCAGTAAATGACCTGTCTATGTAGATACTCAAGCTGAAAACCAGGGAGTCATTTTTACTTTGTTTTAATCTATTTTTATTTTCCAACTTCTCATTTTGAAATAGTTTCAGACTTACAAAGAGTTGCAAAAACGTTACAAAGAACTTTTGTTTTAATGTTTATTTATTTATTTTGGCTGCACCGGGTCTTAGTGGCGGCACGCAGGATCTTTAGTTGCAATATGTGGACTTCTTAGCTGCGGCATGCATGCAGGATCTAGTTCCCCGACAAGGGACTGAACCCCGAGCCCCCTGCATTGGGAGCGCAGAGTCTTACCCACTGGACCACCAGGGAAGTCCAAACAAAGAATTTAAATATACTCTTCCCTAATTCCCCAAATGTTATATCATACAGAACCACAATACAATGATCAAGGTGAGGAAATGAACAGGAACGACACTATTACCTAATCAACAAACTTTATTCAAATTTTGTCAAGTGCCCCACTAATGTCCTACTCTGAGTCCTCCAAACTCATGGGAGGGAGTCTTTTTTTAAATATTTATTTTATTTATCTATTTATTTATTTAGGCTGCACCAGGTCTTAGTGGTGGCACACGGGATCTTTGTCACGGCATGCAGGATCTTTAGTTGATGCATGCGGGATCTTTTAGTTGTGGCATGCAGGCTTCTTAGTTGTGGCATGCATGTGGGATCTAGTTCCCCGACCAGGGATTGAACCCCGGCCTCCGGCATTGGGAGCCTGGAGTCTTATCCACTGGACAACCAGGGAAGTCCCTGGAGGGTGTGATTTTGAAATGTCTCTCCCCCCTACCATGCACACTTAAGCAAATTGTACCGATTCTCTCCCCCGGATACTTCAGGCCACGCACTGAGCACCTCCACGGCTACCACCTAGAACAGGTCCCTATCATCTTGCACCTGATGACTACAGCAATCTCCTAATTGGTCTTCTTCAAATCCAGGAGCCGGCATAGTTTTTGTGTAAAGGGTTTGATAGTAGATATTTTAGGCTTTGCAGGCATGCAATCACCATTGCAACTACTCAGCTCTGCCACTGCAGTGCCAAAGCAGCCATAGACAATTTGTAAGCAAGTGAGCGTGGCTGTGTGCCAATAAAACTTTATTGAAAATTTTAATTTCAATAAATAATTGAAATTATTGACACTGAAATATGAATTCCTTAAAACCTTCACATAACACATAGAGTATTCTTCTTTTGATTCTTTTTAACCATTTAATGATGTAAAAACCATTCTTAGGGCGTCCCTGGTGGCACAGTGGTTAAGAATCCACCTGCCAATGCAGGGGACACGGGTTTGAGCACTGGTCTGGGAAGATTCCACATGTCGTGGAGCAACTAAGCCCGTGTGCCACAACTGCTGAGCCTGCGAACCACAACTAATGAAGCCCGCACATCTAGGTCCCATGCTCCACAGCAAGAGAAGCCACAGCAATGAGAAGCCCGTGCACTGCAACAAAGAGTAACCCACGCTCGCCGCAACTAGAGAAAGCCCGTGTGCCGCAACTAGAGAAAGCCCGCACGCAGCAAAGAAGACCCAATGTGGCCAAAAATAAATAAAGTAAAAAAAAAAAAAAAAAAAAGGATGACTTGTATCCTTCTTTAAAAAATAAATAAATAAATAAAAACCATTCTTAGCTTGTGGGCCATCCAGGCTACAGTTTGCTGATCCCCTGCTCTAATCCATTCCTCACACAACATCCAGAAAGACATTCAGATCGCTCTTCTGCTTAAATTCTGCACTCAAAATAAAACAAAGCCTGCAGTGTCTGGGTGCTGCCTGCCCCTCTTTACCTCACCCTGGCCCTCTCACCCTCTCACTCACCATGCCCTACCCACTCTACCCTTCTTTCCCAGGTCAAGTTCCCATTTCAGAGACTTTGCACACATCAGTCCTTCTGCCTGGAATCCTGTTTTCTAGGTTCCCTCTTTACTTAGCTAACTTCCATTTGTCTTTTGGGCCCTTATGGGGTAGAGAAGCTTAAACTTCCTGAGAGACATCTTCTCTGACCCTCTGCCAATTGAAATTATTTTCCCCTTGTTATTATTCTCTCATAGCACTTATCTTTTTTATTGCACTTTAAAACACATATCACAATTTGTAATTATGTACTCAGGCCTTTGACTTTAATAGGAAACCCCACGGAGTCAGGGACCATGTCTGCTTTGTTTGCACTGGACCAAGCGCCCAGCATTGTGTCTTGCATAGTAGGTGTTCCCTGAAAGTCAGCTAAATTAATGGATCCCCCACTAGAACTCCTCTTTCACCAAAAAGGAGGTCCCCAGTGGACTTCGGGGAAGGGCCCCAATGAACTAGGGGAGGCCTGCTGAGCAGAACCCTTGCCTGTGGAGCTGAAACATGGACTGTGCAACTGTACCTTCCAAAGAATCTGCCCGGGGCAAATTCCTGACCCTGGAGAAACTTCCTCTATGGTCCCTGCTCTGAAACCTGCTACACATTTCCACTCTAATGCCATCCGTCTGCTGTTCTTCCTGTGTTCCAAGCCAGAGACAGCCTCCCCCACTAAGGTTAACCCTTCTCAATAACTCGGACAAGTTTTTCCACCTGGGGTTGCCTGAGATCTGAAAAATATAGCTGTTGAATCAGAGTACTTTACTCAGCTGCCCATCTGGAATGCTGGGGCAATGTCCAGAGGCCACAGAGACAAACAGCAGCCTTCGGAGGAGATAAACCTTGCCTGCAGCCCTCTGCCTGCTCTAATCTACACTCTGAAGGGCTGCCAGAGTTATCTTTTAAAAGGATAAATCTGATCTAGTCACTTCCATTCATACTCCTCACTGTCTATAGGATAAAACCCAAACTCCTTAGCCCATCTTGCAAATCACCGTTCAATCCCAACCCATCTTTCCAGCCACATCTTCCATCTGCCTCTACCCCATCCTGAACTCAATGTTCTAGATATTCTAGCCGGGAACTGTCCAATACAGTTGCCACTGGCCACACGTAGCGAATACATTTTTAATTAATTAAAATTAAATTAAATTTAAAATTCAGGAACTTCCCTGGTGGTCCAGTGGGTAAAACTCCATGCTCTCAATGCAGGGGGCCCAGGTTCGATCCCTGATCGGGGAACTAGATCCCCCATGCATACTGCAGCTAAGAGTCCGCGTGCCGCAACTAAGAAGTCCGCATGCTACAACTAAAGATCTTGTATGCCGCAACGAAGTTTCCACGTGTCGCAAGTAAGACCCGGTGTAGCCCAAATTAATTAATTAATTAAATTAAAATAAATTAATAAAATTCAGTTCCTCTATCACACTAGCCACATTTCAAGTGCTCAATAACCACACATGGCTAGTGACTACCATATTGGATAGCACAGCTATTTTCCATTAATGCAGGAAATTCTATTTGGACAGCACCGTTTCAGACAATAAGACCCATCACCATCTCCTAAAACAAAACTCTTTATCTTAATGATATATTTTACACATAAGTACATTCTCATTGTTAATTTTCAAACATTACAAAACTCTCCCTCACCAATTCTTTCTAGACAGAATCATCAAAATCAGTTTGGTGTATAGTCTCTGAATATTTTGAGTGTTCTGCTTTTTCTTCAACAGTGTCTTGGAGGTTTTCATATAAGAGCACATCTCTACCTCCCCTGTGCTTTAGTTATTGCAGAGTAATCCAAGAGCATGAATGGACTTTAGGTTATTCAACCATTGCCGCCTTTTTTTTTTTTTTTTGCGGTACGCGGGCCTCTCACTGTTATGGCCTCTCCCGTTGCAGAGCACAGGCTCTGGACGCGCAGGCTCAGTGGCCATGGCTCACGGACCTAGCCGCTCCGCGGCATGTGGGATCTTCCCGGACCGGGGCATGAACCCGTGTCCCCTGTATCGGCAGGCGGACTCTCAACCACTGCGCCACCAGGGAAGCCCCATTGCCTTCTTTTTTTAAAAAAATTAATTTTTTTATTTATTTACTTTTGGCTGTGTTGGGTCTTTGTTGTTTCACGCGGGCTTTCTCTAGTTGCCGCAAGCGGGGGCTACTCTTCGTTGGGGTGCGCGGGCTTCTCATTGCAGTGGCTTCTTTTGCTGTGGAGCACGGGCTCTAGGTGCACAGGCTTCAGTAGCTGTGGCCCGCGGGCTCTAGAGTGCAGGCTCAGTAGTTGTGGCGCACGGGCTTAAGTTGCTCCGAGGCATGTGGGATCTTCCTGGACCAGGGATTGAACCTGTGTCCCCTGCACTGGCAGGCGGATTCTTAACCACTGTGCTACCCAGGAAGTCCCTCAACCATTGCCCTCTTGATGGACATTTGTTTCCAGTTTTTCCCTATTGCAAACAATACTATATGCAAACATCCTTGTATCCTTTTCTGGACTTGTACATGTTTGTCTACGGTAGATACCGAAAAGTGGAATTGCTGGGTCACCAGGTCATATGCTAACACCTCTGGGGCTTGGCACACCCAGGTGCTCCCGCCTAGAATGCCTCTCCACATGACTAACTCCTGCTTATCAAAACCAGTCAAGTGTCATCACCTGGTGAGAAGTGGTCTCTTCTGCTTCTGTTTTCCCATAGTACTTCCTGTCCATATCGTATCATTGTCATACCCTTAGGACTCAGCCTTATTTATCTTTGTATTCAACATCCAGCATAGGGCTTAGCATAAAGCAAAAATTTAAATGTTTTCTTAACTGGATGAATGAATGAATAAATAAACACATGAAGGTACAGTGGTTAGGACATTCCAGAAACTCAAGGTGAGTGAGTCTGTGAATGTTGTGAACTTGGGCTTTGGACCAACCTGCCACCTGGTGCCCCGGGCCAAGCTACCTCTGGGTTTCTGTCTATCCAGCCCTCTGACCTTGCGCATCTCATCTTGAACTCTGTTCAAGTTAGGTACCTCACTGATGGAGCCGTGTGAGTGTGTAGGGGCTCTGGCCGCAGCACAGAAATCTGAGCACTGGGGCAGCACTAGGATGGGGTTGGCTTTCCAAGGTCAGCTCTGTCTCCTTTCACCCTTGAAACAGCTCAGTATGCTCAGGTTTTGTTGTTGGTTTTTTTTCTCTCCCTACAGTACCTTAGGGGCAATTAAGATCAGCGGCAACATTTGTGCTCTCTGCCTCCAGATTTGAACCCAAGGGAAGCCAGATGTTTTCCACTCCGCATTCCCTTCTCCTTGTGGTCTGATGAATAGCCCTGTTTTTTTTTTCTCTCTCTGTGGCCTGGCTTCCCTAGATCCCAAAGCCTGGCTTGCAGTCTTTATTTTTAATAGGGTTTTAATAGGTGGCTCCTGTAATTAATTTCATTCTTGTGTTTTCACACTTTCTCTCCAGGTGCCTAAAGCCCCCAGGCACTTGATGGGATGTTAACTGATTTTGAATAATACAAAACAGTATGGCTGTCATTAGATATTACCTCAGCTCCTCTCATTTGCAGTCGTTTTATAATCATTAATTGCCTGGGGCACATGCCCGTTTGGGAGGTCAGCCCAGTCACCTGTCATGTTTCATAGAGGTAGAAACAGAGAGATGCAGAAAAGCGACTTGTCCAAGCCCCAACAGAGAGTGGGTGTTGAAACTTGTTTCAGAAGCTGCACCCTGAAAGCGCCAAGTCAAGGATCCACTACTCAGGTACGATTGGCCAAACACGGCTTGTCTCGGGTGCCCCATAGGCGGTTTCACCCTCCCACAAGGACTGCGGAGCGAGTCAGCCCTCAGCGGCTAAAATTACCACCTGAAATTACCCGCCATTCTCTTCAGCGCCCCTTTCCATTTTACGAGCGGATTTATCTGCACAAAGAACGCGTCCGTGATTCCTCCCGGATTTAGAAACTACATAGTTTTGCTATTTTTAAAGCCGCCGTTTACAAATCCATACACACGTACTCACACTCCTCGGGGAGTGGGGGTGGGACGGGCTTGCGGGGAGTGAGGACGAAGATTACGTGCTGGAAAGAGAACAGCGTGGCTCTTGGCTTCCCAGAGAGCCGCGCGGTCCCCTGGGGGCGCACTCCTCGGAGCGCGTGGCGGGGTTCGCAACCGCCAGCCATGTGCGCGGTCTAGACCCTCTGAGTGCCCCCGGCGTCGGACCAAGCACACCTGCGCTCCCTCCCTCCTGCCAGGCCGCCTGGTCACTGGGCCCAGGAGGGAGAGGGAGGGGCGGGGAGACCGAGCAGGTGGCGATTAGGTCAGCCTCAGAACATTCTTGGACCGCTCCAGCAGTGGATATAAATAACCGATGGACAGGCTCCGAAAAATCCCGGGGTGGGGGGCAAGGGGGTGAGGAAGAGGGATTTATTAAGGGGCGGGGGAGTGGCATCGTGGCGATCTGCAAAGATCTACTAACAAAGGGGGTGGAGGGGCGAAGGGATTTAAGAATGAATCGTGGTACAAAATCTGGGAATAAGAACACGGAGGGGGAGGAGCTCGTGCCGTTCTGCCCCACCTCCACTACTTGTCTGCCCAGTCCTCAGAATGGGCCCTCGGATTGGCAAGGAGGGCTGTGCAAAGAAAGGGCACGGCTTTGGAGTCCCGACCCTGCCCGACTACAGATCTTGTGCAAGCTACTAAAGGTCACTGAGCCTCAGTTTTTTCATCTATACGATGGGAGTCCTAATGCTTACAAGGAGATGATTGTGAGCCTCGTGGGAGTTAAGAAAGGTGTGCTCAGCAAAAAGAGTAAGGCAGGGTAGCCCCCAGACCTCCCTCCGAAGGGAGCCAGTGCAGGCCCGATCCCTTCGCATTTCCACCGCTCTCCCAGGCTCTGCGGAGGCCGGGGAGGGGCAAGGCCGAAATCTGACTCCCTATAGCCGCGCGGCGCCACCCTGGGGAGTCGGCCCTGGCGCTTCTCAGGCGGGAGCCGAGACCCCACGGCCCGCGCCCCGGGAAGCGCCGGTCGCTGCTATGCCGGCAGCCCCTGCCCCGGCCGCTGGCCGGTGGGGTTGCGGCCGCAGCAGCGAGGAGAGGGCGGGGCCGGGGGCTGGGCTTCCCGGGGGAGGGCCCGGCGCGCACCGGGAGGCGGCGGCCCCGGCCCGGGAGCGGCAGGACTTGGGCCGGAGCGTGGCCGGACCCCACCCGCCGAGGCGCCCAGGGAGGACGCGGTGAGTGCTGCCCGGGCGGGGCGGGGAGGCGGCGGCGGGAGCCGCGGCTCGAGCACGCCCTCTCCTCCTCCGGCTCCTGAAGTTTGCAATGGCAGTGACTCCCTCCCCGAGCCCCCGGCCACCGCGCTCTGCGGGAGGACAGCAAGAGCTGCCGCCGAGCCGAAGGGGTCTATTATCTGCGGCGCCGCGCACCCGGCGGGGACCTGCCGGGGAGAGGGAGGCGTCGGGGCTGGCGGGCCACACCATCTCCTGGGGCCCCTAAAAGGCCCCAATCCGCCCTGGGACCCCAGTAGGGGTCTTACTCCCCAGGACCCCTCGCCCTTAGCAAAGAGCCCCAGTTCCTGGGGCCGCAGCCCCGGGCAACCATCTGCAGTTCGAGGCGGCGCCGGCCAAGGCAGGGTGCGCCCCCTCCCCTCAGCGATGACCGGCTGGCCCCACCCCCGCCGAGACCAATTTCAACAAGTTTGCCCAAGAAGTCCTAGCTAGAGTCTCCATGGCTAGGCCTGGCCCGGCCGCTCCGCGTGGGGTCCATGGGCTCCGGGTCGTGCAGCGCCGGGCCCGCAAGAGGGCCAGGTCGAAGGGAGCCGTCCTTAAGGGTTGAGGTTAGAGACGGCAGCCCCTGGCCTCCGAGGTCTGGTGTGAGCGCTCCGGCTTTGGAGCGCGTCATCAGGGAGCAGGCACCTCAGGCGGCAGGTCGGGTTTCCAAAAGCGCCCCTTTGTTATGCCCCTCCCTGGCCCTGCCTCCTCTTCTTTCCCCGCGCTACCCCCTCCCCCAGGCTCCCGGGCCTCTCTGGCTGCTGGTTCCAGTCGCTCTTGCCTAAGTACCCCTTTCTGGACCAGTCGACCGGCCCCTTCTGTGCCTTCAAATCCTCGGGCTGCGGGCGGATCGTGAGGGGCGGCTGGGAGAAGAGGTCCTGAGGCCAAGCCCGTGCCTCAGGACAGAGGATGGGCAGGGCAGGGCAGCAGTGCTCCCTCCCAGGGGCATGCCCCCGGCTTCTGGAAAGGGTGGGGGCTGGTCTGGTTGGGGGTACATACCAGCCTCAGGTAAGGGAGTGGGTTCTTCCCTGAACTTCAAGACTCCCTACCTTGGCTTAGCAAGCTGTGAGGAGACCCTGCCAAGCCCCAGAGGACTTGTCCCAGCCCAGTAGGTGCTGGCTCCATGGGCTGGGAAGGTTCATTATCTGCTTTCTGAGCACTTGCTGGTGGTGGAGCGTGTTCTGGGGACCAATCTGGGTCTCTGCTGGGGTCAGGAGGCACAGGGTGCTGGCCCTTCTCCGCAGGGGCCAAGGCACAAGGCCCACCCCTGCTGCTAGGTCCCGTGGGGCAGTGGGGCCTGGCTGTGCCTGGGGCTTGGGCTTGTGTTTGCTCTGGGAGGCTGAAGGGAGCAGTGCCAGCCCTGCACACACAGCTTGCTCTGTTCTGGGGCCAGAGAGAGGGAACGGGTGGGGGGCAGCTCTCCCGGGAGCCAGGAGCACAGAGGCTGGAGCAGGCAGGGGGCCCAGGCCCCTGGATGCCTGACTGGGACAGCTCTGAGGCCCTGGGATTTACAGCTGCAGCTGGGTTTCTCTCCATCTGGTTGGCAAGTCCTTTCTGGGTAAGTGGGACAGACTCAAGAGGAAGCAAGGGGAAGTGCTGAGGACCCTGGTGGGGCCAGCTGCTCTGTTCCTCTCCTGCTCTGGGCACAGGCACCTCCACTGTAGGCCTGAGCTCTCCCTCCTGTTAGCTGAGTGGTGGAAGCCCACTCAGGCCATGCTTTCTCAAAGCTGCTATAGCCAGTGGGTTTCCTGGTCTTCAGGTGGATGTCATTTGTTTTCTCATTCAGCTACTAACTAACTCCAGTGCCTGCAGAAACACAAACTGGACCCTCAGGAAGTCTCTGCCAGTGACTGGGGACAGATCCTGTCCTGTAGTCACAACCCAATGGGATATAGACAGGTGGGAGATGGGGATGGAGGAATGGGCGGGGGGCTGGAGAAGGTGCCTCACTCTGAGTTTTGAAGGATGGGGAGAGATTTACCAGTTTGGGGAGTACTATGATAGAGCCCTGCTTTGGGAGCAACAAGCACACTGTCCTCCTGGGTCTGGCGGTGTCCCTTGGGCTTGCTCAGAGGAGGAAGTGATTTCCTTCTAGGGGCTTGAATTGATGCTGGGGACAGCTGAGACCCTGCCCAGAGACAGGAGGGGAGTGGCCGCATGCCACTGTGTCCTCTAGCCCCTGGGGGTGGTGGCTCTGGGGTTGGAATCTGCCTTGTCCTCCTCCGCAGTTCTGGAGCACACTGTCATAACTGGCTGATCACCTGTCTGACACCCCGTGCTGCCCCATACTCTGGGCTTTCTGAGGGTGGGGCTGAGTTACTCATTATCCACGGAGCCCTTTGGGACCTCATAGTGGATGCTGTGGAGCGGGATGTGTGTCCCTCGTGACTGTCGGGCCCCTCACATTTCTTGTTCATTGCCTGGTTTGAGTCTTGTACCGGCCCTGGCACGGAAGCAGACCAGGAGGTGGAATTTCCATCTTAGGAGGGAGCTGAAGCCCCTTAGGAGAGGACAGTCTAATGCACTTGTTCGAGCTTCATGGCTAAGATAAGACTGAGGCCTCTTGGTTCCCAGTCTGCTCTTCCCAGCACGGGGAGCTACTGCAGTGTGGCTGGGCACCCTCTGACCTGGCCTGGTCTGGTAAAGGGTCGCCTTGTTCAAGGAGAGGCCACAGAGCCCTGGCTTGGGCAGGCGTCCTCTTGTCTCATCTGCGGTTGGGGCAGTGAGAGGCTCTCTGCCCACTACCCACCCCCGCCGGCCATGTAATCCCCAGCTGGACCATGTGACCCGACTGGCATTCTCCTGGTTGGAATCTGGCGCTTCTGACAGCAGTTGCTATATTGGGGGAGCTGGGCACCGCCCTGGACACTGTCAGCTCCACCCTCACCCCCTGCTTTGCTCTTGTTAGCTCCAAGGCAGAATCACAGTGGCAGCTTTGAGAGTTGGACACCCAGGTCCCTGAAGTGAGCTCTAGGCCCCAGGTACATGGAGTGAGGTGGTGGCGAGGGCAAACCAGGGCGAGAGGAGGACCTTTGAAACTACCATCTTTGCCCCCACCCTGGGCCCTCCTGGGGACTTCCAGACCCCTGCCTGCTAAGTCCTGGCTCTTAACAGTTCCTTGGGTAGTGGGGACGGCAGTGGGGGGCAAAAGCCAGGGATAGGAGAGGGTCTTTTCCTATCCCCAAAAGTGTGCGTCTGGCTTCCCTGCTTACCCCTCTGCCCTCTACAGCTCTAATCCGCCACCATTCCGTGCTGCGGGGACACCATGGCTCCAGAGGAAGATGCTGGAGGGGAGGCCCTAGAGGGCAGTTTCTGGGAGGTGAGCAGCTAGCTGGGTCCCAGGTTTGGGGGTGGCACGGAAATGCTCACCCCTCTCTGGGCCCAGTCATCTGTCCAAGGGAGGAGCCTAGCTGTCAGCCCCGGCCCCTGCCGGGGGCTTCTCCCTGGTGACACTATCCTTCTCGTATCCTCCCCAGGCTGGCAACTACAGGCGGACGGTGCAGCGGGTGGAGGATGGGCATCGGCTATGTGGGGACCTGGTCAGCTGCTTCCAGGAGCGCGCCCGCATTGAGAAGGCCTATGCCCAGCAGCTGGCCGAATGGGCCCGCAAGTGGAGGGGCTCCGTGGAGAAGGGTGAGCCTGTGCTCGGGCCTACTGGGAGAAGAGGGCTGCCGCGGGTGGGGTGACCAGGCAAGGCAGCTTCTTTTTGCACCTCTCGTGGAAAAGTTCGAGGCTTCCACGTCTGCCTTCCCTTTAAAGCAAGACGATCCTCCCGGTTATTCTTATAGCTGTGCTGTTAGAGTTCCCAAAGTACTGTCATGAGTCATTTTGATATTTCTAACAACCCTATAATGGAGATGGTCTTCTTCTACCCATTTTCCAGAGGAGAATGTGGCAGTTCAGAGAGGCTAAGTGACTTGCCTGAAGTCACACAGCTAAGAAGAACTAAAGCTTGAGCTCAGGCCTTCTGACTCAGGAGCTTGAGATCTTTCCATCCAAACAAGCTGCCTTCCTTGGGAACGGACACTAGTTCTTCCTTCTGAGGCAATAGAATATAGTGGATTATACCACAGTCCTGGGTTTGAATTTCAGCTCCAATTGTAGCTATAATGCTTTGGGCAATTACTTTCACTTCTCTGGGCTGCCTTTTTGCTGGTTCCATGTTGTTTGTGACACTGTCTTCACAATGGTGGATGAGACAAGGATCCAGTGAGATCTCGTATGTCCAGGTACAGATTAGGTATTCAGTAAGCAGCAGCTGACATTATTTGTTGTTATCTTTGCATTTCCGCTCCACGTCTGGCACCCAGAGCAGCACCCGACGAGAGGGGGTGGGCTCATTGCAAGTGGCATCCCCGGCCCAGCCCAAGCCCCTTCCCTCCCTGCAGGCCCTCAGTATGGCACGCTGGAGAAGGCCTGGCATGCCTTCTTCACTGCGGCCGAGCGGCTAAGCGCCCTGCACCTGGAGGTGCGGGAGAAGCTGCAGGGCCAGGACAGCGAGCGGGTGCGCGCCTGGCAGCGGGGGGCCTTCCACCGGCCTGTGCTGGGTGGCTTCCGCGAGAGCCGGGCTGCCGAGGACGGCTTCCGCAAGGCCCAGAAGCCCTGGCTAAAGAGGCTGAAGGAGGTGAGCCTGGGCGGGATGGGCAGCAGAGGCACACGCCTTCCTGGGTCAGCCTGGGGCTAGAGGGGGCCAAAGCATGGCATGCAGGGTCCAAAGTGGTCCCTGTGTGTGTGCCAGGTCGAGGCTTCCAAGAAGAGCTACCATGCGGCCCGGAAGGAGGAGAAGACAGCCCAGACTCGGGAGAGCCACGCGAAAGCGGACAGCGCTGTCTCCCAGGAGCAGCTGCGGAAGCTGCAGGAGCGGGTGGAACGCTGCTCCAAGGAGTCCGAGAAGGTACCGGCTGAGGGACTGGGCTGGCCCAGGTCAGGGCTTCCTGAGTGCCTTTTCCAGTCCCCAGCAGTTGTATTGCTCTCATCCTCACCTGCCACCTTCTCTCCAGATTATCAGTTAAGGGAGGAACCTGAGAAAGATGATGCTTTACTCAGGAGACAAATGGTGTGGTTTCGGGCACTGGGATAATCTTCGCAGTTGCGGAGAACTTCCCAGCTCCTTTCCTTTCACAGTGTCCCACCTGGGACAAGTTCTCACGTTGTCTACCCTGCCAGAGCGCCCTTCCTCCAGCTCTGCACATCGAGCTCCTCCCTGTCCTCTGAGGTGCTGCTCAGTTTCCACCTCCTCCGGGAAGCCTTTTCTGATTTCTCCCACTGCTCCCCATAGGTTGACCTCATCTCACTCTCCACCAGACTCTTAAAGCTGCTGTGCCTGAATGCCACCTCCCTTGTTAGGCTCCTGGGTTCCTCAAGGGCAGGAGCCAGGTTTTGGGACCCTGGTGCCTAGCCCACAGGAGGTGCTCAGTAAATACTAGCAATACAAGGTCTTGTCCTCACCAGACCCCCTCCTCTCCCACCCAGATGAAAACCCAGTACGAGCAGACACTGGCGGAGCTGCATCGTTACACCCCACGCTACATGGAGGACATGGAGCAGGCCTTCGAGACCTGCCAGGCTGCCGAGCGCCAGCGGCTTCTCTTCTTCAAGGATATGCTGCTCACCTTACACCAGCACCTCGACCTCTCCAGCAGTGAGAGGTATGGCCTGCAGGGTGGGCATGGAGATCTGGGTGATGCTGGGTCTCCTCCATCTCCCCTGGGCTCTGGCTGGGCTGAATGAGATTGGGGTGCGCAGAGGCCCAGGGCTTCCCAGCCTGAGGGTTGTGCCTGGGGCACAGGTTCCACGAACTCCACCGAGACCTGCATCAGGGCATCGAGGCAGCCAGCGACAGGGAGGATCTGCGGTGGTGGCGCAGCACCCACGGGCCGGGCATGGCCATGAACTGGCCCCAGTTTGAGGTACGTGTTCCAGGCAGGCTGGGGCTGGGAGGTGGGGTGGGCTCCCACTGGGCTCAGCCTGGACCTCAGGAGGGAGGCTGGGGCTTGGGACGAAGGAGGTCAAGGTGGTCTGGGTGGTCCTGGCGGCCACCAGAGCCTGCAGCCCCGCCTGACCCTGAACACTGCCCCCACAGGAGTGGTCCTGGGACACACAGAGGACAATCAGCCGGAAGGAGAAGGGTGGCCGGAGCCCTGACGAGGTTACTCTGACCAGCATCGTACCCACAAGAGATGGTGCTGCATCCCCACCCCAGTGCCTGGGGTCCCCAGGGTGAGAGCCAGGATTCGGGCTGTGGGAAGGAAGCAGCTCTGCCCCCTGCTCTGCCCTCCTTCCTCTGTCTCTTCCCTTCATTCCCGTCACACCTGAAGTGGGTTGAAAATCGGTGCCAGGTACCTTAGGGGTTGTAATGCTTATGAGTTGTAATGATGCCAGTTTTTATGGTGGTTTAGATTTGCCAGGCGTTTCCCACATTCCCTCTCATCTACTGCTCATGTCAGCTCTGTGTGGCAGAAGTGTGCCTGAGCTTGCAGGCATTCATGGCAGAGGTCAGGCTAGAATCTTGCAGCTTTTCCCCACCTGCCTCTCCCTGGGTTCCTCCAGGAGGTGAGCCCTTGGCCCTGAGTCCTAGGCTCTCTCGCTCATGTTCCTTGTGCCCTGAGACTGCCCCTTTGTCCTTCCCTCTCTAGCGGCGGGCAGGATGAGGAGTGGTCAGATGAGGAGAACCCCCGGAAGGTTGCTACTGGGGTCCGGGTGAGGGCACTCTATGACTACGCGGGCCAGGAAGCTGATGAGCTGAGCTTCCGAGCAGGTACCCTGGAACTCCTTTCTTGATCCCTTCCAGACTTCAGCCCCTCCACCCCTTTTCCCTGCCCCTTTACTAGCCTGAGCAGGATTGTGGAAAAGGGAAGCCAGACATCCACTTATCAAGGGCCAGTTCTCTGACTCTTAAGGCTGCTCTGGGTCCAGCCCCCAGGAGTCAGAGTGTCCGCTTGGAGTCCTCATTTGCCTCTCAAAGTCATCAGCTGCGGCCTGACTGCTGCATTCAGGGTTGGGGGTGGAGTGGCTGACTTTGACCTCCCTCTGCCTGAGCCAGGTCTCTTCTAGCTGGGCTCTCCGACTACCCCCTCCCCCTCAGTCCTTGACCCAATTGCAGGAATGGGGCTGGGCCAGGACAATTGCCAGTGACCAATCCCCCTTCTTGCAGGGGAGGAGCTGCTGAAGATGAGCGAGGAGGATGAGCAGGGCTGGTGTCAGGGCCAGCTGCAGAGTGGCAGGATTGGCCTGTACCCGGCCAACTATGTGGAGTGTGTGGGGGCCTGACCTGCCCTGGCAGCCCTTCTGCAACGTTTCTCCACCCTGGGTCAGAGCCCAGCTTGTCTGGACAGCGGGACCTGAGGGCCTTGAACCATCCTGCCCCTGCTGCCCCTCTGTCCCTTGAGGAGGGAGGAAGTCCTGGGACCCAGGGAACGGGAGGGGCCTGTGTCTAAGAAGGGACTGGTAGGGAATGGCCAACTGAGTCTAGGCTGAGGGGAAGATGGGGAGGTCAGGAGGTGACAGAAGGGCCCAGGGGTGCCTGGGCCTCCCCAAGAGTCCTCCAGTCTCCCCAGGAGCTGTGGATGCAGTTCCTGATCTCTGTGTTTTGGGGTTCCTGGGGTTGGCCTGGGGTGAGTGTAGTTCTGGGCTAGCAGCACTCTTTTGTGGCTTGTTCTAGTGTGTATTAAACTTGGAAGAAAAAACAAAACAGGCTTGTATGCATCTTTTTCGCTATTCCACCCTTGCCAGGCTGCCGAGGGCATCTGGAGAGAGGCACTGAGGAGGTCGTGGGCCTGGAGTATATTGGGGGGGCGGGGGTTGGGCGAAGGTCTGCCAGCCTGGTACCTGTTCTGGGCCTTCGGGACCCTAACCTGGGGTGGAAGGGACTCGAGATCAGAGTTGGTGTGAGCCATCCAGGCTTGGTGGAGGCTGGGTGCTGAGTTCTGAGCCAGGCGGGAGCCCAGCCAGTTTATCTTCCCGTCCAGGCCGGCGGGACTACGACTGCTTGGTAGGACTGTTAATCATTACTCACCGGTCGGCAACTGGCCTGAGCTAAGGCCGGGTGCCGTGCCTCGCAGTCCACGCTTCTGTGAGGTGGCTCCACCTTCTGGGGGTGGCGGGGCTTGCGGGCGGCTCTGCGGCGAGGTTTGGGCCTGTGGGCCGGCCGTCGCCCCGCCCCGGCTGCGGATTGGCCCCGGCGCGGCGCGGCGCGGCGCGGCGTGGATTCGGGCGACCTCGTGGGGCCCGGGACGCTGACGTCTCGGCGCCAGCTCCGCCGGCCGCCCATTGGTCCAGATCGGGACAAATCACCCCACCCCTCGGCGGGCCGGCCCCCGTTGAGGCCCACCCAACTGTGCCGCCTTCGCGGCCGCGGATTGGCCCGTGACGGGACCCGTCGATCGCGCTGGTGTCTGGGAGGGAGAGAAAATGGCGGCCGAGCCGAGCAAGACAGAGATCCAGACCCTTTTTAAGAGGCTTCGCGCAATTCCGACCAACAAGGTGCGTGAGAGGGAGGCGCGCGGCGCCCGGCGCCGGCCGAGAGGGACTCTCCCGGCTCCCCTGGGTTCTGAGGGAGGGAGAGGGGCCGGCGCGGGCTGTTTTCCTGGGGTGTCAGCGCCCGGCCTCGACTCGGGGCCCCTGACCATTCGCTCATCTCCTTCTCCACCCAGGCCTGCTTCGACTGTGGCGCCAAGAATCCGAGTTGGGCCAGCATCACGTACGGTGTGTTCTTGTGCATTGACTGTTCCGGGGTGCATCGCTCCCTGGGCGTCCATCTCAGCTTCATCAGGTGGGGTCTCCTCGCCGTCGGTCGGGACTGGGTGCTCAGCAGGGGAGAGTGGCTGCCTGGACTTGGAGCGCCCTGAGTTTGGTGTTCGCCAGCTTCTCACGGGAGGCAGCCGCCAGTGTGGGCCCCTTGTTACACAGGCGGTTCGTTTCCGCGTCTGGGTCAAAACTCCGTTATTTCCTGGTGGTCAAACTCGACACTCCAAGCGTTAGTTTCAGGGAAAAGTTATCTGCGTTGTTCTTGTTGCTGATGCACTGGAGCGAGACTGTGGCTGGCCTTAAGGGAAAGGCCGAGTCCAAGCTTCGACCTCCTTTCGCATCTGGGAAATAATTAGTACCTTTTGGACTAGGTGAATAAAGAGCAAAGCTTTCCTGGACAGGGTAGAGTGGAGGAAACAGGGAGGTGGCTGATGAATGTTTCCTGGGTGCCTACTGCAGCCCGAGGCCAAATGACAGGTGTGGGTCTGCCAGGGAAGCGTCTCCTGGAACCTGCTGGTAGGTGACACACGGCCCTTGCACACAGGTCCACAGAGTTGGATTCCAACTGGAACTGGTTCCAGCTGAGGTGTATGCAGGTCGGCGGGAATGCCAATGCGGTAAAGCTCCTCCTTACCATCCTCCTGCCCCCGTTCTTCTGCCTGGGTACTGACTTCACAGTGACTTCTTGGAGGCCCTCTCAGTTTCTCTGTTCAGAGGATTCTCTGGTCTATGGCAACACTGTACACTATTCTCTACACTTGGAGATTGGTCGTTGTTCTTTTCCAAGGGGCTTTGGATTCGAACTAAACTGGACAGACGTTCTTGGGGGAGAGGCCAAGGGCTTGGGGCCTCCACAGTTGTCTGGGTCTCGTGGGCCTGGATGAAGGAAGGGCAGAGTGGGTACAGCATGCTGTCCTCAGGCAGAGCTGAGTGAGGTCTGGGCTTCAGTCATTCATCGTAGAGGATGGGAGGCTGTGTTTTTTGTAGGAGTTTCTGAGGAACTTTATGAAAAACTGCTGGTGTCAATAGAGCATACTGTCCTGCATAAGTAATAACCAGACTGTTAGAAGGAGGTGTCTGTTTTGCTCTGGGGAGAACCACCTGTAGCACGTTCTCCTCTCTTCTTTGCTCACCAGACAGCCTTCTTCCGCCAACATGGATGCACAGCCAGTGATGCCAACACCAAATATAATAGCCGAGCTGCCCAGATGTACCGGGAAAAGATCCGGCAGCTGGGGAGCGCGGCCCTGGCTAGGCATGGCACTGATGTAAGTGCCTGTTCTCCCGGGCTGGGGTCATGGGGTAACTGGGAATATTCAGAGTCCTGTGTTTCAGTTGTGTCTTCTTTCTAGCTTTGGATAGACAATATGAGTAGTGCTCCCAGTCACTCGCCAGAGAAGAAGGACTCTGATTTCTTCTCGGAACACACTCAAGTGAGTGCGCAAAAGGAATGTTTCCCACAGTTGTTCCTGACAGGTGGTTTACTTACTGAGGCCAAGGCCCACAGTCATGGGCATGGATTCCATTCGCCGTGGTGTGATACCTCATATGGGGAATGTTTGGGGCCCACTGCTGGATAGACCCAGGTGTTTCCTCTTCCCATGAGTAGGGGTGCAATGAGGCCCTCCTTAGGAACACACCCCTATGAGCTGGGGTGTAGGGAGGACGAGAAGCTTCTTAAAGGCTCGAGGTATCAGGAACCCCAAATAACTTTTCCTGGATTCTTCCCCTATGATAAAGGCACTGTGGCTGGGGACAATGAAGGGATTCCCTCCCAAGCAACCTACCCCTGGGAGGAGGTTTCCCCTCTACCCACCCACTGGGTACTGAAGTCAGACTCTGTTTGAATCCCTGCTCCTTTACTTAGTCTTTCTAGTGTGGTGGCTAAGACACCTAATCTCAGTCTCTTAAGATGGAGAACGTATCTACCTCATAGGCTTGTTGTGATAATAAAACATATTTACATGTAAAAAGCCCTTAGACTTGTACCTGGCACATGGTGAGTGCCCGATGCAATTATTAAATTAAGGGAATGGGTTCTGGCTCTAAGTAAACAGTGAAGGGATGGAGGTGGCTGCTAGTTTTGTGCTGCTTTCTTCCGTAGTGAATAGCAACTATAATTCTGATTGCTAACCTCCAGTATTCTTTCCTCATGGGCTTGGAGTAGGGCCTTGTACCCACAAGGTATTTGGCACTCTTTGCCAGCAGGAATGGCTCATCAAGGCTTCTGTCATCTGGCTTTTCAGCCCCCTGCCTGGAATGCACCAGCCACGGACCCATCAGAGACCCAGCAGCCACCCCCATCTGCAGAGAGCAGTGGCCTGGCACGTGAGTTTAGCCCAGATTCCAACTATGTGCCTTGGTCCTGACAAAGGACTTGGGGCTAGGAATGGGACACCTGGCCAAGGTAATGGGAGTGAGGGGTCTCCTACTATCTCTGGGTGGGCTGGGATTCACTTAAGTCCCTCGGAGGAGGTGGTGGGCATTCTTTCTCTATTTTGGTGGCCTCAGAAAGCTGAGGAAAGTCGGTGCCCCTACTTTTACCCCATCACTTCCCTTAAGGAGAGGTCATAGGAAGTTTTGAGTCTTCTACCTGATTCCCATCATTGCATCCACAGAGCCGGAGCACGGCCCCAACATGGAGCTGCTTGGCACCTCACCCAAAGCTTCTCTGGGTCAGTATGCCAGGTGGCAGGTGTGGGGTGCCTGGGAGAGGGTCGGCCTCGGGGGTTCTTTTCAGATCTGCTGCTGCCTGGTCATGTGGACTGAGGTCCCAGGAGACTGAGCATCTGATCTCTCTGGAGTGGGGCTTGGGATTGAAGTTGTGGCTGCAACATCGACCACAAGGACTTGAGAGCAGGCCCTTGGCGGCCGGTGTCCCAGGCCTGGGGTTTGTCTCTGGGGGTGGGGCTGGGACTGGCCAGCGTGAGGCTGGACACCTAACCCTGGGGGCCGAGGCAGGATTGGCCTGTCTGGTCTATTTCACGAGAAAGGGGACAACTCTGAGCTGCTAATGGCTGGAGGCAACATTGTCCTTTCTCGGCCAGTCCCTGGCCTTTCGGCTCTTTTCTACTCTTTTCTTGATGTCCTTCAGACTTAGTTCAGGGTGAACAGTCCATTTGCTGCCCTGGTTTGCTTTATCGACCTTTGGGCATTGGGGCAGGAAGCCAGCAGAATGACCGTCAGTCTGACCCCATGGGACGGCTGGCATGGCCTGGTCCGGAGTGAGGCTCTGTAGAGGCCTCTGGGCTTGGGAGCTATATGGAGGCTCTGAGGTGGGGCCCCCTGTTAGCCACAAGTCTGTTTTTCTCCAGAGTCCATGTATCTGTCACCTAAAGGGGCTCTTCCTGCCAGAGGTAACCAGCAGCTTCTTGGGGAGCCCCTTGCGCGCCCGCTCCCTCTGCTCTAGGAGCTGAGGCTGGTGTTTGGTGCTGCCCCTGCCTGCCGGTCTTCGTGTTGGGTCAGGGACTTTGTCTCTGGTGCTTCAGGTCTAGGTTCTTAGGTCCATCGGCTGGGAATCAGTAACCTCCTCTAACCTCGTCTGTCTTGGCTTGGACGTCCTGACACCATTGGTTGGAGCTGGTGGTGGCAGCTTTGCCTTCCCCTGCCTGAAGCTGTTCTTTGTAGAAGCTCTTGCCAGAAAGCTGCATGATGTGGACTGAGCTGCTGCCTCTGACCTCCCTTTGTCTCTGCTCACGCCCCACCCTCTTCCTCACACAGAACTGAAAACCTCCCTCATTGGCAAGAAGAAGCCAGCAGCAGCTAAGAAAGGGGTAGGTGGGGAGAGGCAGTATGGCAGAGTGGTTAGGAGCTGGAGTCAGACGCCTGGGTTCCCCCTTTTCCCTGACCACTTACTGGCTGTATGACTGGAAAGGTGCTCAGCTTCTCTGCACCTGATCTGTGAGGGGCTGTCAAGATGCTTGTCTCTAAGGGGCTCCTGGGAGGAGTCAGTGAGATTGTGCACATAAGTGCTTGGCACATCCCGGGCCTGGTAGCGTTAGCTGTTGTCCTCCGGCCCCCAGGCCTCTGCTGGGGTTGTGTGGGCCACGTTATGCTCAGCTCCAGCAGAACCACTGTTCTCCCTCTCCACCACGCTGACGGGGCTCCTGTTTTTTTTACACTAAACTTTAAGAAGGAACCCTTTCCTTGTGGGTGTTTCCATGCATTGTGGTTGGCAAAGCTCTCATCACATAATTCTCCCAGCTGGGTGCCAAGAAAGGCCTAGGGGCCCAGAAGGTGAGCAGCCAGAGTTTCAGCGAGATTGAGCGGCAGGCCCAGGTGGCAGAGAAGCTCCGTGAGCAGCAGGTGGCTGATGCCAAGAAGCAGGCCGAGGAGTCCATGTGAGTGTTTGCCAGAGGGGCCCCGGCTTGTATGGGGTTGGGTGGGCAGGTAGGACAGGTCAGGATGGTGCCGGCCTCTGACACGTTTGTTCCCTCTAAGGGTTGCCTCCATGCGTCTGGCCTACCAGGAGCTTCAGATTGACCGTAAGAAGGAGGAGAAGAAGCTACAGAATCTGGAAGGGAAGAAGCGAGAGCAGGCAGAGAGGTTGGGCATGGGACTGGTGTCCCGAAGGTGAGGCTCAGCTTTGGGGTGTGGCACGGAAATGCCATTGTTCCCCTGGGAACCATTGAAGGTTCTTCCCAGCAATTTGGGGTTCTAGGCTTAGTCTTCCTCCAAGGCTGAATAGATGACTTTGCTTATTGTCTTCAAGCCCCTAGTATAGTGCTTGGCACATAGGTACATGCTCGCTAAGTATTTGTTGAACGAATGAAACACAGGATCAGGTGCTCTTTCGATATGTCCAAGAGACTAGGGTGGTATTTCTTTTTCTTTTTTTTTTTGATATTTATTTATTTATTTGGCCGCACTGGGTCTTAGTTGCAGCATGCGGGATCTTTAGTTGTGGCATGTGGGCTCTAAGTTGCGGCATGAGGGATCTAGTTTCCTGACCAGGGATTAAACCTGGGCCCCCTGAGTTGGGAGCGCAGAGTCTTAACCACTGGACCACCAGGGAAGTCCCTAGGGTGATGTTTCTTAAAAAGGGTGCTAACGGCACTTTGAATGGCAGGACAGTTTTCTCAAGAGCTTCCCAAGAATCGCAGGGCTTTCAGCATTCCTAATACCTGTCCACTAAATGCCATTAGTGTTACCAGATGCCATAACACCCAGAAATAACCCCAGACATTTAAATGCCCTTTGGTTGGGTGGTACCCTTCCTGTTTCAGGACCACTGGGTTTATGTTGCTGTGGTTTTCTTAAAAAAAAAAAAAAAAAGACCAAGGGCTGCTGACCAGTTCTCTTATGCATTTTGTTTGCTTCACAATAAGAGTTAGCATCTAGAGATTTCAGTAATACTAGATTTTTTATCTCTCTTAAAAATTGGGATATCTGGCAGCGCCAGGGTGAGCAGTCCTGGCTACAGTGAGCTTTGTGCTAAGTGGTGTCTGCTCCTTTCCAGGGGGCGTGAGCTTCGCCAATGGCCTTATTTACTTAAATACAGCAGTGTTATACAGGAGGTATTGTTTTCCCTTTTTACAAATGAGAAAATTGAGACTCAGAGCAATTAAGCAATTTGCCTAAAGCCCCAAAATCTAGTAATTCTTAAAACTAGATTTTGAACATAGAACTGTTTGATTTGATATTTAGTATTTGTAGCCATTATGCTCTACTTCTCTGGAAGAGAAGTACTCTACTTCTCTGGAAGCTGGGTATTTCTACTTAATCTTTCAGGACACGGCCAGTTGGATTTAAGTTATTCCCTGTTAGTCTGTGTGCTAATAGTGTAACCCACAGCTAATCAGGGAGACAAAATTTTATCCCAAAAGGACTTTCCTCTTCCCTGTTTTGTTCACAGGAATGACTGGATTAAAGGGTATATTTAAAACTTTCTTTTTCTTTTTTGTACTGCAGTAGAATCATTTAAACCCAGCCCACCTTATATAAAACCCTATTGCAAAATATTCACTTCTTGGAGTTCTGCCAACCAAAAGTGGTAGATATTTTTTAATGAATTTATTTAAATGAAATTAATCCTTAAAAGCCTCTGTGGAGCTTAACACAGGAGGGCAGAGAGGCATCACGAGTTGGTACTGGCTGCCAAATTCAATGCCTCTTCTCATTGGGAAACCAAATAGCAGATCCACGTTTTAGTGCGTAAGGCCAGACTCTACTTTGAAATGCTTTCTTCTTTTTAAAAAAAAAAAAAAAAAAGGATGGGATAATTAAGAACTCATCCTTTGATGCCATTAGACTCACTTCCCTGGTTCTGGGGCATTTCATCTTTTTTGTTTTATGTGTCTATCTTGGTGAAGGATGTGGCTCATGGTGCAGCAAGTTGAGGACAGAAAGCACTATTATTTGGTGCACATTATCGTTAAAATTAAAACAGGCCAAACAGTCATTTGTCAGGGAAACCCTACTTTGAGAAAACAAAGCTGATGTATTGACAGGTGAGGAGTGCTCTCCAGTTTAGCACAGTTGCTAGCACTTCCTGCTGGGTCTTGCCCAGCCCTGGGCACAGTCAGGGGAAGAAGGTTCTGGGTGGTGCTCAGTGAAGGAGAACCCAGGTTTCTGCCAGCAGCTGGGCATCTTCTCTTCTCTCTCTTTTTTTTTTAATAAAGTTATTTATTTTTGGCTGCGTTGTGTCTTCGTTGCTGCGCTCAGGCTTTCTGTAGTTGCACCGAGCAGGGGCTTCTCTTCATTGTGGTGTGGGCGTCTCATCGTGGTGGCTTCTCTTGTTGCGGAGCACAGGCTCTAGTTGTGTGGGCTATAGTCACACGGGCTTCGGTAGTTGTGGCTCATGGGCTCTAGAGTGCAGGTTTAGTAGTTGTGGTGCACGGGCTTAGTCACTCCATGGCATGTGGGATCTTCGGGGACCAGGGCTTGAATCTGTGTCCCCTGCCTTGGCAGGCAGATTCTTAACCAGTGCGTCACCAGGGAAGCCCTGAGCATCTTCTCTTGTGCAGTGACACTGATGCTCACTCCTGCTTTTCTCCACAGTTCCGTCTCCCACTCGGTGCTGTCTGAGATGCAGGTGATCGAACAGGAAACCCCAGTGAGTGCAAAATCCTCCCGCTCACAGCTGGACTTGTTTGACGATGTTGGTACTTTCGCCTCTGGACCCCCAAAGTAAGGCTATTGTTGGGGTGCAGACTGGGCTACCATGTTCCTCATCAAGCTTCTCTGAGCCACTGTACTGTCTCCCCAGGTACAAGGACAACCCCTTTTCCTTGGGGGAGAGTTTTGGTTCCCGCTGGGATACAGATGCTGCCTGGGGTATGGACGGGATGGAGGAGAAGGAGCCAGAAGTGACTGTCTCAAGCGTCCGGCCCATTTCAGAAAGGTGGAGTGCTCTAGGGCAGCGCTGTCCAGTAGGATGCTCTGTGATGCTGGCAGTGCTACTGTGTGGTGTGGTAGCCACCAAGTATGTGGCTAGCGAGTCCTTAAAAAGTGTCTAGGGTTAATTGAGGAACTGAGTTTTTAATTTAATTTGAATAAATTTGAATAGCCACATGTGGCTACTGGCTACCAGATTAGAGAGTGCAGGAATCAGGCTTTGGTTTGAGCTGTACTCTGCCATTGCAGGAAGCCTTGTAGCCTCTTGTGCTTGAGGTCCATTTCTCTGGCAGGAGGAGTCTGATTTTGTGTCTCTGGCCTTCATCTAGTAATTTTTTAAAAGCATATTCCATGTTAATCGGGGCAGTCCTTAACTGATAAATAATCTGCAAGTAATCCATTTGTAAAATGGGGACATAACTAATGACTTCAGAGCTGCCATAAGGATTAAATGTAATGAAACTTATGAAACACCTAGCTCAGTGTCTGTGTCAGTGCTAGGTGGGAGTGACCGTATACCTTTTCAGCCACACTGGCATGCTTTTGAGCGTAAAAGGGGGGTAATACTATTAATTACACCAGGAGAGTAGGTATAAATCCAGGCAGACTGAGACATTTGATCATACTAGTGGTTTGGGGCAGAAGCGTTGGCCCCTCCAAACCCTATTTCCATGCTACCTAGTGGAGGGAACATAAGCTCTCTGTGCCTTGGCTTCAGTGTGGAGAAGAGAGGGCCCCTGGGTCCCAGAGCCGTAGTCAGGTGGGGCCATGGTGAGCATCCCCAGGAGGCCACTGGTGCTTTTTTTGGCCTCCGGTAGGAATGGGATAGTAATGCTGTAGTGATACTATTGCCTGGTAGCAATGGGAAGAGTCAGAGCTGTTGTCCCACATCCACCCCAGAGTCACAAACCGGAGGGAAGTGGAAAGCCGGAGCTCAGGCCTTGAGTCGAGTGAAGCACGACAGAAATTTGCAGGAGCCAAAGCCATCTCATCTGACATGTTCTTTGGGCGGGAAGTGGATACTGAGGTAAGTAGAGTTGTCCGCTTACCTGAGCCTGGAGGCGGCAGGTAGAAGCAGAGTTTCTTCCCTACTGTTTTGGACTTTGGCACCAGGGTGGCTGGGCCTGGATGAGTTCTTGGGTCATCGGCCCAGAGGTCCTGAGGCCTTGCCTTTTCTTCACCGCAGCATGAAGCCAGGTCCCGGCTACAGCGGCTCTCAGGCAGCAGCGCCATCAGCTCTTCGGACCTCTTTGGGGACATGGATGGTGCTCATGGAGCAGGTAGGCCCCAAGCGAAGCCTGCGAGCAGAGCTGGGGCCCCCTGGACTGGGAAGGGCTTCCTGCTGGGCTCTGGGTCACCCTTTCCCTTGCTTTGACAGGTAGTGTGTCTCTGGGGAACGTGCTGCCCACAGCTGACATTGCCCAGTTTAAGCAGGGTGTCAAGTCTGTGGCCGGGAAGATGGCCGTGCTGGCCAATGGTGTGATGAATTCTTTGCAGGTGAGGCTGGGACTGCTTGACCTGGGGTGGGAGGAGACCAAAGGGTAATGCTTGGAAGTTGGCCTTCTCCACCAGATCCAGACGTAGCTGCACGGTAGCCCTCAGCCCGAGAGAGCATTTTCTTTTCCTGAAGGGCAGCTTCCTTCCTTTGAGCTTGGTACCAGGGCTGGGCCTCTCCCTAAGACGATGCCATGTCTGCAGTGATTTTCCCCCACTCTTGTCATCTGTACTGTTTCTCCTCCCTCTCCAGCTTCTGTGAGATCAGGCAGGGCTTCCCCCTTGGGATCTGGCCACAACCCCTTTCCTGGGTCACAGTAAAATAGAAAACAATCTCTGCCAGGGTGAGATTGGTGCCTGATTCCCCCGCCTGCCAGTACCCCAGTCCCGAGGGGTGTGTTGGGGGAGGGTGTGCATGCTGGAAAGCTGATGCAGGTTAGAGACCCTGACTTTGTTTTTTCTTTCCCCATCCCCAGGATCGCTATGGTTCCTACTGATCCAGGCTCCATGGCTCAGACATATGGTGTTGACAGCAGCAAAAACCTCATGATTCCTAGGCCTGGGATGCTTGCCTTGTGGAAGCTGGGGAGGCATTGTTATTTTATACCTGTGGTGTGTGAGTGGGTGGCCTTTGAGGATCTCGGGTGAGGGATGGGCAGTATCAGCCCCTGACCTCTGCCTGGAGATTGCACCCTTTATCCTCTTCTTCTCCCACTCCCACCCCTGTATGCTAGATTATTGTTAATCCAGTCTTGCCCCCAAAGCTGCTGCTCGCTTGTCCTGCCACACTGGGAGTGAGGGGGGAGAGTTCCCTCAGGATGGCTTATCCTGGGTCCAGGCCTTCCTGGAGTAGGGAAAGTAAAAAGTATAAGGCTTTTTTGCTGGCTCTAGGATCCTTCCAGATTGTCTGGGGGTTTGGCCCCTGTCCTCTGGAACCAGCAGGGAGGTCAGGAAAGAGTTCTGCTGTAGATCAGCCCCCAGGGGAGGGAGGCTCTGGACTAGGCTGCTGCTGTTGCTGCTCCAGTGGTCTCTTCTGGGCACCAGGACAGGGCAGGGGAGGGGAAGGACCTTCGTGTGGGCCTTACTGAGGGCTAGAAACTTTACCTGGTACCTAAAGGTTTCATTTGGGGTCAGACTGGAGGCCCGAGTGATCTTCTCCTGTCTCACTGCCCCTTTTTACAGTGATCACTTGGAGGATTACCTCTCCTCCGGGGTGTCTCGGAGTCCTCCCATACCATCCATTGTGGACCACAGGACCCTCTGTCCCCTCCCGAGACTCTGTCCCTTCTTCTCTTGCTTGGTGGCCATGGGGGGTCTCATCTGCCCTGTGCTCTGCTCTGGATGCTGAGAGTGTAAAGCTGGCCAAGAAAGCAGAGGACGTGAGGGACAGAAGCAGGCTCCTGGGGCTCAGCTTTCTTCCTCCTCATCATCTGGGTCTTGGGGCCTGGACAGCACCCCACCACTGAGAGCTTGAGGCGCCTCCAGAGCTGCAGGTCTCACCCCTCTGGGCCACACACTCATCCTTGGTGCCATCGTCCCCTGCCGTGCTGGCAGCCTGGCCCCGCCCCACCCCGTGGTTGAGGGTTGAGGTTCCAAGCAACACAGACCACTGTTCCCACCACCCCCTCACCCAAAGGGATGTGACTTTCTTTCTGGACTGTTTGTATTGAAACTAAGTGGTGTCAAATAAAGCCCCGACGGGGCCCTAGGCCTCTGTTGGTCTGAATGAAGTAGTGTCCTCTCTGGATCCTGCCTCCCTGCCCAGTGCAAGCCCCTCGCCTCACTCTCTGGGCTCCCACCAGTATGGGTAGGGCGTCGGTGCTGAAGCTGAGGGCGCTCTCTCCGGGGCCTCCAGCTTGTCCCTTCTCTGAAAGACAAACGCCCCCGGCTCCTTGGCCCTGTGCTGCTGTGAGGTCCGGTGCAGCCTCGACCTCACCACCCCGTGGCACACGGAGGACAGAGCTGGTATTACTTGGCCCTTTAACTCACCCACTGAGCCATATGGCTGCAGGCAGGCGAGCGACTTCAGCATCGTACACCTCATCCCAGCGGCAGGCTTGGTTGGGGGCGGGGGGGGGTGGGGTCTTAGTGGAGTTAAAAAAAAAAAAGGTGTGTGTGTGTGTGTGTGTGTGGCAACCGTTTTCCCCTATAGGGGCTCTGGGAGATGGGTGGGGGGAGCCATGGGGGCTCTAAGCAGTGATTTCCAAACTGGGGCTCTTGGAGCTTTGGCATCTGGAGTGTTCATAATGGAGATCTCTGTGCTGGAGCTCGGTCATTTGCGTTGTAAGCAAGCTCCCCAGGTGACTGATGCATGTCAGGAGTTTTGAACTGCTCTCAGTCAGCTGGAGGCTGGAGATCACTGGTCCTGAGTCCTCACCACATGGCTTGGAACTCCCAGTCCTGGCCCGGGGCTGCAGAGCTTTGGGAGCCAGTCCCTGTAAATAACTATCCAGGGGTGCTGGTCTGGGCAGGGAGGAGCCCAGGAAAATGTGTGTGCCCAGTGGCTTCAGAGGAAGCAGCCTGCTCTGGGTCCCTAGGTGGGTGTTAACTGCCCAATTCAAGGACCCCTGCCCAATGCAGGGAAGTTGAAGACCACCTGCCTTACCTTCCAGCCTTGGCTGGAAGCTGGTACTCCTCGGCCTGTCTTGTTCACAGCTGCATCCCCCCTGGCCTAACCCCGAGCAGGTACTTGGAAAATGCTTAATGAAACTCTGGTTGAGAGGCTCTGCAATGCTAACCCTTCGCGGCCAAAGTCTCTAAAGTTACGGGAACCTGGCCTTGAACCATCTGAGCTTGTTCCCTGAAGGTCCATTCCAGCTGTGAGGCACCTTTCCCATGAAAGGCTGAGGACGTGCAGGAGGTAAGCCCCTCTTTGCCATTATCTGAGGCAGTCCTCCAGGCTTGAGTGGTCCTCTGGCCCCCACTTCCCAGTCCTGCCAGAAAAAAGCTGGAACTTGGCACCAAAAACTCAAACTTGCCCCTTGCCTTCACCCCCTCAGTCTAGTGGCTTTAGACTCACCACTTACCAGACACAAGGGACTTTATTCATTTCACATATTTAACTGTTAGACACAGAGGAGACGAAGCAGTGTTTGAAAGTGAAATTAGTCTTTTCACCCACCCTTCTCCATCTTATGGCTAGTGGCTATTCCTCCAGCAGAAGGCCACCATGGCTATATCCTCCTGATACTTGCATCACTGGGTGTCACCCTTTACCATGCAAGGTCCTGCATGGTTATGCCCGGTCTCCCTCTTCCTGGAGTTGCTGTGAGGAGATGGGGACCGTCAGCAAAAGGCTAAAGCCAAGTCACCTTTCTGGTGGCCTCAGCTCAATCTGCTGTCAGCTTGGGGGCCCGATGAAAGCTGGCAGAGCCAGGAGAGCAGGCTGTTAACTTGCTAGGGTCACTGCTTAGCTTGGCTGATCATTAGAACCCCTCTGGCAGGTCTCTGGGCTGGGGCCGTTATTTGGCCTTTTCACCAGCAGAGGGCAGCATGGCACGGGGGTGGGAGAGGAGGTGGCCGGGAGTCCCAAGGGCTGGAGGGGAGGGGGGGGCGGGGAGCTGGGTACTGGGCGTTGTAGACAGGACCCTTCAGACTCCTCAAGTCTCGGACTCATCCGTTTCTTCGGTGGAGCCGTCGCTCTCTGCATCCATTTTGCGGGCGTGATGCAGAGGTCTCCAGGGGGAGCCAACCCGGGGAGGGGTCCGGGCAGGCAGGCAGCTGGCCTCTGGACCGGCAGTGACCGAGTTGACCAGGCCTGGGATCTGCGCCAGCCTGAAGAAGGGAAGAAGCCCAGAGGGCAGCGAGGTGCCTCCCGTCCGGAGACCAGGACCTCCGCACTCACTCTTGCATGTGGATGAAACCATGGGCTGTATTCCCAAAGGACTCAGAGAGGATCCCTCAGGCCTCTGCTGGCCCCCAAACCCCTCCCCAACCGATGGACAAGTGCTGTGTGACCCATGACGGGGCATTACCGCGTCTGACTGAGGTTTTGTACCCACAAGGGGGCAGCATCTTCCCACCTGACACTTACAGCCGTTCTAGTTCCTCATCCAGAGCTGGGTCGTGCATCAGGTCCCCTTTGTCAGGCAAAGCTCCTAGGAAATAATTGGGGGCACAGAGCTTAATCTGAGGATCCTTCACCCGGGCTGCAGTCACACAGCCCCGTGCCCAGCAGATGCCTATGTGCCCCTCACCTTCATGTCTGCCTATTCTGCCAACCCTGGGAGAGCTGATCTAAAAGCTTTGGGGAACAGAAGTTTAAGAGGTCTGCTAGGGGGGCAGTAAGTCCTAGGTACTGCTGGAAAAATTTAGTGAAGCCCACTGCCTACCCTTCCCAGTCATAGCTACGAGACATCCCCAAACCTTAAGGTCATTGCACAAACAGGACGATCTCCTTCCAAGACTAGATGGTGGGTTGTGAGCAGGTATTGAGGGTTTGGTCCTTTCCTGAGGCCCCAGTTACTGAGCTGAAAAGGAGCCAGAGACACAGGATACAGCCCAGGCCCCAAAGACCATAAGCTATCTAGTTTTGTGCCTCTAAATCAGAGTGACCCCACTTTGGAGACAGAATGGTCAAAAACGCTGCCTCAGCCTCTCCAGGGAGGGTCCCAGGGTGAGAAGAGAAGGCGGGGTCAGGATCAGATCAAACTCTCCTCTCCGTGGCCAGAAGCCGCGGGGAGGGGAGCTTGTCCCTTCTCTGCCACAAATCTCTTTGAGCTGGTTTCCTCAGTTATAAACCAAGGGAAGTAATTTTTGGATACTGGGGAAAGGTGAGAGGAGAGGGTCTAGGATGCTCTTTGGAGCAGTTAACAGTGGGAGGGAAGGTAAAGCTGAAGTTTGCAGATAGATTTTAACAGCAAATTGTTAGAGAAAAGAGCTTCACTGGTGGTCAGAAGCAAGATGTGGCTGCTAACAGTGCTAGTCTCTAGAAAGCCTCAAGCTTAAAATTATCCATCTGGCTCTAGTTCAATTCCTGACTTTTTCAGATGATGCCTCCTGGTCCCTTTTGTTCTAAGTGGTGTTTAAACTATGGTCCGGTGGAACCCTCTTGTTGTTTTGTGTCTGTGACGGGGGGGGGTGCCTTGAGGAGGACTAAGGGAACAGGACAACCCCTCCACAACTGGCTGCACCTGGGGGACCTCAGGTCTCTATTTCATACACTGGAGATGCAGGTGAGGGTAGAGACCATACACTTCTTTCCATCTCCCACTTGCCCGACATTAGTGCTCTGTAAAGGAACTTAAATGAATGACTGTCCTTCTTAAAGGACCCAGAAAAAGTGAAGGCATGACGTTAGTCTACGCTGTGCCCCACATGCTACTTAGCTTTTCCTTTTTCTTCCTAGTGGCTGACTTGTGGACAGGAAGGGAGGGTCAGTTACCTAGGAGTGTAAAAGAAAACCTAAGCCAATTCCCCACTCCCTGCCCCCTTACTGCTGACTCCTATTTGCCACATTTGTATTCCTCCTCCAGTTGGTGACCTTGGCTACCAACCTCATTCAGCTGAGGGGGCCCCATACCCGTGCACTGTGCCTGAGTGGACCCTCAGTCAGTCCTGCTGAGGTTTGTGCCCCTAGCAGGCTCTCTGTCCTGTAAGATCTAAAGCGTCTAGCCCAGCACTTGGGCTGCTGTGGCTGGCATTTAACGAATGTTCAATTTCCTTCTCTTGACCCCATTCCTGCAACTGGCAAAAGTCTTCTTTTGAGACTTAGGAACCTGGGATCTCAAGCACACCTGGATATCTCTTGAGGAGAGAGACTAATAATAAGAACCCCTCTCAAGCTCTGTGGCGATGACAGCCTGGTGGCCCCTCCCCTGGGAGGGCAGCAGGTGTGGGAGGGGGAAGAGGAGGGTGGGTGGGAAGGCCAACCGGTGAGAGTAAAACGATGGACAGGAAAAACTGGGTCAGTGCGGGCCTCTCTCCGCCCCCCGCCCCCCTTTTTTTCCACTCCCTTTCAGACTAATAAGATTTTTTTTCCAGATGGGAAAAAGGTCTCCCCAGACACACCTTTGCCCTGTTTACCGATGGGATTCAGGTGCCTCTGACACATAAGCTCCAGAGCCACTGATTAAATAGCCCTGTGTCTGCCCAACCTGCAGGCCACGCCCCAAAGCAGAAATGAGGGTTCCATGGGAGGGGCTGGGCGTGCCTCTGCCATGGAGAGGCTGCTTCATGCTGGGGCAGGACCTCGGCGGGGAAGCCTCTCCCTGGCCACGGGAGGGTGAGAGGCCTCAGAGGGCACATCTTGTGTTACACATGTTCTGGCTCCCTAGGCCTCAGAGTCTGGCCCTGAGAAGTCAAGGCAGACATGGTGAAGCTGCCTCCCCCTTGGGATTCCGTCCACCAACACGGGCCAGCTCCTATGTGGCTTTACACTGTAGGGGCAGGAGAGGCTGGCCACAGCTAGCTCTGGCTTACCTAGGGCTTGGTTGATCCCATGATGCTTTGAGAGGGCCACGAGGAATCCATAGAAGGTCAGTCTCTGAACGTTGCTTAGGACCTCTTTGACGAGTGCTGGGGGTGGGCAGCTAGAAGGGAGAATACAGATGCCAAATTCAAAGACTAGTGAGTCTGAGTGCCATCTTTTCATCCAAACCTTCAGGCTTAGGGGGATGCCCAAAGCCAAGACCGAGGGATCTGCCTACCCTGGGAGCCCTAAGACCCTGGGGAGTATAGCAGATCTCCAGAAGCAAGGCCTTGACTGTGAACAGAAAGGCTGGCATGTTCACTAACTGGTGCTTCACTGGCAGGGGTGGGAGTGGGGGAACGGGGAAATGGCGCTGGGCAAGGCCTCCTCTTGGAGGAGACCAAAACTGGCTGCTCTGTCCCCAAGGGGACTTTGTGCTACACAGGACAGCTTAACCCTCCCTTTCTGTAGGGTGAATTCCTCGCACAGTGAATATTTTTTTCCTTCTCTCTAAAAAGTCAAGACCAATCTATCTCCTGGCAAGGAGAAGGGGCCCAAGTTGGTCATCTACAGCTGCTCTTGCCCAAGTGAAAGCAATCCTTCCTGTGAGCCACCTGGGAAGACTTTCAGTCAACAGCCTGGACTGGGGGCAAATGGCACTGTTCTAATTTATACTATGACCATGAAGGGCCTAAAAGCCCTGGGCCAGTCAGAACAGCCTGCTGGAGATCTGTTCTGGGCCAGGAGCCTGCAATCCTGGGGCTGAGGTGGGGTCTGCGTGCCCATTTCTCACCTGTACTTGTGCCGGTCACACAAGTTCTCCAGGCACTGGTAGAACAGTGACGCCTCCACGCCCTCCAGCATGCTGGCCTCGCCCAAGGTAGGCCGCTGGCGGTGCTGCCCACTGGATGACGTCGGCACAATCACCGTATTGGGGTTCTTGCCTGACAGCAGGTCCTGATAGATGGCAGCCACGCTCTCCAGGAATTCTGGGTACAGGAGTAGAGGGGCACAGGTCAGGCGGGGATGACACACTTGGTCCCCTCACAGTGCCCTCCCTTCTCTGTGTGTTAGCTCAGCTCCACACCAGCCTCAGTCCTCAGCGCACAGTGTCCTGGGAGCAGGGGCCCTCGGCCTCATGTGACCACTACACTCATGAGAGATGACACTAATATGTGTTTCAGCTCAAATGTCCCCTCCTCTGGCAGTTGTTCCTAGACCAGGTGAGACCCCCTGTTACATCCTTTCATGCACCCTGTACTCCTCTGTAGTGCTTATCCAGTGAGGGGTTTTCTGTGTAACTACTTGTTCACTCTGTCTCCTTGCTGGAATGGAAGATCTTGCATAAAGGCCTGGATCATGCCTTGTCAGCCTTCCTGTCCCAGCACCTAGCACTGTGCCCGGCACATAGAAAATGCTATAAATATTTCTGAAAAATTTTGAAAGGGGCTTCCCTGGTGGCGCAGTGGTTGAGAGTCCACCTGCCGATGCAGGGGACGCGGGTTCGTGCCCCGGTCCGGGAAGATCCCACATGCCGCGGAGCGGCTGGGCCCATGAGCCATGGCCACTGAGCCTGCACATCCTGAGCCTGTGCTCCGCAACGGGAGAGGCCACAACAGTGAAAAGCCCGCATACCGCAAAAAAAAAAAAAAAAAAAAAAATTTTGAACGGTGAACGTGTGCACAGTCCTGCTGGTAAGCCCATCTTGTGAGCCACACGCCTCTCTGACTCAAGAAAGCAGGTGGGAATACCAGTGTGGGAGAGAAAGCTTGCAAGCTGCTCATTTATTAAACATTTGAATTCGTTTTCAAATGCTAGTAGCTGAGCCCTCGTAGGTAAGCAGAGACTTATGGCCCATCTCCCCGCTGCTGCCCCACCCTGGGACCACTGTGAGGAGAGCCCTGACAGGCAGCCAAGGGAAGAAGGTCTCCACACGTGGCTGCACCTTCTCTAGGGCCCAAGAAACTTCAGAGAAATGGGAAATGGACACCTGGAGCTGCTAAGAGCAGGTGGCGAGACACCAGGCTCCAGCCCCTGCCTGACCAGGCCCTTGGGCCGCCATCAGGAAAACAGAATGTGGCGCCTGAGTGAGGCCAGGGCTGGCTGGGGCCACCCGTTGGCAGGAAGGCCACGTCCAGGCTCCAAGGACAGCCTTCTGTTTACTGGAATAGCCTGTTTTAAACAAGTTTGTTTATGGACATAGCCAGCAGTTTCTAAATCCAACATTCCATTTGATGTTGCTGTGTGTGAGCTGCTGGGCACTGGCGTTCATTCATCTATTTTTATTCCACCTGAGCCCAGAAGGTATTTAAGGGCACAGCTGGTGAGCACTGGGGAGCAGGGTGGGAGTGTGAGAGAGGACTGGCGTGCGCTTATTGAAAGCTGTGTGGGTGGAAAATGTGTGCTCACATATCTGAGTCAGGGCCCAGGGAGAGACCCCCGATCGCAGTGACACAGCAGAGTGGCTGAGCGCACTGGCTGTGGAGTGGGCCCTCTGCAGGTCTGCGCTCCACCCCCAGAAGCGCGGTGTCTCTGGCAGCTTTACCTCTGTCGGCTTCTCTCTTAAAGGACCTACCTCTCAGGGGTGCTGTAAGGATTAAGGTGCTTAGTGCTGTGCCTGGCACACAGTAAGTTTTCGACAGTGAATTTATCGGGTGTTGTTCCAATAGTGTGTATTGTTGTTACTGTCATTATCACTTAAACTGATGTGTTGCGCTGCTGGCTGGAAGCACTGCAGTTTCCTATGTCTTGAGGAGGCTGAGGGAGTCGGCTCTGCAGACTGAATCTTGTGACCACCAGCAAGAACTAGACATCCTGCTGGTGGGTGACCGGCTGTGAAGCACACCACGGAGGGAGGAGGGGAGAAGTGCACGCGCCGGGCACACCGATGGAAAGGGCAACAGGGTAGGAGAGGGCACGTGGTCCTGACAGGAGCCACAGGGGTCCTGGGAGACTCTCACCTGAGTAGTAAAACTGGATCTGGAAGGCAAAAAGGAAATCTGAAAAAGACATCAAGCAGTCCATGGCGTCGTCCATGAGCACAATCCTGAGGGGGGAAGAGAGAGAAAATATGAGAGGATGCGTGTACGTGTGTGTCTGGGGGAGCATTCGAGCGAGCTGTCCCTGGGGATCCAGTCTCCCTTGGGACAGCAAGACACTGGGGAGAGGGCTCCCCCAGACAAGGTCCTCCCGGTCACGCCACTTCTCCATCGTTTGGACTCTGTCACCAAACTGAACTGAAGCGGGAGGCAGGCTCCCGCTTCAGTGTCTGTGGCACCAGCTGGAGGATGGGACGTGGGTGGGTGCTGACAAGGAGAGGGGGTGCAGCTGCAACGCAGCCAAGACCCCTTTTCATACCCTTAAGAGTAAACACTTCTGTCCTGCAGTGAGGACCATTTAGTTCAGAATAAATACAGCTGATCAGAAAAGGCAAAAAGAACAGCCAAGAGGTTTAAAGGGGTCTTGGCAAGTGGCACTGAGATTTAATAAGCTACCAAGGGCCTTCAGAACGGCTACAGGCACCTCCGTGCTGGGACACAGCTGGCACAAAGAGCAGAGGGTACCGCTTGGGGTCTGCACTTGAGAGGGTCCAAGAACACACCCCATCCTGCGGCGCTGCGGGTCCTCCACGCACGCCGTTCGCTCTCACAAGCTGGCCACCTCCTGCTGTCTGCTCTCTCCACCCCTCCGCCTGCGCGCTCACCTCGCAGGAAGAAAACCATGTGACCACTAAAGGGCTCAGACCAAGGCCACGTTCATACTCTGCTCAGGGCCTCACTGGACAGGACAGGAAGAGAAGGAAGTTAGCACTCGCTGGACTCCATCCATGTGCCAGGCAGGGTGCCAAACTCACCTGCTGATGGGAAGCTGGCCCCCCCATCTGTTTCTTTTCTTTGTTGTTTTTTGTTTTGGCTGTGCTGTGTGGCATATGGGATCTTAGCTCCCCGACCAGGGATCGAACCCGCACCCCCAGCAGTGGAAGCACAGAGTCCTAACCACTGGACCACCAGGGAAATACCCGCCCCCACCTCCCCATCTGTTTTTGACTGGGCCCTATCTTTCCTTTAAAAACAAAAAACCTTTTATTTTGCTCTCTCGTGCATTTTTCTAATTCTCTCTCCACCTCCCTGGGTCCGAGAATCCCCAGACTGGCAACTGGATCAGCTCCAGAGAGAGCAGGCATTGCTCACCTCTGGGGAAGGGGCTTTAGAGAGAATATAATGTGAGCAGTGCCCCTGGAATTGTGCCAGGCAGCTGCCCTGGTTTCAGGTCTCCCCGAAGAAAGCAATGGTTCCTACCTCTAGTCTTCAGTTGTAATAATGGTAACGATAGAAACAGGCCATATTGACTGAGTCCGTACTTCACGGCAGGCACGGTATAAGGTATTTTACTTATATCAATTAAAATTTATCCCACAACAATCCTATGAGGTAGGTCTTGTTGATTATTCCCATTTTACAGGTGAAGAGATTAAGTCTCAGAGCAGTCAGCTTGCTGAGGTCGCACAGCTGGTGAATTTGCTCTACACGTCATGTACTTACTTTCTACTAGGTCTCACTGCCTCTTTTAAAATAAAGATACAGAATATGAACACTTGCACTTTAATTCTTAGTCTATTAGCTTCCTGACTTATCTTTTTTCTTCTCACCTATATCTTAGGGCCTTAACTGTTTCTCATGTATCTCCTGGGGAAGACAAAAGCTGCCTCAACTACCAGAATTCAACATTAAAATTCCAGCTGGAAAAAAATTCAAGGCCAGAGTGGGAGGACGCAATGCTGCCAACGGCCACGGGAGGGCGTCCTGGTCTCTCCGGCAGAGGCTCCTGGGCCCAAGCGTTGAGCCGTTGGCTAAGTAGTTACCCCGTTTCTCAGAACCTCAGGCAGGCGAAAGGGAAGAGAGGGGGCACAAAGCCCAGATTCTGATATCTGGATCGGGAGAGAGAGGTAGAGAGAGGGCAGGTAGTAGGGACTGGGTGACAGAGACACCCAAACTACAGAGGAAGAGTGAGCTCTCCCAGAGCCCCAGGGAGGAGGAGCCACCAGCACCTCCAAGTCGTTCCTTCCCAGGCTCACAGGGAAGGAAAGGCCCCAGAGGAGAGAAGGCAGTGACGTCTCCTTCCTGCCCCACTCCCAGGACAGCTGAGAACCCGAATGGCCTGAAGTTAATTGCTAGGGAAGAGTGCCGGGCTGAGAATACCCCCAAGCAGGAAACCACGAAGGGAACCAAAGCCTTTGAAGGTGTTGCATGGCTCCTCTTGGTTTATCATCAACCGGGACCTGGTGCTCCTGTTTATAGCAGTTACGTCCATTTACAATTTCTCTCTTTACCTATTTATTCATTCATTTCATACAGATGGTCCCCGACTTACGATGGTTCAACTTAGGTTTTTTTTTTGCGGTACGCGGGCCTCTCACTGTTGTGGCCTCTCCCGTTGCGGAGCACAGGCTCCGGACGCACAGGCTCAGCGGCCATGGCTCACGGGCCCAGCTGCTCCGCGGCATGTGGGATCTTCCCGGACCGGGGCACGAACCCGCGTCCCCTGCATCGGCAGGCGGACTCTCAACCACTGCGCCACCAGGGAAGCCCCAACTTAGGTTTTTTGACTTTACAATGGTGTGAAAGCAAGACGAATTTGGTAGAAACCATGTTTTGAATTTTAAATCTTGATCTTTCCCTGGCCTAGTGATGCGCAGGACATACTCCCTCGTGATGCTGGGCGGTGGCAGCTCCCGGTCAGCTACACGGTCACCAGGGTGGACACAGACAGCCATTCTGTACCAGACTACCATTCTGTTTCTCACTTTCAGTACAGTGTTCAATCAATTACATAAGAGATTCAACACTTTATTATAAAATAGGCTTTGTGTTAGATGATTTTGTTCAACTGTAGGCTGATGTAAGTGTTCTGAGCACATTTAAGGTAGGCTGGGCTAAGCTATGATCTTTGGTAGGTTAGGCGTAAAAACGCATTTTTGACTTTTGATATTTTCAACTTACAACAGGTTTATCAGGACATAACCCCACTGAAACTCGAGGAAGATCTGTATTGCAATATAATTCAAATACCATAAAATTCACCCTTTAAAAGTATACAGTGGGGCTTCCCTGGTGGCGCAGTGGTTGAGAGTCCGCCTGCCGATGCAGGGGACGCGGGTTCGTGCCCCGGTCCGGGAAGATCCCACATGCCGCGGAGCGGCTGGGCCCGTGAGCCATGGCCGCTGAGCCTGCGCATCCGGAGCCTGTGCTCCGCAACGGGAGAGGCCACAACAGCGAGAGGCCCGCGTACCACACACACACACACACACACACAAAAGTGTACAGTATTTTTTAGTATATTCACAGACTTGCACAATCATCACCACTGTTTAATTCCAGAAGTTGTAATTCTTGCTGATCGTCATGCTCCTGAGACAGGCCCTGCCACGCCAGGGCTTCCAGCCAATTGCCATAAGCATCTTCCTCTCCCAGCCGCAGCCAGGACTGGCAGCTGCAAGCAGGGCCCGCCCTTCCAGCCCCGGCCCGGCTGCAGCTTTCTGTGGGTAGCCATTCTTGACTAGGAACGGTAGCTCCCTCTCTTGAGAGGGTGGCAGCGGTCTCCGTGGGAGCGGGGCGACCCTGCGTGTGCTCTGGTTTTGGCCCCTGCTCCCCGGTGGGCTGAGACTCAGATTGGTCAGGAGGCACCAGCAGGCTAGCTGGGGGAGGCACACGGGCAGCAGGGGCTTTCTTTCTGAGGGACAGGTGGCTGGGATCCCGGCAGCACCTGTGCCTGGGACTGAGGGGTTTTCTTGATTGCAAGCAATGAGACTGGCTGCCCGAGAAGCCGATTGGATCTCAGCTGCCATTAACAGCAACGCTCCTCTGCTCAGCCAGAAAATGGAGTCCTCCTGACATCCTGGAAACTCCCCTCCTTGCCTGCCCCACATCAGTCAGTCACCGAGTCCTATCAGTCCTCTTCTGGACATTTCTCTTGCATCTGTCTACTTCTTTCCATTTCCACAGCCCCCATCCAACGCCCACCTCCACCTCTGCTTCCTGGACAACGGAACGACCTCCTACCCAGTTTTCTGCAACACTCTTGCCTGCTTCTAATTGAGTGTCCATACTGTGGTCAGAAGGATCTTCCAAACGTGAATTTGACCATCTTACAACTCTGTTTGAAACCCTTCCTGGGCTTCCCATTGCCCTTAGAGCAAAGTCTCCCATCCTTATCCTGGCTTATGAGCCTGCATGACCTGCCCTCTGCCTCCGCTCACCTTTCTAGACTCATCGGAGGCCCCAGGCAGGGTCCCTCACGATGTTCCAGCCACACAGATGCTTCAGTTCTTCCTTCCTCCTGCCCCCCATGCCCTTCTCCTCACCGACCTGGTTGATGCCGCCTCACTCTTCGGGGTGCAGCCACAGAGCACCCCTTTGGGAAGGCGAGGGTAGGCCTCCCTGCTCTGGCTTCCACAGTTCTCTGTGACCCCCTCACACTGTTCGTGTCTGTCTTTGCCCCAGGACTGTAAGATCCACCAAGTTACACCTCTGTCTCTCTGTTCGCTGCCTGACTCAAGCGCCAGTGTGGTGCAGGGCACACAGTAGGCACTCGGTAAGTATTTGCTGCATGAAGGAAAGCATGAACAAATGACTACGAGAGGCTGCGGTATTCCCTCTTCTCTTTCCCTGGCAAGGCGACCTCTGGATCCTACATCCAGCTCTGGACAGTCCATTTAAGGGGAATAAACTAGAGTCACGGAATAGGGAGGTCAGAGTGGTGGAGTCTGCACACCAGGATATCAGACAGATGACTGCCTTTAGCTCCTTTAGCCTGGAAGAGAAGATGAAGGAGGAAGTGAGGCCGAGGCCCGACTCTTGAAGGGCTGCCTCTGAGGGAGATGTCACAGGGGTCTAGAGTTTGGCTCTAGAAGACTTGAAGATGCTCATCTCTGGGATTATGGCTGCTTTGTGAGGGAGTGAGCTGCTTGTTGCTGGAGATATTCAAGCAGAATACTTCCCGAAAGTATGAAAGAGCTCCTTCTAGCCCTGAGAGAGTGTCATCCCAAGGGTGGACAGAACTAACAGCTTCTCCTGTTAATGCGGGTTCTGCTGGGGGGAAAGTTTGCTGTTCAGAGGACCATCGCTGCAGAAAAGTCTGAAAGACTTACAAAAAGGTGCTTTTAGAAACATCATATGCTGCATTGTCCATCTCCAGACTGATGCTCTGACCCATAAAAGTTCTGGGCATCTGGCATTGGAGTCTTGGCAGAACTGTGGGAAAAGGCAGGCACGGGGCTACAGGTCTGTCTTTGCCTTTGGTGACAGGGCCAACCCCAGGCTGTAGGCCCTACAACCCACCCACAGCTGCTCCACCCTGAACTCAAACTTGTCACCAGCCCCCGAGGGCTCAAGAGGAGTTTCTTGAAGACAGGTCATCCACGTGTGCTGTTTTCCAGTTGACGGCAGTTGGCTCAAAACCCCTTCCTGCCAGAGGCCTCCTGCTGGCCTGCCGGCTGCCTCTGACACCTGCAGGAGACAGGCCGCCCCTGCTTTGAAGTGGAGCCAGCAGGAAGCTGCTGCCAACGAGAGTCTGTGCACATCCACTGGATCGTGGAGGAATCCCTGCCGGCCAGGCCTCAGGGCTAGAGAGAGGAACTCCGGGGACAAGTAAAGGCACTCTAGCTCAGGTTGGCTCTGAGCAGAACCATGTGAAGGGTGGAGTCCAGGGCAGCGACTGGAATGGAGAAAGAGCACTTGGCAGGGTCTGAGCTACTCCCAAGGGGGCTGGCCGTGCTCTCACTCCCATGCTGACTTCCAACAGCTGGGATGGGCTGGCTGGCTGGAGTTAAGTGGGTGCCAAGGAAGCAAACAGCTTTCAGTCCGAACCTACTGACTTACCAGCTTCCTATTCCCCCTTAAGGGTCAGTATCTCTGGTCTAGTGGCATGAGCTGTACCTGTTTTTTTTTGTGTGTGTGCAGTTCTGGGTTAGCGGCCCTGGGATCAAATCCCAGCTCTAGAACCGACTGGCCAAGTTACCTTTTCTTGGGCGAGTTATGTTTTCTCCTGGAGTTTCCATTTCCTTATCTGTAAAGAGGGGATGATTATAGTTCCTCTTTCACGGGATTCTTGTGAAGACTCAACATGGTGATATACTGTGCCTATTGTATTATTATATACGAGTAATCACTCAAAATAAGTGTGAGCTGCTACCAATAAGTGTTCTAGCTGGTTTCAGGTGATGGAAGGGCTCAAAATAGCAAATGAAAATATAGCTCAGAGGAAGTAGGTGCTGCCAGCGCCCGGCAGGGCAGAGGCTCTCAGGCGGGAGCTAGCTATCCTGTTTCAAGTCCACTTTTGGGGGAAGCCAGGCCAAAGCCAGGGCCAGGAGGAACGCTTCCATGACTGCACTTCCTTTGGGAGGTCACATGAGCAGCGTCTTTCATGGGTGCAGCTGAAGCGTGTCTCCGAGTCTGTCTGGGATCCCGGGACACCTCTGTGGACTATGTCTTAAAGTCAGGGCCATGAGTGAGGATGAAACTACACCCTGGCCACCTTCTCCAGGTGGTGTCAGGGTTTCCTGTGACACTTCCTCAGGTTTGCCCCTCTTCTGGACTGTGTCGGAGGCACCCCTGTGCCTCACAAGCTGCCTCCAAGTTCAGGCCCTCAGAGCAGCATGGGGTGTCCAGGTCATGGCTCTCCCTGGGCTCTGGCCTGCATCTCCAGGGGGTCCCAATCCCACCTGCCCTGTGGTGCCTGAGAAGCTGGATCCAGAGAGTGTGGGAAGCAGCAACAACTACAGCAACACGGTATTCGTTAAGGCCTTACTTGGTCAGCGCCATACATCTGTCATTGCATTTTCTTCTCACGTTAATCCTATGAGGTGAGATCGGTGGATATCTTTACCGCGAACATGGAGGTTCAGAAACCTGACCAGGTCTCAAGGCAGAAGCAAAAGAGCTGTAATTCAAACACAGGCCCCTCTGACGCTAACCACAGTTCCCAGGCCACTGCAGCTGCTTCCAGAAAGAAGTGGCAATAACACCTCCTGCCGGTGGCGCTGTCCCTCCTCCCACCCTTGGTGTAGAGCCGTGGCCCCCAGGAGGGCTGGAGGCTTAGGCCCGGATACTGCTTCTTCCCTGCAGACACCGTGAAGGCCCCGCTTGGCCACTTCAGCTCCATTATCCTTGTCTCTCCCAAGAAGCTTTACAGACGGTGGGGGTGGGGGAATGTTCCATGATCTTAGGATAAAAACCCAAATCCAGTGCATGGCCTGTGAGGCCCTCTCTTCTCCCAGTCCCCAAACTCCTCAAACTCCAGGCCCACTGACTCCCCAGTTCCCCTAGGTCCTCACTGGAGAAAGAGGGGCTTCTTTCCAGGCTGCTTACTTTCCCTAGACGGCCTTTCCCTCTCCCTGCTCCCTCCCTAAATCCTACCCACGCTTTTCACTTTATTTTTTACTTTTTTGGCTGCATTGGGTCTTTGTTGCTGTGCCCGGGGTTTCTCTAGTTGCGGTGAGTGGGGGCTACTCTTCGTTGTGGTGCACGGGCTTCTCATTGCGGTGGCTTCTCTTGTTGTGGAGCACGGGCTCTAGGCATGTGGGCTCAGTAGTTGTGGCTCGCGGGCTCTAGAGTGCAGGCTCAGTAGTTGTGGTGCACAGGCTTAGTTGCTCTGCGGCATGTGGGATCTTCCCGGACCATGGCTCGAACCTGTGTCCCCTGCATTGGCAGGAGGATTCTTAACCACTGCGCCACCAGGGAAGTCCCCTTTTCACTTTAAATAAAATATTTAAAACGTCAAAAAAATTACACAGACTAACATAACAAACGTTTGTATACCCACTAGCTAACTTCATCAAAACTTCACATTTTGCCACCCTTGCTTCAATGTTTAAAAGCTTTGTAAAATATTACACATATAGATTAAAACACCTGGACACCTGGACACCCTCCCTCATCCCCTTCCTCTACCTTCCTCCTCAGAGATCGTCACTGGGGCTTGAGGGCTTAGCATTCATTCATTTAAACTTGGGCTTGGCATCCCTCCCATGTTTCCATACTATATTAACTCACACAAATGTCTACATTGTTAAAATATTATATAACTTTGTTTTGCTTGTTCTCAGACTCTATGCATCACTTGGTAACCTGACATTTTGAGATTTATCAGTGCTGATGCATATATAGCTCCCTGCATTCATTTTAGCTGCTCTATAGATTTCCACAGAATGGAGATAGCACACTTTGTCCTTTCTACTGCATAGGGACGGGCAGAGGGTTCCATTGGTAGCGATTACAAATAATGCTGCATGTCTCCTTATAACCAGGCACACGTCTTGAACTTTTTAAGATGTGCCCAAATTGCTTCAAAGTGATTATACCAATTTACACTACCACTAGCAGTTTAGGAGAGTTCCCACTGTCCCACATTCTCACCAATACTTGTATTATCTCACTTTAAAATTTTTGCCCATTTGATGACTGTGAAGTGGTATCTCAATTTAATTGGCATTTCCTTGATACCAGTGAGTTTGGCCATGAAGATATGCCCAAATGTTTATTAATTGTTAGGGTTTTCTCTTCTATATATTATCTGTTTGTATCTTTGGACTGTTTTTCTACTGAGGTTCTTCATCTTTTTCTTATTGATTTGTAGGAGTTCTTCATAAGCAATTCTTTTTTTTTTAATAGTTTTTAACTCTTTTTTTAAAAAAATATTAATTTAATTAATTTATTTATTTGGCTGGGCTGCACCAGGTCTTAAACTTAGTTCCTGCACGCAGGATCTTCATTGCCGTGTGCAGGATCTTCGTTGCGGCATGCGGGATCTTTGTAGTTGTGGTGTGCAGGATCTTTAGTTGTGGCATGTGGGATCTAGTTCTCTGACCAGGGATCAAACCCAGTCCCCCTGCATTGGGAGCGCGGAGTCTTAGCCACTGGACCACCAGGGAAGTCCCCCATAAACCATTCTTGAGACTAAAAAACTCTGCAGACTAATCTGTTGTTAGTTACATATGTAATAAATATCTTCTAGTCACTGGCTTGTCTTTCAACTTTGTTTACAGCATCTTTTGTTGAACAGAAAATTTTAATCTTAATTCTCCGGTAGTCCTGCGGGTTAGGGTTCAACACTTGCATTGCTGTGGCTAGGGTTCACTTTGCCATCAGGGAATTCGTGCTTCCTAGCAGATACTTCCCCTTTCTCTAGAATGTCAGCCCCACGAGGGCAGGGGCTCGGTTTTGTTCACTGCTCTGTCCTCAGCACCTGGAAGAGTGCCTGGCACAGAACAGGCACTCTCCATGAACACTGGCTGAATGATTGAATAAGTGAATGCAATTCTGCTTGTGGTCAGTTTATCAACCTTGTCCACTGGGCTTGGGCTTTAAGAATTTTTATCTTGTTTTAAGAATTTTTTAACTACCTGGTGGCCATAAAAATATTTTCTCCTAATCTCTTTTAAGAGTATTACGGTTTTGCATTTTACACTTAGGTCTGTAATCTATGTGAAATTGACTTCTGAATATAGTCTGAAGTAGGGAGCTAATTTTATTTTATCGTATGTGGATAAACTGTCGACTGAAAAAAACATGCACAACGTGAGAGTTTTGAGTTAAGTTTTATTTGGGGCAAAATGAGGACTACGGCCTGGGAGATAGCATATCAGATAGCTCTGAGAAACTGCTCTGGAGAGGTAGGGGGGAAGGTTGGTATATATGTGATTTTGGTGAAGGGGACGTACATGCAATCCAGCACACATTTTTGCAGAAGGCTGTCACTAGTCTTGTGAAGTTTACTGCTGGTCATGAGGACAGGTGTCTCCATTAATGATTTTAATGCCTTTTCAGGTATGAGGAGATGCAAGAATTGGGCTCGTAAAATCTTCCCTTGAAAATATCTAACTATCTGGGACTTCCCTGGCGGTCCAGTGGTTGAGACTCTGCGCTTCCACTGCAGGGGGCATGGGTTTGATCCCTGGTTGGGGAAGATCCCACATGCAGCATGGCCAAAAAAAAAAAAAAAAATCTAACTATCTGAAGGCCTGTTCTGCCATTTTTCCCCAGAGCACAGAGCGCTTCATTCCTGATCTCCGCTCTGAATCCCACTCAGGGTGTGTTGAAGGTCAGCGGCTGTAGTGGCTTAATCCTTGTAAAGGCAGATGGCAAGTTCCAAATTTTTAGTTGGCATTATGATGGCCTTATAATCAGTCCTAGTAGTTGATAGGGCAAATTCATCTCTTATTAATCCTTCAGGTCTCAGGTTCAACATCTCTGTTTTATGGACAAGTTTTTCATGATTCCCCAGGTTAGGCTGGGTATCCTGTTTATATGTTCCTATAGCACTTAGCTCTTCGTTTATTTAATGTCTGCTGCTCTGTCAGTTTGTAAGTTCTTCCAGGGCTGGAGCAACATTGTCATAGCCCCTCCACAAGCACGACTGGCAATATGACAGGCACTCAATTTGGTAAATGAAAGAATGGGGAGGGAAAGGATAGTCTGTTTAGGTGAAAGACCTTTGGGGCAACAGTGACACTGTCAGATGGCAGGTCAGATCTGGGGAGGAGATCTATGCAGGATGATATTGCAGAGGAGAAGCATAAAGAAAGACATCAAGAGAGCATAAAGCTGTATCTTCAGGGCACGGCATGAGGTCTGGCAGAGGGTAGATGTTCAGTAAACATTTGAAAAATGAATATAGGAATGAAGTATCACTCCCCACTTACTAATTATAATTATATTCTTTAAAAATAGGTAAGGGAGGGATTTTCCTGGTGGTCCAGTGGTTAAGAATCCATCTTGCAATGCAGGGGACGCTGGTTTGATCCATGGTCGGGGAATGAAGATCCCACATGCCATGGGGCAGCTGAGCCCATGAGCCACAACTAGCAAGCCCACGCACCACAACTAGAGAAAGGCCTGAGTACCGCAACAAAGAGCTCGCATGCTAGAACGAAAGATCCTGCGTGCCGCAACTAAGGCCTGATGCAGCCTAAATAAATAAATAAATAAATAAATAATAGGTAAGGGAATTCCCTGGTGGTCCAGTGGTTAGGACTCTGTGCTCTCACTGCCAAGGGCACGGGTTCAATCCCTGTTCGGGAACTAAAATCCCACAAGCCACACAGTGCGGCCAAAAAAACAAAACAAAACAAACAAAAAAAGACTTTGTGACACGTATTTTACATGCATTATCTCATTAAATCCTAAAAACACTCTATGAGGCAGGTGCTATTATATTTCCATTTTAAAGATGAAGAAATTGAGGCTCAGAGGAGTTGCTCAAGGTCACAAGCCTATGAGTGAAGGAAGTGAGATTTGAACCCAGGGCTGTCTGGCTCCAGCACCTGAGTCCTACACCATTAGGCCATTCAACCTTTGTGATACAGGGACCAGCTGAAAAATGACTCTCTTAAATGGAGGTGACTTGTTAGGTCTAAAACTAGATTCCTTAGAGGAGTTTATGTGCTTTTGAAGCACTATATGTATTCAGCATATAACCATGATAAAAGAGCTTTTCCTGTTAAACATATATTACTCACTAGGAAATCTGGCTTTAAGTGAGGGAGAAGTGAGTTAGTGTTTCAGATGACAAGAGTGAGAAGGAAAAGCAATTCCTTTTAATGCAATCAATTCTAAAATGCCAGAAAGAGGTTGGCATGCAATGCTCTAAAGTGGTTCTCAAAGTGTGGTCCCAGACCATGAGCATCACCTAAGAACCTATAAGGAATATGGATTCTTGAGCCCCACCTCAGACCCATTGAACTCTGAGCATGGGGCTGGGCCATCGCGGTTTAGTAAGTCCTGCAGGTGATTCTGATTCACGCTCAAGTTGGAGAACCACTGCTTTAAATCTTCACCCTTGGAGGGAAGCTTCCCACCCCTGTGTCATTTGGGCCTTGAATGGATTACAGGTGTGATGGTCCCCCCGGCCCAGGAGGGAGGAGACACAGGCAGTCCTGTCTTTACCCTACTTTTTGTTATATATTATTTTCTGAACTTTGTGAAGGGAAAAAAGGCCAGAAACCACTGCCTTAGGGAACCCAGGAACTTCTCACTTATTTAATTTTTTAATTGAAGTATAGTTCATTTACAGTGTTGTGCTAATTTCTGCTGTACAGCAAAGTGACTGTTATACACATATATACATTCTTTTTTAATATTTTTTTCCACTATGGTTTATCCCAGGAGGTTGGATATAGTTCCCTGCACTATACAGTAGGACCTCGTTACTTATCTATTCTAAATGTAATAGTTTGGGACTTCCCTGGTGGGTCAGTGTTTAAGAATCTGCCTGCCAATGCAGGGGACATGGGTTTGATCCCTGGTCCGGGAAGATCCCACATGCCACAGAGCAACCAAGCTCGTGTGCCACAACTACTGAGCCCACATGCCGCAACTACTGAAGGCTGTGCACTCTAGGGCCCACGTGCCACAACTACTGAGCCCGTGTGCTGCAACTACTGAAGCCTGTGCACCTAGAGCCTGTGTTCCGCAACAAGAGAAGCCACCGGAATGAGAAGCCCACGCACCACAATGAAGAGTAGCCTCGGGGCTTCCCTGGTGGTGGAATGGTTGAGAGTCCGCCTGCCGATGCAGGGGACGCGGGTTCGTGCCCCGGTCTGGGAAGATCCCACATGCCGCGGAGCGGCTGGGCCCGTGAGCCATGGCCGCTGAGCCTGCGCGTCCGGAGCCTGTGCTCCGCAACGGGAGAGGCCACAACAGTGAGAGGTCCGCGTACGGCAAAAAAAAAAAAAAAAAAAAAAGAGTAGCCCTGGCTCGCCGCAACTAGGGAAAGCCCAATGCAGAAAGCCCAAAGCCAATGAAGACCCAATGCAGCCAAAATAAATAAATAAATAAATAAATAAAACCAAACAAATAAATAAATGTGATAGTTTGCATCTACTAACCCCAGTCTCCCAGTCCATCCCTCTCCCTCTTGGCAACCACAAATCTGCTCTCTATGTCTGACTTCTCACTTATTTAAAAAAATCTGGTAATAACAATAATACTAACATTATTTTAACAGCAGAAATTATTATTTATTGGATTATATAATGTGCTAAGCAATTTACATATAATTTTTTGTTGAAATCTTACAACCGCCCTGAGTTAGTTATTATTATTAGCCCCATTTTACAGATAGGGGAACAGGGCTTGTAGAAGTTAAGAGAGATCCTCAAGGTCATCCAGTTAATAGAGCACAGGTGGTGTGTACACCCAGGTCTTTCTAACCCTATGATGCCTGTGCTCTTAAAGGTCAAGGTTAATACCACTGCTTCTAACATTGCTCTGTGCCAGGCATTATTTTAAGCACATTATATGCTTCTTCGATTATTCCCACTTTACAAATGAGGAAACTGAGGCTCAAAGAAATTAAATAACTTTCCCAAGGGCACAAGCTGGTAAATTGTGGAACCAGGGTTTGAACTCAAGAATTCCGGCTCTAGTTGAATGTTCTTAACCGTCAGAAAAGCCTCCCAGTCCTTGGAGACAGAGAAGCTATGGTGACCACTTAGGGATAAAATTACTTAACGACTCCCACTGCTGCAGGAGTGTGTGCGGTGGAGGGGATCTCTGGCTGGGCGCTGTCATGGAGTCTATTTGCTCTTTGCTCTCCTGTTTCCGGCTCACACCTGCCGCTCCGGGGCCTGGCCAGGGTGCTGGCCGCACGTAAGTCAGGCGCATGTGGAGCTGCTCTGCCGCTGAACAGGCTCTGGCGTACAGCTGCCTGTGGATTACATTCTTTTACGCGCACAGCATCAGAGACTGGAGCCTCCTCCTGCGGCCTGTCCCCAGACCTCAGGGCCATGAATACAGTGAGACCAGCAGTGAGACAGGAGAGGGCAGTGCCTCTTCCAGCTAGAGTAACTGCCTTGGAGGCCTAACCACCCCCATTTGCAGTTCTGGTCAGAAGCGTGGGTTTGTGTGTGAGGAAGTTGGGATCCTGACCTTCAGGACAAGATGATAATAGCTTAAACAATCAGAGGGCACTTTCTGGGATGTATGCAATTTTTCCACACACACACCAGCTGGAGTGGAGTGAGGAAAGCAGGGCACTGGGGAGGCAGGGTTGACACAAAAGCCTGAGTCCCGAGTTCATCTCTAATTTTGTAGCCAGTATCCTGAGGCTCACCTGGGGCCCTTCTGTTGTTGATACTGGCATCCCCATCATCCCCTCACATTCCCTGCTATTGACATGGACTGGTTACCTTGCTTCCTCTTCCTCAAATGGAAAGGTCTGAAGTTTCTATTGAACAGTAGGCCTCTTGCGGAGGAGGTAAGCTTCTGACACAGCTAGGGGAATGCCACTCCAGAAGCCCCTTGGTATCAATAATTGTACGAATCTGTGGATCTTAGAGGGTTCTATTCCTTCTAGTCTAATCTTGCCATGCTTACACACATCAGATTGTTTGGAAGGGTCTGGGAGATGGGTGGGGCAAATGCAAAAACGGGGCTGGTGGGGTTGAAAATCATACAGAAGGCTCACCCTCACACTCGCCCGCTACCTTTCAGGAGTGGGACAGGAGGACGGAGGCTGCTGTGCAGTGACAGAAACCAAGGTGATGTGACACACAGTGGTGGCAGGCCGTGATCGGTACCCAAGGGATCCACTTCTAAATCAAATGGCAAGCTCCTTGAGGGGCAGGAACTATATGTTATTCATCATTGTACCCCTAATATGCAGAATAGATCCTGGCACAAAATTGGCACTCAAGAAATATTTGATGAAAGGAAGTACTGAGACCTGCTACAATGTGGATGGACCTTGAAAGCAAGGCTAAGTGAAAGAAACCAGTCACAAAGGACCACCATATATCATATGATCCCATTTATTTATTTATTTATTTTTTTGTGTGTGTTTGTTTGTTTTGCGGTACGGGGGCCTCTCACTGTTGTGGCCTCTCCTGTTACGGAGCACAGGCTCCGGACGCGCAGGCTCAGCGGCCATGGCTCACGGGCCCAGCCGCTCCGCGACACATGGGATCTTCCCAGACCGGGGCACGAACCCGCGTCCCCTACATCGGCAGGCGGACCCTCAACCACTGCACCACCAGGGAAGCCCGATCCCATTTATTTTAAATGTCTAGAATAGGCAAATATATAGAGACAGAGTGTGGTTGTCTAGAGCTAGGGAGGATGGGGGGATTGGGGAGTAATGGCTAAGAGGTGCTGGATTTCTTGGTGGGGTAGTTAAAATGCTCTAAAATTGACTGTGGTGATGGATGTGAATATACAGTTGACACCTGAACAACCTGGGTTTCAACTACACAGGTCCACTTATATGTGGATTTTTTTTCAACAGCAAATACGCAATCTGCGGTTGGTTGAACCTGCAGGTGCTAAACCCACGGATGCAGAGCCATGTATATGGAGGTACTGTGTATATGGAGAGCTGACTGTAAGTTATACTTGGATTTTCCACTGCACAGAGGGTCGGTGCCCCTAAGCCCCTCCCTGTTCACTAGTCAACTCTACTCTGTAAATATACTTGACTAATTGATTTAGGGAAGCTGGGCATTTAAAAAATTATTATTTAGATTTTACTTTTTTAGAGCAGTTTTAGGTTCACAGTGAAATTGAGGGGAAGGTGCAGGGATTTCCCATATACCTCCTGCCTCCACACGTGCTCAGCCTCCCCCAGATCAACATCCCCCACCAATGGTACCTTTGTTACAATCGTTGAACCTACATTGAGACATCATCACCCAAAGTCCACAGTTTAGATTTACGATTCACTCTTGGTGTTGTACATTCTATGGATCTGGACAAATGTCTAATGACACGTATCTGTCATATATGATATAATACAGAGTATTTTCCTAAAAATCCTCTGCTCTGGCATTTTTCAGAAAACAAGATTTTTGCTATACTTCCACTTGCTGCCTTAGCTCAGGTTTTCAGTTAAATAAGTAAAAGTTAACTGAGGCATAGCCCAACGACCTCATCTGGTTAAAAAATGTGAATGACAGTGAAACCAAACACAGAAATTAGAGGGTTCTAACTATTTCTACCAAGTCTTCCTGGTTCTGGACTAACCTTGAAAACCTTCTTTTAGCATAAGTAATACAATTTATCCCTCCCTCAATTGGGCTTTATCACCTTCATGTTTTCCAGTCTCGAACTTCAACCCCCTTTATTACAAGTCGCTGTCAAACTTGCCCCATATTTTCTCAGAATTTCCTCTAGGGATATTTCTTTGTGTATGTGCCTGTGTGTGTGTGTGTGTGTGTGTGTGTGTGTGTGTGTTTGCCTCTTCGTCTCACCACCTCCCAACTCTATCTGCAGACCATAAAACTCCCCGCAGAAACCACCAAAGATCATTTGGTTTCCATTTGGAAATGCAGAAAGTATCATGTTTTTGGGCAAATCCCAAATAGACCCCTCTCCAAATGCCAGTTTTTTCCCTATCAGTTTCATTCTCCCCTAATGGTATGTTTGTTTGTATACAGTTCAGGTTTCTCTCAGAAGCCTGGGCCAAAGAGGGGGCTGAGTTGACTTCAAAAGCCCAGGAGACATACCTGGCTGCTTTCTGAGTGAGCTCCAGCGGGAAATCCGGGCACAGTAATTGCAGCAAGCAGTGATATTCCCTCATGGTCAGCAAATCTGGAATGGAAATGGATAGGAACACATTAGGTCTCTGCATGTGAAGTCACTGCTGTCTTTTTGATCATTTCATGGTTTTCAGACCTACTCTCCGTAGATCTGCTCTTTTAAAGGTGAGTCAGTGTTAAGGCTGCATTAGCCACTAACCCTCCAAGGGTGAGATTTTAAGATCAATATTTCTACAAAGTTTTTCCTGGATGGGAGGCACCCAGCTACAACATTTTGGCCAAAGGAGCTTCACTGGTTTGAAAGATGGTCGGGTAAGAAGGGGGAATTAGAGGGGTACCTTCATTAGCCTTCTTATGTATGCAAATCCACAAGAATGAGTCATTTCAGAGCTGGCTAAGTTTGCTGAAATTCTCTGGCATGGTAACATTCACCACAACATGCCCAAAGACCATCCACAGAACATCTGCAAGCAGTATTAAGACAAATGCAGTCTTGCAACGTATGGAGGAGAAGAATACAGCATAGCAACCCACAGACCTTCTTACTCTGTCATCCAGTACTGTGCAGGCTGGCTCCTTTTGGATGGCTGCACACAAATCTGGTCATCCTATTCTAGGAAGCCAAGACCAAGGTCCAAGATATACAATCTAGGCAACCAAGTGACTCCTGATATACAGAAGCAGTGTTTTGGGAGAGATGAGGCAGGATGAGGCTCTGTGACCCAGGAGAAAACCCAGAGAGGTAAATCTCAGGGGGGTTTATAGAATGCCAAGGGAGAGGAAATACACTGGTGTTTAAAAGTTGTTTTGTTACTGCATGTCCCAAAGCCAAGAGATTTTAGATCAGTCAGGCAGCTGCCATCCACAAGTATTCCATATACCAAAGCATTTCAAATATGGAACGACGTGCTGATGGTAAAGCAAGATCAAGCAACCCAGAAGCCCTCCTAACTGGGAGCATGAGTGAGAGGAGGGAATCCAGAGGGCATGGCCACATTTGGGGAATGAAGATGATGATCACAGGCACTGGGTTTCTTTGGACCTAAGTTAGCTCAAGCCACAGGAATCCAGATCTCCTGTCCCTGATAGTTTGGTTGATGCGTTTCCAAGATAAAAACCCCAAATCCCCAGGGACAGGCCTGGGTTCCTACTACTTTTTCATCAAGGCTCAATTCAAGTTGGGGGCATAGAGTTAGACTAACCACACTGCCAAAGTCAGGGACAACAAAGCGACAGACTCAGCGTCAATGTAGGTCAAAGGATCAAGATGGCTTTTGCGGCCTTTGTCTTAGCCACAGTGGGGTGTGCACTTTCCTCTCCTCACTCGCCTGACCTAGGGCACAGCCTAGTAGGAGGTTTTGTTCTTCAAGGGAAGGAGTAATAGCCACTTGTGGGCTCGCAGACTTGGGGTGAGGGACAGGAAAGACGAAAGGGAGAAAAGCCACTGAATCTAATATGTTCCCACTTTATTCTCACTTCAAAACCCCCTGTATAGAGAGAAGTGAGTTCTGGCAGGAACTAAATAAAGTTCTATCTTTGAATCATTAATGCTTTTTTTCCTTTCTTTCTTAAAATTAATTAATTAATTAATCTATTTATTTTGGCTGCACCCAGTCTTAGCTGCAGCACACGGGATCTTCATTGTGGCATGTGGGATCTTTAGTTGCAGCACGTGGGATCTTTAGTTGCGTCATGAGGGCTTCTTAGTTGTGGCATGCATGCGGGATCTTAGTTCCCTGACCACGGATTGAACCCAGGCCCCCTGCATTGGAAGCTTGGAGTCTTACCTACTGCACCACAAGGGAGTCCCCATTAATGCTTTTCTAGGCTAAGATTTGGTGGATGGATCTGATACCATTCTTAGGGGGGTCAAAGTATTTCACAGTTATTCATATTTATCCCCCAAATTATCTACAAGATATCCTCGGGAAGACAAACAGGGTAAAGGAAAATGAGAAGCCGAGAGAGTTGTATGACCCCCTTATTCAATCAAGAAAGACAGTGCTGGAAATCGATCTCAGCCTCCTGGTTTCCAGACCCTCAGCTCTCTTTTAGGTTCTTGATGATATTCTAACTCATGTGCTTCAAATACTTGCTTCCTAAGCATAGAAGAATGATTTACAAAAATAATTTTGTACTTCTCCAATGCAACAACAGTTCTTGGAAATACTAAATACATCAGAAAAACAGAATACATCCTGTTCACCACTTCTGGAACTTGACTATCCCCAATGTAAAGTGAGGAAGATAGTCAGGTAAAGAGATGAACGGGAAGTGCAGGCAGATAAACAACTTTGGCCAGTTTAATTGTGGAAGACAGCAGTTCTATTAAAGTAGAAGTAGGATAATATCAAGGCCAGATAATTTCAAGGGAGAGGCATCTGCCACTTGGAGACACTCCTGGGTTGTACAGTGGGTATTTGGGAGAATGGTGAGCACTAAGTGTTGTTCCAAAATCAGAACACTGATGAACAAATGGGAGCTGTCCTCCTCCTGTCCCCCTGGCTTGGGTGCAAATCTTGGCTCTGCAATTTCCCAGGTATGCAACCTTGGGCAAACTGCTCAATCTCTCTAAATCTCAGTTTTTCATCCGTAAAATGGGAATGATGACACCCACCTTTCAGGGTTGAAGTCAAGATCAAAAAAGATGATGTCAATAAAGTACTCAGCAGAATGTCTAGAACATAGTAACACCAAACAACAGGAGCTATTTGGTTTTGTTTTTAAATCCTGGGGGCAAAGGCAGGAGAGGAGGAAGGTGCTTCTTGCTGAGTGTAAATGCTTAAACCCCTTTAAAGTTTTTCTGCCTTGAAAATTCAGTCAGATTGCTTGAGCCGAACCTGGTTTTGAATACTCTTCTGCAGTCTGCATTCATTTAATGCCTCCTCCGTTCCCAACAAGCCAGCGGTCTCCCCAGCTCCAGAGGCTCACACTCAGGCATCGGTTAACCCTAAATGCTCCTGCCTATTTTGGGTTCTTTGGCTCTAAGAGCTCTCCAAGATCTCAAAGATCTGCCTTCCAGGCAGCCCTTGGTGCTTCAGGAATAACAGTAGTGAGACTGACTAGTCACTGAGCTCTGTGCTCAGGCTTTGAATTAGCTCACTTAACCTTCACAACAACCTCACAAAGTAGACTCTAGACTCTGGCATTCCCAGCCACATTTCACAGATGAGGGCGTGGAGGCATAGAGAGATGAAATCATCTGGTAAGTGAGGAGAGAAGGGTCCAGAGCCTGGGGGACAGGAAGGGGACTTGGCTTCCCAGAGCAAGATCCTAGGCTGGGGTCTAAGGGCTGGATGGGCTTAATTAACGATAATAATACTAACAGTTAACATTTACTGAGCACTTACTATGGGCCAGACGCTGATCTTCCAAGGGTTTTACCTGTGCCATCTCATCTTATCTAATCTTCACTATGGTTATTCCCATTTCACAGACAAAAACTCAGATCATGCTTAACTGCTGGAACTGGAATTCAAACTCTGGCAGTCTGGCTCCAAAGTTTACCCAACTAACATTTTCCGCACCTTGATCTTATCAACGGTAATGTGTGAAGGCTTAATAGCTTGTTCTCCTCCCCAAACAAACTGCAGGAACTAAATAGCTCCAGGTGAACTGGATCAAGGAGACAATTCAAGTGAATTGGGATTTTTCCATGTAAGAAATTAAGTCTGAAAGGTTCTAATTACTGTCAACAGGAAAGACTGCAGCTCCAGCACCACAGCCTTTGCTGAGCCCGAGGCCATGGGAAGGTGGGGGATGAGTACACCTGTGCTGGTGGCTACATAGCCATTTCTCATCCCCGCCCACCTGCTGGTGCTCTCCATCCTGGCAGGTGCAGGGAAGGTAAGCGGTGTGTACCAACAGATGCCTTCTCTGAAGGAATCCCCCCACAATTAGGAAAGCTTCAGCCAGCAGGTCCTGAAAGTTCAAAGGCAAAGACATAAGACGACTTTGGTATAAGATCAAAATCAGAACACTCCCCACAAATTGGTGCTACTCTTTTTGTGGGTGGTCAGAGCTGTTAAATTTTCTTATTCTAAACCTTGTAATAGTCCCATTGACTGTGTGGCTCTGGACCAGAGGTTTCTACACCCTCAATCCTATCATCTCAGGAGGCAACACAGTACAGCATTGTGGCCCATAGCATGGACTTTAGAGTTAGACTGCCTGGGTCCAAATCCAAGCTTTGCCACTGATTTCAAATTACTGACCTTTAAGTGCTCTATGCCTCAGTTTCCCCATCTATAAAGTGGGTATAATGGTGGTACCAACATCATTCAGTTGTTGTGAGCTAATGTTAAGAACTAAGAATAGGGCTTCCCTGGTGGTGCAGTGGTTGAGAGTCCGCCTGCCGATGCAGGGGACACGGGTTCGTGTCCCGGTTTGGGAAGATCCCACATACCGCGGAGCGGCTGGGCCCGTGAGCCATGGCCGCTGAGCCTGTGCATCCGGAGCCTGTGTTCCGCAATGGGAGAGGCCACAACAGTTAGAGGCCCGTGTACCGCAAAAAAAAAAAAAAAAAAAAAAAAAAAGAACTAAGAATAATAGCCCATCATAAGTGCTCTGTTAGTATTTGCTGTTATTATTTTAGATATAAAGAAACTAGGGTTTCTTTAAGGTTAATTACTTTTTCAAGGAGACAGAACTAGTAAGAGGAGGGAGGACTGAGATTCAGACATATGCCTGTCTAGCTCCAAAGGTCCTGCAAGTTCTACTCTAGCAGGTGTGATCTGGCTGGTTAGTGGGGGACTTGACTTCTGATGATAGGATTGTTTATGCCAGGTGATTGACAAACTTTACATCTAAGTTAAAGACTTATTGGGTTGACCAAAAAGTTCGTTTGGGTTTTTCTGTAACATTTTATGGAAAAACCCGAACGAACATTTTGGCCAACCCAGTATCTAAGTTAAACATACAGATACCCTCCAGTTGGGCAGGGCAGTTGGGTTAGTGCAGAGCACAGACTATGTAATCAGATGACCTGGCTTCGAAACCTGGCCTCCACTACCTAGCACCAGTATGACTTGGATAAGTTAGACAATTTTTCTGAACCTTGGTTTCCTCTTAGAAATGTGACTAATCACAGTACCTACCTAGTGTGATTGTTGTAAAAATCAAATGAGGTAATTTGTATATAAGGAACTTTTCTGAAAAATTAGCAAAATGCTCAATAAATGGGAGAATTATTTAATAATTATTAACTGGTTAAAACTTGAAGTCCTGAAATTAAGGCATCTTTGGCCTTAACGAAAGCCCTCAGCACAAGGCCTGGCATACAGTAGTAAATATCTGTTGAAGGAATGATTGAATAAAAACATGCACCGCACAGTGACCCAGATGAAAATTTGGAGGGACGAGTTTCTGGTCACTGTGTGAACACAGAGATGGGGGATCTCCAGGCACAGGAGGCATGACTGTAAGTTCAGGGCAGTGTGAGGAGGTGCCAGGAGCTGTAGTGCTGAAAATGGAAAACGTCCCGGTTGGTAGGTACCACAGCTCTCAGTGAACTCAATACATTATGGAAGGCGTAACTACATTCCATGGCCTTGCTGACTCCCAGCACTTTCTTATCAAGTGCTCAGTCCAATCAACTCGAGTATTTATTTTCATTGGAATAGATCACCAATTCTACCGTGAAAATCAGAAGCCGCCTAGGGTTTACTTCTTAGTGATTCACTTTACTACTGTTACAACTCTAGCTGGAGTTTTGAATACTGGAGTTTTCAAGATAACCAATCCCTGACTCAAAGTATTCTTTTCCTGGCTAGCCCTACTCTAATCCTAGAGAGTGATGGATTATTATTGGATGGATGGATTATTATTGGATGTATTATTATTGGATGGATTATAGTGAGGTTATTTGGCTAAGAAAAGTAATCTTGTCACAAATTACTGAGGCCCAATATATTCAAGGGCTAATTCGTTCTCACTTCCTCCTTTCTTGGAAAAGAAGGATTGAAGACCTTCTCTTATCTTTTCTACATCTGGTCTGCCTTCTTGCTGTGGAAATTCTGGTCTCTGAAGCTCTGTGGGGGTAGCTTAGTCATCTCTACATCCTCCTCTCAGACCACCACACGTGTCCACACGTTTGCTCAGAAGAACTGCGGCACTGTGTGGTTGAAGATTCAGATGCTTCCTGCTCTTCCTAGGAAATGGTGCCTTTTCCAGGGTCAGAGTGGTGTCACTAAAAGAGACCAGTGGAGGAGTGCCAGATGGAAGGAATGAGGGCCATACCTTTGTTCCTTACTCAGAGAAGCCTTCCCCAAAGCCTGAATCAAGGGTTTTTACCTCCAAAACTCTGGAGGATGAACTGGGGTTTACTCTGAGTTCATTTGCATGACTGCCTTCATGCTGAGGGCTGAGTGAGCTAGTGCTGAGACTGGAGCTGGAGATAATGAAATGCTACCAAGCCACGGAGAATCCCAGAGGACTGGACAACCTCTAGTTGGTTGGCTGCATGATCTCAACAGGAACTACCACAGAGGCCAGAGAACACCACAGTCCATGAGTGGACTCTCCAATTTTCAGCTGCAATTGTTTTTATATTCTTTTATGCAGGGGTTGTGAAGGCTCATTCCAAATGACACTCACCCCCAGACAGGCCGCTCTGCCAAGAGATGCTCGGAAGGACGTGGATAATTCAGGGCATGACCATACCACCCCTTCCTTTCCCCAGGGCACTGAGGCTTTGGTACCAGTCCACAGCTGAGTAAATACCTCAGTGCTACTCTGCAAGGAGGGGAAGGGAGAGAGGGAGAGTTGGGGGAGGGGAGAGGAAGGAGGCAGACATCTGACGGCTTCACTCCCCACGTGGCACTTGGTACCAAAAGTCACAGGAAGATTGCTCACATCCTAGGGCCATGTTCCTGTCAAGCAAAACCCCCAAAGAAGAGCAGACTGTGTTCTTCAATTTTATCTTCTTTGACAGCACTGTTGTTTTATATTGTAAATGGAGGAAAATGGTAATTAGTTTACTGAAAGGGAAATGATTTTATAAAAGGAATGAGAAGCAATGGCTTCCAATGACACCTGTGGGGTCATTATTAACACTATCCTTTGCCAACTCATTACTCCCCAGAGTATGTGTAGTGTGTTCAAACAGGGGCAGAAAGCCAGACTCTTTAGTTTTTATATTTGATTATGACTAAGCCCAACATCAAGTGACTATTACTTTTTGGCCAGTATATATGTTCTAGGCAAAGCACTAAATCAGATATAATAACAATTTCATGGCAATTTTTAGAATGAATAAAAGAAACTCCCCAGGAACTGTTTATATTATACAAAGGTTTAAAGAAATGTGAGCATTTCTAATCAGGGTCCGAAAATTCTTCCCCAGGGATTGTGTGTGGCACATAATGGCAATCTGATTGGGTTTTGGGGCTAACCATGGCCATCTCTAGCCACCACTGTGGGACTGAACCAGTGGGCTGGGCTGATATGTAAGAACCCTCTATACTGTGTATACACCTTGGGGTGTTACCTTCTCTTCTGTACATCCTGATAGGCTCCTGAGAGTTGGAGGACCAAGGCAAGGCTTGGTTCTGGGGGGAGGCACTGTCTTAGACAGCTTTGATAACATGAAACACAACAGGCTGCACGTGCCCAGGGTGGGAAGCCACGTGGCATTATGGAAGGAGGCCCCAGCCAGGAGGAAAGAAAGTCTCTCTTCAGCAGCAACAGGGCTAGCTACTCTGGCACAGGCGCACAGTCTCCTGACAGTTTACAGAGGAATGGAGGCAGCTTTGGACACTAAAATGTAGAGCAGGATCTTGGCACCATAAGCTCCCAAAGGGCCCAGCAGCCTATCGAGGAAGTTATTTCAAGCCTAGCATTGCACTACCATTTGCACTCTGATCCAGAGACCAACTAGTCCAGCCCTATCAGGTGTCGCTCCTTCACATTTTTGTTTGGAAATGGGAGGATAGGGTGTGCGCTTTGAAGCAGAGATTTCAGAGCTAAGGTGTAATTTTTATCCAGGAAGAAGCAGGTGCTGCTGTAACCTCCTGTGACCTGCTCCTGTTCTTAACTGAACAGAAACGGTCAAACAGGCACAAGAGTTGGACAATGAACTTCATTCCCGCCTCACGGGAAGTAAAGGTGAGAGGAAAATCCTGCCCTCTCAGTGGTGGTGTATCTGGAATACCTCACTCAATTTTTGAAACGGAGGTAGCATTTTAAAAAGAACTTGGTCTGAGTTCTGCAAAGAACTACTTACATGATACTGGCCACAGGTTTTCTGGACCTCCATTTTCTCACCTATAAAATAAGGATGTTGTGGTATGTGAGGGCTGAACAAAATTTTTGAATAGGTATACTTTTTGGAAGGTTTTTTTTTTTTTTTGCTGTACCGCACGGCATGCAGGATCTTAGTTCTCTGACCATGGATAGAACCCGGGCCCCCTGCAGTGGAAGCATGGATTCTTAACCACTGGACCACCAGGGAAGTCCCTAGACAGATATACTTTTTAAAAATGGAAATTTTATAAGGAACCTTAATGTATAACATAGATAAAAACAAACCTCTTCTTACCCAACTTTGTCCTCAATAGCCTTCACTGAGGCTAGAGGTGTGGGGATGAGGAAGCTGCGGGAGAAGGCCTGAGGCACTGCTTTAAACTCTGGGCTCTATAGAGGACTGTTTAAAAACCACTGGCCCGGGACTTCCCTGGTGGCGCAGTGGTTAAGAATCTGCCTGCCAACGAAGGGTTCGATCCCTGGTCTGGGAAGGTCCCACATGCCGCAGAGCAACTAAGCCTGTGTGCCACAGCTACTGAGCCTGCGCTCTAGAGCCTGTGATCCACAACTACTGAGTCCACGTGCCACAACTACTGAAGTCCGCGTGCCTAGAGCCCGTGCTCTGCAACAAGAGAAGCCACTGCAATGAGAAGCCCGCACACCGCAACGAAGAGTAGTCCCTGCTCGCCGCAACTAGAGGAAGTCCATGCACAGCAACGAAGACCCAACGCAGCCAAAAATAAATAAATAAAAAATAAATAAATTTATAAAACAAAAAACAATCCGCCTGCCAATGAAGGGGACACGGGTTTGATCCCTGGTCTGGGAAGATCCCACATGCCGCGGAGCAACTAAGCCCGTGCGCCACAACTACTGAGCCTGTGCTCTAGAGCCCGCGAACCACAACTACTGAGTCCGAGCGCGCTGCAACTACTGAAGTCCGCGTGCCTGGAGCCCGCGCACCACAACGAAGAGCAGCCCCCACTTGCCGCAACTAAAGTCCACGCGCAGCAACGAAGACCCAACGTGGCCAAAAAAAAAGAAAAGAAAACCCCACTGGCCCTGACCCCTAAGTGGGTCTTATATAGTGCCTCACTAAGAGTGCAGGCTCCTGAATCAGCCGACGAGGATCTAAATCCTGGTTCTTAATCTAGCCAGGTGGCACTGAGCAAGCCAATTAGAAATGAAAGTGAATAATAATACTCATCACATGAATATGAATAAAGATGATACTAATACTACGAGGATCTAAATCATGGTTCTTAAACTAGCCAGGTGGCACTGAGCAAGCCAATTAGAAATGAAAGTGAATAATAATCATCATCACATGAATATGAATGAAGATGATACTAATACTAATCATGAAGAGTTTTTGAGAGGGTTAAAAGAGACGATTAAAAAAAAGAGAGAGATAGTAAACTTAAAGTGCTAGAACAGGGCACAGGGCAAGCATTCAATAAAGAGTAGCCACTCTTGTTATTACTCTCCTGTGTTTGAGGCACACAGGTGCGATGGCACCTGCATAACAAAAGGCACAGTTCATGGAAGTTCTCCAGCTCCAGCCAGTGGGTGGCTAGAATAATCTTATTCCTTATCTCATAATTATTTTATCTTGCTTCCTTTGTTCTTATTGACAAGTGAATAACAGACTTCCTGCCTGAAGGCAGGTGTACACCACTTTCCTTGATAGTCAGTGCACTGCCAATCCTCTCTCTTCTCACTATTAAAAGTAATGATGAGTCATATTTATAAAGAGACTGTACAATTATGCAAACTGTTTTCATATGCATTATCACTTTTGATCTCCATAAGAAGTTTGTGGGGCAGAGAGAGGAAAATGGGAATAAAAATATTCCCATTTTTATAGACAAGGAAAATGAGTCTCAGTAAGGGATAAAATCACCAAGTAAATGTTAGAGCCAGGATCAGATCAAGCCTTCCCATTCCAGGGCAAGGCCTCTTTCTATTACACAGGCCAGTTCCCTGTGATGTCTTTTTCTTTCTTACCATATGGTCCCTGGGACCCTGGGAACTCAGCCTGCTTTTATTTCTTCTATGGATGAAAAACACCTAGCATAGCAAATTCCATAGTGAGAATGCAGTAAATGTTAGCTGCAAATGCTATTATGATCATTACTGTTACTACTGAAATCTGCCACCAGCTATTCCACCTCTTTCTATCATCTTTCTCCTAGGCTGACTCCAGGGTCAGATGTAGTCTATCTGGCTCCCAGCTTCCTTGTTGCCCTCCAAACAAACTGACAGAGGCTTTCTATTTTTGGTGACTTGCTGCTAATCTCTATAAGAAAATAGAGGAGGGATAACAAAAACAATAAACATTTAAAGTCATTATTAGCCTGTATCTGCAATGTTAACAGGATCAGACACAGATTAGCAAGAGAAGAGTATATTTAATGTACATAAAAAATACTTCCAGCTACCTTTTTCCTTTCCAATTTAAAATGAGGCTGAGAGTTGGCATGGAGTTTCATAAGCTATCAGCAAAACTGTCTGATGAGGACTTGTCTGAGAAAGCAAGCCACAGAAAACAAAAACCAATAAAAGTTATTATTTCTCTGGGCTTTCCACTGTCCAAAGTAGCCATAGAATAAATAAGAAGTGGAACAGATTATGCATTTGTTTTGCTTCAAATGCATTTTCCTTCTCTTCTAAATAAACATAATAAGAAGCAGTGGCTAACAGAGTTACTCACTGAGGGTGAGCTGAACCAAGACAGACTAAAAATAAAAAACAATCTAAGTTCCCTGGTCCTCAGTGATTGTGCGAGTATGGGAAGGCTGTTGCCAGCATGTAGGCGTATTTATAAAGACCACAGCCTGTTCTCTTGTCAGAATCCACTAACTTCCACCAATGATGATGGATTTATGGCTACCCATCAACTAAAAAAATAGACTTCAGAAACAAAAAACAGCAGGAACCAGATAGAGGGTTGGATGTAGATAACACATACATTTCTTCAGATGAATCCACCTTTGTCTTTGCTGCTGTCTTCTGTCATTTGTGGGCATATATAACGTAACATATCTATAATTATATGTATATGTGTGGGTAAGAGAAAGAGGCAGCTAGAGACAGAGAGTGTCTGACTTTTTTGGGACTGGATGGGAAAGGAAATTGATGTTAGCAGTTTCTGTTCCTTAAAGCCATCGGCTTTGTTTTTCAAAGTATGGTTTTCCTGGTAAAAGATTCCTTGCCTGTAATGTGAGTGAATCACTCATCTTACTTTAATAAAAATGTGAACCAAATGCTAGTGGCTCTCCACCCTGGGAAATGACACAATGGTCAGGCTTTCTCAACTCGGATGCTTGTCTTTCAGTGGGACTGGCAGGCATACAAAAGGAAAGGAAAAAGATAAAAAATACCCCAGTGACATCAAAGGATAAACCTACCCAATTTCTTTTAGCCATAAGTATTCTCGAAGACAAAGTCTGGTCTTACTCACCGCAGTTTGGATAAGGTACTTGGTTTGCCCATTGATGGGTGGCCTTCAACTGGGCACCAGCTCTTTACGCCTCAGTTTCTTCCTCTGTCATGCCTCACATACAAATGATCGGGGTCAATTAGACTAAGTTAAATATATTTTAAAGTATGTAAGATTTATACCTTTTGAATTTTGTCATGTTCATGTATAACCCATTTAAAAAATTAAGAAGACAAAAGTATGAGCAGTGGGAAGACATCAACGGGTCTTAAAAAAGTAAGACCGTTCAGAACTATAAAAAATTGCGAATTTTTTGTCTCAATAATCCTCAGGGTTCTATTTGGGTCTAACATTCTAGGATTCTCTAATTGTAATTCTCTGTGGTTAAGACAGTAACCTAAAGAACTGGTAGGACGTAATTTGCATCTAGGTAGCACATAACTTGCTAGAAGAGTGGGATGCTATGAAACCCAGGTTATTGTCTGCTAGTGCAGTATACATAATAACTAAGGACATGAGATTTGGAATTAAGACAGGCCTGGGTTCACAATGCCTCTGTTGGGACTTCCCTGGTGGCGCAGTGGTTAAGAGTCCGCCTGCCAATGCAGGGGACATGGATTCGAGCACTGATCCGGGAAGATCCCACATGCTGTGGAACAACTAAGCCCGTGAACCACAACTACTGACCCTGTGCTCTACAGCCCACGAACCACAACTGCTGAGCCTGCATGCCACAACTACTGAAGCCTGCGCACTCTAGGGCCTGCATGCTGCAACTACTGAAGCCCGAGCACCTAGAGCCCGTGCTCCACAACAAGAGAAGCCACCACAATGAGAAGTCCGCATACCGCAACAAAGAGTAGCCCCCGCTCGCCGCAACTAGAGAAAGCCCGCACGAAGCAACGCAACTAGAGAAAAGACTCAATGCAGCCAAAAATAAATAAAATTAAAAAAAAAAAAAAAAAAAGCAAGCAAGGAGGCCAGCCAGCCACCCAGCCAGCAAGCAAGAAGATGCAGCCAGTCAACTCTGCATCTTCCTTCAGAAACCTATTTCCATGTCCCTCATTCTCAGTGGCTCTATCTGCCCTCTCTAAATCACCTTGTTTTGTCCATAATGAAAAGAGTTTGAAAAGCTGATAATCATCTTTTAAAATCCTTTACAGGCTTCTGGATCTTATTATAATGCCCCTTGGCCCTTCCTTATATCAATACATGCTCACAGTTTGGGCCCAATGGGGGCACAATAAGATTATACATCCCTTCCAATGAGGGCAGGGGTGGGGGGAAAAACACCTATCAAAGTCAGGGCTAAAACTGATTAGTTACAATGCTAATCAGGCTTCATTTTTCTTTAGTCATAGTTATTGATGGTTTTCCTTCCTTTCTACAACCTAAGGTGATTCTCTGTTTCCTCCTGGGAACAGTGTGCCTGAGCAGAAGGGAAGGCTCAGAGACTTGGAGCCCTGCCTTGGCTCTGCTGGACTGCCTCACTGGAGCATGCTATTTACTCTTTAGGCCTCAGTTTCTTTATCTGTAAAATGGAGATAACAATCAGTTACCTACTTGACAGCAAAAGGCCAGATCTATGATCCTGTGATTCCCAAGGCTCTTTCAAGTTATGGAGCTACAAAATGGACTAACTTCCAATGCTGAGAACAATGAAAATGGATTTTCCAGGTGTCTGTACCCTACACAATAATACCTAACGTATTTAAAACTTAACTAATAGGCAATCTCAAATATCTAAATGCCAATAAGCCTCTAAGTAGGCAAGACAGATGTCACAAAGTTCGCACATTAAAGCTTATGTGGTTAACTTACAGGCTTCTGAGAAATGTCCTGATTATGCTCACAGTTTTAATAAGCTTGGCCATCTAGTTTCTAAACCCAATACAGACTAGACAAAGTCACCTGGGAGAGGAAAATGAACTATAAAAGGCGGGTGCAAGGACAGCAGTGAGAAATTAGGCATTAACAGCATGATAGAAACATGATAGAGAAGCAGGAAAAAATATTTAAAATACAATCGATGCTTTTAGGGTACACTTCAATAAGCTCTGACGGCAGCAGTGTTTTCCAGCATAACATAATTTATAAGTATATACTTAGATGCCAAGATAAGTTCTATTTAAGAATGCAGGGGGCTTCCCTGGGGGCGCAGTGGTTGAGAGTCCGCCTGCCGATGCAGGGGACGCGGGTTCGTGCCCCGGTCCGGGAAGATCCCACGTGCCGCGGAGCAGCTGGGCCCGTGAACCTTGGCCGCTGAGCCTGCGCGTCCGGAGCCTGTGCTCCGCAACGGGAGAGGCCACAACAGTGAGAGGTCCGTGTACCGCAAAAAAAAAAAAAAAAAAAAAGGATGCAGGGAACAGTATTTTATACTTATATCTATATATAGATATATATAAATATATTTTGAAAAGATTTCCATGTACATTACAAACAACAAAAATTTTTGGTACTCTTAAGTATAAAACAGTAGGCTGTAAAACTGTAACTCTTCTTCTGAGTTTTTCTATATTTACTGTTTCTGAGCCATTTATTTATCCTGGTGTTGGTTATTTGTTTTTAAGCTACCTTCCTGAGTCCTAGACACCCATTACCTCATTTAATCCCTCATAACAGTCCTATTAGGTAAGTATTGTTTTCATTTTACTTGCAGATGCAGGGAGGTTAAGTCATTTGCCATTCAGGCGTGGGTCTGCCTGAATCTAAAGCATGTGCTTTTAAATATTCCATGATTTATTAATGATATATGTGTCTGTTTGCCCCATTATCGCCAAAAGATTGAATCTTGAGAGTGAGGACTTTTATGTGCCACAGGGACTGGTACACAGTGGGCACTTAGAAAATGTTCCATGGGCTTTATCTCTGTGCCTCCTTACATAGATCCCAAGCCCTTAAAGGCAACATAGTATATCCCAATGTACCTCCAGGGATAGCTCATGGATCATCTATATCCCAGACCTACAGAATCTGAATCAGAATCCTCAGGGTTAGGACGTGTGAATGTGCATCTAAACAAATAGCTCAGGTGACTTTTATGTATATCAAAGTCTGATGGGACTTCCCTGGCGGGCCAGTGGTTTGGACTCCATGCTTCCAATGCAGGGCATGCGGGTTCCATCCCTGTTCTGGGAACTAAGATTCCACATGCTGCTTGGCATGGCCAAAAACTTAAAAGAAAAATGTTTTGAGAACTATTGACCTAGTGCTTGAAAGCACATTCTTTGGAGTTAAGTCAATCCTGGCTTCAGATCCCAGCTCCACTACTTAATAGCTGAGTGATGTGGGGCAAATTAGCTACTTAAATTCTTTGAGCTTCAATTCCATCATCTTTAAAATGGAAATAACAGAAACACCTACCTCACATGGTTCTTGAAGGGATGAAGTTCGCCAGGAATTATAGAACATCTACTGTGTGCCAGATACTCTGCTCTTTTAGGTGCTTGGGATATATTAGGGAACAAATAGACAAGTTCTTTGCCCTCCTGAAGCTTACCTTATATTGGAGAAGACAGATAAGCAAAATAAGTAACTATAGAGTAAGTTATTGATAAGTTTAATGTAAAAAATAGAATAGAGCAAGTCGAATAGGGAGTGTGAGGTAGTAGTGGTGGCATCATTTTATAGAAAGGAGTCTAGTTCAGTTTCATGAAGAAGGTAATGCCTAAGCAAAGACTTGAAGAAAGTTAAAAAGTAACCTAGGCAGACATCTGAGGGAAAAGCATTCCAGGCAGAGGGAATAGCCAACGCAAAGGCTATATGGAGGAAACATACCCATTGGGTAAGAAGTACAGCATAGAAGCCAATGTAGCTACAGCCAAGAAAACAAGAGGGAAAGGACTAAGGAATAGGGTTGGAGAAATAACTGGGACCAGTTCATGTGTGGCCTTTTAGGCCTACATGTAAGGATTAAATAAGATAGTCATGTTAGGTGCTTAGAACAGTACATGGTACATAGTAAACACTTAATGGATGGTATCTACAACTGTATTTACATTAACATCTTCTGGTCCCTAAGCAGAGCTAGTCTGGAAGGTCAGGCTACAGGGACTATAGCAGGTTTTATGTACTTTGGTGGGGTTACAGAATCCTTCAACGTTTCCAAAAGTACAGAAATCAAACAGATCAAAGGCCTGGGTGATCCCCAGCAGCAAGTAGAGATGGTTAATTCTCTGCAGGTGCTCAGAACACTGAACTAACAGAGACACACAAAGTCAACATAGCATCAATAAAAGACAGGGAAAGAGTGGGGTGTGGATGGGGTGGGCTTGGCTAAAGGCTGAAACCAACAGAAGAGTCGTTAGTAATGTAAGAGGAAAAGCAGTGGAGCGTGGAAGCATCATAGCAGATGAAAAACATTCTAATATCAATGAGACCACAAACTCAGGAGAATAATGACTACAAACTGCTGGGGAGTAAGCCAGGGAGCCCAGCAACATGAATGCACTTGTATGGGGGGAAAAGCAAATTAAGAGATTCAGGCAAAACTATCCCGTTTCCTGGTGGAGGAGGCTCTTTAATCTTTAATATCTCTCTCCTGACACTAGGCACTGATCTTGCCCCAACAAGACAAAGGATAGCGTCTGAGAAGCTATTACTTCTCGATTCGGCAAAGGACTTCTGAGGAGACGAGTGCCATGTGGCTGCCAGGTTAAAAGGATGTGTTATCTCAGCCCTCCCGTTTCACAGCTGGCGATGTCGGTGCTAAGACACACCCACCCACCCTCCAGGGCTCTCCCAGTGGGAACAGCTGCCTGCAGGGCCCCGGAGCTCTGGAGAGGGGTGTGGTCTTTTGGGGAACTGGAGGCAGGCAAGAGTGTAATCAAGGCCGGATAGATACCCAGGCTGGGCTTTAAACTGCTTTACATTTCTGTGCCAGTTTCTTCTGGCACCTGCCCTCGGGAAAGCTAAGCCAGGTACTATCGAGTGGAAATCTGGAAGTGGGCATCCGTTGTGGCCTCAGTTACGCCAGCTTGCCAAGCAAGGGTGAAGTGCTTGGTCTCCATGACCCTGACATAACCTACTCCATAGGTAACTTAGGTGTTACTTTCAGTTTAGTCTGAGTCAGAAGAAGTGAAGAGCAACTCGCTTTATGTGATGTTCAACTCAACACATTCAGTTTGGAATTGAAACCATTATGAAAACCAGTATGAGAAACCTTGTATTTTTATTCCAGTCCTCAAAGTATTTGTCTGTCTGCTTTCACCATCTCCTGATAGTAACCATATATTTGCTTTGGTGGTTCTTAATTGCTACATTCCTACCTATTTATTCAGTTAATAAATATTCAGTGCCAACTGTGTTCCAGGGCCTACGCTAGGCTCTGCAGAAACAGCAATGCATACGACAGAAATCCCTATTTTCATGGAACTTACATTCCAGTACGTGTGTGTGGGTGAAGAGATAAATAAAATACTTGTAGAGAGTGATAAGGGCGATGACATAAGTAAAATGGGGTGGTGTGATGTGGAGTGACTGAAAGTGAGATACTAGATGGGGTGGTCAAGGATAAGCTCTTTGAGAAGGTGTCATTTGAGCTGGGGTCTAACCGGATGAGAAGAAGCCAAGCATGCGATCTGCGGAAAGAAGAGACAGCACGTGCACAGGCCGGGAGATGGGAACCAGCAGCAAGAGTGTTTTGCTTCCCATTTCCCTACTCTGCACACACATACTACTTCTCTGTCTCTGGCACATTACAATCTGTTAAAGAAATTGCTCTGTGAGGCCTGGGAAAGGAATGATATTGAACGAAACGTAATTCCAAGGTTCACTGATTACTGGAGACACATACTGGCATTGGCAGAGGATTGGGAGCTTAACTAGGTACTCTGATCCCAGAGGAAAGATACGGCGAGGACTCTAGAAACGGCTCTTTCCCCCTATGCTGCCGCATTTCCCTACTATGGTTAATTGGCAAAGCAGTCCATGGGAATGCGTGCAGGATGTCCAGATTGCGGCACTGTTTCACACATCATCATTTCAAGTCACCGACTGACAGGATTTAGCACTCTGTGTCCGGCAGCAACCGGCAGTGAAGCGGAGAGAATTCCACTGGATTATCCAAAGCATCCGACCCGCAACTGAGGAGTGAGGAGAGCATTAAAAAAGCACACAACAACTCCTGAAGGGTATAGTGAGCCATTTCGACATCATCGAACAGACACACACAAATATCCAGCCGCCTCTGAGGCCAAAGGTCAATTTCTTGTGCTTGTCCCTGATCTTCAGAATCCGTTCTCGATCTAAACTCAGTCCCTCATTTCCAAGCAGAGTCAGGCCAGATGGGCTGCTCTAGGGCAATACTCCCTTGTCTGACTCCAGAGGAGCGTTAGAGCTGAAGTGGATGATAGCAGGGTCAGTGGGAGAGGAAGAGGGTACAGTCAGAAGGCAGGACACGTCCTCGAAAGATAAAGTTTTGATAGATTGGTTTTTCAGCTGAAGAAGCTGATCTTTATCTTCGGCAAGCCCACCACAGATCCCAGGTTTGGGATGAGGGGATAGAATAAAGCAGCAAATTTCCATCTAACAAGAAGTAGGCAGTACTGAACTGCCCCTGCTTTGTGGATTTCTGAACTTTCTAATTCTCTTAGTCAAGTCCGAGACTTCCCATATGCCTCATCCTTCTCCCCTCTAAGCCCTTCTCACACAGCTGTTAGGTAAGATTTACTAGATAGAATGTGTTTGCAAAATCTGTTTTGTTCATTGGAACATGTTTATCTAGAAGGGAAAAAAAAAAAAAAACCTGTCCCTTCTCACTATTTACTTTTCGGTGACTGTCTTCTGGGATTTGGAACTGGATAAACAGATGGCCTTCACAGAAGGAAACAGGCGGAACGCCCGGGTGTGTATATATATCTTGATCTCAGTGTATATATCACAAATAGTCCTCATCCACACAGCTGTGCTGGTTTTGGAGGGAAGTGAGGGGACAGCATCCTCTGGATGAGAGGACTCCCACTGCCCCACGGTGTAGTGCTCCAAGGGCTCCCTCCAAGGAGCACCTCCCTGGTGGAATCTTGGGCTACAGGATGCCAGATGGTTTCTAGAGTTCCAAGCCCAGATATATGACCCCAATTTCATTTTCTGGCCTCTGGCTGTGGTAATTAAGGTTGTGCCAGATTCAGAACTGTTGCTTATGATTTGTACTGGGTTTGTTTGATATATATGGGTGCCCGCAATGTGCTGAGCGTTTGCATCGTCTATAGTGATTAGTGAGCTTCGAGCACCTCTGCAATACACTGGATGCCTCTGTGTTAAGGGCATGCCTGTGAGGGTTGTGGTTGTGTGTGTGTGTGTGTGTGCATGCACAAAAGTCGTGGAAGGCCTGAAATACAATTATTTTCCAGGCCACGGGAAAAGTATAACTGCTAGAGGGAACAGGGTACAGCGGTCCCTCATGTGATAGCAGGCTGCTGCTGACAAGGGGTTGGGAGGGGAGTGGAGAAGCAGTTTCCTCCTAATTTTTTGACCTTCTCCGACATAAATGTCTACTGTGCGGGTTGGTGGTGGAGGAAGTAACTCCATAATTGATATGTTTCAATTCCAAGGTTTGAAGAAACGTCATTACATTTCAGGGGACTCTTCTAATAGCCAAAAAAAAAAAAAAAAAAAAAAAAAAAATCTTCATTTGTTTCACAGAATAGGGTTCAGGTGTATGTTTTCTTCACCCCTGGCAAAAGTACTTTAAATAAACATGAAAATAAAAGATGACTGTACTGCCCAGACAGAGAACTGGTGCCAAACAGAGCCAACTCAAAACCCCCAGAAATCCCAAACAAAAAAACCTCCCTGGGCTTCCCTGGTGGCGCAGTGGTTGGGAGTCCGCCTGCCGATGCAGGGGACACGGGTTCGTGCCCTGGTCCGGGAAGATCCCACATGCCACGGAGCGGCTGGGCCCGTGAGCCATGGCCGCTGAGCCTGCGTGTCCGGAGCCTGTGCTCCGCAACGGGAGAGGCCACAACAGTGAGAAGCCCGCGTACCGCAAAAAAAAAAACCAAAAAAAACCCTGCCTGAGATAAAGTGGTTGCATTCATCAGGTTCAGGTAGCTCAAAGACAAGAACATGAAATGATTAGACTCTAACAGACCAAGGTGCTGGAGGTAATGGGACCTCATAGAGACCGAACAAAAGATTCTGTTTCTAACAAAGGTTCTGCAGACCTTTATACTACAGTGAGCAGTGAGCGTGAGGGATGCCGCCCAGGAAATGAAAGGACTCAGTCGTTCCTCTTCAGTGAGCGGAGACCAGGAGGAGTGTTCCAGGGCACTCTCACAAACACTCTTTAATAATACCATCCAGAGCCTTTGATTCAAGGAACATGCTGAAGAATAAACAGCCTATTAATCTGAGTTTTCTGGTGCGCCTGAGTATACAAAGCAGCAATGAACTAACCCCTTGGCTCTCGCCAACGTCCCAACGGCGCCCCATCCGCTGCTCCACTGCACTGCTCTGCTCCCCCTCTCCACCGCTGCATGCAATTTGTCCCTGGAAAAGCTTCAGGTTTTGGGGGCGCTGATGGTTTCAACTAAGGATGCCCAGGCCAAACCCAGGGTTCAAAGAACTGGAAACAGCGCATCCTTGTTTGGCCATAAGTAGCATAACCATGTGACTTCAGGCTCAAATGAGAACTGTGCGGTAATGTGACTGGGTGAGGAGACAGAGTCATCAGTCTGCCTCTTTCCGAGCCAAGTTGACAGCCACAGGCCTGGGAAAGGAAGGCCCAGTTTCAATTGCTTCCCAGTCTTGGTTACCTTGGTGGCGGGAAGGGCTCCTGCATGGGTGGGCTTTGGGTGCTATTCTGTGGAAACATTCCTGGGCACTTTGCCTAAGTAAAAATTACCAAGTAAGGTCCCTGAGTTTTCAAGGAGGAAAGGAGAAGAAAGATAAGTGGCTGTTTCACTCTCAGACGCTTTCACTGTGAGTTGTTCTTTAAAAACAATCAGGTATAGCTTTTGTGATAACAACCATTTGATGAAGGATCAGGGTCTCCTTTCCGCCCTCCAGGAAATCATAGATAAAGAAGCTGATAGTATGAACACTGAGAAATAAACCAGGGTTCAGTTGCTGAAACAGTGTAACTAAGGCTAGGATCATAGGCTCAAATCAGCCTCGAGAGTCAGGCGGCTTCTTTTGTCCCATAGTCAATGATCTCACACAAGGTGTGTGCTTAATCATAAAAGGAACTGGCCTGGTGAGCTGGATAAATCAGTATCAGTGCTACCCAACACACACACACACAAAATCTCAAAGTACACATCCCACTGACCTCAAATTTATATACACAGGGAAACACATCTACTGAAAGTTTCCTTTCTAAAAATAATTTCGAAGAGGTGCTCTGACTAAAAAAATTAATTCTGAAGTCCTCTGATTCTACTTTCAGAGAACTACTTTGTGTTTGGTCTGTTGAACTAGAGAAGAAAGGGCACGCATCATAAATTTATTTATTTTTGGCTGCACTGGGTCTTCATTGCTGCGTGCGGGCTTTCTCTAGTTGTGGTGAGCAAGGGCTACTCTTCGTTGCGGTGCGCGGGCTTCTCATTGTGGTGGCTTCTCTTGTTGTGGAGCACGGGCTCTAGGCATGCGGGCTTCAGTAGTTGTGGCACGCAGGCTCTAGAGTGCAGGCTCAGTAGTTGTAGCCCACGGGCTTAGTTGCACCAGGGCATGTGGGATCTTCCCGGACCAGCGCTCGAACCCGTGTCCCCTGTACTGGCAGACGGATTCTTTACCACTGCGCCACCAGGGAAGCCCAAGGGCACGCATCTTACAAAAGAGAAGGAACAGCACAGAAGCTCACATACTTTTCGTGATTGACTTTGAGATGCCATAGAATGCAGTGATTAGACTGGCATTTGCAGAAAGCATGGATCTTGCAGTCAGACAGATCTATTGTAGATCTGTCACTTGCTGCGTGTAATCTTAGACATGTCACATAAGATCAGTGAGCTTCAATTTCCTCACCTGTGAAATGGGAATCACCCTCATGGGATTATATGTGGATTATATAACGTACGAAAAATGTTTAGTGCAGTGCCTGGGACACAGTAAGTGCTCAATAAATTACAGCTGTACTTATTACCCTTTGAATCTTCTAAATACAGGCACAGGAATCAAACATGACTCTGGGGAGGGACCTAACTGGTAGTTGGCACATGAGCTACATGAAACACAAGTTTCTTCATCTCTCTATTGGACTGGGCTTAGAAGGTCTCCAGATCTTCCCTCAGTACACTGGAAACAAGAGTTTGAGTTTCATGGGGTTATTGATGAAAGGACCATGAGAGATTAAATCCTAGTACTCTGGGGACCTCCATTTTGACTTGCAGATGGACCTGGCATTCTCCCATCCCAGAGTCTGGCTGAGCAGATACAGCCTTCTTCCTCTAGGCTTCCACCTGTTGAGACAAACAGATGTATTCTGAACACAAGAGGGGCCTTGCAAGTACAGATCTGGTATCAGACAGCCTTTCTCTGCAGCATTCCTGGGGTTGTAAAATGACAAACATTCCAGCAGGCTGAATCTAACCCTTCCTGCCCTGCAACTGGGGGCCTTATGAAGCTGCTTCTTGTGATTAGAGCCATCAGTACCTCACTCCAAGACTGTGAGGTGGACTTCATTAATATTGATGAGTTGCAGCTCGTTAACCTCATTTGATGTTTATTTACAACCATTCTTCTCATATGCTAATGAGTGACACTGGGCTCTTCAGATAGAAAGGAGAGAACTGGACCCTCTCTGCCAGCATCTCCTTGGCAAACTCCTGTCCCTTGAAAGAGAAGTTTGCACAGAGGGAATGATGCCAAATGGAGGGAATGCAGCAGAGAGGACAAAATGATGTGAAAAGAATGTCTGCAATGTGATGCGGGAGAGAGAAGCCCAGCTGCTGGGGCCATGGTGTGACTGAGGTTTGGTTACACCCACCTAGTGGGTAACAGAAAGAAGCTGAAGGGTGGGGATCTGAGGAACTATGAAAGGGACAATATGTTAGGTTTTGGAACTGGGGTGGGAAGTGGAGATGAGTGGGCCCCCTGTGGATCAGGGGGCTTGAAGGCCTCTCTCCAATTCATTTCACTTTCTTCTAAGATCTTAAGGAAATCGACAAACAGGGGATTGGGGTAGATTTCTGTAAGACAGTTAAATGCCCACAGCAACTAATGCTTAGCAAATGCTTGGCTTGGAGAAAGAGTATTCATTGTCCAGAACATCACTGTGAAATGGGTAAGCAGGGAGGAAAAAAAATCACTGTTTCTCTTTCCTCCAAGTTATGGTTATGTTATGTATATCGAAGAATAGTATAATCAAACAAGGAAGAGTCAGAGACTAGGGGAAAATATTTTTAGAAAATATGGCCATTCTATTGTTTCAGGGATACAGAACACAGGGCCTCTTCCAAATTTCATAGTACGTAGCAAGTCAATTTTGAGACGTCCCATCCATTAAAAAGGTATGAAAGACTATATAAGACATATGAGGGGGATGGAAGGATATATAAATGTTTATTAATATCAGCAGCAACATCAAACTTCAAATTTCTTAAACATTTAAACATCAATTCCCACTATATTTCTTGTCTTCACTCCTTTGCACTTTACATTGCTATTTAGACAATTATTCCCTTCCTGCCTGCGGGGTCCATACCCTCCCTTTTCTCTCAGTCTGACGTTTTCTGTGAAGCACTTTGAAGATTGTTCCTATCCTTGATGTGCCTTTCTGTAAGGCTAAAGAGGCAGGAGAAAAAAGGAGTCTCTTACCTTAAGGATTTAACCACATTTAAGTACAAAGTATCGGTTCCAAAAGGGTAGATTTTATGTTTGAGTTGTTTGTGTGAGATCATTATCCCTTAGGGTACAAATTTAATCTCTTTCAAGTTTCCTATGAACTCAGTTTCTGTTGGAGTGAAGGAATCAATAGCAACCTGCATTCAGCCTGACAATGTGCAGCTCACCTATACTTAGGGACAGACATGTCCAGAAGGGTAATTGACAACTGTATGCTTGTTCTAGACTCCAGCAGTGTTTCCCAACCTTTGAAAATCCTGCCCCTCCCCCAGCATTTTCATACATTTTTTTCCAAGTCCCCCCCGGACCCCGCGCCGAGAAATTTTCCTACCATAGATATACTGTATGTCTATTTTTTTAAGGGGAGGGCCACAAACCACTGTAATATTTAATTTTTTTGCCTCTCAGAGAACCAATATTTCCCCCGTTCAGAGCAATATTGCTCCCACTGAGAATGCATGTTCCAGAGACTTTTTAAAAAGTATATCATCTGATTTCCAGGGTTGAACCCAACATTCTCCCAAAGTGAACCACAAAACACAATTATACCACTGTTCTGATTTCAGAAAAAAAAAGAAAAAAGGATATCTTTGTGCCTATCTAGTGATAGTTCTTCCAAAGAAGAGAGCAAAATCCCTCTTTTCACACTGGACCTGATCTATCCACTGAATAATGGCTTACATTTTGGCTGTGGGTTAACTTTCTACAATACTTCTTTCTGAGTGCTGGAAGAGGTAGTAGATCGTCAAGTCCCTTAGGGACCGCCAAATAGTTCACTCTTCTAAACGTCAACAATATATTCCCTTGTAAGAGTAGAATTAAGTTCATTATCTCATTAAACTTCTCCCAAACTCCAGAGGAAGACAGTGATTGGTATTGCTATTCCCCTTTTACAATCAGAGAAATGATATCATCGAGAGATTAGGTAGCTTAATTTAGGTCACAGGGACTGACATTTCTTCATATAACTGTCTTATCTGTCATATAAGTCACTCTGAGGTTTCTAGACCTCATGTCTTCTGGTTCCTACTTTAATCTAGGATCATGGTACTCTTCTAGAGAAAAGTTTAAGAAGGTTGTTCTGCCTCTGACAACCCCTTTTCTCCATCTGATGACAGAAAAGCAAAAGAAGGTGCTAACAGATGAGAACTGACTGATGGGGAGAGAGGAAGAGAACTCAGGCTATTATCCTAAACGTTTCTATTTCACAAGCAAATGGCTTAGGAAGCATAGTACACTGTACAGGGAGGTTCAAAAGTTTTTTCTTTTCTAAGATGAATACCATCATCTTTTGTAGGGTTCAGATGAGACAGAGTAAACCATGATACGTTCCTCAGAAGATAACAAAGACTCAAATCAAGAACTCCCACAGAGGACTTCCCTGGCGGTCCGGTGGTTAAGACTCTGCGCCTCCACAGCAGGGGGCACGGGTTCGGTCCCTGGTCTAACCAAGATCCTGCGTGCCACGCGGCGCAGCCAAAAAAGAAAAAGAAAAAAAAAAACAACTCCCGGGGCTTCCCTGGTGGCGCAGTGGTTGGGGGTCCGCCTGCCGATGCAGGGGACGCGGGTTCGTGCCACGGTCTGGGAGGATCCCACGTGCCGCGGAGCAGCTGGGCCCGTGGGCCATGGCCGCTGGGCCTGCGCGTCTGAAGCCTGTGCTCCACAAGGGGAGAGGCCGCAGCCGTGGGAGGCCCGCGTACCGCAAAAAAACAAAAACAAAAACAAAAAACAAACAACTCCCACAGGCAGTCTTCAAATAACACGAGAAATTCATATTTTATTTAGTAGTCGTGGAAACTGACCACAGCGTAGAACTATCCATATTGAAACTCACCATAAGTGAGTGAGAGTTGGCAAATCAAATAAAAAAGTACTATCTAAAAGGGCTCTTCTCTGTAAACTAGGCTTAGGCTCATTTTAATTTTCCCAATTAAATCAGTGTTAAAATTCCCTCAAAATAATATACAACTTATTCGTTCTAAAGAATAACTGACTTCAAGAGATAAAGTCCATCTCATGACTTCAAGTAGATCTGTGTGTAATTAATTCCTCACTACCAGAGTCTACTCTATTAAAACAAAACAAAGACTTCAGGGAAGGTTATTCTGCAATATTGCTTAGGAATCTAACATGACATTGAATAACATTATCTCTAATAAATCTCCCTCATATGTGACCTCTGTCCCTCACGTTGCAATAGTTCATTCCTTTTTGTTTGAAGAGGTGGAGATGAGCTAATGGTGGGTTAAATGCTTTAACTTTTATTCAGAATGCCCAGAGCCAAAAGATACACCCTACATCAATGCAAACCCATTAAGGAGAATTTCAAAGTAGTATACACATTTAGCTCAACTAGCTTCTGATACAGAAATGTTATGCTAGCCATTTCTTTTGCTATAAACCAGAACAAATTTGAGAGAGGGCCAAAAAAAATACAAAAACAAAAACGAAAACAAAAAAACTTCACACTTTGCCTCAAAAAATGAAACTATGACTATTTTGGACTAAAATAAAAACTAGAGAACACAAGGTATGGAAATCTAAAAAGTGATTCTGGGACTTCCCTGGTGGCGCAGTGGTTAAGAATCCTCCTGCCAATGCAGGCGACACGGGTTCGAGCCCTGGTCCCAGAAGATCCCACATGCCGCAGAGCAACTAAGCCCGTGCACCACAACTACTGAGCCTGCGCTCTAGAACCCACGTGCCGCGACTACTGAAGCCCACGCGCCTAGAGCCCGTGCTCCGCAACGAGAGAAGCCACCGCAGTGAGAAGCCTGCGCACCGCAGCGAAGAGTAGCCCCTGCTCGCCGCAGCTAGAGAAAAGCCCGCGCACAGCAACGAAGACCCAACTCAGCACCCCCGGCAAAAAAAAAAAAAAAGTGATTCGTTTGTTACAGAAGAGGGATTTAAGTGAAAAATCATTTCCTATCGGGTACCATAAAACAGGAACGAAGAGGGGGAGGGGCAAGTCCTTTAAAGTCTTGGACATCAGAACAAAGGAACCAACTGAAAACACTCCGACTTGGAGTAGGCGAGAAGAGAAAGAGAGCCCCACTGAAATCCTGTTCCTGTTGGTTGCAGCAGCTGTCAGTGAATTGGAAAGGGCGGTGAGCAGGAATGAGCATCACTGTGCTCCAGTCTTGATTTGCTAATTTCAGAAGCATTTGTCTATCTTGTTCTTACCTACATAACTAGTTAAAGAATAATCCTAGTTTCAGGAAAAGGCTAAGTTTTTTCACTGGCAGGTGACCAGAGAAAACACATTCTTCAACGCGCAGTATAATAAGGCAATAAAAAACAAGACGGTACTCATCAAACATTTTTATCTGAAGTGCTCAAAACACATGCCAATGTTATACCCAGTTCCCACTTCCCCTTCACCATCTTCCCACAGCTGTGGGGGAAAAGCAAACCTTCTGTAGGAAGGATGTCTCCTCTGCCTATCGATGTAAGTCTGAATATAACTTTAGGAAAAGGACCTCCCAAAGAGGTTGTGGATGGGGACGTGTAGGATTCCTCAGGGTGCCAGATCCTCCAAGCCCTCGGTAAAGACTTTGCTCCACCACTTCAAAGGCAGTGCGGGTAAAGTCCCTCTTGGTAGCCACAGATGCTGCCAAGAAGAACAATTCTTCATTTGGGCCAGGTACCAAAGGGAGAATTCAGAAGGAAAAGTAAGAAGGCATTTTCCCATCCAGAGATAAGTAAGGAAACAGACCCAATGACTCACTAATCTCTTTTTCTAGAGGTGGTATTGTTATCCTGGTTTTATGCTCAATGAACAGTGGTGTGGAAAGTTAAGTGTTCAAGAAGTAATTCGCTCAAAGTTGCAAAGTAGGTCTGTAACAAAGAGCATTATAGGATCCAAGGGTCAACTTCAGTGATAGATGTAGGTTATCAGAAAGGCCCTTATAGGTTTGAGAATTAGAAGTTGGAATACTTTTTTCTTTTTTTTAATGGAGAACAGGAATGTGTAGGAAGACCTTAGGCCAACCATTTATCACGATACAGTGGTCCAACCCCATGGGGACAGAGATCAAAAGCAATTTTATAATGCAATTTTATAATGCAAGGTTTAAGTAATTAACAGGTAGTTCCATAGTTTTGCACAAAACACATAATTAGGTTACTATGGAACAGTGAAGGTCGTGAGTATGTCACAGATATTTGGTCTTAAAAGTTTGAGGAATATGGTTAAAATAAACATTCCAAGTAGTGGCTATTTCCTGGGCCTCTGGCACAGATGTCTGAAGTCCTGCTCTGGACAAGATGAAGAGACTTTCTCCCCAGAGTAGTATGCTGAGCACATAAGGTGTTCTTTGCTTCATTGGGATATCTAGAAGAAGCCAGTAGGGCTGCATTCAAGTACTAAATCTTGTGGACCGGATGACTTGAAATTTCAAATTTTTGATGGTTTGAAGTAGATGCCTTTTATAAAAAGAGTTTAAAAAGTCCTAATTCCTCTGTTTTTGAACTTTGGAACAATTTTAATAGTAATATTCCCCTTGTTTTTTTCTGCTGGGCCTTGATATTACAGAAAAATCTTAGAACAATGTAACTGAAAGATGCTTATTAATTTTTAGAGAAAATCAGATAAATATCACCAACTAATCAGTAACCATCTTGAATGAATAGATTTTATAATGAACACATAAGTCACAATAAAAATAATTAGGATAAAAGGAATCTACATGACTTCATGAAACCGAAGTTTATAAATATAATTTTCTATTGCTTGAGATAAATCCAATAAATCTGAATGCGACCTTGGCTTGTCATGTCAAGGCACCCAATTAATGTTTGCTTCCCCTCACTCATGCCTCCAGGCAAGAAAGCAATTAAACTTAGGTTAAAAATCAGTTATCTGTCCACTTTTATGAGGTACCTAGAAGAGGCAAATTCACAGAAAAAGAAAGTAGACCACAGGTTACTAGGGGCTGGGGGCGGGGTAGGGAGAAGCAGGGAGTTATTGGTTGATGGGTACAGTCTCAGTTTGGGATGATGAAAAAGTTCTGGAAATGGATAGTGGTGATGGTTGCACAATACTGTGAATGTACTTAATGGCACTGAATTGTACACTTATCAATGGTTAAAATGGTGAATTTATTATGTATATTTTACCACAATAAAAAATGATTTTTTTTTTTTTTTCTTGCGGTACGCGGGCCTCTCACTGTTGTGGCCTCTCCCCTTGCGGAGCACAGGCTCCAGACGCGCAGGCTCAGCAGCCATGGCTCATGTGCCCAGCCGCTCCGCGGCATGTGGGATCTTCCCGGACCAGGGCACGAACCCGTGTCCCCTGCATCGGCAGGCGAACTGTCAACCACTGCGCCACGAGGGAAGCCCAAAAATGATGTCTTTTTTTAAAAAAAAAAATCCAGATAAAGCGTTCTTCAATCATTCTTTTATAATAATGTGGCTTAGGCAGTTCCCCAAATTTGTCTGTTCATCAGAATCATCTGAAGTGCTTGCTAAAGTTACAGATTCTCTAGCCATACCCCAAAGTGGCTATTTGGGAACTACTGGACCCTAAGGATCATGAAGAGATAACTGGATGCTGTCTGTATTGGGGCACCATGGTGCCAATTCAAGAAACTTATTAACCCTTAGACCTATTCCTCTGTCCTATGTTTTCTTTTGTTTTTGTTTTTGATTTTTGCCATACGCGGGCCTCTCACTGTTGTGGCCTCTGCCGTTGCGGAGCACAGGCTCCGGACGCGCAGGCTCAGCAGCCATGGCTCACGGGCCCAGCCGCTCCGCGGCACGGGGGATCTTCCCGGACCGGGGCACGAACCCGTGTCCCCTGCATCGACAGGCAGACTCTCAACCACTGCGCCACCAGGGAAGCCCTGTTTTTGCTTTTTACAATTTTTTTTATTGTGGTAAAATACACATAACAAAAAATTCATCGTAACCATTTTTAAGCGTACAGTTCACTGATGTTAAGTACATTCACACTGTTACGCAACGATCACCACCATCCGACTCCAGCACTCTTTTTATCTTGCAAAACTGAAACTCTATACCCATTAAACAATACCCTCCCATTCCCGCAGCCCCTGGCAACCACTATTCTACCTTCTGTCTTTATGGTTTTGATTACTCTAAGTACCTCACATAAGTGGAATCCTACAGTATTTGTGTTTTTGTGACTGGCTTATTTCACTCAGCATGGTGTCCTCAAGGTTCATCCATGTTGTAGCATGTGTCAGAATTTCCTTCCTTTTAAGGTAAGTGATATTCTATTATATGTATGTACCACTGTTTGCTTATCCATTGATCCACTGATAGTCATTTTGGTTACTTCCACGTTTTAGCTATTGTAAATAATGCTGCCATGGGCATGGGAGTACAAATATCTCTTTGAGACTCTGCTTTGGATATGTACACAGAGGTGGTAATTCTATTTTTAATTTTCTGAGGAACCACTATACTGTTTTCCATAGCAGCTGTTCCGTTGTACATTTGCACCAACAGTGCACAATGGTTCCAGTTCCAGTTTCTCCACATCCTTGCCAACACTTGTTCTTTTCTTTTCTTAATAGTAGCCCTCCTAATGGGTGTGAGGTAGTACCTCACTGTAGTTTTGATTTTCATTCCCTAATGACTAGTGATGTTGAGCATCTTTTCATTTCATTCATGGCTTATTGATCATTTGCATATCTTCTTTGGAGAAATGTCTATTGAGTCCTTTGCCAATTTTTAAATCAGGTTTTTTTTTTTTTTTTTTATGGTTGATGTCCTGTGTTTTAACGGTTGTCAGATTTATTTTACACAGAGGAAGATATGGTTTGAACTGCCAATACAGAAGTCATTTTCGAGAGATAGTATGCTGTTGTTTAACTAAGGTTAAACAGTCATTAAGAGCCCTCTCTGTACCAGGCTAGGCACTAGGATTAAAAAATTCAATAAGTTATGGTCTTTGTGCCCAAAGAACTTAAAGTCTAATAGAGAAGATAAAAACTGATTTCAAAACAATCTTGATAAAGTAATGACAGGGAGGACAGGGTTTAGCCTCCTTGGTGGGTTGAGGTAGAGGGCTGCTGAGGGCAGGTGTTCTAGAGGAGGTGCTACCTGAGATGTGTACTGAAGCGGGAGTTTATCCAGGCGGAAAGATGGGGATGGCAGGGCTACAGGCAGAGCCTCAACAAAGGCATCCCCATGGCAAGCAACATGTGAGATGAGAGGAACTACCAGTACTTGAATTCAGTATAATTGGAGAGTACCTTTTCAGGCAAGGAGTTGCTGGAAACAAGGCTGAAGAGAGAGGCAGAGATCAGGTCACAGAAAGTCTTGTGTGTTTCATTCTATAGATGGTGCGGGCACCTTTAAATGGTTTCAAGTAAAAGAAGAATAATAGCAGCACAGTCAGATTTTCTTCGTATATAGATAACTTGACTGTAAAGGGAGCAGAATTTCAAAGGTTCAAGCGAGAACCGGAGCAATGATAAGGGAAATCAAGAAGAAGGGTCGGGAATCGGGAACTGTTTTGAAGGGGAGAACAGTGGGACTTTTTAGCTGACTGAATGTGAGAGGAAAAGAGGAGTCTAGAATGATAGAGTATAATTTTGGGGAACCCACGAGGAGAGGCAGATTCAAGGGCGAAGGTGAGGAGTTCTGTTTCTGACATACTGAAAATTCGGTGACTGTCAGACATACCAGTAGTGATGTCTGAGGCTGAGAGCACACTGCATGTGTGGGTCTGGTGCTCAGGGACAGTTCAGGACTAGAAAGTCATTTGCCTAAGGTAGTAGGAAAAGTCAAAGGAGACAAGACTGCTCAGTAACCATGTGTAGTGAGAAAAGTAATGAGCCAAGAATGGAACCCTGGGATATACCAACATTTAAGACGAATACAGGAGAGTAACTTTTTTTTTTTCTTGCCCACCTCCCCTCCCACTGCCGAGAGTAACTTTTTAAAAGACACTGAGGAGGACTGGTCAGAGAAGTAGGAAGAAAGAGGTAGTGGAAAGGGCATAACTTGGAAGCCAAACAGACTGTTTCGAATCTTTTCTCCACTACTTATTGTATGGCCTTGAACAAATTAGTTGTGAGCCTCTGTTTTCTTATCTATAATATAGAGACAATACCATGCAGATTGTGATGAGGATTAAATGTGATACTGTAGGAATTATAACTTTAAAAAGTGCCTGTCACAATGCCTACCTCACTGTAGGCATTCAACAAATGTTATTTCCTTTTTTTGTTAGTCTGGCCCTTTTATGCTTCTTTCTCTGTAAGTAACAGGAAGTAGGGTATCCTTAGTTTTTATATTTTTTATATAGCTTTTAGGTTAACTAAGGGTCAAATTGGAGACAGCTTGACCTCTGTCCATCTACATTTACTCTAAACTGAAGCCACAAAGATGCAAGAAATTCAGGTTTGCAAAGGTACTCTTAATGTTCCCGTAACTACTGCTAATCTACTATGTTACTTCTGTTTTTCCAGGACACTAGTCCTTGGGAGTTACTTTGCAAAGAACAGAATGGGTAAATAATAACATATTTGAAAAAGACTAGGAAGTCTAACAATCGTTAGAGGTGACACCAGTTTCATCTTTGGCTCAAGGAAGATACAGGAGTTTTCTGTATAGCAGTTACTGAAAAGGTGCTGGAATGCTCCAAAGCATTAACATTAGAAAAGGAAAACTTCTACATGACTCAAAGATTAGTTTGAGAGAGATTTTTTTCTACTGGAAGCTAAACACTCTGTCAGGCCTGCTTTTAATAATCTGTAAGCTTCAATGAAGCAAGTATCATTTAAAGCTTTGAAGGGAGAGAAAAAAGGGTGTTTCAAGTCCCGCAAACAATTTACTGCTCCAGTATTCCTAATAATCACGTGAGTATTTTTCCTTTTGACTGGAGAGCAAAGGAAAACGGAAACCTGTGGAAACTGGAGTTGGACAAGAAACAAAGTTCATAGATGAAATCCTGTCTTAATACTGGCAAGTGAAACAAGACTCACCCCTTACGTCCTTTGCAAAACTGACCCAGCTCAGTCCCTTTTTTTCCCCCTCAGTGATTTTTAAGTGTCACAAAAGGCTCTTCAGGCTGAATTAAACAATCATGGGAAAGTTCTTTCAGGAAAAAGATGCAATGATTGTTGCACTTTGTCTTGACTATGCCCTCGGTAGGCCATTTCCCGGTCAGGAATTTATTTCTCTAATTAGAGTGATGAGCTCAAAAGAAGCAATTTTAAATCAATCAGTAAAACAAAAATATCTCCAAATAACACAATAGTTTTATTTCTGTGATAATTACCTTCCTTTATTCCAAAATGAAACTGTGACTATCTCTATTTTTTACTGCACGGTTAAAAAAGATGACCTTCAACAATCTATAAACTAGTTCTTGGGATACAGTAGGCACTCAATAAATACTTGTTGAATGAAAAATTAATAAATAGAGCAAAACAATCATCTTCTCCTTATAGCCTCTATTATTCTTGTATTAATCTAAGGCTAATTTAGGTTCATGACAGTCACATCATCCTGTTGCCCAATACTCAATTTAAGTCTCTTGTAGTCTTACTGTTAAGTTGCTTGTCATTATGCCTCTTTTTTTTGGGGGGGGTGCACCTTGCAGATTGTGGGATCTTAGTCCCCCCCTCACCAACCAGGGATCAAACCTGAGCCCCCTGCAGTGGAAGCACAGAGTCCTAACCACTGGACTGCCTGGGCCATACACGGGCCTCTCACTGTTGTGGCCTCTCCCGTTGCGGAGCACAGGCTCCGGACGCGCAGGCTCAGTGGCCATGGCTCAAAGGCCCAGCCGCTCCGCGGCATGTGGGATCTTCCCAGACCGGGGCACGAACCCGTGTCCCCTGCATCGGCAGGCGGACTCTCAACCACTGCGCCACCAGGGAAGCCCAAATCAACATTTCTTAAGTGGAGCATAGGGTACCAGATATTATCTTGTTCAGCAACAGACCACAAGAGAAACTGAAATAGAGATGTTTATTACGGACAGGTCCTGGAGGAAGCACAAAGCATACCTCAAGGGGCCACACGGGGAGGTCAAGGCCGAGTGAAGACAGAGAGTGACAGGACCTGGGGCAACAAGGCTTTATTAGGGTCTGTGGGTGGAGAACTTTGGGGTTCCTGGGCTAAGGCCGGATTGGTCAATTCAAACCAAAAGAGTGGGCTTTTGGTAAGCTCCCATGGGGGTCTTATCTAAGGGACAAGGTGAAAGCCCTGGGAGGCAGGGGAGACTGCTAGTGGTAAAGTCATATCAGGAACTTATATTTGTTTGTGACTTTGCAGGCTGTTATCTAAGGCATGCACTTGCTGAGGAAGCTGGTATCATTTTAAGGTCTCTGCAGGCCAAACAAAATGGATTGCAAGGCAGCAAAAGCATGGAGTAGCTTAGCTAAACTCTCAACACTCCTCAAACCTGACCTGAAATAATGCTTTTATAACTGAATTCAGAAAAGTAATATAATAATTGCAAAGTGTAGGAAAAATATATGGACAAAGTGCGAAGGAAATAAACCGTGAAGCCAGTAATATGGGGTGTGTATTAGAATCTTATGGTTGCTTTAACAAATTACCACAAACTTGGTGGCTTGAAATTACTGAAATGTATTCTCCTATAGTTCTGGAGGCCGTTAAGTCCAAAGTGAGTGTTAACAGGCTAACATCAAGGTGTCAGTGGCCGATTCCTTCTGCAGATCCGGGGAGAATCTATTTCTTTGGCTTCGCAATCGACTAGAGGCTGTCCTCACTACTTGGCTTGTGGCCCCGCATCACATCACCTTCCCTTGTCCACTGCTTCCAGCTTTCACATTGCCTTCTTCCTCTTCTGTCATGAAAGTCTCCCACAGTCTGCCTCTTATAAGGATACCTGTGATTACATTTAGGTCCACCTGGATAATCCAGGAAAATCTCCCCCATCTCAAGATCCTTAACTTAATCATATCTGCAAAGTTCTTCTTGTCATATAAGATAACATTCACAGGTTCCAGGGATTAGGATCTGGGTCTCTTTGGGTGCCATTATTCAGCCTACCACAGAGTGAGAGAAAATAAAGGGTCACATGAATAAGTAAGAAATAAAGGAGGCTGGGACTTACCTGGTGGTGCAGTGGTTAAGAATCCGCCTGCCAATGCAGGGGACACAGGTTCAAGCCCTGGTCCAGGAAGATCCCACATGCCGCGGAGCAACTAAGCCCGTGCGCCACAACTACTGAGCCTGCGTTCTACAGCCGCGAACCACAACTACTGAGCCCGAGTGCTACAACTACTGAAGCCCGCGCGCCTAGAGCCCATGCACTGCAACAAGAGAAGCACTGCAATGAGAAGCCCGCGCACCACAATGAAGAGTAGCCCCCGCTCGCCACAACTAGAGAAAGCCCACACGCAGCAACGAAGACCCAACGCAGCCAAAAATCAACACATAAATAAAAATTTATTAAAAAAAAAAAAGAAATAAAGGAGGGAATCTTCATTCATTCTTTGAAAATAAATTAGGAGGCACAATGTCATTCCTCCTCAGAAAGGATATTTCTCATCACCATAAAACACTTAGACTGAGCTGGGAAACCCGAATGGATGTATTCAGACCTTGGTTTGATTCTGTTGCACTAATTATTTAACTGCTATACCTCTATTTCCTCATCTTTAAAATGGAGATAATAATAATACTTAAATGGTGGTTGAGAAGATTCAATATTATAATGCATGTAAAGATTTAACACACTATTAGAGGAAAACATAGGCAGAACACTCTATGACATAAATCACAGCAAGATTCTTTCTGACCCACCCCCTAGAGTAATGGAAATAAAAACAAAAATAAACAAATGGGACCTAATGAAACTTCAAAGCTTTTGCACAGCAAAGGAAACCATAAACAAGACCAAAAGACAACCCTCAGAATGGGAGAAAATATTTGCAAATGAAGCAACTGACAAAGGATTAATCTCCAAAATTTACAAGCAGCTCATGCAGCTCAACAACAAAAAAACAAACAACCCAATCCAAAAATGGGCAGAAGACCTAAATAGACATTTCTCCAAAGAAGATATACAGACTGCCAACAAACACATGAAAGAATGCTCAACATCATTAATCATTAGAGAAATGCAAATCAAAACTACAATGAGATATCATCTCACACCAGTCAGAATGGCCATCATCAATAAATCTAGAAACAATAAATGCTGGAGAGGGTGTGGAGAAAAGGGAACCCTCTTGCACTGCTGGTGGGAATGTGAATTGGTTCAGCCACTATGGAGAACAGTATGGAGGTTCCTTAAAAAACTACAAATAGAACTACCATATGACCCAGCAATCCCACTACTGGGCATATACCCTGAGAAAACCGAAATTCAAAAAGAGTCATGTACCAAAATGTTCATCGCAGCTCTATTTACAATAGCCCAGAGATGGAAACAACCTAAGTGCCCATCATCGGATGAATGGATAAAGAAGATGTGGCACATATATACAATGGAATATTACTCAGCCATAAAAAGAAACGAAATTGAGCTATTTGTAATGAGGTGGATAGACCTAGAGTCTGTCATACACAGTGAAGTAAGTCAGAACGAAAAAGACAAATACAGTATGCTAACACATATATATGGAATTTAAGAAAAAAAAAAAATGTCATGAAGAACCTAGGGGTAAGGCAGGAATAAAGACGCAGACCTCCTAGAGAACGGACTTGAGGTTATGGGGAGGGGGAAGGGTGAGCTGTGACGGGGCGAGAGAGAGTCATGGACATATACACACTAACAAACGTAGTAAGGTAGATAGCTAGAGGGAAGCAGCCGCATGGCACGGGGATATTGGCTCGGTGCTCTGTGACAGCCTGGAGGGGTGGGATAGGGAGGGTGGGAGGGAGGGAGACGCAAGAGGGAAGAGATATGGGAACATATGTATATGTATAACTGATTCACTTTGTTATAAAGCAGAAACTAACACACCATTGTAAAGTAATTATACCCCAATAAAGATGTTAAAAAAAAAAAAAAAAAGATTTAACACAGTTCTTGACACATGGTGAGTGCTCATTAAATGATGCCTACTATTATAATTATTTTATTATTCACAGAACAGGCTGTGCGACCCTCATGAGGCTGAATCAGTACACAGTTTTTCCAGAGGCCTCTAGTGACCCCTTCTTCTATGTGCATTCTATATAAGTCAATAAGTAAAGCTTACTCAAGTGTCAAAACTTAAAAAAAATTTTTTAAACATATCTTATCTCTAACTGTATCACAGACTTCCTTGGCTTACTAAAAAGATGATAATAAACACAAGTAACCTTTTGTTTATCAACTCTGGTTCAACATTATGACTATTGCTTACTGCCCTGGCCATAATAGAAAGATACCCTCGATGAGCAAAAAGATTAATAAAGCCTTTACATGTCCCCTATATGGTTAATGACCTTAAAATACTGTTTGCTTGTTTTAAATATGGATTTTCTCTTGTTTGTCTTTAATATGGATTTTCTCTTCACTGGTTCTCTAGTGACTTTCTTTTTTGATAACATTTATCCCCACTGTCAGTGTGTGGTTAAGGCAACACTTTAGACCCTCCTCACTACTTTTTTATCTGCTGCTGCTGAACTGATCAGTACTTGAAGGTTATGCATTTATAAGTAAACGGATTCTCTGTCAAACTCTTGGGAGACTTTCTGCCTCTCCTACAAAGACACATATAAACTCTGTAAACACTGGCTCCTCAGGGGCCATTTTTACTTACTTTCAAATCAGTGACTAGGAAGTTTGATTGCTATGTTGGTGAGTTGCTAAGTAGCCTTCTACCACATCAGACATTAGCCTGAGGATCTGTCTAATGATTAATACAAATCAAAACACTAGTAAATGAACCAGTTTAGGGTGTGACAATATCTTCAATTTAATGATCTTACCTTACAAAAGTGGCCCAGTGAATTACTCTGTCCACCTGGGGTTCAAGAGATCTCATGCTTTTGTTTACAAAGAACTTTAGACAATCCTTGAGGCTGTATGGATACTATGTATCCGTATGTATATATAAACAGAGGAACTCTAGGTTACCCACTGATTTAGCCATATTAATTCTTGTTTCTAAATTTTTACTGTCAACATCAACTCTCTGGCTTAACTGAGCCCTTTGTTGATACACTTTTTTGTTTGTTGGTTTAATTCCCCCCTAAATTACTCCTTGCCCTCAGGGAGGGTGTGTGAACTAGCAAGTCTTCTTATCTTTGCTGCAGACTGGGGCCTCTCAGTCTTTGCTGTGGCCCATTTCTAGATGGAAAGGAGAGCAGGACTCATACAAGTTGATGTACTACACAGTTAAAATTTTAAGACTTCTCATATTTGTTAAATATAAATATAGGTGTTTATATTTTATCTTAACAAAACCAAACAAAATCAATTTTTGGATTAACTGTCATTCAAACTCTCCGTGTCACTGGTATTTGCAGGCTGACTCTACATTTTAAGTATGCCTACTAAGTGTTAAATTTTTTTTTATCAGTTATGTTCTTAATGCAATATATGCTGTACAAAAATGGTTCATTCATTTTAGTTTACAAAACAGATATAATGAATATTGTGATATATGGTGCTTCCTTCTCTGTATTTTCCAGGAATCTAAAAAACCATGAGTTTTTCTTGTCCTGCGCACAATAGCTTTATAGTAAGGACCATGTGTATGAGGTGTATATTAGTAACAATATAAAAGCAACTGCCATTTATGGAGTACCTGCTGCGTGCTAAGCGCGATACAGAGTACTTTGTATAATGTGGTGGTTTTAAGGTCCACAAAATTCTATGATACTCCCCTCCCTTCCCCTTGAGTATGGGTTAAACTTACTGATTCACTTCTAAAGAACAGAATAAAATAAAAGTGACAGTAGGTGACTTCACAGACTCGGTCATAAAAGGTACTGATGCTTCCTGTTTGCTCTCTCTCTGAGATCACTTTTTCTGGGGAAGCCACTACCATATCATGAGGAACTTATGATGAAGAACTGAGGCCTCCTGCCAACAGTGATATGAGTGAGTTTAGAAGCAGACCTCCCAGTCCTATTCAAGCCTTCAGGTGGCTGCAGCCCCGACCCAAATCTTGATTTCTACCTTATGAGGGACCTTGAGCCAGAACCACCTAAGTGAGCTGCTCCTGGATTCCTGACCCTCCGGACCTGTGTGACATACGTATTTATTGCTTTAAGCCTCCACGTTTTGGGGTAATTTATTATACACTGATAGATAACTAATACATATATATTTAACTAGTACACATATATTATCTTTTTTATTCCCACAACCACCATGGAATAGGTGGTATTATCTTCATGCAAATTAGAAAGCAAAGGCTCAGGTGGTTAAATAATTTATTCAAGGTCATAAGCAAGTAATGGTAGACCCATGACACCAAGCCTATATTCTCTGTACTATATTATACTATGGCTTTTCAGGCCCTGTTTCTTTCAGGCAGCTTATTAGCTACCTCTCCCACCTTTGATTAACCTGCTATCAATGCTTTCATGCAAATAATGGATTAGGAAAAAAAGATAGGCTAAAGAATAGTCCAGAATCATACTTCTGGACTATTCCCTTCAGCATGACATGAATTCATTAATTAGCACATTTTGATACGACTGTTCAACCAGCTATATGTTGTTCAACCAGCCTGTATTCTTTCTGCTTCTTCACAAGGATATCATGGAGATGTTGTCAAGGTCTTGTTGAAACCCAATTAAACTATACAAATACAATAAATGTAGCTAAATATTAGAATAATTTTACGATAAGTATAGCTAAAACTAAGTACAGCTTTCTCCCAATCTGTCTGGTAATGCCTTCAAAAACAGAATAAGTTTGCATTAACTATTTCACTTGCTCCTCCTTCAGGATTATTGCCATTACCACCATTCATCTTTTATCACTCCCATCACAATCATCACTGATTTTGATAAATAAGTGCTTTACACACATTATTTGATTTACAACTCAGGACTACCCTATGAAGTAGGTTCTCTTATTATTTGTTTTACCAATAAGGAAATTTGGCTTATAGAGATAAATAATTTGCCTAATGTCATTTTACTAAGAAGTGAAACCTGGGGTTGAAATCGGGCCTTCTTTACCCACCAAGCCTGGGCTCTTTTTCTTTTCCTTTTCTTCTCTACTCTACTCATCTCTTCTCTCCACCCCTTCCTCCTTCCCTCATCCCCTCCCACCCCCTTCTTTTTCAATAAACTCTGATAGGCTTACAGTGACTACAACTTCCTTTTCTACATACCTACAATTTATTTATTTTTTTAATTCTTTTTAGAAATAGTTGAAGAATATCACCCAAGATGAATGGCAAGGTCATCAGCCTTCAGTCTGCTGAAATGACCTTCTGACTCCAATCTTCTGGAACTTCTCCTCTCCACCTGCCATGCCACCCTCCCTCTGCCCATCCCCCCACCCCCTCCACACAACATGCACACTTTCTGCTTTCTCAAAGACTGCCAGCAGTGGTTCAGCCAGTTTATCGACTGGGCCTTAGCACCTCAGAATGTAAATTAGGCCCAGAAACTTGAGCTCATTAAAAGCAGTTACGTGATCTCTTATAATCTCAGCTATATTTGATTTCATTCTCTGGAACCAGTGTTTATTTTATCTTTTCCAGTCCAAAGAGCATCCTCTTTGACTGAGAAGACTAAATCAAAATAAGAGGTTTTGCTTTCTCACTTTCATTCATTAATATTATACCACCCACCTAGTCTTCATTGTTCTTTTTTGCTCTGATGCAATTTTTTTAAAAGGAAGACTTTTTATATTGTCTTCAGTATTTTGTCACAATTCTCAGTGTTCCTAGTCTCTTATTTTCCCTTTAATTTAATACAATATAAATACAAACATTCATTTGTATATGTAGTTGATCTTTGAACAATGCAGGGCTTAGGGGAACCAGCCCCCCACGCAGTTGAAAATCTGCCTATAACTTCTGACTCCCCCAAAACTTAACTACTAATAGCCTACTATTGACCTGAAGCCTTACTGATAACATAAACAGTCAATTAACACATATTTTGTATGTTATATTATTATATACTGTATTCTCACAATAAAGTAAGCTAGAGAAAAGAAAACATTATTGGGCTTACCTGGTAGTGCAGTGGTTAAGAATCTGCCTGCCAATGCAGGGGACACAGGTTCGAGCCCTGGTCCGGGAAAATCCCATGTGCCACGGAGCAACTAAGCCCACGCACCACAACTACTGAGCCCGTGTGCCACAACTACTGAAGCCCACGGTCCTAGAGCCCATGCTCTACAATGAGAGAAGCCACCCCAATGAGAAGCCCGCGCACTGCAATAAAGAGTAGCCCTTGCTCGCTGCAACTAGAGAAAGCCCTCGTGCAGCAATGAAGACCCAATGCAGCCAAAAATAACATAAAATAAAATAAAAAAATTAAATAAAATTTAAAACTTTGAAAAAAATAACGCTATTTAAAATAGTAGCACAAAACATGAAATATATAGATAAATTTAATAAAATGTGTAAGATCTGTATATTAAACACTATAAAGTATTGCTGAGAGACATTAAAGAAGACCTAAGAAAAAATTTACTGTGTTCATGGATTGGAAGAGTCAATATTGCAAAGATAACAATTCTCCCCAAATTGATCTACAGATTCTTCATATCTCAATCAAATTCTTTTTTTTTGTAGTGAATTAATAACTTTATTTTAGGTAGAATTAATTCTTTACAGTTTTGAATCTGAACCTGGAACACAATACAGTATGCCTCTTCTTTCATTCAGATCTCCTAATACTTCCTTCCTTAGGTTATTTCTAGAGAAAAATCCCCAAACAAAATCTGACCAAACCGAAATTGAAAAAAAAAAAATCAATCGTAATATCACAATAAGCCACAGCCGAAAATCAACCACAAACTTAGAAATGCTTTTCAATGGATATGTCAATCAAATTCTTGTTAGGCTTTCTTTTGTGTGTAGAAATTGACATTTATTCTAAAAGTTATATGGAAATTCAAGGGACCTCTAATGACCAAAACAATCGTGAAAATGCAAAAGTTGAAGGGCATACACTACCTTTCTATAAAGGTAAAGTAATCAAGACTAACATTCAACAAATAGATCAATGGAACAAAACAGAGAATCCAGAAATACACCCACACTTATGTAATCAACTGATTTCTTTTACAAAGGAACCAAAACAATTAAGTGGGAAAGGTGAAGTCTTTCAAAGAGTGGTGCTGGAACAAACAGCTAGCTATCCATATGGAAAAAAACAAAACAAAACCCTGACCTCAACTTCAAACCACACACAAAAATTAGTTCAAGATGGACTATATACCTAAGCATAAAAGCTAAATTTCTAATGCTTTTAGAAGAAAATGTAGAGTAATACTGTTACAAACTTAGTGTAGGCAAAGATTTTTTTAGAGCAGACCCAGAAGCCTAACCATAAAAGAAAAAATCGATTTTTAAAACTTCTGCTCAATAAAAGACTCCACTAAGGAAATAAATAAACAAGCCAAAGAATGGGAGAGAGATCTGCAATACACATATCTCACTTGCATCCAGAGTATATAAAGAACTGCTGCTCAATGATTAAAATAAACAACCCACTAAAAATTGGGCAAGGGACTTCCCTGGTGGTCCAGTGGTTAGGACTTCACTTTACAATGCAGGGGATACGGGTTCAATCCCTGGTCGGGGAGCTAAGGTCCCACATGCCTCGTGGCCCAAAACCCAAAACATAAAACAGAAGTAATATTGTAATAAATTCAATAAAGACTTTAAAAATTGTCCACATCAAAAAATAATTTTTAAAAAATTTTTTAAAATTAAAAATGGGCAAAAGATCTGAAGAGGCATTTCACAGAGGAAATGGTCAATAAGCAGTAAAAAAGTGTTCAACATCATTAGTCATCATGAAAATTCAAATTAAAACCACAAGATACTAGAAAGGTTACTTTATACCCATTAGAAAAGCTAAACTTAAAAAGACTATGCTTGCTGCAGAAGCACATGTATAAAAATTGGCACAGCACAGAGATTAGCATGGCCCCTGTGCAAGGATGACACACAAATTTGTGAAGCAGTCTATATTTTAAAAAATAACATTGTGGTAATTACTTCACAACATACACATATATCAAATCATCACATAGTACACCTTAAACCTACACAATGTTATATGTCAATTATATCTCAAAGTTGGAGGAAAAAAGAAGCTTGGCAACACCAAATGTTAGCAAGGATGTGTAACAACTGGAATTTTCAGATATTGCTGATAGAAGTGTAAAACAGTACAACCAATTTGGAAAACAATTTGTCAGCAATTTCACCCTTAGATATTTACCCAAGAGAAATAAAAACATATATCCACAAAACTCAGCCTCCTTTTTTGTTTTTTAAATTTATTTATTTAATTTACTTATTTTTGGCTGTGTTGGGTCTTCCTTGCTTGCTCGCGGGCTTTCTCTAGTTGCGGCGAGCGGGGTCTACTATTTGTTGTGGTGCAAGGGCTTATTATGGTGGCTTCTCTTGTTGCAGAGCTCAGGCTCCAGGTGTGTGGGCTTTAGTAGTTGTGGCGGGTGAGCTCAGTAGTTGTGGCTCATGGGCTCAGAGCGCAGGCTCAGTGGTTGTGGCACACGGGCTTAGTTGCTCCGCGGTATGTGGGATCTTCCCGGACCAGGGCTTGAACCTGTGTCCCCTGCATTGGCAGGCGGATTCTTAACCACTGTGCCACCAGGGAAGCCCCAGCCTCCTTTCATGATTAAAATCTCTGAACAATTTGGATACAGAAGGAATGCACCTCAACAAAATAAAGGCTGTATATGACAAGTTCACTGTTAACAAGATATTCAGTGGTGAAAGGGTGAAAGCTCTCCCTCTAAGATCAGGAACAAGACAAGGGTGCCGATTCTCACCACCTCTATTAAACATAGTACTGGAAGTTTTAACCACAGCAATTAGCCAAGAAAAAGAAATAAAAAGCATCAAAATCAGAAAGGAAGAAGTAAAACTGTCTCTGTTTGCAGATGATATGATCTTACATATAGAAAATCCTAAAAACTACAATCCAATCCAAAAAACTGTTAGAACTAATAACTTAATCCAGTAAGGTTGCAGGACACAAAATCAACATACAAAAATCAGTTGCATTTTTATACACTAAAAACAAACTCTGAAAAAGAAATAAAGAAAATAATCCCATTCACAATAGCATCAAAAACAATAAAATACTTAGGAATAAACTTATTCAAGAAGGTGAAAGATCTGTACATTGAAAACTGCAAGACTTTGATGAAAGAAATTGAAGACACAAACAAAGGCAAAGATATCTGTGTTCACCAACTGCAAGAATCAATAATGTTAAAATGCTCATACTACCCAAAGCCAACATAGAGTCAATGTAATCCCTTTAAAAATTCAAATGGCATTTTTCACAGAAATAGAAAAAAAAAAGGATCTTAAAATTCATATGAAACCACAATAGAACCTGAAGAGCTAAGGCAATCCTGAAAAGAAAGAGCAAAGCAGGAGGCATCACACATTCTGATTTCAAACTATATTACAAAGCTAAAGTAATCAAAAGAGTATGGTACTGGCATAAAAACAGACAGAGCAACAGTACAAACTCGAGAGCCCAGAAAAAACCCCATACATATATGATCAACTAATATTTGACAAGATAGCCAAGAAAGAATAGTCTCTTCAATAAATGATTCTGGGAAAACTGGATACTCACATGCAAAATAATGAAATTGGACCTCTATCTTACACCATGCACAAAAATAACTTGAAATGGGTTAAAGACTAATGTAAGACTGAAATTATAAAACTCTTAAAAGAAAGCATAAGGGAAAAGCTCTTTGACACTGGTCTTGGCAACAAGTTTTTGGATATATGACACTAAAATCACAAGCAACAAAAGCAAAAAATAGACTACATCAAACTAAAAAGCTTCTCCACAGCAAAAGAAAGAATTAATAAAATGAAAATGCAACCTACGGAATGGGAGAAAATATTTGCAAATCATGTATCTGATAAAGAGTTAATATTCAATATATATGGGGAACTCATACAACTCAATAGCAGAAACCCAAATAATCCAATTAAAAAACGGGCAAAGGACCTAGATAGACATTTTTCCAAAGAAGACACACAGATGGCCAACAGACAGATGAAAAGATGTGCAACATCACTAATCATTTGAGAAATGCAAGTAAAAACCACAATGAGATATCACCTCACACCTGTCAGAATGGCTATCATCAAAAAGACAACAAAAACGTGGAGAAAAGGGAAACCTTGTGCACTATTGGTGGTTTTGTATATTGGTGCAGCCACTGTGGAAAACAGTATGGAGTTTCCTCAAAAAAAAATAGAACTACCACATGATTCATCAATTTCACTTCTGGGTATTTACCCAAAGAAAACAAAAACACTATTTCAAAAACATATATGCACACCAATGTTCACTGCAGCATTATTTACAATATCCAAGATATGGAAGCAACCTAAGTGTCTATTGATAGATGAATGGATAAAGAAGATGTGGTGTAGATATATAATGGAATATTAGCCACAAAAAAGAAATCTTGCCATTTGCAACAACATTGATAATCTAGGGGGAATTATGCTAAGTGAAATAAGTCAGACAAAGACAAAGTGAGATCTACATGATCTCGCTTATATGTGGAATCTACAAAAAAAAAAAAAAAGAAAACCAAACAAGCACACAAAACAAAATGAAAACAGTCTCAATAGACACAGAGAACAAATGGGTCACTGCCAGGAAGGTGGGGGGACAAAATAGGTGAAGTGGGTTAAGAGGTACAAACCTCCAGTTATAAAATAAACAAGCCACAAGGATGTAACACACAGCATAAGGAATATGGTCAATAATACTGTAACAACTTTGTATGGGATCAGATGGATATTAGACTTATAATGGTGATTACTTCATAATGTATGCAAATGACAAATCACTATGTAGTACTCCTGAAACTAACATAACACTGTATGTCAACTATATTAAAAAAAAAAAAAAGACAAGTGGTGGCAAGAATCTGGAGAAATGGTAACCCTCATACATTACTGGTGGGAATGTAAAATGGTGCAGCCATTTTGGCAGGCAGGCAGGTAGGCAGGCAGTTCCTCAAAAAGTTGAACATAGAATTATTGTATGATCCAGCATTCCACTACTAGGTATATACCCAAAAGAAGTGAAAGCATATGTTCACACAAAAATTTCTACACAAATGTTTGTCGCAGTATTACTCATAAGAGCCAAAAAAGTAGAAACAACCCAAATGTCTGTCAGTAGATGAGTGGATAAATAGCCATTGAATATCCATACAATGAAATATTATTTGGCCATAAAAAAGAAATATGGTATGGATATGATACATTCTACAACATGGATGAACCTTGAAAACATTATTCTAAGTGAAAGAAACCAGACAAAGAAGCCCACATATTGTATGGCTCCATCTACATGAAATGTCCAGAATAGGCAAATCCATAGAGACAGAAAGTAGACTAGTGGTTGCCTAGGGCTGGAAGTGGGTGGGTGAGTAGTGGAAAGAGTAGGGGTAAGTATTTAGTAATTAGAGTTACTGCTGAGTACTTTTTTTGTGTGTGTGGGGGCAGAGAGTGGGTGATAAAAATGTTCTAAAAACGATTGTGGTGGGAATTCCCTGGTGGTCCAGGGTTTAGGGCTCCGTGCTTCCACTGCAGGGGGCACAGGTTCGATCCCTGGTGGGGGAACTAAGATCCCGCATGCCATTTGGTGCGGCCATAAATAAACAAATACAAATTATTTTTAGAAATCTAATCCTTTAAAAAAATAGAGTGAAGTAAGTCAGAAAGAGAAAAACAAATATTGTATATTAATGCATATGTGTGGAACCTAGAAAAATGGTACAGATGAATCAGTTTGCAGGGCAGAAATAGACACACAGACATAGAGAACAAACATGGACACCAAGGGGGAAAGTGGCAGGGGATGGGGATGGTGGTGGGATGAACTGAGCAATTGGGATTGACATATATACACTAATATGTATGAAATGGATAACTAATAAGAACTTGCTGTATATAAAAATAAAATTTAAAAATTTTTAAAAATAAAAAATAAAATAAAATTGATTGTGGTAATAGTTGCACAACTCTGAATATACTAAAAACCACTGAATTGCATGCTTTAAGTAAGTGAACTGTATGTCATGTGAATTATATCTCAATCAAGCTACTGTTAAAAAAGTATTTTTAAGAACAGTTTATACAATCTTTTGCTTCAATTTTCTGTTCGTTTCCTTCATTCAGTTTTCTACTGAGTTTTTATTATTTTTATTATTGTTTTAGGAACTCCATATGTAAGGAAATTAGCCCTTCACCTGTGATATTCGTTGCAAATATTTCTCGTTTGTTGTTAATCTTTTATCCTTATTTATAGGATTTTTTTGTCAAGCAGATTTTTCATCCTTTTTATCTAATGAAATGTATCAATCTTTTCTTTTATGGCTTTGATGTTCTCAGTCATATTAAGAAAGGCTTTGCTTTCTGTTGAACTATAAAAACACTTTCTTGTGGTTTCTTTGAGTATGTTTATGGTTTCATTTTTTTTACACTGAAATTTTTGATCCATCTGGAATTTATTTTCATGTAAGGTGTGAGGAAGGAATCCCTTTATTTTTAAAAGATGGCTACCAGTTATGCTCATTGATTTAAAAGGTCCTCCCTCCCCCAACGCAGGTTAACTCCATTTTCATATTTGGGTCAATTTCTAGGCTTCTCATTCTGGTCCATTGATTTTTACTTATCTATTCATGTTCCTGTAATGAATGTTTGTATAGCATGGTGATGAAGAGCATGTACACTGGAGCCAGAGTACCTGAGTTTAAATTCAACCTCTGCCACTTATTAACTTTGTGAGCTTGAGCAAGTTAATCTCAATGAGCTGGTGTGAAGATTAAATGAATTATTATAGTGAAAGTGCTTAAAACAGTACCTGGCACAGAGTAAGTGTTTTGTTTTAGTAATTATTAGTAGAATTATTATAGCCTTATAATAATTTCTAATATCTGGAAGAGCTACTACTCTATTATTTTTCTTTTTTTTTGAATTGTATTTTATTTATTTTTTTATACAGTAGGTTCTTGTCATCAGTTTTATACACATCAGTGTATACATGTCAATCCCAATAGCCCAATTCATCACACCACCCCCCGGCCCAGCCCCCTGTCACTTTCCCCCCTTGTTGCCCATACGTTTGTTCTCTATATCTCTGTCTCAATTTCTGCCCTGCAAACCTGTTCATCTGTACCATTTTTCTAGGTTCCACATATATGCGTTAATATATGATATTTGTTTTCCTCTTTCTGACTTCCTTCACTTTGTATGACAGTCTCTAGATCCATCCACGTCTCAACAAATGACCAGTTTCATTCCTTTTTATGGCTGAGTAATATTCCATTGTATATATGTCCCACATCTTCTTTACCCATTCGTCTGTCGATGGGCATTTAGGATGCTTCCATGACCTGGCTATTGTAAACAGTGCTTCAATGAACACTGGGGTGCATGTGTCTTGTTTTTTTTTTAACATCTTTATTGGAGTATAATTGCTTAACAATGGTGTGTTAGTTTCTGCTTTATAACAAAGTGAATCAGTTATACATATACATATGTTCCCATATCTCCTCCCTCTTGCGTCTCCCTCCCTCCCACCCTCCCTATACCACCCCTCTAGGTGGTCACATAGCACTGAGCTGATCTCCCTGTGCTATGTGGCTGCTTCCCACTAGCTATCTATTTTATGTTTGGTAGTGTATATATGTCCATGCCACTCTCTCACTTTGTCACAGCTTACCCTTCCCCCTCCCCATATCCTCAAGTCCATTCTCTAGTAGGTCTGTGTCTTTATTCCCATCTTGCCCCTAGGTTCTTCATGAACTTTTTTTTTTTTCCTTAGATTCCATAGATATGTGTTAGCATATGGTATTTGTTTTTCTCTTTCTGATTTACTTCACTCTGTATGACAGACTCTAGGTCCATCCACCTCACTACAAATAACTCAATTTCGTTTCTTTTTATGGCTGAGTAATACTCCATTGTATATATGTGCCACATCTTCTTTATCCATTCATTTGTTGATGGACACTTAGGTTGCTTCCATGTCTTGGCTATTGTAAATAGAGCTGCAATGAACATTTTGGTACATAACTCTTTTTCAATTATGGTTTTCTCAGGGTATATGCCCAGCAGTGGGTTTGCTGGGTCATATGGTAGTTCTATTTTTAGTTTTTTAAGGAACCTCCATACTGTTCTCCATAGTGGTTGTATCAATTTACATTCCCACCAACAGCGCAAGAGGGTTCCCTTTTCTCCACACCCTCTCCGGCATTTACTGTTTCTAGATTTTTTGATGATGGCCATTCTGACCGGTGTGAAATGATATCTCATTGTAGTTTTGATTTGCATTTCCCTAATGATTAATGATGTTGAGCATTCTTTCATGTGTTTGTTGGCAATCTGTATATCTTCTTTGGAGAAATGTCTATTTAGGTCTTCTGCCCATTTTTGGATTGGGTTGTTTGTTTTTTTGATATTGAGCTGCATGAGCTGATTGTAAATTTTGGAGATTAATCCTTTGTCAGTTGCTTCATTAGCAAATATTTTCCCCCATTCTGAGGGCTGTCTTTTCATCTTGTTTATGGTTTCCTTTGCTGTTCAAAAGCTTTTAAGTTTCATTAGGTCCCATTTGTTTATTTTTGTTTTTATTTCCATTACTCTAGGAGGTGGGTCAAAAAGCATCTTGCTGTGATTTATATCATAGAGTGTTCTGCCTATGTTTTCCTCTAAGAGTCTGATAGTGTCTGGCCTTACGTTTAGGTCTTTAATCCATTTTGAGTTTATTTTTGTGTATGGTGTTAGGGAGTGTTCTAATTTCATACTTTTACATGTAGCTGTCCAGTTTTCCCAGCACCACTTACTGAAGAGGCTGTCTTTTCTCCACTGTATATTCTTGCCTCCTTTATCAAAGATAAGGTGACCATATGTGTGTGTGTTTATCTCTGGGCTTTCTATCTTGTTCCATTGATCTATGTTTCTGTTTTTGTGCCAGTACCATATTGTCTTGATTACTGTAACTTTGTAGTATAGTCTGAAGTCATGGAGTCTGATTCCTCCAGCTCCGTTTTTTTCCCTCAAGACTGCTTTGGCTATTCAGGGTCTTTTGTGTCTCCATACAGATTTTAAGATTTTTTTGTTCTAGTTCTGTAAAAAATGCCACTGGTAATTTGATAGGGATTCCATTGAATCTGTAGATTGCTTTGAGTAGTATAGTCATTTTCACAATGTTGATTCTTCCAATCCAAGAACATAGTATATCTCTCCATCTGTTGGTATCATCTTTAATTTCTTTCATCAGTGTCTTATAGTTTTCTGCATACAGGTCTTTTGTCTCCCTAGGTATGTTTATTCCTAGGTATTTTATTCTTTTTGTTGCAGTGGTAAATGGGAGTGTTTCCTTAATTTCTCTTTCAGATTTTTCATCATTAGTGTATAGGAATGCAAGAGATTTCTGTGCATTAATTTTGTATCTTGCAACTTTACCAAATTCATTGATTAGCTCTAGTAGTTTTCTGGCAGCATCTTTAGGATTCTCTATGTATAGTATCATGTCATCTGCCAACAGTGACAGTTTTACTTCTTCTTTTCCAATTTGTATCCCTTTTATTTCTTTTTCTTCTCTGATTGCCGTGGCCAGGATTTCTAAAAGTATGTTGAATAATAGTGGTGAGAGTGGACATCCTTGTCTTGTTCCTGATCTTAGAGGAAATGCTTTCAGTTTTTCAACATTGAGAATGATGTTTGCTGTGGGTTTGTTGTATATGGCCTTTATTATGTTGAGGTAGGTTCCCTTTATGCCCACTTTCTGGAGAGTTTTTTTTTCTTTTCTTGTGGTACGCGGGCCTCTCACTGTTGTGGGCTCTCCCGTTGCGGAGCACAGGCTCCAGACGCGCAGGCTCAGCGGCCATGGCTCACGGGCCCAGCCGCTCCGTGGCATGTGGGATCTTCCTGGACCAGGGCACAAACTCATGTCCCCTGCATCGGCAGGCAGACTCTCAACCACTGCGCCACCAGGGAAGCCCAACTGGAGTTTTTTTTTTTATCATAAACGGGTGTTGAATTTTGTCAAAAGCTTTTACTGCATCTATTGAGATGATCATATGGTTTTTATTCTTCAATTTGTTAATATGGTGTATCACATTGATTGATCTGTGTATATTGAAGAATCCTTGCATCCCTGGGATAAATCTCACTTGATCATGGTGTATGATCCTTTTAATGTATTGTTGGAGTCTCTTTGCTAGTATAATGTTGAGGATTTTTGCATCTATATTCATCAGTGATATTGGTCTGTAATTTTCTTTTTTTGTAGTATCTTTGCCTGGTTTTGTTACCAGGGTGATGGTGGAGTTTGGGAGTGCTTCTTCCTCCGCAACTTTTTGGAAGAGTTTGAGAAGAATGGGTGTTAGGTCTTCTCTAAATATTTGATAGAACTCACCTGTAAAGCCATCTGGTCCTGGACTTTTGTTTTTTGGAAGATTTTTAATCACAGTTTCAATTTCATTACTTCTGATTGGTCTGTTCATATTTTCTATTTCTTCCTGGTTCAGTCTTAGAAGGTTATACCTTTCTAAGAATTTGTCTGTTTCTTCCAGGTTGTCCATTTTATTGTCGTAGAGTTGCTTGTCGTAGTCTCTTAGGATGCTTTGTATTTCTGTGGTGTCTGTTGTAACTTCTCCTTTTTTATTTCTAATTTTATTGATTTGAGTCCTCTCTCTCTTTTTCTTGATGAGTCTGGCTAATGGTTTATTAATTTGGTTTATCTTCTGAAAGAACCAGCTCTTAGTTTTATTGATCTTTGTTATTGTTTTCTTTGTTTCTATTTCATTTATTTCTGCTCTGATCGTTATGATTTCTATCCTTCTGCTAACTTTGGGTTTTGTTTGTTCTTCTTTCTCTAGTTCCTTTAGGTGTAAGGTTAGATTGTTTATTTGAGATTTTTCTTGTTTCTTGAGGTAGGCTTGTATAGCTATAAACTTCCCTCTTAGAACTGCTTTTGCTGCATCCCATAGGTTTTGGATCGTCGTGTTTTCATTGCCATTTGTCTCTAGGCATTTTTTAACTTCCTCTTTGATTTCTTCAGTGATCTCTTGGTTATTTAGTAACGTATTGTTTAGTCTGCATGTGTTTGTGTTTTTTACGTTTTTTCCCCTGTAATTCATTTCTAATCTCATAGCATTGTGGTCAGAAAAGATGCTTGATATTATTTCATTTTCTTAAATTTGCTGAGGCTTGATTTGTGACCCAAGATGTGATCTATCCTGGAGAATGTTCCGTGCGCACTTGAGAAGAAAGTGTAATCTGTTTTGGGTTGGAATGTCCTATAAATATCAATTAAATCTATCTGGTCTATTGTGTCATTTAAAGCTTCTGTTTCCTTATTTATTTTCATTTTGGATGATCTGTCCATTGGTGTAAGTGAGGTGTTAAAGTCCCCCACTATTATTGTGTTACTGTCGATTTCCTCCTTTACAGCTGTTAGCAGTTGCCTTATGTATTGAGGTGCTCCTATGTTGGGTGTGTATATATTTATAATTGTTATATCTTCTTCTTGCATTGATCCCTTGATCATTATGTAGTGTCCTTCCTTGTCTCTTGTAACATTCTTTATTTTAAAGTCTATTTTGTTTGATATGAGAATTGCTGCTCTAGCTTTCTTTTGATTTCCTTTTGCATGGAATATCTTTTTCCATCCCCTCACTTTCAGTCTGTATGTGTCCCTAGGTCTGAAGTGGGTCTCTTGTAGACAGCATATATATGGGTCTTGTTTTTGTATCCATTCAGCAAGCCTGTGTCTTTTGGTTGGAGCATTTAATCCATTCACGTTTAAGGTAATTATCGATATGTATGTTCCTATGACCATTTTCTTAATTGTTTTGTGTTTCTTTTTGTAGGTCCTTTTCTTCTCTTGTGTTTCCTACTTAGAGAAGGTCCTTTAGCATTTGTTGTAGAGCTGGTTTGGTGGTGCTGAATTCTCTTAGCTTTTGCTTGTCTGTAAAGCTTTTGATTTCTCCATCGAATCTGAATTAGATCCTTGCTGGGTAAAGTAATCTTGGTTGTAGGTTCTTCCCTTTTAGTACTTTAAGTATATTATGCCACTCCCTTCTGGTTTGTAGAGTTTCTGCTGAGCAATCAGCTGTTAACCTTATTGGAGTCCCCTTGTATGTTATTTGTTGTTTTTCTCTTGCTGCTTTCAATAATTTTTCTTTGTCTTTAGTTTTTGCCAATTTAATTACTATGCGTCTTGGTGTGTTTCTCCTTGGGTTTATCCTGTATGGGACTCTCTGTGCTTCCTGGACTTGGGTGGCTATTTCCTTTCCCATGTTAGGGAAGTTTTTGACTATAATCTCTTCAAATATTTTCTTGGGTCCTTTTTCTCTCTCTTCTCCTTCTGGGACGCCTATAATGCAAATATTATTGCGTTTAGTGTTGTCCCAGAGGTCTCTTAGGCTGTCTTCATTTCTTTTCATTCTTTTTTCTTTATTCTGTTCCACAGCAGTGAATTCCACCATTCTGTCTTCCAGGTCACTTATCCGTTCTTCTACCTCAGTTATTCTGCTATTGATTCCTTCTAATGTAGTTTTCATTTCAGTTATTGTAGTGTTCATGTCTGTTTGTTCTTTAATTCTTCTAGGTCTTTGTTAAACATTTCTTGCATCTTCTCGATCTTTCCCTCCATTCTTTTTCTGAAGTCCTGGATCATCTTCACTATCATTATTCTGAATTCTTTTTCTGGAAGGTTGCCTATATCCACTTCATTTAGTTGTTTTTCTGGGGTTTTATCTTGTTCCTTCATCTGGTACATAGCCCTCTGCCTTTTCATCTTGTCTGTCTTTCTGTGAATGTGGTTTTTGTTCCACAGGCTGCAGGACTGTCGTTCTTCTTTCTTCTGCTGTCTGCCCTCAGGTGGATGAGGCTTTCTAAGAGGCTTGTGCAAGTTTCCTGATGGGAGGGACTGGTGGTGGGTAGAGCTGGCTGTTGTTCTTGTGGGCAGAGCTCAGTAAAACTTTAATCCGCTTGTGTGCTGATGCATGGGGCTGGGTTCCCTCCCTGTTGGTTGTTTGGCCTGAGGCAACCCAGCATTGGAGCCTACCTGGGCTCTTTGGTGCGGCTAATGGCAGACTCCGGGAGGGCTCACGCCAAGGAGTACTTCCCAGAACTTCTGCTGTCAGTGTCCTTGTCCCCATGGTGAGCCACAGCCACCGCCTGCCTCTGCAGGAGACCCTCCAACACTAGCAGGTGGGTCTGGTTCAGTCTCCTATGGGGTCACTGCTCCTTCCCCTGGGTCCCGATGCACACACTACTTTGTGTGTGCCCTCCAAGAGTGGAGTCTCTGTTTATCCCAGTCCTGTCAGAGTCCTGTAATCAAATCCCGCTGCACTTCAAAGTCTGATTCTCTAGGAATTCCTCCTTCCATTGCCGGCCCCCCAGGTTTGGAAGCTTGACGTGGGGCTCAGAACCTTCACTCCAGTGGGTGGACTTCTGTGGTATAAGTGTTCTCCAGCTTGTGAGTCACCCACCCGACAGTTATGGGATTTGATTTTATTGTGATCGTGCCCCTCCTACTGTCTCATTGTGGCTTTGCCTCTGTCTTTGGATGTGGGGTATCTTTTTTTTTTTTTTTTTTTTTTTAGCAGTACGCAGGCCTCTCACTGTTGTGGCCTCTCCCATTGCGGAGCACAGGCTCCGGACGCACAGGCTCAGCGGCCGTGGCTCATGGGCCAAGCCGCTCCGCAGCATGTGGGATCTTTCCAGACCAGGGCACGAACCTGCATCCCCTGCATCGACAGGCGGACTCTCAACCACTGCGCCACCAGGGAAGTCCTGGGATATCTTTTTTGGTGAGTTCTAGTGTCTTCCTGCCGATGACTGTTCAGCAGTTAGTTGTGATTCTGGTGTTCTCGCAAGAGGGAGTGAGAGCACGTCCTTCTACTCCACTATCTTGGTTCAGGGCCTCCCTATTATTTCTTTTCTTTCTCAGAATATTCCTGGTTATTCTAGTATATTTAGTTTTTCTGTATAAGCTTTAGAATCAGCATGTCTCACAAAACATAAGCAAACAAAATTAAATCCTTTTGGTATTTTTTCTGAGATCGTGGTAATTATAAATTAAATTAGGGAGCACTGACAGCTTTATGATTTTTAAGTCTTCCTTTCTAAGAACAGACTATGCTTTTCCATATGTCCAAGCCTTCTTTTGAGTTCTTCAGTAGTGTTTTAAGGCTTTCTTCATACAGCTCTTACATATTCTTGTTAGGTTTATTCCTAGGTATTTTATCTTCTTTTGCTATAAAAAGGGACTTTAGTTTTTGTTTGAATAAATAAAGGCTATTATTTTTAAGATTTTTTTTTTTATGTGGACCATTTAAAAAATTTTTTATTTATTTATTTTTTGGCTGTGTTGGGTCTTTGTTGTGGCATGCGGGATCTTTAGTTGTGGCTTAGTTGCTGGCTTGTGGGACCTAGTTTCCTGACCAGGGATCGAACGCAGGCCCCCTGCTTTGGGGGCATGGAGTCTTAGCCACTGGACCACGAGGGAAGTTCCAGCAAGTGTTTCTTTAATGATTAGAAAATCATAAGCAGGAAAAAAAAAAAAAGAATTAATCAAGTATACTGCTTTTTGGCTGAATGTGTCTTGGAACTTATGTCCTGACGTTTGAAATCCCTGTTGCCATGCTGTCATGACTCAGGCCAGTTTTATGATCTACATCAAGAATGCTTTATCTATTTCTTCCATCTGGCTAGGTAGCCTACAGTGTAATCCCACAATGATGTCACTTCTCTTCTGCTCTTCTTTTATCTGAATCCAGATGTTCTCGAACATGGTCCCACCCTCAGATTTGTGTCTAGATATCCATGCAGCTATAGCTCTTCTTGATACCAAACTGCTTTGCTTCTCTTAAGTCTCTTAAGTATATTTCTTTTTTTTTTTTGCCCATGATTCTCCCCACAAGACTTCTGAATGACCCACAGAAGGAAGTATCCCACAAGCAAACCTGCTCTTTGGTATTCCTAAGCATTAACTCTCCTTGAGCAAGCATTTTTCTAAAGTTTTTGAACCCTGGGATGTCTCCTAAGACACTCCAAGAAAACCCTTCTCTAGCCAAGATGATGACTTACACAACTTTTGGAGTCATAGCGCTCTTGGAGGAAGTCCAGAAACCATACTGATTGGCTTTATTACAAATTCATACATTCTAACCTCAACTGGATGCTCTTGGCTACCGGGTAATCCTTTCAGTCATCTCTTTTAACTTTGTATTGCATTCCTTCCAGCAGCTGCCCCAGACATTTTCCATTCTCAAATTTCCAAACTAACCCTTTGCCCCAACCCCCAACTCTAAGCAGATAACTTACTTTATTAAGAAGATCGAAGCCATCTGACTTTTTAATCCTTCAATTTCCTTCCTCTACACCTTAATATTTCTTAGTGTCTTCACTTATCCTCATCTCTTCCATCCCTCTCTTAAAGAAAGAAACCTTTCCCTTCTCTTACTAAGATTAATCTCTCCATCTGTGCTCTTGAGTCCATGTTCTCTCAGTTTCTCTGGGATCTTGCTCTGTCAATTATCCCCCTTACACTTGCATCTTACCTTCTCCATTAACTTCTTGCTATCTACCCACATATGTTTAAGTGGTCCCTTAATCTAAAAAAACTTTCATAGTCTACTTACCAAAGCCAAATTTCTCAGAAGAGTGTGCTATATTCACTATCTCCTCTTTCTTACCACTCATTCATTCACTCAGTAGCCCCTTCAGTGTTGCTTCCATCACATCAAAACCGTTCTCTTGAAAGTTACAATCTACAATCACCATAGATTCAAAGGACATTTTTTTAGTTCTCCACCTGTGACAACTGATACTGTTGCCCATCCTGTCCTTGAAACTCTCCTCCTTTGGTTTATGTAATGGCATATTATTCTATTTCTCCTCCTATATTCTGTTTCTTCCCTGACTCTTTTTCCTTCTCTCACCCTTTAAATATAAGCATTCCCCAAAGTTCTGCCCTTATCTCTCTCTCTCACTACACTTTCATCCCTCGGTGATCTCATCCATTCGCATGATTTAAATTCTGACTATATCTCCACTTCCAATCTCTTTATCAGACTTGAATCCCTGCTGGACAAATTCATTTGAAAGGTTCACTGGTTTTTCAAACTCAGTTGGTTCCAAACCAAACTACGGTAGCAACTCTTTTAACCAACTCCACTTGTCTTCTGTTTTTCATTTTTTAATAATATGCTTATGCTGCTATTTCTTGATTTTAAAATTTTACATTATCTTTGGACTCTTAGTTGAAAATGACAGATTATCTTTTTCACCACCTACACACATTTCCCATCCCTCCATCTTTCTAATATAGATACAGTAACAAGTTTAGCTTAAAATATTCAGTATTTATATTTTTATACCACATAAACATTATTCACAGGCAGGCCACAAGGTATATTATTATTACATTTTCTTCCTCATACAACATTTTGTTTCTCTTGGAATTACCTCTTTCTTGGTTTGCTTGGAGTTTCTAAGTATTAATCACTATTTCTTCAACTCAAGTATTAATCTCTAATTCTCCAACTGAATGTAATCTAACACAACACTTTTATCAGTTCTATTTTAAAAATTTTCTTGCAGACATTCTCCTGGATGTTTCTGCTGCTGCAATCTGAACTGCTTGCTATCTAACTCTCCTGCATAAATGACTGTCCTGGGACTACCCTTCATTATCATCCTAAGAATTCCTTTTACTTCTCTGTGTTGGATCCCTTTTTCTAGATCCCATAATTTCATCTTTTTAGATTTATTCCCATTTTTGGGTGAAACACATCCTCCAGTAGTTTCATGAGAAAAGCCGCATGGGAGTTAAAATTTATAAGCTCTCGCCTATCTAAAAATCTATATTCTATTCTCATTGTTGATTATTAATTTGGTTTGGTACAGAATTCTAGGTTGGAAATAATTTTACTTTTGTATTCTGAAAGCATTGCTCTATTGCTCTACTGAGTTTTAGCTTCCAGCATTGCTGTTGAGAAGCCCAGTGGCATTCTAATTCCTTTATCTCTTTCTGGAAGTCCAATTTTTTAGATGTTATACTTCTGGACTAGGCCTCTAATTTTTTTGTATTTTTCTCTTATTTTCTATTTCTTTGCCTCTTCTGGGCAATTTCCTCAACTTTACCTTTAGCCCTTCTATTGAATTTTTAATTTATGCTATTATATTTTTAATTCCAAGAACTCCTTCTTGTTCTTTAAAAAAAATACACACACACACACACACACACACACGGCTATATATGGCAGGCTAGTCTTTTTTTTTCTTTTCAATTTTTGGCTGCATTGGGTCTTCGTTGCTGTGCGCGGGCTTTCTCTAGTTGTGGCGAGCGGGGGCTACTCTTCGTTGCAGTGTGCGGGCTTCTAATTGGGGTGGCTTGTCTTGTTGCAGAGCACAGGCTCTAGGCGTGTGGGCTTCAGTAGTTGTGGCACGTGGGCTCAGTAATTGTGGCTCGCAGGCTGTAGAGGGCAGGCTCAGTGGTTGTGGCGTACGGGCTTAGTTGCTCCGCGGCATGTAGGATCTTCCCAGACCAGGGCTCGAACCCATGTCCCCTGCATTGGCAGGTGGATTCTTAACCACTGTGCCACCAGGGAAGCCTGGCAGGCTAGTCTTATTTAATGGATCCAATACCTTCTCTGTTTTCCCTGAGGCTATTAATGACAGCTTTCTTAAAGTTTTCTTCTGCTCCTTGTATTGTTACTGCTTCTTCTGAGTTCCCCCCTCCTCTACCTTGTTTGTTTGGTCTTCGTTTCTGGCTATCACTTTAGAGACTTCTCCAAATGCCTTGTGATCCTTGAATATGTCCACTCATATTTAGAGTGAGATGTAAAAAAGCTGGTTTTCTAAATGGATGGAGCTTGCTGACATTGAGCTCCATTGCAGAATGGAGACCTGGTCATTTTACAGTGGAACTCCTAAATGTCAGATCTGTAGGGACTTTTCCTGGGGCTATTCAAGTTTCTCCAGGAAATTTTCTAGACTTGTGCTTGGGGAGTATCCATTTGGCAGCCAGCATTGTGAGAGCTAAGCAAGGGAAGGGGGGAATGAGGTATCAACATACAGCATGTAGACGTTGGCTTATTTCCTTGTTTTCATGAGGCCATCTCACCTCTGCTCTGAACCTGGTATTCTTGAGTTGAGACTTCCTTCAGTTTAGTTGCTCCAACCTTCTACTGGACTGAGAAGGGAGTGACCTTGATGCTTAATGTGGGGAAGAGGATCTGGGGATCTAACCATTCCTTACAAGGACTTGCAGCAAATCCTGTTTTCAGCTTTCCTCACTCCCAACTTCAGAGTACCTGACACTTCCAATTCTTGAACCCTTCTAGACCTCTGTGGCATAAAGAGATACCTTTCTCTTTTGTAAATTAGTCATCAGCTTTCTTTGCTAAATCACTCCCTACTTATCCATCTGTAGTCCACCCTGTAAAATTTAGTTGACACCTACTACTTACTGTCATCTCTTGTTCTCTTTTGGCTTTATACCTTTTTTCCCCCTTTATTATAAACTTAGTGTGTTTTATAGAGAGAGTGCAAATAAATATGTGTATTTGACCTGACACTGTCTACCAGTGGTCTATAACTCTTTATTTACATGTCAATTTTCTCTCCAACTAGACTATGAGTTCATTAAGAATAGAACTATTTCCTCCTTATCCTTTTAGTTCCAGCACCTAGAATAATACCTGGCACAGAGGACACACTCAACAAATACTGTTGAATGAATGAATAGATGAATGAATGAGTTCTCTGCTTACTTTTCATCACCTAGCAGCACAGTGCTTTGAACACTGAAAGTACTTAAAAATACATGAATTCAAAAAGGAAAGCTTTATAGTTGACATTTTGTATTTAAAATTTCAAACATATGGTTCTCTGAAAGACTTGTTTGCATGGTAAGTATAGTTTACATGGCCACAGTATTCAGAGTACATAGCACACATTTCATGTAGTCATGTTAACCAAGTAACTAGTAAAAGCAAATCCTGACTCCATTGTTTGAAAAGCCTCAATCTTAATGTCTTTTTTAAAAATAAACTTTCATTTATTTTTAAATAAACTTTTGGCCTCCATCCTTCATACCCTACTTTTTGATTTTTAATACAAGAAAGTGTAGGAATATATTAATCACAAATTAAAAGCCTATAGAAAAAGCCACTGACTGAATTGAGACATGGATAGAAATGACAGGATTATAGAGCACATGGACTGAAGTCTTCCATTCTCAATACACTAAAATAATGAAATGTTCATGGCAGTCATAGTTTTTATGTCACTTTAGAGTCAGTATTCAGAATAATTATATTTATTTTTCTAAGATCTGATTTTTAAAATGCTCAAGTATACCAAAATACAATTTGCAATGTATCAAAATAAAGATATGGAATAAACTTGGCAATAAAGCAAATTTCTCTATCACAAATCATATTTGCTTATTACTCTATATAAGCTGGTTTCCTCACTGTCTTTTCAAATACCATTATTATTGCTTCAGTGCTCAAGCTGCCTAAAATGTCCTCCTTCCCTCCTCCTAGTCAAATTCTGTCCATTTTTCAAGGTCCAACTCGAGCTTCCTCTTTCCAATGAAATCTTCCACATGACCTCTCCTCTTCCTGGTAGCCTCCAGCACTTCTTTGAACCACGTATCCTGACACCTGATTACACTCTACACTCTACCACCCTTTAGGTACCTTCCCAACTAGAATGTAAACATACTGGTGGCCAGGCTGCAGCCTTCTTTTCTAATCCTTGTAACTCCTAGTACCATTTTGGGCCCATAGCAGATGGTCAAACAAAATTTTCTTTTTTTCAAAATAAAAATAGCTTTTATTGTGATTAAAAAAATGTTACACAGTCATTATAAAAAACTCAAACCATATAAAAAAGTGCAAAAAAAAAGTAAAATCCTAGCACTGAAAGAAAACCACTTATAACATTTTGGTAAACCTCTTTCCAAACATTTTTGTATGCACATAAATACATACAGACATAAAAATATATAATTTTATATAAATGGTATTATACTGTCCTGTTGTTCTGCCACTTGAGACAATAAATGCAGATTTTCAGTGTCTTCCTAAAATTGTATTACTTCCTTGCTCATCATTGCTTCCTGAAGTTAACTTTATTTTAAAAGTAGAAATGCGGGACTTCCCTGGTGGTCCAAAGGCTAAGACTCCGCATTCCCAATGCAGGGGCCCAGGTTCAATCCCTGGTCAGGGAACTAGATCCCACATGCTGCAACTAAAGATCCCACATGCCGCAACTAAGACCAGGTACAGCCAAATAAATAAATAAATAAATTTAAAAATAATAAATAAAAGTAGAATTGTGCTTCCAAGGAATTATTGGCCAATTTGCATGACAAATAAGGTTTCGAACACTGGATTATATATTTTTCAGACTACTAATTCTTTTGTCATCAGACCCATTTTGATTATAACATGGTTAAATTCATTTATTTGCTCATGTTTTAAAAGATATTAGTTACCTGGTAAACATTTTCGTGGACTACCCATTAATCTTCATATATTTTGTTACACACCTTTAATAAGGTTTCAATTAGCTAAATATATTCTTATATTCCTCCTGCAAGTGACATAGGTGGTGATAAATACTCTCAGGTATCAGTTTTATCTCACTTGTACAGCCTCTTAGCACTAAAATACCTTTAAATGACAGTGGTGATGGCAGAGCCTACTTTGTATAATTTGTTCATCTATCAATACTGGGTTTTTGAGAAATGATAATCTAAAGCTCTAAAGGTCCTTCTTGGTCCTATGTATCTAGAAAAACAGCATCTCCATGCCAGATGAGAACTTCTCGAACTGTTTTTAAAATCAGGGCAAGGGGAAAAGAACAGGGCAGGGAATCCTTGGCAGCAACAGCCGGATTCAAAGAATTCAGTGTGCTGGGAACAACAGTCAACTGGGTGCGACTGCCTGCACCCTTGCACCAAAGCCAGAGAACAAAGATGAAGGGTGAGGAAATTAAGGAGACTCTTAAAGTGACTTCCCAGGAGGAATCTCAGACCAGCCACACCCAGTCCCCTCATCTTAGTAAATAATTCAGCAAAGCTACAAATGGGTTTAGCTGAGTCCCTGCAGGAACCTCTCCCAGAGTGGGGGATTTCTTCTTCATTGCTCCTACTTGCAACTTCCCAGACCCAAGCTTGCCTGCGGGTGACGTGTGTGCTCTCCCCAAGTCATGGCATGTTTACCTGAAGATGAACAAACAAACAGCAAATAGCTCTTGGAGCGTTTTCCCTACTTCCTGGCAGCAGAAGGAGAGCAGCTGTTGTATGGTTAAACTGGGGATTTAAGCTTTTTAATAAAGTTTTTAGTAGAAACCCTACTTTCTGTCTATCTCTGATGGTTAAACTGAAATTTGACTGCTTCTTCCAAGATAGGCCAAACTTACTGGAAATGGAATATGAATAAGCCTGGCCCATCCAATCATCCAGCAGACATTCATTAATTTATTCTTCCAGCATTTACTGAGCACCCACAACAAGCAAAGGTACTGAATGGGGCTTCAGAGATAAACTATGCTGTCTCCCCACTCAAGGGAACTAACAATGATACCTATCACATGACACAAACAACTGGCATTGATGAAGCAGTTATTATGTGCCAAGATTAATAGATGCTTTAGTCCATTATCTCATTTAATTTTCACAATGTTGAAGTAGTATACTCTCCATTTTACAGATGAGAAAACTAAGGCCTGGAGAAAGTAACTTAACCATGGTTACACAGCTGTACCCAATTTAAAGTCTTCTCTTTAGTGCTTCACATGGAGCTTGATATTACACATTTACAAGCTGAATGGAGAGGTAGGAGAGACAAAATCGATTTATTCTTGACCCTGTGCGATATCTTAGGAAAGAGATTATATGTTTGCCAATAACTAATATAAATATGATAGAATAAGTGCCATAAGACAGATCACTTATGGAGGTAAGGGAGGGCAAGGAGGGGAGGAAGTGGGAATTACGAGGACTTTTAGAACTGGGTTTACTTGAAGATGGGCAGGAATGTGACAGACATGCAAGAAAGTGCTACACAAATAGAAAAGCAAAAACAAAGGTGTGCTAGGGGAAAAGTATAAGGAGTGTTTGGGGGAAAGTGAATGTCTGTGTGTGGTGAGAGTGTAGGCTGTGGGTAGGAAAGCAGTGGTTGGAACAGCTGAGGTTAGATCATGAGTGGCCTAAATGTAAGGTAATGGAACTCATATTTCATAAGCAGGCAATACCAATAGAACCTCCGATGTTCTAAGCAGGGGCGACAAGCCCAAGGCTATGCTTTAGAGAATTATATTTATAAAAGGTCTTGCGGTAGTTCTCAAGCTTCAATGTGCATCACAATCACCTGCAGAGCTTTTAAAATGCATGGGCCCCAGAAAAAGTTCTAGAGCAACAGGAACTCTCATAAACTGCAGTTAAATGTGGAAAATGGTACAATCATTTTGGGAACATATGCTAAAGCTGAATGTATGCATTCCCAACAATTCCACTCCTAAGTACATACTTAACAGAAATCTATACACCAAGAGACATATAAAAGTATGTTTATAGTAACATTGTTTGTACTAGCTTGAAACTGAAAACAACCCAAACACCACCTACTGTAGAATGGATAAACTGTGGTTTATACATAAAATGGAATTCTGTACAACAATAAAAAAGAACAAACTGCAGCTAAACCCAACAACAAATCAGAAATATAATGTTAAGCAAAAGAAGCCAGCCCCTGAGGAGCGCATGCTCTATGATTCTAGCTACATAAAGTTCAAGATCAGGCACATCTAGTTTATGGTGATAAAAGTTAGACTAGTGGTGACCCTAGAGGGGATTCATGACTGGAAGGGGACCTGGGAGAGGCATCTGGGGCGCTGGTAATATTCTCTATCTGGATGGACATTACATGAGTATGTTTATTTTGTAGAAATCCATTAAGCTGTACATTTATTATTTTGCACTTTTCTCTAAATGTTGTACTGCAATAAAACCTTTTTACTTAAAACATTAAAAAAAAAAAAAAAAGCATAGGTCCCAACCCATAAGATTCTGATTAAATCGATCTGTGATGGGGCATGGGCATGGGTAGTTTTTAAAAGCTCCCTGAATGAACTTGACGTGCAACCAGGGTTGAAAACTGCTGATGTAGAGCAAGGACTGGAGCAAAAGAAAAAAGTTAAGAAGTTATTCAATACTTCCCACACGAGTGATTTTAAGTGTCACCTGAAATGCTTGTTAAAAAATAAATTCCCGGGGCGGGGTGGGGGGGAGTCAAGATGGCGTACTAGGAGGACGCAGAATTCGTGGCTTCTCACAACTAGGACACCTACCAGGCACCGGTGGGGGACCACGAACACCTAAGGGGACGGAAGGAACCCCCAACAACCAGGGACATGGGGAGTGGGGGGAGTGAGGGGGGAAGGAGGAGTGAAGGCAGGACGGGACTGGCGCCCCTGAGGGGTGGCTGGGGGAGGGGAAGGGATCCCATGCCCGAAGGGGGAAACTGGGGGACCACTGGGAGGGCAGAGGATCAGAAGGGAGTGCGGCCAGGTTTCCCTGCCCACTTGGGCCCCCAGGAACCTCTTGAGATCCGGGCCTGATCCTCTGCCCACCGAGGCCCTCTCCAGCCGCGCGGGTCCTGAGGGAGTGGGAGGGAGTGAAGGGGAAGCAAAAGTAAAGGCCGGACTTACGGGACCGGCCTCCCTGAGGGGCAGCTGGGGTAGGGGAGGAGTTCTACACCCAGCACAACCCACCCACGGTTAGGGGTCTGGCAGCGACACGGGAGACCCCGGGGGGAGATGGCGGGGGAGGGGCACGAAGGAACACAAGGGAACAGGATCGGGGCTTTCCCTGTCCACTTGGGCACTGAGAAGCCTGTTGGGCTCCCTGGCCTAATCCTCTGCCCTCAGAGCCTCCCTCCTGCCATGCAGAGCCAAGCCCCACCCCACACCCTCACTCAGGGCCCTACCTCCAGACTCCGCAACCCCACACTCCAGAGGCCCTCCTTTCCACATGCTGCCGCTCCCCTTCTGCGCAGGTCCTAAGCAGAGGCTCTGCCCACACTTGAACGTCGCCCCGCCTAGGCCCCACCTCACGCTCAAACGTCACCTCCCCACCAGCCTAGGTCCGGCCCCACTGTAAACACCCCGCCCCTGCCTAAGTTCCAATCCGCCCCCATAGGCAGACTTTTTTTTTTCTTTTCTTTTTTCCTCTTTTAGATTGGGGTTCTGTTTTACCTTGTTGATTCATTGTTGTTGATTCTTTTATATTTTTATTTCTCCTAATAAATCTTCTATTTTTCTAATTTTATTTTATTCTTTATACTTTGTTAGTGATCTCTCCTTTTGGCTTGTCCCCCCTGCCTTTTTTCTTCTTTTTTTCTGTTGTTGTTTTACTGTACCTTGTTGCAGTTATTTCAATTATAGTTTTAGTTTTCCTAACATTTTTTATCTTTCTAATTTTATTTTGTTTTTCATTGTTTGATATTGTACTGCTCCTTTTTTTCTTTCTTCCTTTTTTTTTTTTTTCGGTACGCGGGCCTCTCACTGCCGTGGCCTCTCCCATTGCGGAGCACAGGCTCTGGAGGCACAGGCTCAGCGGACATGTCTCACAGGCCCAGCCACTCCGTGGCACGTGGGATCCTCCCGGACCGGGGCACGAACGCGTGTCCCCTGCATCGGCAGGCGGACTCTCAACCACTGAACCACCAGGGAAGCCCCCCCCTTTTTTTTTAACCGTGCCACAAAGCTTGCAGGATCTTGCTTCCCAGGCCAGAGGTTGGGCCTGAGCTCCTGTGGTGGGAGCTCCGAGTCCAAACTGCTGGACTAACAGAGAACCTCAGACCCCAGGGAATATCAACTGGAGTGAGGCGTCCTGGAGGTCCTCATCTCAGCCCCAAGACCCAGCTCTATCCAACTGCCTGTAAACTCCAGTGCTGGACATCTCAAGCCAAACAACCAGTAAGACAGGAATACAGCACCACCCACCAGAAAAAAAAAGAAGAAATGACAAAAAAATTTGTTACAGATAAAGGAGCAAGGTAAAAACGTACAAGACCAAATAAATGAAGACGAAATAGGCAAACTACCTGAAAAAGAATTCAGAGTAATGATAGTAAAGATGATCGAAAATTTCAGAAACAAAATGGAGAAAATACAAGAAACATTTAAAAAGGATCTAGAAGAACTAAAGAGCAAACAAACAGTGATGAACAACACAATTACTGAAATTAAAAATACTCTAGAAGGAATCAACAGCAGAATAACTGAGGCAGAAGAACGGGTAAGTGAGCTGGAAGATAAAATTATGGAATTAACTGCCAGGGAGTAGAACAAAGAAAAAAGAAGGAAAAGAATTGAGGAAAGTCTCAGAGACCTCTGGGACAACGTTAAACGCACCAACATTCGAATTATAGGGGTCCCAGAAGAAGAAGAGAAAAACAAAGGGCCTGAGAAAATATTTGAAGAGATTATAGTCGAAAACTTTCCTAACATGGGAAAGGAAATAGTCAATCAAGTCCAGGAAGCACAAAGAGTACCATACAGGATAAACCCAAAGAGAAACACACCGAGAAACATATTAATCAAACTATCAAAAATTAAATAAAAAGAAAAAATATTGAAAGCAGCAAGGGAAAAGCAACAAATAACATACAAGGGAATCCACATAAGGTTAACAGCTGATCTCTCAGTAGAAACTCTGCAAGCCAGAAGGCAGTGGCAGGACATATTTAAAGTGATGAAAGGGAAAAACCTACAACCAAGATTACTCTACCGAGCAAGGATCTCGAGCAAGGATCTCATTCAGATTCGATGGAGAAATTAAAACCTTTACAGACAAGCAAAAGTTAAGAGAATTCAGCACCACCAAACCAGCTTTACAACAAATGCTAAAGGAACTTCTCTAGGCAGGAAACACAAAAAAATGAAAAGACCTACAATAACAAACCCAAAACAATTAGGAAAACAGTAATAGGAACATACATATTGATTATAACCTTGAGTGTAAATGGATTAAATGCTTCAACCAAAAGACACAGACTGGGTAACTGGATAAAAAACAAGACCCATACATATGCCGTCTACAAGAGACCCACTTCAGACCTAGGGACACATACAGACTGAAAGTGAGGGGATGGAAAAAGATATTCCATGCAAACGGAAATCAAAAGAAAGCTGGAGTAGCCATTCTCATATCAAAGTAGACTTTAAAATAAAGACTATTACAAGAGACAAAGAAGGACACTACATAATGATCAAGGGATCAATCCAAGAAGAAGATATAACAATTGTAAATATTTATGCACCCAACATAGGAGCACCTCAATACATAAGGCAAATGCTAACAGCCATAAAAGGGGAAATCGACAGTAACACAATAATAGTAGGGGACTTTAACACCCCACCTTCACCAATGGACAGATCATCCAAACTGAAAATAAATAAAGAAACACAAGCCTTAAATGACACATTAAACAAGATGGACTTAATTGATATATATAGGAGATTCATCCCAAAACAACAGAATATACTTTCTTCTCAAGTGATCATGGAACATTCTTCAGGATAGACCATATCTATCCATTTGGGTCACAAATCAAGCCTTGGTAAGTTTAAGAAAATTGAAATTGTAACAAGTATCTTTTCCGACCACAACGCTATGAGACTAGATATCAATTACAGAAAAAAAAAACTGTAAAAAAATACAAACGCAGGAGGCTAAACAATACGCTACTAAATAACCAAGATATCACTGAAGAAATCAAAGAGGAAATAAAAAAATACCTAGAAATAAATGACAATGAAAACATGATGACCCCAAACCTATGGGATGCAGCAAAAGCAGTTCTAAGAGGGAAGCTTATAGCAATACAATCCTACCTCAAGAAACAAGAAAATCTCAAATCAACAACCTTACCTTACACCTAAAGCAATTAGAGAAAGAAAAACAAAAGAACCCCAAAGTTAGCAGAAGGAAAGAAATCATAAAGATCAGATCAGAAATAAATGAAATAGAAATGAAAGAAACAATAGCAAAGATCAATAAAACTAAAAGCTGGTTCTTTGAGAAGATAAACAAAATTGATAAACCCTTAGCCAGACTCATCAAGAAAAAAAGGGAGAAGACTCACATCAACAGAATTAGAAATGAAAAAGGAGAAGGAACAACTGATACTGCAGAAATACAAAGGATCATGAGAGATCACTACAAGCAACTATATGCCAATAAAATGGACAACCTGGAAGAAATGGACAAATTCTTAGAAAAGCACAGCCTTCCGAGACTGAACCAGGAAGATAGAATATATCAACAGACCAATCACAAGCACTGAAATTGAAACTGTGATTAAAAATCTTCCAACAAAGCCCAGGACCAGATAGCTTCACAGGCAAATTCTATCAAACATTTAGAGAAGAACTAACACCTATCCTTCTCAAACTCTTCCAAAATATATCAGAGGGAGGAACACTCCCAAACTCACTTTATGAGGCCACCATCACCGTGATACCGAAACCAGACAAAGATGTCACAGAAAAGAGAAAACGATAGGCCAATATCTCTGATGAACATAGATGCAAAAATCCTCAACAAAATACCAGGAAACAGAATCCAACAGCACATTAAAAGGATCATACCCCACGATCTAGTGGGGTTTATCCCCGGAAATCAAGGATTCTTCAATATACACAAATCAATCAATGTGATACACCATATTAACAAATTGAAGGATAAAAACCATATGATAATCTCAATAGATGCAGAAAAAGCTTTTGACAAAATTCAACACCCATTTATGATAAAAACTCTCCAGGAAATAGGCATAGAGGGAACCTACCTCAACATAATAAAGGCCATATATGACAAACCCACAGCCAACATCATTCTCAACGGTGATAAACTGAAACCATTTCCACTAAGATCAGGAACAAGAAAAGGATGCCCACTCTCACCACTATTATTCAACATAGTTTTGGAAGTTTTAGCCACAGCAATCAGAGAAGAAAAAGAAATAAAAGGAATCCAAATTGGAAAAGAAGAAGTAAAGCTGTCACTGTTTGCAGATGACGTGATACTATACTTAGAGAATCCTAAAGATGCTACCAGAAAACTACTAGAGCTAATCAATGAACTTGGTAGAGTAGCAGGATACAAAATTAATGCAGAGAAATCTCTTGCATTCCTATACACTAATGATGAAAAATCTGAAAGAGAAATTAAGGAAACACTCCCATTTACCATTGCAACAAAAAGAATAAAATACCTAGGAATAAACTTACTGAAGGAGACAAAAGACCTGTATGCAGAAAACTATAAGACACTGATGAAAGAAATTAAAGATGATACCAACAGATGGAGAGATATACTATGTTCTTGGATTGGAAGAATCAATATTGTGAAAATAACTATACTACCCAAAGCAATCTACAGATTCAATGCAATCCCTATCAAACTACCAATGGCATTTTTTCACAGAACTAGAACAAAAAATTGCACAATTTGTATGGAAACACAAAAGACCCTGAATAGCAAAACAATGTTGAGAAAGAAAAATAGAGCTGGAGGAATCAGGCTCCTGGACTTCAGACTATACTATAAAGCTACAATAATCAAGACAGTATGGTACTGGCACAAAAACAGAAATATAAATCAATGGAACAGGATAGAAAGCCCAGAGATAAACCTCCGTTGATAAAGGAGGCAAGAGTATACCATGGAGAAAAGACAGCCTCTTCAATAAGTGGTGCTGGGAAAACTGGACAGCTACCTGTAAAAGAATGAAATTAGAACACTGCCTAATACCATACACAAAAATAAACTCAAAATGGATTAAAGACCTAAATGTAAGGCCAGACACTATCAGACTCTTAGAGAAAAACATAGGCAGAACACTGTATGACATAAATCACAGCAAGATCCTTTCTGACTCACCGCCTAGAGTAAAAACAAAAATAAACAAATGGGACCTAATGAAACTTCAAAGCTTTTGCACAGCAAAGGAAACTATAAATAAGACGAAAAGACAACCCTCAGAATGGGAGAAAATATTTGCCAATGAAGCAACTGACAAAGGATGAATCTCCAAAATATACAAGCAGCTTATGCAGCTCAATAACCAAAAAACAAAAATCCAATCCAAAAATGGGCAAAAGACCTAAATAGACATTTCTCTAAAGAAGACATACAGATTGCCAACAAACACATGAAAAGATGCTCAACATCATCACTCACTAGAGAAATGCAAATCAAAACTACAATGAGGTATCACGTCACACCAGTCAGAATGGCCATCATCAAAAAATCTACAAACAATAAATGCTGGAGAGGGTGTGGAGAAAAGGGAACCCTCTTGCACTGTTAGTGGGGAATGTAAATTGATACAGCCACTATGGAGAACAGTATGGAGGTTCCTTAAAAAGCTAAAAATAGAATTACCATATGATCCAGAAATCCCACTACTGGGCATATACCCTGAGAAAAATCATAATTCAAAAAGAGTCATGCAGGGCTTCCCTGGTGGCGCAGTGGTTGAGAGTCCGCCTGCCAATGCAGGGGACGTGGGTTCGTGCCCCGGTCCGGGAAAATCCCACATGCTGCGGAGCGGCTGGGCCCGTGAGCCATGGCCGCTGAGCCTGCGTGTCCAGAGCCTGTGCTCTGCAACAGGAGAGGCCACAATACTGAGAGGCCCGTATACCACAAAAAAAAAAAAAAAAAAAAGAGTCATGCACCACAATGTTCATTGCAGCACTATTTACAATAGCCAGGACATGGAAGCAACCTAAGTGTCCATCGACAGATGAATGGATAAAGAAGATGTGGCACATATATACAATGGAATATTACTCAGCCATAAAAAGAAATGAAATTGAGTTATTTGCAGTGAGGTGGATGGACCTAGAGACTGTCATACAGAGTGAAGTAAGTCAGAAAGAGAAAAACAAATACCGTATGCTAACACATATATATGGAATTAAAAAAAAAATGGTTCTGAAGAACCTAGGGGCAGGACAGGAATAAAGACACAAACGTAGAGAATGGACTTGAGGACACGGGAGAGGGAAGGGTAAGCTGGGAGGAAGTAAGAGAGTAGCACTGACATATATACACTACCAAATGTAAAATAGATAGCTAGTGGGAAGCAGCTGCATGGCACAGGGAGATCAGCTCAGTGCTTTGCGACCACCTAGAGGGGTGGGATAAGGAGGGTGGGAGGGAGATGCAAGAGGTAGGGGATATGGGGATATACGTATGCATATAGCTGATTCACTTTGTTATACAGCAGAAACTAACACAACACTGTAAAGCAATTATACTCCAATAAAGATGTTAAAATAAATAAATTCATTCATTCATTCATTCCCAGGTCCCTCCCCTGCTGACTCTGATTCACTTGGTTGGAGATGGGATCAAGGAATCTGTCTTTTTGACAACCTCTCCGATGTGGTTAGTTAGGGTTCTAAATTAGGGTCCAGTGGCAGCGGTGGGAATGAAGAGCAAGTTATGCCAAGCAAAATAAAACTAGAAAAGATTAAATTTTCAACACTACTTATACTTGCTTTTATACACTCCCAGCTTAAAACCCACCAAAACTACCAAATTTGAGTATGGTTTATTAAACTGACATTTTTAACCTAAGGTGGCTTTATTTTGATTCACAGTGTATACACTTTAATTTAGTCTTTTACTTTTGTTTTTAACTGAATCATGCGAGCAAGAGATTTCAGAAGCCTAAGAGGTACCATTCTGTTTTGGGGTACATCTGCTTTAGAGAATGGGTTTAATAACATCTCATGGTAAAGTCTCACTTTAGCCTAATTTTTGAAAAACCCTTGGTTGTATTTTCAAAGAACTTCCAAATTCTGCTTGTTATGTCCGTCAAAGCATGAAATATGCAGTAAAGCAAGTACTATACTTCCCTCAGTAATAAGAATCATGATTTTTTATTTTAAATAGAAGATGGAATAACATAATGTTTTCTCTTGAAGACAGGTAGAGTGGAACTTAAACTTTCCTCCATCTGTTAAGGCAATCAAAGAAGATAGAAAATCACACACAATTGCAGTACATTCTTAAACCTTAACTAATCTGATCACATTCTGGGCTAGAAAATTATACATTGATCTCAGAGGCTGAATGACATAAAATATATTGATGTGCATTAAGTGTCAGGGCAAGAGCACTTGACGCTAATAGCAAGAGCACTTGGTGAGAGTCAGAAGACTCTCTGGGAGACCTCAGGCTTCAATTTTATACCTGTGTGATGGGGAATGGGTAGAGAAACATCAGTAGTTTTCAAACCAGAAGGCTTGAGTTTTTCAGAGGCATTGGTAAGTTTCTACAAATGTTTAATATTAACAGTTTTCTTATTAAAAATATACCTTTGTTTAAAATTTATAAGAAAAACAACATGCACACTAAATAGGTTACATGGTAAATTTGAATATATAGACACTACCAACTTGTGCTCTCAGGTTAACTCATCGTGGAGCTTCTCCTGCTCACAAATATATGTATCTGAACTTGTAAATATGTCACTGACTAGGAAGCTTTTTATCTGCTCTAGTCTTTTTCTTTTCTTTTTAATACAGGACTATATTGGCATAAAGGCTGTGATTACATAAAATCTTTAAATTCTACTGGATGAGAGTACAGATGTTATCAACCCCTCCTTATACTTGTTCCTATATGATGTGGTTATGGAACAAAACAAAGTAGATTTATTACTCTATAAAATAACTTGATAATTACAAAATAGAAGTATTTAAGTGTTAAGATACTAACAAAGTGGTAAAAATGTAATCGTTTTTGTACTGGGACTGGAAAAGCAATGGCAGAAAAAATTCATGGAATAGTGGATCACAGGCCTTAAAATGTCATTAGATGTTGTGTAGATAAACACTAGCAGTTAAAATTATGTAAGCATTTTTCAAAACACTATTGGATAATGTTATACAAATTGATACATACTGTTAATTTTATTAGGATGAGGCTTTTAAATTGTAGACCTTTCAGAGTCATTTGCAGACGTATCAGTAGTGATGCCAGAATTTATTCTTTTACATTAAAGTTTTCTGACTGATATAAGGCAGTTGTCAAAACAATAGTCAAATAAAATAAGAAATTACTATTATTTCTACCTTAAGTACATTCATTAAATGTAAGTTTATCAACTTGGAAATCTTACTGATATTTAAATAAACTGAATAGCTCAATTTAGGCTTATAACACTGCCATACTTACCACCTCAGATAAAATATTAGTGATGAATCAAAACAGGATTTGGATTCAAAATGCAAAATAAAATTAATTTTTCTGCATGAAAATTATGAGCAAAAATCTGGCCTCTGTATTAGTCTGCTCAGGCTGCCATAACAAAATACCATAGACTGGGTGGCTTAAACAAGAGAAATTATTTTTCTCACAGTTTGGGAGACTAGAAGTCCAAGATGGAAGAGCCAGCAGGCTCAGTGTCTGGTGAGGAGTCTTTCCTTTGTTGTAAAAGGCTGCCTTCTCACTGTGTCCTTACATGGCGAACAGAGGGGGAAGGCTCTCTGATGTCTCTTCTTTTTTCTTTTTTTTAAATTTATTTATTTATTTTTGGCTGCGCTGCGTCTTTGTTGCTGTGCGTGGGCTTTCTCTAGTTGCGGCGAGCGGGGGCTACTCTTCGTTGCGATGCATGGGCTTCTCATTGCGGTGGCTTCTCTTGTTGCAGAGCACAGGCTCTAGGTATGCGGGTTTCAGTAGTTGTGGCATGTGGGCTTCAGTAGTTATGGCATGTGGGCTCAGTAGTTGTGGCGCACGGGCTTACCTGCTCTGTGGCATGTGGGATCTTCCTGGACCAGGGTTCAAACCCATGTCCCCTGCATTGGCAGGAGGATTGTTAACCACTGTGCCACCAGGGAAGTCCCTGATATCTCTTCTTATAAGCACACTAATCCTATTGGAGAAGAGCCCTACCCTAATGACCTCATTGAATCTTAATTACATCCTTATAGGCCCTACCTCCAAACACAGTCACGTTGGGGGTTAGGGCTTCAATATATGAATGTGGGGGGGACACAATTCAATCCATAGTAGCCCCTGAGGTACCTGATCTTTAAAGAAATAACACTATTGAACTACTCATATGAGATATTATAAGATACATTTATTTTTCTCCAAACAATGCAGTTTTTAAACTAGCTGAGAAAACTGTTCATTGATTTCTCCAAAGTGATCACACATCAATTAGGAAAGTAACTCAGCTTTGGCACAAAAATTTACTATCACTACTTTTTTTTTTTTTTGGCCTTGCTCTGTGGCTTGTAGGATCTTAGTTCCCAGACCAGGGATCAAACCCGGGCCCTGGCAGTGAGATCACTGAGTTCTAACCACTGGACTGCCAGGGAATTCTCTATCACTACTTTTTTGAGTATGTGGATCAGTATAACTAAAAAACTTTTTTTGACCAGATGTCAAGATGTTAAAAATAAATCTATTAGTATTTGCAGCTACTTGTCCATGTGAATCACAATTTTCCTGACATACTTTTATCTTAAAACCAAATACTAGAAAACTTTCCCCCCAAATCAGGAACAAGACAAGGATACCTGCTTTTGCCACTTCTGAACATAGCACAGGAAGTTCTAACCAAAGCAATTAGGCAAGAAAAAGATATAAAAGGTATCCAAATTGTAAAGGAAAAGATAAAACTATCTCTATTTAAAGATGACATGATCTTCTATGCAGAAAACCATAAAGATTATACACATACACAAATACACAAACTATTACAGCTAATACATGAATTTTGCAAAGATGCAGGATACAAAACCAACATACAAAAACCAATTATATTTCTATAAACTAGCAATGAAAAATGTAAAAAGGAAACTAAGAAAAACAGTTCCATTTACAATAGCATGAAAAGAATAAAATACTTAGGGATAAATCTAACCAAGGAGGTGAAAGACTTGCACACTGAAAACTATAAAACACTGCTGAATGAAATTAAAGAAGACCTAAATAAATGGAAAGACTTCCCATGTTCATGGATAGGAAGACTTATCATTGTTAAGATGTCAATACTACCCAAAGCAATCTACAGATACAACACAATTCCTACCAGAATTCCAACAGGTTTTTTGCCACAGAAATAGAGAGCTGATCCTCAAATTCATATGGAATTGCAAGGGGGCCCAAATGGCCAGGACAATCTTGGAAAAGAATAAAGTTGGAGGGCTCAAACTTCCCAACTTTGAAACTCAATACAAAGCCACAGTAATTAGAACAGTATGGAACTGGCATAAGGACAGACATATAGACCACTTGAACAGAAGAGAGGGCCCAGAAGTAAACCTTCACAGTAAGATCAATTGATTTACAAGAAGAGGCCAAGGGTACCATTCATTGGGGAAAGGACTGCTCAAAAAGTCTTTCAGTAGTGGTGCTGTGAAAACTAGATATCCTTCTGCAAACGAAAGAAGTTGGGGGACTTCCCTGGTGGTCCAGTGGCTAGGACTCCATGTTTCCACTGCACATGCCATGCAGTGGGAAAAAAAAGAAAAGAAAAGAAAGAAGTTGGATCCTTACCTCACACCTTATCTAAAAATTAACTCAAAATGGATCAAAGACCTAAACTTAAGAGCTAAAACTATAAAACTCTTAGAAGAAAACAATCCAACGGCTTCTTGACATTGGATTTGGCAATGATTTCATGGATATGACACCAAAAGCACAGGGAACAAAAGAAAAAATAGATAAATTGGACTTCATCAAAACTAAGAACTTTGGTGTATCAAAGGATACTATCAAGAAAGTGAGTAGACAACCTACAGAATAAGAGAACATATTTGCAAATCACATGTCTAATAAGGGATTCATATGCAGATTATGTAAAGATCTCCTACAACTCAACAACAACAACAACAATAAACAACACAATTCAAAAAAGTGCAAAGGGCTTAAATAGACATTTCTCCAAAGAAGATATACAAATGGCCAATAAGCACATGAAAAGATATTCAACATCATGAGTCATCAGGGAGATGCAAATCAAAACCACAATGAGATTCCACGTCACACCAATTTGAATGCCTATTATCAAAACAACAAGAAATATCACATGTCGGTGAGGATTGGGAGAAATTGTGCATTGCTGGTGAGAATGTAAAATGGTGTAGCCACTGTGGAAAACAGTATGGCAATTCCTTAAAAAGTTATACATAGAATGATCATATGATCCAGCAATTTCACTCCTAAGTACATATCCAAGAATCAAAGACAGGGACTCAAACAGATAGTTGTACACCCACGCTTACAGCTGCATTATTCACAACAGCCAAAAGGTGGAAACAACCCACGTGTCCATTGACAGATGACCAGATAAACTAAACACGATATACACACAGTGGCATATTATTCAACTATAGAAAGGAATGAAATTCTGATACACGCTACAACATGGATGAACTATGAAAACATCATGCTTAGTGGAATAAGTCAGACACAAAAAGACAAATATTGTATGATTCCACTTATATGTGGTACCTAAAATAGTCAAACGCATAGAGACAGAAAGTAAAACAGTGGTTATCAGCGGCTGGAAGAGGGGGGAATGGGGAGTTATTTTTTTAATGGGTAAAATGCTTCAATGTGGGAAGAGGAAAAAAGGGAGATAGATACTGGTAATGGTTTTAAAACAATGTGCATATAGTTAATACCACTGAACTGTACACTTAAAATGGTAAATTTTATGTTATTTATATTTTACCACCAAAAAAAGATTTCTCAATTTAAAAAGTGGTTAGAATAGCAAATTTTATGTAATGTATATTTTACTGTAAAAAAGAGAATATTTTTAAAAAACCTAGATTTAGTTTCAAGATGAGAGGACTTTAAGGTCACTTCTAATTATAAAAAATTTTGAGACATCATGATAACAAGGAGAAGAGAGAAAGAGCATCTAGTTGAGGAATAAGAACCTGACTCCTTGTTCTGAGTTATGAGTGTAACCTTACCTTTCAAGTGGTTATAAATGGACCAAGAAGTTCTAGCAATGATAGCAAACTCAAATGCCTATAGAGGCCAGGCAGGAAACGTAAGCAGGTGAAGCAAGGCAGCTGGGGATGGTGGTAAATCTGAGTCTACGTGCCCTGTCTAAAGAGAGCAGCTGTACCTCCGTCCTGGCGGTAAATCTGAGTCTACATACCCTGTCTAAAGAGAGCAGCTGCACTTCTGCCCTGGCAAACTGTCTTCTTGTTAGAATGTCATCATGGTATTGGGAGGACTTTCCATTTATAAGTGAAATTGAATTGAGATTTTTATGTTAAATGTTGGCATCAAATTAAAAATATGTACTTTTAACACCGCAAACCAAGAAAACATACCTGCAGGCCAAGGCACGTGCAGTCAGCTGACCACTAGTTTGTGATCTCTTTCATAGCATAAAGGCTGGACTGGAATACAAAAGAAGGAAAGGAAGTACTACTAATCAGATCCTCACCAATGTTTAAAGTTTGCGGGACTTCCCTCGTGGTCCAGTGGTTAAGAGTACGCCTTCCAACACAGGGGACGTGGGTTTGATCCCCGGTCAGGGAACTAAGATCCCACATGCCATGGGGCAACTAAGCCTGCATGCCACAACTACTGAGCCCGCACCTCAACAAAGGACCCCACATGCCGCAACGAAGATTCCACGTGCTGCAACTAAGACCCAACGAAGCCAAATAAATAAATAAATATTAAAAAAATTAAGTTTGCATACAGATCATGATCTAAATCTTTCTAATCCTTGTTTAGAATCACCAGTGGGTATTGAATATTGTTTTAATTAGGTGTCATTTAAAATAGCACAGCTTTGAATGGGTCAGTTTTTAGTGGGGCACTTAGAACATGAAGTTTAGTGCCTTGCATATAGTAGGTGGTCAATAAGTGGTAGCTACTATTATTTTAAAACAAGGCTCCTACACAATATTGAAAAGTTAGCGTAAAACAGATTTTCAAAACCAACCCTACACCCAATAGAAGAAACGATAATATAACCCATTCAAAAATCTATCCTCTTGGGTTTCCCTGGTGGCTCAGTGGTTGAGAGTCCGCCTGCCAATGCAGGGGACACGGGTTCGTGCCCCGGTCCGGGAAGATCCCACATGCCACGGAGTGGCTGGGCCCGTGAGCCATGGTTGCTGAGCCTGCACGTCCGGAGCCTGTGCTCCCACCACAGGAGAGGCCACAACAGTGAGAGGCCCGCGTACCGCAAAAAAAAAAAAAAAAAAAGAATCTATCCTCTTGTGATTGGGAAATGGTGAGCCTTCATATTAAATAACAAATCATTTACAGATGTTGGGTGCTAGGAATAGTTATTGGCAAAACAAGGTTCTTGCCCTCATAAAGGTTACAATTTAATAAGGGAGATGGACATTAAGTAAAGAGTCATGCCAAAAATATTTAGTCAGAAACTGTAATAAATGATGACTGAAAATTACAGGATGCTTTGAAAAGAGTAATGAAAGGATTTAATTCAGATGAGGAAGGGTCATAGGGAAGCCCCCTTTAAGGAGCTGACCTTTAAACTAAGACCTAAAAGGATAAAGAGAGGTCAGCAGCCTAAGGGTATTATGTATGGAGGGTGAGGAGGGTTGGGTGGGAGAGGAGGTTGTGACAAAAGCATTCCAGGAATGCTTGTGTGACATGTGTGACACCTCCAAATAACTAAAATAGAAAAAAAGGAAAAATTAAATAGAGGGGGGACTTCCCTCGTGGCGCAGTGGTTAAGAATCCACCTGCCAATGAAGGGGACATTGGTTTGAGCCCTGGTCCGGGAAGATCTCACATGCCGCGGAGCAACTAAGCCCATGAGCCACAACTACTGAGCCTGCGCTCTAGAGCCCGCGAGCCACAACTACTGAGGCTGAGAGCCACAACTACTGAAGTCCACGTGCCTAGAGCCCGTGCTTCACAACAAGAGAAGCCACCACAATGAGAAGCCCGCGCACCACAACAAAACAGTAGCCCCCGCTCACGGCAACTAGAGAAAGCCTGCGTGCAGCAACGAAGATGCAACACAGCCAAAAAAAAAATTAAATAGAGGGAAAGATCAAAGTTATTGCAGGTAGAGAGGGGACAGATTTGAGGGGACATCAATTGTCAATATTCTCCCTGGAGAAAAGATTCTGAAGAAAGAAGTAAAAATGAAAAAATAAGAGAAAATTAGGAATAGAGAAGAAATAAGTAAAATGGGAGCTAGGAAACAGGAACTTGAGGTTGAAGAAATTATTTGTTTATTTATTTAATCTGGCCACATCAGGTTTCCGGGGAAAGTGATGAGAGGTGAAGCACTGGTGGGAACAAGTGGAGAGAATCAGCTGCTAGAGGAGACCTCAGGAGTGAAGAGATCACACTGAAGGATTTTTGTTTGTTTGTTTAAAAAATTACAAAGGAGGGCTTCCCGGGTGGCGCATTGGTTGAGAGTCCACCTGCCGATGCAGGGGACACGGGTTCGTGCCCCGGTCCGGGAAGATCCCACATGCCGCGGAGCGGCTGGGCCCGTGAGCCATGGCCGCTGAGCCTGCGCGTCCGGAGCCTGTGCTCCGCAACGGGAGAGACCACAACAGTGAGAGGCCTGCGTACAGAAAAAAAAAAAAAAAAAAAAATGTGGCCTTTGTGAAGACAAGTTTGAATATGAGCTGTGCTACTTATAAACTATATAGCCTGTGCAAGTCACTTAACTTCTCTCTCAGTTTCTTTATGTATAAAACAGGATAATAATCACACCAACTCATGTTTGTTGTGTGAATGAAATGAATGAATACATGTATAGCATTTTGCTCAGTGGCTGGCACAATAAGCATTCAGCATCATTTTCTGTTGCCACATTGTTCTTCTTACCATTTTCCAAAGGAACCATGATGTTTCATGTCATCATACTTTCAAAAATCTTGTTTTTTCTTTTCAGAATGTACTCCTTCTTTGCTTAACAGCTTTCTACTACTCCAAGATCCATCCTAATTGTCTTTACTTCTTTAGAGCCTTCCCCAACTTCTGCAGGAAGAACTATTTCTTTCCTTGTGCTATTACTGATTCATACAGGCTTTACTAATCACTTATACTCTAAGGAAACTACTTCTAGGCTACTCTGTTTCTTCTCCCGGAATGTGAGCTCTTTGAGGGCAAGCACTGTCATTTACTTATCTGTATTTCCAGCATTTCATACACTCTCTGATGGAGAACACATTACACACTAAAAACATAATACTGTCTCAAGTCAGCTCTCTGGCTTCTTTGTCATTCATTGGTCACACACTTATAGGTGTGTGACCTAGACCAGTTATTTAACTTTCAAAATCTCAGTTGTATTTTCTGTGCAAAGGAGATAATAAAAGTATCTACCTAATACACAGGATTAGAAAAATGAGATAATCTACACAGGAAGCACTTAATAAATATTAACTGCTATTATTATCATTATTTTCTGATGCTGTATTTTATGTCTAGAAATTCCATTTAGATTTTTCTAATATCTTCCATTTATCTCCTAATCATATTCATATTTTCCTTTACATACTTGAGCACATCTATATGACTTAAAATAACTGTCTAAAGGTCCTTGCTAGCTAATTCCCCCATCTCTGTCTTTTCTGAGTCTGTGTTTCTATTGATTTATTTTTCTCCTGGTTATGGGTCATATCTTCCTGCTTCCTGTAATTTCTAGTTGGATGCCAGACTTTGTGAATTTTATGTTGTTGAGTGCTGGATTTTGTTGAATTCCTTTAAGGAGTATTGAATTTTGTTCTGGTAAATGCAGTTACTTGCAGATCAGTTTAATGCTTAAGCTACTGAGGACTCTATCCAATGCCCAGTGTATTTTGAGGTTTCTCTCAAAATAGAAGAAACTAGCCTTGTGAGTACTCCAGGAATTGTCTGGCCTACTGTTTTCTAGTGGTTCTTTTTCCAACCCACACATGTGCAGAGTTTGTAGTCAAAGACTCAAATACCTCCTTGCAGCTCTCTGGAGCTAAGTGAGCAATGCCCTTCTCTCTGGTACTTGGCCTTGTAAATATTGGCCACCTTGGCCTCCCTAAACCCCAGCCTCTGCCTCTTCAACTCAGTAAGACCACCAAGCTCTTTGATGATCTCCCTGTACTGTCACTTGGTAACTGCCTCTCAGGGACCATAGTTCCATACTGACTGTTGGTCCAATGTCTGAAACAGTTGTTTCAGATACTTTGTCTGATTTTCTAGTTGTTTATAGCAGGAGGACAATTCCCTTAGTATCATTATTTTATTAAATGAAATATATATATTCACTGGTAAAAGCACAAAGCTCAAAACTAAATTCTCATAAACTGAAAATAAACTGTGGACAAAAGCTCTTTTGAGCCAATATCCCTAAATAGAAGTAGAGATTTACTTCAAGGGAATTTCAATCTTTGCCAACTTGGAAAATTTAGACTAATATTTCTGTATTGAAAAAAATACCAAAGTGAGAAGTTGAATTTTAAAGGCTTATTACATTTGAGTAGATCTTTTTGCTTCCAAGAGTCTAAAGTTGTCTAGATAGCAAGAGACTCACTGCAGTTTTCATGAGGTTATTTGAAATTCAGACACAGGGAAATTAGCATCATTCAATACTCAGTCATGCAGGAATGACATCGTATCTCTGTACTTGCTAAAAACTGGGATAAAAGATTTCTTGCCAGAAGGGATCAAGGTCCTTAGTTTTCTACAGGTGGCTTCACTTTTAGATATGTTACGCTGGAACCCAGCTCATCTTTTGCCTCCTCCCAGAAGAGTCAGTTTCCTCTTGATAATGCTACAATATGTACATGATGTTCTAAGGAAGTTATCTGCAGGAGAACAATATAATAGCAGGTCCACTGAGTAGGTATCTGGTACTTGGCATTCTAATTGAAAAAATGGGACTTAATAAATACTTTCCTTTGGAATCTTGCCTCTGAGTGTTTTTGCTCATTCTGGATTAAAATTGGAGACTGACACATTCTGGGACTGAAGTTTCCTGGAGGAAACTGAGAATATATTAAAACTATTTAACCAAAGATCTTAGGATCACCTAGACACAAATGTTGCATTTGGTATTTAAGAAATCAGAGACTGTCTGATTAAGAAGCATGACAATAAATATCCAGCATAAAATCTAGGTCCTACTGGTGGCACAGGAGAAATAGGGAGAACTTGGAGCTGCTTCCTCTCAGCAGCTGGATGAATCATTGGCAGCTGCTATAAGAAAGATAAAGAAAACCACATCTGCTTAGAGTCCACCACTATATGGATCCCTTGTGATAATAAATAAATTACCGAAGAGGCCCCACTTGTAAGTCATGAAAAGAATTAAGGATATCTGAAGATTATTTTCCATAGTTATCTCCATGTGCTATTTCACAGAAACCAGCTCTAGCTATATGCACCATTCTTTGATATAATGAGTATTTAATATATATTTGCTGACTGGTTAAGGGACAGAGAAAGGATTAGGAAAGACAGGTTCTGATGAAATAGTACAAAATTCATCTATACACTCACAGCTCCCAGTTTTGTTTATGTGGAGACCAACAAGATAGTTTTTCTGAGCTAGTTCGCTTAAAATTGAGTTCACACTGATTTTCAACTACTAGTCATATATTTTGTAAAGAAGATGATGCTATTCTCAATACGCTTGCACAATAGTGTAATTGAGATGGATGATCTCTAGAGTTACTTGTCAGTAGTAGAAAGAGCATATTAGTAAATCTGGGTTCTATTTCCAAATTTGCTACTGTGCAATCCTTCTGCAAGTTACACAATTTTGTTATTTATAAAATGGGCACAGGGCTTCCCTGGTGGCGCAGTGGTTGAGAATCTGCCTGCTAATGCAGGGGACACGGGTTCGAGCCCTGGTCTGGGAGGATTCCACATGCCGTGGAGCAACTAGGCCTGTGAGCCACACTACTGAGCCTGCGCGTCTGGAGCCTGTGCTCCACAACAAGAGAGGCTGCGATAGTAAGAGGCCCGCGCACCGCAATGAAGAGTGGCCCCCGCTTGCCACAACTAGAGAAAGCCCTCGCACAGAAACGAAGACCCAACACAGCAAAAATAAATAAATTAATTAATAACCTCCTGCCCCCAACATCTTCTTAAAATAAATAAATAAATAAAATAAAATAAAATGGGCACAATAATATCTACCATACCTATTTCTTAGGATAGCGAAATGATCTAATCAGAAACTAGGTAGAAGGAGTTTTAGCAAAAAAGTTTCAGTAGCTATATATAAAGTAGCAGTAGCATCAGTTAGAGCAGGGTAGGGGATCCTGCAAATTCAATGAAAGCAGGGAGCATACCTATTTTCTTACTATAACCCCAGCACCAGGTACATGGTAAGTCTACCAGATATATTTGTTGAATGAATGAGGAAATAGTTTAGGCCTTCCTCTACTTTAAGTTAGGTTTACTATAGAAACTGTCAAAGATATTCGATACTTATTTGGAAAAACATAATATGAAGATGGGAATAAGAACAGGCCTTTGAAAACAGACGTGAACAAAAGTTTTGATGTAGAGACTCTATATCTGAAAATTTTGGAGCAATTTAATCTATTTTAATATCCTGAATGTAAGAATTTAGTGCCATTTTTTTAAAAGAAGCTCTCAGTAAGGGTCTTTCACCCTTCATATCACCAAAATAAAGTCGCAGTAAACACATTTTTGATCAGTGTATTTTTTAATATTTTCCTTGGGTTATAATCATAAGATGCTGAACCAACAATATGCAAATTGATCCTAAGTTTCATTTGTTTTAAAATGGGAATTATATTATCTACCACAGAGAGACGTTGTGAAGATTAAATGAATTACTGCACATAGATCTCAGAGTTACACTTGGATCTTAATAAGTGCTTCAGTGACGGTGATGTTGATGGTGATAATAATATTGATGGCAGTATCTCTGACACAAGACAGATAGCTCCTTAAAAGGTGTTCCTAGAGCCTTGAAGAGTATGCACTAAAACAGTATTTATACTGAGCAAAAGAAAGAAGTTTGGAGGGAATAAAGGAAGGCAAGAAAAAAATTTGGGAAGACTTACCGCCATTTTTGCCTACAGTTCGGAAGCATCTCCAGAAGGCCCGTAAGAATGATGCCCTATTGTGAGGGGTGGCTTGGATGAAGCTGAATTCCCGAAAAAGAATGTGAGTTCCCTGACATACACTGTTAAAACTGCAAAGAGAAAAATCAAGGAATTATCATTAGATGGAGAGTTACAGAAGGCTGGAATTAGAATGAAAAGTCAAGAATATATAGAACAACTGCCCAAAAGGAGAAAAATCTTTTTTTCTCCAAAAAAACTCTGAACTATAGATTAGACCAAGTCCTTCTATGAGGAATTCTCTTCACATAACTATATCTCTTTGAAAACTCTTGGAGTTCAATTCCTCTGAGTGCTTCCCACCTCCTACACACACACACAAACACACACACACACTGAGGAAGTTTTAATCAGTCATTAGAGCATCTCATATAGTGGGAAATCTTTGTCTTTAGCTGGATGACACTGGCACTCATATCTTTTTGGAGAATACTTCTCCCTCTACCCCACCTGAAATTTATGTTTCCTTAAAGATATTCTTTTTGTATTCTCTCTGACCTATATCAGCTGTCTTAAGAACAACATGGCTTATGGGAACATAACTGGATTGTCTGTTCCAGTTTGGGGGTGGTGGCGTATACCTCCTCTCTGACAATAACGTTAGAGGAAAATCCATGTGCCAAAGGATATAAAAGGTTCCAGACAGACACTAAAGGCAAATAAGAAAAACAAGGGTAGAAAGCGGCCCCTGAATGAGAGTATGAAGTAAAGCCCTGGGGCCCAAGTGAGTCATTGTTTAAGCTGGGCTGGGGAAGGGGAAAAAATATACTCCATTGCCTTTGGGTTCTTCTGCCAAAGAAATAAAGTCTGTAGAGCCTGATGTAATCTAAAAATGGAAAATCCACCAAAGCACAGGCAATTATCCAGTAATCATCACTACCAAAGGCAGACTTCTGGTTCCAGAAAACTCCTAAAGTCCCTGACAAGTAAATCATGAGTGGAAAATATGTTAATCTTTGTAGAGAAGCAGACATTAAACTGAAGATGGCAAGCAACAGAGGGATAGTGGTAATCCCGAATGTCACTTTTCATTTGTTTAGCATTTAAAGGGGGAAAAAATTCTGAATCTCTGAGTTGAACAGGAAAAAATTTCAGGAGCCATCTAATCCATTTTCCTTTTCCCTGACCAAGTTCAGAGGGAAGTGTTTAACCTGTCTTCAACATAGAGTATATTATCACTTAGGATAAAATTAGCCTCCTTCTGTCAATATTAACAACACTGCATGAAAAAGCGAATAACATACCCTTCTTCCCCCATGGAAAACTAGCATACAAATCTAAGATACTATGAGAAAGTATGAGGCAAAGAGTTAGAAGAAAGATTTTTAAAAAGCAACGAAAGTGTTAACCTAATTACGCAGTTTGCAGTGCTGTTGTGTTGAGTAAAGGAAAATGAAAAATAAAGCAAATGAGCTGTTACAGGTAAATGGAGCAGGCCACATTTCTAGCAAATGAAGTCTAGCAAATGATAACATTCTAGCCTAAATTTATGAAGCTACCCAGTAAAGAATTAGTCCCAAAGTGTGCTACACAACCCCCAGGGTAAAAATGCTGATGTCTAGGTCATGGTCTAGGCTGTAAAGGAACTAATACTAGTGAAATTATATCCTTAGTGTAGCTTTTAAAAAATATCTTCTTTTAAGCTAGGGAGTAATTTATTCATTGAAGAATCTAGCTGAGCCTCATTGTATAGATGAATAGAATATACATAAGAATTTATAAAATAGGAATTTTATACAACAAACTGATAGGGCAAAGTCTTACAATACTGAATATAAAAAGACATAATTGTATTTACACTACTGCCTTTAGATAATTCATACCAATAAAATTCATATTTAATTAAAAATAAAAATAATTAGAAATGTTTGATTAGTATGGAGATAATCAGATGACCAGTTGATCATGTAGCTGATCAGTATGGAGATCAGAATCACTATCTAAAGAGTTAATAGACAATCTTAGTATAACCAGGGAAATTCTTTTAGATAAGATGGCTGTAAAGAAAAAGCAGAAAATGCGCTTGCTCAAAGCTTTACTGTTTCTCTTCAACCTGAAATCTCTTTTTCCTACCTCCAACTCTTAAAATTCTATCCATGTCAAATACCATGTTTTGCATGAAATCTTTTCCTGATTCCTCCCACCACAGCCCATTCCCATCATATCTCACTTATAACTCTCTAATGGTACTCACAATTTTGCTGCCTTGTTTTAAAGTTACTGGATGTATTTCCTCTATTAGATTCTATACAGTAATCAATTAGGCTGCACTCATCTTTGTCTCCGTTGCATTACCTAACACATAGTAGATACTGCTCCATAAATGTCTGTGGTAGTTGATTTAGAAAGAAAAGAAAAAAACAGATGAATAACACCAGGCAGAAAGTATCAGGATTTATGTTTGTAACTAGCCATACTAGTGATACTGAAAGTCAAATTTCTACCATCTTTTTAAAAGTCTAGAACTTTGGTCTGATATTAGTATTGTAATACTGCAATACCAGCTTTTTTTTTTTTAATTAGTATTTGCCTGGCATATCTTTTTCTATGCTTTTAATTTCAATCTTTTTGGGTAATTTTTAAAAGATACTTCTTGGGCTTCCCTGGTGGCGCAGTGGTTAAGAATCCGCCTGTCAATGCAGGGGACACGGGTTCGAGCCCCGATCTGGGAAGATTCCACATGCCGCGGAGCAGCTAAGCCCGTGTGCCACAACTACTGAGCCTGCGCTCTAGAGCCCATGAACCACTACTGAACCCGCATGCCACAACTACTGAAGCCTGCGTGCCTAGAGCCCATGCTCCACAAGAGAAGCCACTGAAATGAGAAGCCTGCACACCGCAACGAAGAGTGGCCCCCTCTCGCCGCAACTAGAGGAAGCCCATGTGCAGCAACGAAGACCCAACACAGCCAAAAATAAATAAATTAATTAATTAAAAAAAAAAAAGATACTTCTCTTGTGAGTGCTGCACAGCTGGATTTGGTTTTTTACCCAATCTTACATTCTCTGTATTTTAGTAAGTTTTTTATATATTTGATTAATTTCTGCCATCTTTTGTCTTTTTATTTTTTTAATTAATTAATTAATTAATTTTTGGCTGCATTGGGTCTTTGTTGCTGCATGCGGACTTTCTCTAGTTGCGGTGAGCAGGGGCTACTCTTTGTTGTGGATGCTTCTCATCACAGTGGCTTCTCTTGTTGCGGAACACAGGCTCTAGGTGCGCAGGCTTCAGTAGTTGTGGCTCGCAGGCTCAGTAGTTGTGGCTCGGGAGCTCTAGAGTGCAGGCTCAGTAGCTGTGGCGCATGGGCTTAGTTGCTCCACGGCATGTGGGATCTTTCCAGACCGGGGCTCGAACCCGTGTTCCCTGCATTGGCAGGCGGATTCTTAACCACTGTGCCACCAGGGAAGCCCTTATTCTGTCTTTTTTAAAAAATATTTATTTATTTGGCTGTTCTGGGTCTTAGCTGCAGCACATGGGATCTTCGTTGCCGCATGTGGGATCTTTGTTGCAGCATGCAGGATCTTTAGTTGTGGCATGCAGGATCTAGTTCCCTGGGATCACACTGGACCACCAGGGAAGTCCCTTATTTTGTCTTTTCTGTGAACTGTTATTCTTTGACTTTTTTTCTCTTTTCCTACTTTTTAGTGTGTTAGTAAAGTTTTTTAAAAATATCACCCCCCCAAAAAAAAATATATCACCCCCTCAATTAGTTTGGAAGCTATGACAGAATCTGTAAACTTTTAGTATTTCTCTTAAATTTAACATACATATTTAGCTATACATTTTATTTATTTATTTGCGGTACGCGGGCCTCTCACTGTTGTGGCCTCTCTTGTTGCGGAGCACAGGCTCTGGACACGCAGGCTCAGTGGCCATGGCTCACGGGCCTAGCCGCTCCGCGACATGTGGGATCTTCCCGGACCGGGGCACGAACCCATGTCCCCTGCATCGGCAGGCGGACTCTCAACCACTGCGCCACCAGGGAAGCCCTAGCTATACATTTTTAAAATGTCAAATTAATCATCTTTATCACTCTCCAAAACAAGGAACAAAGTACACTTAAATAACTTATTAGCACTCTTCTCATCTTCTGATACTATTTTCTAGAATTTGAATTCTACCTTTTTTTTAATTGAAAAACTTTTTTTTTTTTTTTTTTTTTTTTTTTTTGCGGTACGCGGGCCTCTCACTGTTGCGGCCTCTCCCGTTGCGGAGCACAGGCTCCGGACGCGCAGGCTCAGCAGCCATGGCTCACAGGCCCAGCCGCTCCGCGGCATGTGGGATCCTCCCAGACCGGGGCACGAACCCGTGTCCCTGCATCGGCAGGCGGACTCCCAACCACTGCGCCACCGGGGAAGCCCTGAAAAACTTTTTTTATTGTGGTAAGATATATATAATATTTATCATTTTAACCATTCATAATATTTATCATTTTAACCACTGTAAATGTCCAATTCAGTGGCATTAAACATATTCACAATCCTATATAACCATCATCACTATCTATACCCAAAACTTTTTCATCATCCCCAACAAAAACTCTGTATCCATTTAAAAAATGGCTCCCCCTTCTAGCCTCCTCCCAGACTCTGGTAACCTCTATTCTACTTTCTGTCTCAATGAATTTGCCTATTCTAGGTACCTCATTTAAATGGAATCATACAATGTTTGTCCTTCTATTTCTGGGTAATTCACTAAGCATAATGTCTTCAAGGTCCATCCATGTTGTGGAATACTGCAAATTTCATTCTATTTTAAGACTGAATAGCATTCCATTGCATGTATATACCACATTTTGTTTACCATTCATTTGTCAATGGCCACTTGGGTTGTTTCTACCTTTTGACTGCTGTGAAAAATGCTATGAACTTGGGTGTACAAATATCTGTTCATGTCCCTCCTTTCAATTCCTTTTTGATACATGCCAAGGAGTAGAAATGCTGCATCAAAGAGTAGTTCTAAGTTTAATGTTTTGAGAAACCACCAAACTGTTTTCCACAGTGTCTGTACCATTTTATATCCTCACCAGCAATGCAGAATGGTTCCAATTTCTTCATGTTCTTGTCAATGTCTGTGCTTCCACCACCTCTTTTTTATTTTTGGCTGTGCTGTGCAGCATGCGGGATCTTAGTTCCCTGACCAGGGATTCAACCCACGTCCCCTATGGAAGCATGGAGTCTTTTTTTTTTTAAATAAATAAATTTATTTATTTATTTATTTTTGCCTGCGTTGGGTCTTCATTGCTGAGCGTGGGCTTTCTCTAGTTGTGGCGAGTGGGGGCTACTCTTCGTTGGGTGCGTGGCTTCTCATTGCAGTGGCTTCTCTTGTTGAGGTGCATGGGCTCTAGGTGTGCGGGCTTCAGTAGCTGTGCTCACGGGCACTAGAGCACAGGCTCAGTAGTTGTGGCACATTGGCTTAGTCGCTCCACAGCATGTGGGATCTTCCTCGACCAGGGCTCAAACCCATGTCCCCTGCATTAGCAGGCGGATTCTTAACCACTGTGCCACCAGGGAAGCCCTGGAAGCATGGAGTCTTAACCACTGGACCGCCAAGGAAGTCCCAACCACCACGTGCTTTTTTAATAGCTCTCTTAGCAGGTGTGAAGTGGTATCTCATTGTGGTATTGATTTGCATTTCCCTAATGACTAATGATGTTGAGTATCTTTTCATGGGCTCATTAGCTATTTGTATATCTTCTTTGGAAAAATGCCCATTTAAGCCCTTTGTCCTTTTATGAATTGTGTTGTTCATTTTTTGTTGTTGCTGAGTTGTAAGAGATCTTTACATAATCTGGATATGAATCCCTTATTAGATATGTGATTTGCAAATATGTACCCTCATTCTACAGGTTGTCTTCTCACTTTCTTGATAGTATCCTTTGATGTACAAAAGTTCTTAATTTTGATGAAGTCCAATTTATCTATTTTTTCTTTTGTTCCCTGTGCTTTTGGTGTCATATCCACGAAATCATTGCCAAATCCAATGTCAAGAAGACATTGGATTGTTTTCTTCTAAGCGTTTTATAGTTTTAGCTCTAAGTTTAGGTCCTTGATGCATTTTGAGTTAATTTTTATATAAGGTGTGAGGTAAGTTTTTATTTGCAGACAGGTATCCAGTTTTCCCAGCACCACTTGTTGAAAGACTTTTTGAGCAGTCCTTTCCCCAGTGAATGGTACCCTTGGCCCCCTTCTTAAAATCAATTGATCTTACATATGAGGGTTTACTTCTGGGTTCTCTCTTCTATTTCAGTGGTCTATATGTCTGTCCTTAAGCCAGTTCCACACTGTTCCAATTACTGTGGCTTTGTATTGAGTTTCAGAGTTGGGAAGTTTGAGCCTTCCAACTTTATTCTTCTTTTTCAGGATTGTTCTGGCTATTTGAGGCCCTTGCAATTCCACATGAATTTGAGGATTGGTTGTTCTATTTCTGTGAAAAAAAAAAAAGCTGTTGGGGCTTCCCTGGTGGCGCAGTGGTTGAGAGTCTGCCTGCCAATGCAGGGGACACGGGTTCATGCCCCAGTCCGGGAGGATCCCACGTGCCGCGGAGCGGCTGGGCCCGTGAGCCATGGCCGCTGAGCCTGCGCGTCCGGAGCCTGTGCTCCACAACGGGAGAGGCCACAACAGTGAGAGGCCCGCGTACCGCTAAAAAAAAAAAAAAAAAAAAAAAAGCTGTTGTAATTCTGGTAGGGATTGTGTTGTATCTGTAGACTGCTTTGGGTAGTACTGACATCTTAACAATGTTAAGTCCTCCTTTCCAAGAACATGGGATGTCTTTCCATTTATTTAGGTCTTCTTTAATTTCATTCAGCAGTGTTTTACAGTTTTCACTGTGCAAGTCTTTCATCTCTTTGGTTCGATTTATTTCTAAGTACTTAATTCTTTTAGATGCTGTTGTGAGTAGAATTACTTTCTTAATGTCCTTTTTGGATTGTTGATTGCTGGAATAAAAACACAACTGATCCTGCCTCTGCGTATCCTGCATCTTTACTGAATTCATTTATTAGCTCTAGTAGCTTTTTTTGTGTGTGTGGTATGCGGGCCTCTCACTGTTGCGGCCTCTCCCCTTGCGGAGCACAGGCTCCGGACGTGCAGGCACAGCAGCCATGGCTCACGGGCCCAGCCGCTCCGCGGCATGTGTCCGCGAACCTGTGTCCCCTGCATCGGCAGGCGGACTCTCAACCACTGCGCCACCAGGGAAGCCCACTAGTAGCTTTTTTTGTGGATTCTTTGGGATTTTCTGTACATAGGATCATGTCATCTGCAAACAGGTAATTTTACCTCTTCCCTTCCAATTTGGATGTCTTTTATTTCTTTTGACTCTACTTTTTTTTTTAATGTAAAAAAGTTATTAATTTTTAGTTAATAGCTAATTAAGTTTACCAACATTTCATACCAATTTTCATCCTCACTACTATTTTTTGCTCCTTCTCTCTTGGTTCAATTATTTTCTTGCTAAAGTTCATCTTCTAAGAAATGTCCATTTCAATTTTTTGGACTTGACACCAAAAGCAAAGGCAACAAAAGTAAAAATAAACAAGTGGGACTACATCAAATTAAAGAACTTCTGCACAGTAAAGGAAACCAGCAACAAAATGAAAAGGCAACCTACTGAATGGGAGAAAATATTTCAAATCATATTCTGATAAGGGGTTAATATCAAACTATATGAAAAACTCATACAACTCAATAGCAAACAAAAACAAAACAAAAAAACAATCTGATTAAAACATAGGCAGAAGATCGGAATAGACATTTTCCCAAAGAAGTCATACAGATGGCCAACAGGTACATGAAAAGGTGCTCAACAGCACTAATCATTAGGAAAATGCAAATCAAAACCACAATGAGAGGGGCTTCCCTGGTGGCGCAGTGGTTGAGAGTCCGCTTGCCGATGCAGGGGACACGGGTTCGTGCCCCGGTCCGGGAAGATACCACATGCCACGGAGCGGCTAGGTCCGTGAGCCATGGCGACTGAGCCTGTGCGTCCGGCGCCTGTGCTCCGCAACGGGAGAGGCCACAACAGTGAGAGGCCTGCGTACCACACAAAAAAAATAATAATAACAAAAATAGAACTACCATATGATTCAGCAATTCCACTTCTGAGTATTTATCTAAAGAACTGCTCAAAAAGATATCTGCACCCCCATGTTCATTGCAGCATTATTTATAGAAACCAAGATATAGATGCAAGCTAAGTGTTCACTGATGGATGAAGTGATGATAGAGAAAATGTGATATATATACATAATGGAATATTACTTGGCCATAAAAAAGAAGGAAATTTTGCCATTTGTGACAACAAGAATGGACCATGGGGGCATTCTGCTAAGTGAAATAAGACAGAGAAAGTCAAAACAAATACTTCATATAAGTATGATCTCACTTATATGAAGAATCTGAAAAAGAAAACAAAACAACAAAAAAACAAGCTCACAGATACAGAGAACAGACTGATGGTTGCCAGAGGCAACCATTTTGGGGGATGGGCAAAATGGGTGAGGGGGGTCAAAAGGTACAAACTTCCAGTTATAAATAAGTCATGGGGATGTAATGTACGCCATGTGACTATAGTTAATAATACTGGCACATTTAAAAGCTGCTAAGACAGTAAGTCTAAAAAATTCTCATCACAAGAAAAAAATTCTGTAACTATGTGTGGTGATGAATAATAACTAGGCTTACTGTGGTGATCATTTCACAATATATACAAATACCAAATCATTATGTTGTACACCTGAAACTAATATAACATTGTATGTCAATTATACCTCAAGGTAAAAAAAAAAAAAAGAAAAAAATTGAAAGAAAAAAAGAAAGGTCCATTTCACAACATACATGTATGTCAAGTCATTATGCTGTACACCTTAAATTTATATAGTGTTGTATGTCAATTATATCTCAGTAAAACTGGGGGAAAAAGTTGGAAATTATTCAAGAAAAAAAGTAAAGAAAGAATGGTCCACAATCATTATCTGAAATCCTTGGGACCTCTCTGTTTTGGAACTGACAAATTTTTGGATTTTATAAAGGCAACATGTTGGACAAACTAGCTGTGATATAACACATCCAGTGGGTCCGGGGAAGCAGCCCACAGTCAAGCATATTAAAATTTCCACAGTGAAACATATAGTCACACTAGGTAGGATAAATAAAGACCAAAGACAGCCTCATAAACTAGTTCAGGTCAAGTGTGCCCACAAATGAGTTTGCTGAAAACTTACCCAAAAAACCTTGTTTTTTAAGCTTTTTTGAGTTCTGAATTGTGAATTTCTGAATACTCATAGACCTATCATTTACACAAAAGTCTGTGGGTGGTAAATACTCTTGCTTTTCATCTTCCTGAAAATATCTTTATTTTACCCTCTGGAGTTATGATTTAACCAGGTGGAGAATTCTGGATTGCCATTTATCTTCCCTCAGCACTTTAAAGATACTACTCCATTGTCATCTGGCACCTATCATTGTTGTCAAGATGCCAGCAGTCAAACTTCTGACATTCTTGATGGAGTTAATCATTCTTATCATTCATATAAGCTATTTTCTTTATTGTTAATGTTCTGCAGATTCTACAATGTGTCTACCATGTAGGTTTATTTTTGTTTATCTTGCTCAGGACTTTCACCTGACTTATGTATTTTGTCAAATCTGTAAAGTTCTCAGCCAGTATCTTTTAAAATATTGCTCCTTTGCCATCTTCTCTATCGTTTTCTTCTAAATCTCCTATTAGATATACATTGTTGCCTCTCAGTGTCTCTCACCTGTCCTTTTATAGATTTTATCTCTTGATCTTTGTGTTACACTTAGTATTATCTTCTAAATTATGAATTCTCTATTCTATTATGTCTGGTCTAGAGTTCATTCTCTCTCAGTTTTTAAAAAACTCAATTAACTTTTTTATTTCTAGAACTTTCAATTTGTCTTTTAAGGCTTATACATGGCTTTGTTTCATTTTGCCTGTTCTTGTTTCCCAATTTTTGTTCTCTCTTTATTTATTTTTTTATTGAAGTATAATTGATTTACAATGTTGTGTTAGTTTCTCATATACAGCAAAGTGATTCAGATATATATATGTATATATTCTTTTCTATTATAGGTTATTACAAGATATTGAATACAGTTCACTGAGCTAGACAGTACAACCCTTGTTGTTTATCCATATTTTGTTCTCTTTTTATATTACTACTATTCTTTCTTTTTTCTCCCTGAGGATCCTAAACTTCATTTCAAAATCAATTTAAAATAATTAATTAACTTTATTTTCTCTGGAGTAAATTTATATTTCAATTGCTGGGTTTATTGGCTCTTTTTCTTAGCATCAGTTTTCCTTATATGTTTTGGAATTGCAGTGTGCAAACTCATCTTAAGTGGCAGGCTTTATTCTCTCTACTTGTTTATTCTCTCACTGTCTCCTGGAGACAGATCCTAGTTCAGAACTAGGTCTTATATTGGATGACTTAAGACTCCATTCCTGATGATACTGGGGATATCACAGAGACCACAGAGACTATCACTGAATCCCTGAGTAGCTTAGACCTGAGTAGCAAGACTAAGTCCTGACTACAAGGGTGTCTGCTTCCTCTTGTACTCCCAGGTTTTATATAAGCCATTTTCCAGATAGCAATAATAAGTTTTTTTATGAATCCTCTTTAAAGGGGTAGAGGAAGAAAAGTCTGGCTTTAGTCTCTTGCCCTGTGTGTGACACTTTTAGTCTTTACTATTCCATCAGAAATGAGCACTTAGTTACCTATGCTTGCTTCTGAACCCAGAGTACAGGAGGCCTAAGGTTTTAGTCCCATTAACATTGTGGTTTTGTTTAGTTCTTCGTCTATAGGTGAATTTATATTGATTTTACACATGGCTATGTCCTTTAAATTTTCTCTCAGAAAATTTTATCATTACCATGTGTTTGGAATGAATAGGAGGACCAAATCACAAACACTGAAAGCCATTATGACCAGAAATCCAAAACAAACTTTCTACCTGCATAAAAATGTACCTTCTTGGGGCTTCCCTGGTGGCACAGTGGTTGAGAGTCCGCCTGCCGATGTAGGGGACACGGGTTCGAGCCCCGGTCCGGGAAGATCCCACATGCAGCAGAGCGGCTAGGCCCATGAGCCATTTGTGAGCCTGTGCTCCACAATGGGATAGGCCACAACAGTGAGAGGCCTGCATACCGTGTACCGCAAAAAAAAAAAAAAAAAAAGTACCTTCTTATTAATTTTTCATTGTATTTAACTAAACTGAAATGTTCTTTAATAGTCATGAATCTTGAGAACAAATTAGTGGTTACCACAGGGGAGAGGGGTAGACGGAGGGGCAAAATAAGTGGAGGGAATTCAGAGGTACAAACTACTAGGTATAAAATAAATAAGTTACAAGGACGTAACATACAACACAGGGAATATAATCAATATTTTATAATAATTTTGTATGAAGTATAATCTATAAAATATCAAATTACTATGCTGTACATCTGAAACTAATATAATATTGTAAGTCAACTATACTTCAATAAATAAATAAAATTGGATCACAAATTTTGAAAAAAGAAGTTATCAATCTTACTTGTAAAATCAAACAAAAAAGTTCCTAAAAATATCTTAAAGGCCATACAAAAGTATATCAGATGCCTGCCTCAAACAGAGTTCTCCAAAAACCAGTATTTAAATTTCATTGAGCAAAATCTTTCATTTTCCTTAAGTTGTTGGTTTTATACCCTTGAGATGTCAATTTTTTTTAAGTTTGAAATAATTTCAAATTTACAGAAGAGTTACAAGAATAGCCCAAAGGATTCCTGCATATCCCTTACCTAGATTACCTGAATGCGAGTATTTTACTACATTTGCTCTCAGTACAACATTCTTTCTCTCTCATTCTCTCTCTACTATCTGTCACACCCATACATATATGTATAAATATAGGTATTTATATATATTATATTTCAGAACTGTTTAAGAGTAAGTTGTAGACGTGATGCTCCTTCACCCCTAAACACAGTATGTATTTCCTAAAAAATAAGTAATTCTCTTATGTAACAATAGTACAATGAACAATATCAGAAATTAGAATCAATATAATACTTTTATCTAATCTACAGACCTTATTAAGATTTCACTAATTGTTCCAGTAATGTCTCCTTCATAGGAAAAGAAAATTCAAGATGATACACTGCATTCAGTTGTCATGACATTTTAGTCTCCTTTAATCTGAAGCAGTTCCTGGGTCTTTCTTTGTATTTCATGACATTGACTTTTTTTTTTTTTTTTTTTTTTTGCAGTACACGGGCCTCTCACTGTTGTGGCCTCTCCCATTGCGGAGCACAGGCTCCGGACGCGCAGGCTCAGCGGCCATGGCTCAAGGGCCCAGCCACTCGGCGGCACGTGGGATCCTCCCGGACCGGGGCACGAATCCGCGTCCCCTGCATCGGCAGGCGGACTCCCAACCACTGCGCCACCAGGGAAGCCCGACATTGACATTTTTAAAGAGTACAGATTGTACTCCAATTTGGGTTTGTCTGATGTTTCCTCATGATTAGATTCAGGTTATACTCTTTTGGCAGGATTATCACAGAAGTGATGCTTAGTTTTCCCAGTGCATCATATCAAGAGGCACTTGCTATGGATTAGTCTAATTACTGGTGATATCAACTTTGGTCATTTAGGTAAAGCAGTGTCTGCTAGGTTCACCCACTGTAGAGCCATCCTTTGTAATTAGTAAGTATCTTGTGGGGAGATACTTTGAGGCTGTGGAAATATACTGTTACTCTTCAAACTTTCATTTGCTACTTTCAGCATCTACTGATAATTCTTGCCAGAAACAATAAAAATGATGATGGTTTTGCCAAATGGTTATTTTTCCCCTAATTACATCATTTCATCTACCTTTATAAGTTGACTTTCTACAATAAAGAGAAGATACATGTAAATATTTTTATTTCTTGTTCTTTCTTATACTATAGGTAGCATAATACAGATATTCTTTTGTCCAATTCATAGGGATCTGATGATCTCTTTTTAAGCTGTCATGAATAAAAAGTTCAAGAACTCTCTGTTTGGATCCTCTGGCCACACGAGAACCAGAGATATCAAAATTAAAATGTCTCTGTGAATTATATCATTTTTATCTTAAAAGGTATAAATAAAGTTATTAAAATGAAATTAAGAACAAATGTCTCAAATTGATTTTAACAAGAAAATAAATTATTTAAATTTCATAGTTTTCGCATTTTATTTGCTTAATAGTTGATTAACTCTAGAGTAACAGATCAAGAAAATACAGCAGAAGCTGTGCTTAAAATTAATGACTTTATAACCAGACATTTGTAAACACGTTAAGTAGTGTGAGTTCTTGATAAAATTTCATTTTCTCATTTAATAACAAAGGCTGTTTATACAGAAAAAAGTCAACAGACTTCTATTAAGTGGTATCTGTTTTCTCCTGAAAAACTAAAGAAGTTCTAAGAATTCGTTTATGGTATCAATTCCACATAAACACCTTAATGTTGGATATTAAAAAGCAAAAAGTCAGAATTGATTTAAATTACTTTGGTGAAGTGGCCAGTAACTCAAGAACTACCAAGGAAAGAATTAAATATAAATGTCATCGTAGTAGATTTACATACATAGCCATTCACATTCTAGATAAAGAAATAACAAAGAGCAAAAGGACCAGATTAAAATATTCCAGTTCATTTTCAATGTGCCAAGAGGCAAAAGTTCAAAGTTCCTATAATACTTCAAATCTTCCAGGTACTTCTTGCTCTTACTCAAAATGAAAACAGCCAATGAGTACTGACCTACACAATTAAATTGGATTGCAGCAGTTTGGTCTTCTTAGGCCAGTCTCGTCTCCTTTTTTCTTTCTAAAATCAGGCAAGCTCATTAGAATATACTATCTTCTGTTAGAATTGGGACTGTTTTTTGCTGTTTTGAGATGAGTTTATTTGCAAGAAATCCTAAACGGATCTACTAAGAAAGTAAAATATGAGAACAGATCACACCCAATTATGCAGCACAAACTGGCCACACAAGGTGATAAATACACAGGGTAGAGATCAACCTCTGAAAAATAAATAAGATCAAAGATCCAAAACATTTTGGAAAAAATCATGATTTAAAGTAACCTTTTATTGCTTCTGGAAGCAGAAGGAAAAAAGATATTCCATAGAGAGGGAATAGAAAAGAAAGCTTTTAGGGCATATTTCCCATTAATGGATTGGAAAAATTAGCAGATTGGCGTTTTGTGCTGCAAAAAGTCACTAAACCCTAAAGATGTATTCCTGGGGCGTGATTTGGTCCCCAGAACTAACTAAGCCTGGGTTTGTTCTTTCCTTCCTTGTGAAGTTCAGACGAAGCCTAAGCCCTTACGTGTCTTCTTTCCATTGCCTATCTGCTGTAGAATTTTGCAATGCTAACTTGATGAGAGAAATCGGTGAAGCATGTCAGCTTGGTCTATGTTGCAGAACCCCAAAGTATTATAGTTTCGGCAACACACTTGAATAGAAATTACCTCACACCAATTTCTTTATTATAGTGCTACAAAGAAATTTCTGCAGAAAAGTTTAATGCAGAATTTCTAAAACCATCTAACTCTCTACTGGGCTGTTATAATCTATTGTTCAAACATACAATACACCCATAACAGAAAAAAAATAAATGAACATCATGACCCTGTATCCAAGGAGAAATTTGACCAAGTGTGTGTGTGTGTTTTAATTAATTAATTGATTGATTGATTGATTTTTGGCTGCTTTTGGTTCTTCGTTGCTGTGCATGGCTTTCTCTAGTTGCGGCGAGCCGGAGCTACTCTTCATTGCGATGCGCAGACTTCTCATTGTGGTGGCTTCTCTTGTTATGGAGCACGGGTTCCAGGTGTGCGGGCTCAGTAGTTGTGGCTTGCGGGCTCTAGAGCGCAGGCGCAGTAGTTGTGGTGCACAGGCTTAGTTGCTCCGCAGCATGTGGGATCTTCCCAGACCGAGGCTCGAACCCGTGTCCCCTGCATTGGCAGGTGGATTCTTAACCACTGCGCCACCAGGGAAGCCCACCAAGTGTGGTTTTAACATATGGGACATTTGGAATATGGTTCTGTTCATAGATACGCATCAGGTGAATCGACTGCAAGTCATCTTCTCTGTTGGCCAGGAAGATATAAGTGTAAGCAGTATAGAAAATAGAAAGCTGCCATGCTGCAGGTGGACACTCACAATCCTCTTCGTCTTCTCGTTCTCAGCACTGGCTAAATCAGAACTAGAATATCTGAGATCATTGGCTTCTAAAAAAAAATCTCCAATTTAGGAAGAAATCCAACAGGCCCTAATCAATCTTCAGTCACTGTCTAGGGATAGGTGAACCAATTTGTGAGAACTGAGCTGCCCTTGTGGTGGATGAGATTGGTAATTTCTGCAACAGTAAAACAACTAAATCAGAAGCTTATCGGTTCACTCTAATGCCTTAGCATTGGCATTTCATACCAAGGTTTTTTTTGGCCTGACTGAGTAATCCTCAGTAGCAGAGCTAGTTTTCAGACCATGACATCAGTGATATCATATTCTACTGCATTATGAAGTGAAAAACTCACAAGACAGCCTCAGGCCCTGAGAGCTACGAAAAGCTTCTGCAATGGGAAGCATAAGCAGCGCCGAGCTTTCTTTCCTTGGTTACTTCACCAAGTACTCTTCTGTCGCCAAACCCCAGAAAGAATCTTCTTAAAGCAGCGGAAGAGAGCACTTGTCCCATCCTGGGCTGATGCCAAGGGGAAAGGAGAGTGTTTCCAGATAGGGTGATCACCAAGCAAATTCTCCCCAGAAGACTAAGCAAAGGACTTCGTTCTCATATGCTGCTTCTCTGAAAGTAAACTGCTCTCCTCTGGATCTTTATTCATAATTCAGTTAGGCCCCCTGCCAGAGTTAAAAAATGTTTCAAACTCCCCTTTCAAGCTTTCCAACTTCAAAACTGATTGCCGAACGCCTGGCATGCTATGGTAAACTCTCAACTGCATATAAATTCCTTACCCACTTGTATCAGTAGAAAAGCAAGATGATTCATTAACATCTGTTTATCCCTTGCAGTTTTAAGTGTTAAGGAACATCTCTTTTATATTGCTCTTTACTCCATGCCAATAGAAACAGGCAAATACATGTACCTCAGGATGGGAAATCAATGCACAGAGAGAGCACTGGGAGAAAATTTCTGCATACATACTCTTTACAGCATGTTAGAAATTTAAATTACAAAAAGACAATGTAGCAATTTAGAAAATGCTTTTCATACACTATAAAAAAAAACAGGAAATAAAATTGTGTGTACATTATAATTTTAACTACAATAAAGTAGGTCTACAATAAGGAAAATGATTAAAAAAATTTAAAAGAATTGTATTTACTCATTGAATTAGGATTGTTAGCTTCTAATTGATTTCTGTCTTCCATATATTCTACAATATTATGTTACATTTTTGTAAGAAAAATATTTTTTAACAACAGTTACCATAAATCTCTAGTTTTTCTCATTCCTACAAGGCCTTTAAACACAGGTCTTGATAACAGAACTTCCAGGAGCTTGCCGAATTTCACTTGAAATCAAGAGTAATTGTGTTTCCATGATTTCTCTGGGGAAACATCTCCTAGCCTTACAGGAAAAATTTCTGGACAAAGGATGTTCCTCCTTAGAATGCTGTAGTATTTCTGTTATGTCTTACCTCCTGCTACATGTTACATCTCACATATTTTCTTATGTGGTCTCTAAACCTGTTATCTGTTATTTCTTTCTCTTCGGCTCTACCTTTCAACCTCTGTATCTCTTTTGTCAACAGGCTCATCCCACCGGTACTATTTTTTTCTGCTACTGTAGTTAAATTTAGTGCTGCAGGTAAGGCTCTCCTTAGTCATCCTCAGATACATCCTGCCGTTCCTTCCCTACAGTGTGATTACTCTCTACCTCCAGACCTCAAAACAGCTTTTGTCTGTTTTACTGCCAGATCACATATCACATTCTTATCTAATTTCTTGTCAGTTTTCTTCTTTAGCTTTTTCAGCTCAATACTAGTTTCCTTCCAGGTTTTCCCACCCATTGCATATCTGAGCTTTGTACAACAGTAGATGACATTTCAAGGAACATTCTATTTTCTGCCTACAGCTATAGCTTCTAGGATTTTTTGTATCATCCTTTTGTTCTCACTAGGATCCTCAATATGGTCCCATTAGCATCATTTGCAGATCTCATTGAAGACCCAACCCTATTTTTAGGGTCCCTTAAATGTTAAAAACCCTTTCCCTGCTACCCCCCCCACCCCCATTCAGGAGCTGCAGGCATTACATTTATCAGCTCTCTCGGTTCAAAGCCAGCAAGTAATTCTCAAACCACCATCCCTTGTTCTCGTTCGAGATGATATGAATTAGGCTGAGAAAAAAAATGCTTCATACAAATGCTTTAGTCATAGGCCAAAGTCTTGGATTTGATTATAATTCAAAATGATAATAAAATTGAAGGGGTGTTGGGAACACACCAAACAGGGTTTGCTCTGTTAGAGCCACACACATCAGTCTTGCGGCTGCTGATTCCATTCTCTTCTAGGTTATTATTTCATCTTATCATGTCTTGTGTTACACTATTACCATTATCTCCAGAGTTACCTTCTTTGTGTTGTTTTTTGTTTTATCTCCAAAGTTGGTCTCACTTTTTAGAAAATAAATGCAGTTTCTTTTGGTAGCCATGTATACTTATTTATTTAAAGCTACTGGTAAATCCATTTATATTTTTAAAATACTCATTTTCCTGACTTTAAGTGAAAGCTATTTTGTTTTCTCTTACCTTTCCAAGTTCAAGTCCATTCTTTTCAATCTTTTACATTAGTTAGGAACTCCTAAAATGAGAGAGCTCCAGGCATACATGATTAAAGTAGCCTTAATGATTCAGCAGTCTATGATGGATGGAAAGAAGTCAGTTTCTTCCTGATACCTTTATAAAAATCTCTTCAAACTTTCTTATTAACTCATCAGATTTCAATGTCATTTTGATTTGTTTTCTTATTTCCAGCAGAGAATTTTATTTCTAAAGATATATGAGGGAAGCACATGCCGTGGAGCAACTAAGCCCGTGCGCCACAACTACTGAGCCTGCGCTCTAGAGCCCCCGAGCCACAACTACTGAAGCCCGTGCGCCTAAAGCCCATGCTCCACAACAAGAGAAGCCACTACAATGAGAAGCCCACACACCACAACAAAGAGTAGCCCCGGCTCACTGCAACTAGGGAAAAGCCCGCACGCAGCAACAAAGACCCAATCTAGCCATAAATAAATAAATAAATAAATTTATTAAAAAAAAAAAAAGATATATGAGGGAAGAACTCTAGATAGTAGGCAGGTTCTTACACAAAACTTTTGTAAACACTGAGAATCTAATGTGTTATTTGGTTAAAGACCTCAGAGAAAGAGGTGCCACAAAGTTTCTGAAGATCCTAGGATAGTTACTCCAGGAAATCTTAAAGAAAGAACATAAAAATTTAACAAGGGCCTCCCCGTTCCCCAAACACCTGTTTGTCAGGTGAAGTCTTGAATTCATTCACATAAAACTTTCTCTGTGACATAAAACTTCTTAATATTGATTTATTTTAGAACATTACCACTCTCTAATTCTTTACTTGGTGCCATTAGACTTCTAAAAAACAAAGGACATTTTTCAATACTCTTTTGTGATTGATTGAAAATCACAAAGCAGCTATAGATGACAGAACCTAATGAAAATCTATACTGAAAACTCACTTTTCCTGCCAAACCTTTAAAGATTCACTTTAAGTAAGAAATATTTTTTCTTTTTTTTTTTTTTAAAAAGAGGGACACAAACAATAACTTGGACATAAACTTGTACCTTAGAAAGTAAGATATTGGTAGAATTACCATATAAACCAGCAATTTCACTTCCAGGTTTATTGTCAAAAGAAATGAAAGTAGGGACTCAGATATCTGTACACCCACGTTCATGGTGGTATTATCCATGATAGCCAAAAAGTGGAAGCAACCTAAGTGTCCATTGACAGGTGAATGAATAAACAAAATGTGATACATGCATACAATGAAATATTATTTAGCCTCAAAAAAGGAAGGAGATTCTGATACATGGTACGACATGGATGAACCTGGAGGACATTAAGCTAAATGAAATAAGCCAGTCACAAAAAGACAACTATTATATGATTCCACCTATATGTGGTATCCAGAGTAGTCAACTCATAGAGATAGAAAGTAGAATGGTGGTTATCAGGGCATAGGGGGAGGAGGAAATGGGGAGTTAGTGCTTAATGGGTACAGAGTCCCGGTTTGGGAAGATGAAAAAATTCTGAAGATGGATGGTGGTGACTGCTGCAAAACAATGTGAATGTACTTAATGTCACAGAAATGTAGACTTAAAAATGGTTAAAATGGTAAATTGTATGTTATGTATATTCTACCACAATAAAAATAAAGAAATGAAGATACTGGTTAAGATAATAGTAGTAACATAACACAAAAACCCAGTATGTATATTTATAGAATTGCCTGATGGAATGAGAAATTGGAAGTTATAACCATAACATTTTTTAGAGTGGGTCCAAAGTAAGAATGTCTACAGCTTTGATACTGAAAGTGTGGACCAACGACGGCAGCATCGGTGTCCCTTAGAAGCCTCTTAGAGATCAGAATCTAGGTCCCATCCCAGACCTAATAAACCCCATTCTGCATTTTAACAAGATTTCCAGGTGATTCATATGCACATTAAAGTTTGAGAAGCGCTAGTCTGGGGCAAATCTTACCACTTTTTAGCTGTGTGACTTTGTGCCAGGTACTTAACCACTTTGTGTCTCAATTCTGTTTTATCTGTAAAATGGTGATAATAGGAATGCTTACTATATAAGGTTGCCAAAGATTAAACGTGATAATAATGCCTGTGGTATAATTCTTGGCACATTCAGGGACTATTAGCTATTATTATTACTTTGATGTACAGAAAATCTGTGAAAGTGGATTTCAGGGACTTTTCTAAAAATAGTAAATTTAGGAAGTCAATATTTTCCAGAGGATATGAATGGTGCCTGGCTTTTAAGAGATAATTGTGAAAAAGGATATATGGGAGGTAATAGTTTTGACAAAGTATGAAGGGGTGGAAATGACTTTCTTCAGAAGACCCAATATAGTAGAGAAAAGGTGTCAAATTCATTCACAGTGGGGGAATTTTTTTCTTGTTAAAGTATGTGAGGACCAGACAAACATTATTTACAAAATATAAATGGACTAGAAGTAGCTTTTGATGACAATGTCATATTTGAAAAATATTTTAGGGGCTAAATGGTATGTTTTTCACATGTCTGAAATCCCCGTGTGGGAGATAATCTTTCAGCTGAAATATCACAAATATATTTGACTTATGTGATAAAGGACCAATATTTGGCTAAGGAGCAAGCTGGAAGAGAGTGAAATAGTAACAAGGTGGGGAGACAAAAAGGACAGCTACATAGGCGTCCATGAACTTCTAGCACCTGGGCCACAATTCTCAGAAGATGTCATTGAGTTCCTAACCTAATTTCTCTAACTGAGGATCTTTCCTTGTCCCAGAAAAGACTTTTGAAGACAGAGAGGATTAAAAAAAATAATATTGTTAAGAAGCGAGGTTGCTGGGCTTGCACTTTACTAGCCGGAATCCCTTTATCTTTCCTGAGAGCCCCCCAGATCTCTTTTATTCTAGGTCAGTAATTTAACACTCTCAGCTCTCAATTCAAAGCCAGTAATGACCTTGCTGTGCTGAATTATTAGCTTAGGATATAGAAAGAGAGAGAGAGGGAAGGGGAAAAAAAAAAAACCCTAAAAACAACAGAGGCCTTTTGATCAGAGCACCAAACTGCAGTTCGCTGTAACTCAAGCTGCCCATTCTTATATGGCAGGTATTAAGGACTCCCCCTGCCAGGCAGGACCCTATTAAAAGACAATAGCTGTTTGAAAAGGGTAAGCAAGTTGATATGGATATAATAGGCCACATATGGGGGCCCTTTTCTACTCTGAAATAAAGCTCCTTCTTAAGAGTTGTGAGCTGGGAAATCCAGTATTCAGTAAGGCAGGAGGAGGAGATATAATAGAAGAGAGTGGGTAGCCATGCAGAAATGCTTGAAGGTGCTTCAGGAAAAAGGGACGAGGGCTTTGGGGAGCCTGCAGAGATGAGCATCAATCACTGAGCATAGAGGCTTTCAGAATGGCCAGGTGCTCTTAGGTCCCCAAGAGGTTTTTAGGACCAGTGACGACAAAGATTTGGCCGGAACTAATATAGTGGTTAGCTTCTCTAATGGGTTAACAACAACAACAAAAAACCAAGCAGCGAACTAGTAAGCTCTTGCCAGGAATGATGCAGCTGGCAATAAGTAATCCTTTCTGCCTTGTTTTAAACAACCTAACATGCAAACATCCTAAACTCCTGATGAGTACCATCTAGTGCCACTAAATGTTCTTGTTATCTCTAGGATGATATTTTTAAAAAAAAAAGAAAGAAAGAAAAAAGCCCTGCAGAACAGAGACAGTGAACTCCAAAGAAATTGCCTCTTGCCTACAAACTACACACTTCCTCTGATGCAGAGAGGTAACCACGGGACCTGGGACTTCTCACTTTATTAGCTAACCGATACTTACCTATCACCAAAACACTATGCCCATTAAAGGATGATGCTTTTCGAGGATCTTAAATCCACAACAGAATTTCCCAACCACTGTTTTAGCTATCTCTTAAGTTCTTGTATGTTACAAAACAAGGAAGGATTTAAGAGTGATTCAAGTGAAGGATTTAAGTGAATTAACAATTCAAAACAATTCAATTGTTTGAATTGAATTCAAACAATTCAAGTCGTTTATGACTAAATTCTGAATCCCTAAATTCCTAAGCAAAAATATCAGAAAGGTATTTTTCTTTCATCCACCACCCTTTGCTAATTGCCAAATGAACAGCTCTCCAATTCCCAACCACTGTAATTAATGGGCTAGCTTGATGGAATTTACAACCAAAGAAAAAACACAAGGGATCTCTTAACACTTGCTTGTTCCACTGAGCGGTCAACAGGGCACAAAACTGATCTTTAGCAAATTAAAGGGTTTTGCGGATTAAAGAGAAAATCTGGATTCCTAAGAAAAAAATTCTGTCTTACCACCAGGCTTAAAACTCCAAAATAAACATACAATTTTTACAAAAAGTTATTACAGATAATTGTTTCCATAAAATATCACAATTCTAAACTACTTTCCATTATGTAGACCCATCTCAGATAGGGTCATCATGTAAGAAAGGAGGGACGAGCAAGGGAGAGCAATGAAAAGAGTAATGGGGAACATCAAACACCACGTTCATTCCCTAATTCATGCCTTAGCATATGGTGACCGTATTTTCGGAAGTTCAAATTGGGACCTAGTCTAAAAAAGTTTTTATTTGGTGTGTGGGCCACTTTCAGGTGTGCGAAACAGCCTATAGATTTTTTATATATAGATATAGGTATAATGATTATGTTTAAATGCCATGCTAATTGATAAATATTAAATGTCATATCATTTGATAAATCTTAAAAGATATACAGCCTATATAATCTGAAAAATAATATTCATTATACAGAACAGCATGAATAGTATGATACCATTGATATAAAACTACATGGGTGCATATGCAAGTAGACAAGATGTTTGAAAGAACAGAGAAAACGAAGGCAAGAAAAAAAATTGAAGAAAATTTCTCAGAACTGAAAGACATGAGTTCCCAGAACAAAAGGATCCTTAAAAGCCCAGCACAATGAATGAATATAGATGCACACCAAGGCACATCATTGTAAAAAATTAGACTCCACCATTTTTTTCTTTAAATGAACAAGCCAGTTTCTTTTTGTTTGTTTTTCTGTTTTTTTTACTTATTTTTTGCCCGTGTTGGGTTTTCGTTGCTGCTCGCAGGCCTTCTCTAGTTGTGGCTAGTGGGGACTACTCTTCATTGTAGGGCATGGGCTTCTCACTGCAGTGGCTTCTCTTGTTGAGGAGCACAGGCTCTAGGTGTGTGGGCTTCAGTAGTTGCAGCATGCAGGCTCAGTAGTTGTGGCATGCAGGCCCTAGAGCACGCAGGCTTCAGTAGTTGTGGCATGTGGGCTCTAGGGCACACGGGCTTCAGTAGTTGTGGCACGCGGGCTCAGTAGTTGTGGCTCGTGGGCTCTAGAGCGCAGGCTCAGTAGTTGTGGTGCATGGGCTTAGTTGCTCCGCAGCATGTGGGATCTTCCCAGACCAGGGATCGAACCCTTGTTCCCCCACATCGGCAGGCAGATTCTTAACAACTGCACCACCAGGGAAGTCCTAGACTCCACTTTTTATTGGGGGTGTGGCAAGGTCACTTTGTAGAAGAACATGTAGGATAGGAGACATTGGTGCAGCTATCTTTGGAAAATATAATCTGCCACAGTTTCCCTCCCAAATTTACATTCCTCCCAAATGCAAAATACACCCTGCTCTCCTAAACCCCTAAAGTCTAACTCCATTTCAGCATCAACCCAAACTCCAGGATCTTGTCATATAAATCAAAACCAGGTGCAGATGAAGTTCCTCAAGTACAACTTTTGGGGTATAGCTCCACAGTCTGATTACTCATCTAAACACCTGTAAACTGAGGAGATAAGTTATACGCTCCCATATGTACAATGATGATACAGGCATAGGATAAACACAATAGACTTCCATTCAAAAAGAGGGAGAATAGGAGGCAATATGTAGCCACTGGTCCATTGCAATTCTGAAATCCACACAGGCACATGTCTTATTTCCTTGATTTGGGCCCAATACCTCTTCCTGGTAATGACTTTCCATGACCTTTGACTCTATACTCTGAGCTTTTGGTTCCATCTTCTGAATCATACTTTCATTTCCATGAAACATTGCTTCAGTTTGTAGTGGAGGGGCTTTCTTGGCTTCCTGCCCATAGAAGTCTAGGGGTCCTAAGGTAACTTTTTGTTTTGTATTTATCTCTATCCTCTTTAGTCCAAACTGGTGGTACTTCCCCCAATACAATTCTCTTAAAAACATGGGTTTTTCTTCATCAGACAAAAGCTGTACACCCAAGTCTCCCTGAGACAGGCCCTATTTGGGTTTTCTTAGGCTGCAATGAGACAACACCCTTAGGATCTTTAGGTCTTTTGTCTATCTGAAAGAGTCTAAGAGGCTCCACCTTGAAATCTTTCTGAGGTTTTAACAAACGTACATCCTTACTCTAAGACCACATTTTTCTGACAGCACTCTGTATTCGATCTTTGCCTTGAGGCACTTTTTTTTTTTTTTTTTTGTGGTACGTGGGCCTCTCACTGTTGTGGCCTCTCCCGTTAGCGGAGCACAGGCTCCGGACGCTCAGGCTCAGTGGCCATGGCTCACAGGCCTAGCCGCTCCGCGGCATGTGGGATCCTCCCGGACCGGGGCACGAACCCATGTCCCCTGCATTGGCAGGCGGACTCTCAACCACTGCGCCACCAGGGAAGCCCGAGGCACTTTCTTACTTTGAGTATTTTTTGCTGGTTAGAAAGACTGTCCCAAGCTCTCTATATTTCCTCTAAATCCTACCTGAAAACCAAATAGTTCATTTACATTTCCTATTTTTTCACATTACCAAAGGTAACAAACAGTATTGACAAACTTCCTGTCACTGTATAACCAGGGGTCCTCTTACCTCCAGCTTCCAATAACATTTTCCTCACTCTTTATTAAGGCTTCATTGATAGCCTCCTTGAGGCCCATCAGACTTCCACTAACAGTCTCCTCAAGGTCTTTCTGATTTCTGCCTGCTGCCTGGTCTCAAAGCCAATGATGCATGTTTTAGGTTTTTGTTACTGCAGCAACTCACTCCCAGGAACAAATTTTGTTCGGACCTCTACTGCTGCATAACAAACCACACCAAACTTGCTGTCATAAAAAATAAAAATTTTACTATGCTTGTGCATTCAGTAGGTTCAGGAATTATACAGAGTGCAGCAGAGACGCCCTGTCTTTACTCCATGATGTCTGGGACCTAAATTGGAAAGGCTTGAATGGCTGGGGTCGATACAAAGGGTTGGGGATAGAATCATCAGGAGGCTTCTTCACTCACATGTTGGGTGCCAGGACTGGGATGACTTGAAGACCAGGCTTGTGGCTGGGCTTCTTACACATGGCAGCTGGTTAGTAAGAGGGGTCCTGAGAGGGAATTTCTGAAAACCGAGGTCCCAGAAACAGAATCCACATGGCCTTTTGTGACCTAGCCTTGGGAAGTCACAAAGTGTTACTTTATTATATTCATATTCAAGGGGAGGGCACATAGATCCCACTTCTCTACGGCAGGAATATCAAAGAATGTGGGGTCCTTTTTTAAAACTACTACACCAGAAACAAGGAAGAAGGAAGACAGGGAATCTGAAGGGTAATGGTGAAATCCAGAGGTCCCTGATAACTGCTATATAGCATACAGAGAGGTAAAATAATAAAGATAAAGCAAACCAGAAGATTCTGGAGGAGACTTCTTTAAGGAGATAAAACAGAGAGAATAAATACATGCAAATATTAATGTACTTGCTTCTGTCAGAGTCCTGGCAGTTAACAGATAATGCATTTAAAAAGGATAGCTGAGGAAAGTTTTTTAGAAAAAATATTTACAAAGGTATGGACAGGGCTAAGGGAAAGTGGATTACCTAAGGGCCAGCAACAGTTAGGATCTGTTTTTTACCCCTAGGCCTGAAGAGACAAGCAGAGGGAATGCTTTCTTGAATCCAGAAAGAGTAGGGACCATTCGACTTGAGCTGTGACCTTCAGTAGAGGAACAGAGCCAATGCAGCCCACAGCAAACTGGTAGAAAGAGAAACAAGTGAATAGATATCCCAATCTCACTCTCTCTCCTCCTGCCCTTCAATCTCCTGCCAGTACCTCCCACTGGCTTTAGCCCAAATGGAAGCCACAGAGCAAGGGAGCCTATGGATTAAAATCCATACAGATCAGCCCTCCAGAGCAGAGAAATGTAGAGAGTGGATCTGGAGGGGCAAGTGGAAAATAAATAGCACAGTACTAAAGGGAAATTTACTCAAGTGGGTAGAATTTGGTTCACTTGGTGATAAGTCTACAGGAAATCAACCAAACAAGAAAAAAGAGGGAGCGGGGTAATCATAGGGGCGAGAAGATTGCACAACATAGTTCAGGGGTTGACACTGTTTGTATAGTTATAAAATATAAACACTGAATAATGATACAACAAAAACCTTGATATGAGTATACTGGGAGTTGTGGCGGGTGAGCAAAGGCACACATGTGCAGTAAAGGGTGTTAAAGGGCATTAGGGTTATATCTTACACAGCGGGAAGTCAATAGATAGCACCTGGATTTGAAAAAATCAAGAAGTAGCAACATAAGCTAGTCATTTAGAGGTCTAGAAATAAATGCCAAATAAATCACTCTGAGTTGAAAGTGATTATCTCTGAGGAAAGGGAAACTAAATTGAGAGAGAGTTGGAAGAATGCTTTTTTTTTTTTTTTTTACAATTCTTATAGAACTATTTCACTCTTTAAACTGTATGCATGTATAACTCTGATTTTAATAAATAAATAAATTAGGAAAAGAATACTCAGCTTAGAAGGCTACCTGTTCTGTGACACCTTCCCTGACTCTTCAAGTTTAATTAAGATATCTGTCCTCTGGACAGTCTTATTCTTAGCACCTTAAACCTCTAGTTAGCTCAAATCACAAGTAATTTAATCACTGGCTTATTTGACCGTGAGTACCCTCAAGGTAGGGACCATGCCTTATTAGTCATTGTTTCTCCAGCACCTGTCATAAACCAAGGCATAACAGGTATGTAAGAAATAATTCCTGAATTGAATGATCTCAGTCAATGGCACCAACACCCTACCAGTCACATAGGATAGAAAACTATCTTTCTAACCCCTCGCTGAAATATCTTCCTGAGTTCTATTACCTCACTGCAATAGGCTGAATATTTGTGTCCCCTTCAAAATTCATATGTTGAAACCTAATCCCCAATGTGATTGTATTTGGAGATGGGGCCTTTGGGAGGTAGGTCACGAGGGTGGAGCTCTCATGAATGGGATTTGTGCCCTTTTTATAAGAGGCTCAGGGGAGCTTCCTCACCGCTTCCACCATGGGAGTATACAGCAAACAGATGGTCATCTATGAACCAGGATGCAGGGCTCAGCAGACATGGAATCTGTCAGCCTTGACCTTGTACTTCAAGCCTCCAGAACTGCAAGGAATAAATTTCTGTTGTTTATAAGCCACATAGTCTATGACAGTTTGTTATAGCAGCTTGAACAGACTAACCCGCTGACCACAGACCTTCTATCATTCTCTAAATACACCAAACCTCTGTGCCCTTGCTCATGCTGTTGCCTTGGCTAGAGATGCACTCCTTGCTCAGCTCCCATTCTCCATTATTCATCTTCTAAGGACCATCTGAAGCTCAAAATTCATAGTCAGAATGAATCTCTTCTTCCACTTATCCCAAAACACGAAATTCTACTTGGTACTTATTTAATAGCATCTTAATAATCATGCTTACTTCTGAATTTTCTCCTTGAGTTCATAAGCTCCTCGAGTTCAACTGGCTTATTCATCTTATATCCTTCAGTAGCATGGTGCCTAGCATATAGTGGGTCCACAAACATTGTAGAATAATAGCGTTTTTCTGGTATGTAAACTGCCATTATTTCTGCTTCACGTAAGAATGACAGTGAATTCCTTGAGGACCATGTCTGACACAGTGACTGGCATTTAGTAGGGCTTAATAAATAGTTACTGAATTTTAAAAATTAAAATAAGACCAAAGGCTTCCCTGGTGGCACAGTGGTTAAGAATCCGCCTGCCAATGCAGGGGACATGGGTTCAAGCCCCGGTCCGGGAAGATCCCACATGCCGCGGAGCAACTAAGCCCTTGTGCCACCACTACTGAGCCTGCACTCTAGAGCCCACGAGCCACAACTACTGAGCCCACGTGCCACAACTACTGAAGCCCATGTGCCTAGAGCCCGTGTTCCGTAACAAGCGAAGCCACTGCAATGAGAAGCCCTCGCACCACAACGAAAAGTAGCTCCCACTCGCCACAATTAGAGAAAGCCCATGCACAGCAACGAAGACCCAACACAGCCAAAAATAAATTTTAAAAAAAAGACCAAGCAGTGAGTTTACTTCTCAGCCTTTATAAGGTATTTTTACTTTGCCTTTCTTCTTATCTCAATATAATTGAGGCTTCCACAGACTGACCCTATCCTAATTATATATTTCTTGTTTGTTGCTTTTCAACGTGTACTGGTCCTCCACAAGTCAAGTTAGACTCCTTTATGACCCCTCCTTTATGACCCCTTTCTACTTCTGCTAATATAATTATATTCCACTAGAATGAAAGTTCCAAATACTTCCTCTTACAATAAAGGTAGACTAAGTAATTTAGACCAATCCTCCTGGCTGAGAAAAACTGGATGAACTATTAAAAGCATCTATCTGAAGTCATCAGAGAGCCACCAAGTCAAATGAAGAACGACAAGGCCACGTATAAGAGGAGAATAAAATCCAAAGAGGTAAGCCCAGTGTTTGGTGCCACTCTTCCCAGTGGGCAGGAATTCTAAACAGAAGGGTCCATGGATTGAATTCAAGGAATCTACAAACTTGGATAGGAAAAAAATTACATCTTTATTTTTTAGTAACCTTTAACTGGAATTTAGTATTTCCTTCAACTATGAATGTAAATATAGTAGAATTAGCAGTTCCTGTGATTTTTTCAACAATAGAAATCTCAGATATTTTCATATCATATTAAAGTTGTTCCAGATATCTCACAATATCATTTATAGTCATCACCACTTCAAAAATAAGGTAATATTATACCCATTAGTAGTTCCAAGGGCCTCTACTAGTCATGAAAGAGGCAGCTGATAGCCTGAGCAGGTAATAGTTTTGAATTGATGTTAAGTTCTTGAGTTTTCAAATGATTTTTAAGACTTGGCAGCCAAAAAACTGGAGTTCAGGACCCACCAAGGCTGGGGAGAGGGACTCTGGTAAATCCTTCAGGCTCTGGTTGGCACCATGAAAAGCTATACCTGGAAATATTGATAGATCAGCCCTCCCTGATACTTAAGCCCAGCTTCAAATGATTTCAACCCCTGATTGAACTGAGGTAATCCAGGATTGTGAGTGCTCAAGCCATCTGCCAAAAGCAAATGTAAATCCTCTCTGAAGAAAGATAACATCATTCTAGGCCTCATATTATCTCTATAGTTTTTCATATATTGATACAATATACAACACTCAAATAAAGGGGGGAAAAGTATACTACAAGATAAGACAATGGAGTAAAAAACCAAGAGACAGAGTAGATAATAGACAAAGACCCACAGAGAACCCAAATAATGAATGAAGGACTGTTTATAACCATGCTTTACTATGGTCAAGCAAATGAAAGATAAGATCTAGTAAAGAAACCATTAAAAAAGAAATGAATGGCAATTCTTTTTAAAAAAACTTTATTGAAGTATAGTTGATTTACAATGTTGTGTTAATTTCTGCTATACAGCAAAGTGATTCAGTTATATATATATTTTCTTTTACATATTCTTTTCTGTTATGGTATCCTGTTAGCACAGGATATTGAATATAGTCCCCTGTGCTATACAGTAGGACCTTGTTGTTTATCCATCCTTTATATAATAGTTTGCATCTGTTAACCCCAAACTCCCAATCCTTCCCTCCAACTCCCCTCCCCCTTGGCAACCACAAATCTGTTCTCTATATCTGTGAGTCTGTTTCTGTTTCATAGATATGTTCATTTGTGTCATATTTTAGATTCCACATATAAGTGATATCATATGGTATTTGTCTTTCTCTGACTTACTTCACTTAGTATGATAATGTCTAGGTCCATCCATGTTGCTGCAAATGGCATTATTTCATTCTTTTTGATGGCTGACTATATTCCATTGTATATATGTACCACATCTTCCTTTTCTCCATTCATCTGTCGATGGACATTTAGGTTGTTTCCATGTCTTGGCTATTGTAAATAGTGTTGCTATGAACATAGGGGTGCATATACCTTTTTTTTTTTTTTTTTTTTTTTTTTTTTTTTTTTTGCGGTACGCGGGCCTCTCACTGTTGTGGCCTCTCCCGTTATGGAGCACAGGCTCCGGACGCGCAGGCTCAGCTGCCATGGCTCACGGGCCCAGCCGCTCCGCGGCATGTGGTATCTTCCCGGACCAGGGCACGAACCCGTGTCCCCTGCATCGGCAGGCGGACTCTCAACCACTGCGCCACCAGGGAAGCCCGCATATACCTTTTTGAATTATAGTTTTGTCTGGATCTATGCTCAGGAAAGGGACTGCTGAATCATATGGCAACTCTATTTTTAGTTTTTTGAGGAACCTCCATACTGCTTTTCATAGTGGCTACACCAATTTACATTCCCACCAACAGTGAAGGAGGGTTCTCTTTTCTCCAAACACCCTCCAGCATTTGTTATTTGTAGACTTTTTAATGATGGCTGCATGGCAATTCTAGAATTAAAAAAATATAATGATCATAAAAGGCTACATATTGTATGATTCCAACTATATGACATTCTGGAAAAGGAAAAACTGTGAAGACAGTAAAAATATCAGAAATTGGAATGGAAAAAAGGGATAAACAGGTAGCGAATTTTTAGAGCAATAAAAATACTCTGTATGATACTATAATGATGGATATATCATTACACATCTGTCCAAACCCAGAGAATGTACAATACCAAGAGTGAACCCTAAGGTAGACTATGGACTTTGGGGGATAATGATGTGTCAGTGCAGGTTCATCAATTGTAACAAGTGTACCACTCTGGTGGGATGTTGGTATGAGAGAAGCATGAATTTTTAGGGGGCAGAGGGTATATAAAAAATCTCTACCTTCCTCTGAAATTTGCTGTGAACCTAACTGCTCTAAAAATAAGTCTGTAAAAAACAAACAAGAAAAGCATATTTGAACTACTATTTTAAAATGAAGGTTTTCAGAATAAACTAGAGGAATAAACTATAGAAAGTAAGCTAATTAAAATCCTCTTTGCTGCTGGAAATAAAAATAAGAAAGAATGAAGATGCACTGTAGGGGAGGCAAGACTAAGAAAAGTATGAGAAATACTAGTAAACAAATCCTAAGGTTTCTTCAAACTAACTTTCAACCATTTACAGTTTCCCCAACTTGCAATTCCTTTTTTTTTTTTTTAACATCTTCATTGGAGTATAATTGCTTTAAAATGGTGTATTAGTTTCTGCTTTATCACAAAGTGAATCAGCTATACGTATACATATATTCCCATATCCCCTCCCTCTTGCATCTCCCTCCCACCCTCCCTATCCCACCACTTTAGGCAGTCACAAAGCACTGAGCTGATCTCCCTGTGCTATGCAGCTGCTTCCTACTAGCTATCTATTTTACATTTGGTAGTATACATAAATCCATGCCACTCTCTCACTTCGTCCCAGCTTACCCTTCCCCCTCCCCATGTCCTCAAGTTCATTCTCTATGTCTGCATCTTTATTCCTGTCCTGCCCCTAGGTTCTTCACCATTGTTTTTTTTTTTTTAGATTCCATATATATGTGTTAGCATACAGTATTTGTTTTTCTGTTTCTGACTTACTCCACTCTGTATGACAGACTCTAGGTCCATCCACCTCACTACAAATAACTCAATTTCGTTTCTTTTTAAGGCTGAGTAATATTCCATTGTATATATGTGCCACAACTTTTATCCATTCATCTGTCGATGGACACTTAGGTTGCTTCCATGTCCTGGCTATTGTAAACAGAGCTGCAATGAACATTGTGGTACATGACTCTTTTTGAATTATGGTTTTCTCAGGGTATATGCCCAGTAGTGGGATTGCTGGGTCGTCCAACTTGCAATTTCTTTCTTCTTTCCTTTGCATTTAAAAGACTGATTAAAAGTGCCACAGTAAGACACACACACACACACACACACACACACACATACACACACACACACAAAAACAAAATAATAATTGGAGTTAAGAACTCAGTAGATGGGTTTAACAGCAAACTAGACATAAATGAAAGGAGAATTAATGAACTGTAAAATAGAAAAAAATATTCACAATGAAGCATGAAAGACAAAATGATGAAAAAATGCAGAAAAGTGCGTAAGAGTGGATACCATGAAAAAGTCTAATGTTTGTGTCATTAGAATCCCAGGAGTGAAGATAGTGCAACAGAAGTAATTTGAAAAGCTAAAAATTGAAAACTTTCCAAAATTGATAAAAGATGTAAGTTACGTGTTCAAGAAACACTGAGAACCCCAAATAGTTTATAAATATAAAGAAAAGCAAACCTAGGCACATCATAGAAAAACTACCAAAAACCAAAGACCAAATATCCAAAAGTAGCTAGAGATTATTGTAAAAGGAAAGATTATTTTCAAAGGTGTAAGAATAAGACTGATAGCTGACTTCTCAACAGAAACAGTGTAAACAAGAAGATAAAGGAATGGTATATGCAAAGTGCTAAAGGAAAATAATTGCCAACCTAGAATTTATATAAGAGAAAACAGGCCTTCAAAAATGAAGGTGAAAATTCAAATGAGGTCTATAGATAGTTAATAGTTTTCAAGTAATAAGTCTCTGACTTTTGTAATTATACTATGGTTATAGAAGACGTTAACATTGATGGAAGCTGGGTGAAAGGGTTATAGGAACTCAATAATATTTTTGCAACTTCTTTGTAAGTCTAAAATAATTAAAAGAGAAAAAAAAGTGAAATAAAGATAGTTTGAACGATAGCTAACTTCAGAATGGAAGCTCCATGAAGGTTGAGATTTCTTGTCTGTTTTGTTCACTTCTATCCCCTAGTGTCTAGAAAACTAACAAAATGCACTCAGTAAATATTTTTGAATGAATGAACAGTAGCAGTACCTATCATTTATTCAACACCTAGTATATCTTAGGTAGAATGCCAAGCACTTTACATTCATTATCTCATTTAAACCTTCTATCAGTCATGTAACATGGAATTTTATTTTATTATATGAGTCTCCCTATTTTATAGGTGAGGCTAAGCAACCTGCCCAAGGTCACATACTATTAAGTTAGATGGCAGGCTCTCGAACATAGATCTGATTCCAAAGCCTGTGTTGTTAACCACTACGCTACAGTGCTTTCATGTCACATAAAAATACTTCTTTCTTTTTCATTTATCCCTATTCTACTCACCTTTCCAGGTTATATTAGTCAGTGTTATTCAGAGAAACAGAACCAATAGTATATATATAAATATATATAAGAGGAGATATAGCTTATCTAATTATGGAATTGACTCATGTGATTATAGAGGCCAAGAAGTCCCATGATCTGCCACTTGCAATCCTGAGAACAAAGAAAGTTGGTTAATTCAACCAAATCTGAAGGTCTAAGAGCCAGGGAAGCCAATAGTATAAGTCTCAGTCTGAGTCCAAAGACCCAAGAATCAGGGGGCCAATGGTGTTAAGTTCTAGTTCAGGTTTGGAGGTCTGAGAACCAGGAGTGCAGATGTGCAAGGGCAGAAGAAAATGGAAATCCCAGCTCAAGCAAATTTACCCTTCTTTACCTTTTTGTTCTAATCAGGCCCTCAGTGGATTAGATGATGCCCATATGCATTGGTGAGGACAATCTTCTTTATTCAGTTTACTGATTCAAATGCTAATCTTTTCTGAAAACACCTTCATAGACACATCCAGAAATAATGTTTTACCAGCTACTGGGGCACCCCTTAGCTTGGTCAGGTTAACACATAAAATTAACCATCACAGAGGTCAAAACAAACTCCTCTATGATGTAACTACTGTAGTACCCATTATTTCACCTTACTCTCAGATCTCAGAGCACAATTTAATGCAATTATATAAGGTCTTGAATTGTTCTGTAGCTGTTAATCAATAAGCATTATCTCCTCAACCAGATTACACTCCCTTAGGCATGTGACCATATCTTATATTCCTATTGATATAGGCCACATTTGAAGCTCTATAACAATACGTGCTATTTCGGTAAAGGCATGAAGAAAAATATTTAGTTGGAAAAACCATGCAAGGAACAGTGTTTTGGGATGCTTTAGAGATAGGGCCTGTATGGTTTAAGATTCTGAACAACAAATTTGACTCAGAAAAATACTACCTTAAAAAGGTGGTTTGGGTGGGCTTCCCTGGTGGCGCAGTGGTTGAGAGTCCGCCTGCCGATGCAGGGGACACGGGTTCGTGCCCCGGTCCGGGAAGATCCCACATGCCGCGAAGTGGCTGGGCCCGTGAGCCATGGCCGCTGAGTCTGCGCGTCCGGAGCCTGTGCTCCTCAACGGGAGAGGCCACAACAGTGAGATGCCCGCGTACCACACACACAAAAAAAAAGGTGGTTTGGGGACATCCCTGGCGGTCCAGTGGTTAAGACTTCGGCCTCCAATGCAGGGGTTGTGGGTTCAATCCCTGGTCAAGGAGCTAAGATCCCACATGCCTCAAGGCCAAAAAAGCAAAACATAAAACAGAAGCAATATTGTAACAAATTCAATAAAGACTTTAAAAATGGTCCAGTTAAAAAAAAAAAAAAAAAGGTGGTTTTTACATCAAGTTTTCTATAATACCTTTTTTTCCTTACGGCAATTTAGCGGATGTTCAGGGCAATTTGGACAGAGCTGCACAGTTCTCTAGGTTAAACCCCCTTGAGAGGGCACATATATTACATAGAAGGTGAAGTCTGAGAGGGTGCAGATGAGCAATTACCCCCACACATGTAAATTGCAGCTTGTGTGGTGTAAATATACTGTCTCTGCCTGGACCTGCCCGTGTAACATTCTCTCTTTGGGCTCTGTGGTTTCTCAGTGCATCCAACTGTTTGGAGGCTGGAGCTTGGCTCAGCAAGCACAGATAAACAGCTTCCTGGAGCAAGCTGCCAGTGTGACGAGCAATGACCTCAGCAGAGAATGTCTGCTTTTCATTACCCTGAGCACATCACTGTACTGCTAGAGCTAAGAGCGGGAACAATGCAAGCTGCATAGCCCCCGACTAGCTCAGGTCTCCCATTACACCTTGAATTTTTAAAATCTTGGCAGCCAGAGGAAAGAGGGTATAGACAGGAAGTGAGGAAATGGCTTTTTTGTGAAAAAAGAAAAGAAAAGCTTTCTTAGGCTATTCTCTGAATAAACTGAATAATGAGTGAAGTGGCTAACACTAAATGGCTAATAGTCGTGCAGAAAATCATCAAACGTCTTTAATCTCCAAACAGTGCAGGGTAAGCAAAAAGTGTTACAGAAAACAAGACAGACTAAAAGTCCTCAAGATTTTCAACTTTGATACCATTTAAAGAGAAAGAAGAAGAAGACTATCACTTTCCAAAAAAGCCATGAAGTAGGAGGGAAGCAAAAATCCCAGAAAACTGGAGATAAAGGGGAATGAGACTCGATGAAAATGAATTACATATAGTCAGATATTTTATACCTGTCATTTCACTAGATTTGCATAACAACCCTATGAGACAGGTATTTTCATCCCTAGCAATTGTTTTGACTTGGAAAATATAACACAAGGACCTTAACAAAGGCATTTGTTATTAATGCTATTTAATGACAAAGGGATAAATTCAAGGCTGCTTCTATGGCCACACCAGAAATGGCATTACCTACTGTGGCAGCCCCAGAACTCAGTAATCCTGGAACGATGAGTCTTCAAATAAATTTACATGCTCATAACATTTTCTGATAAGGTAGTATCTACCGTGCTGCTCAGAGCTGCATTTGTTAGTTGAAAAAAGAAATCACAGTTGTAGCCTCAGACAAGAACCTGGTTGGATATGACCCCTCTTGAAGGACCCTGAGAATTTGTTTTGTGGGGAAGTCAGAATGCAAAGATGCACCTGCCATGGGGCCGGAGGCTATGGACAGACAAACATCTTAGTAAATCATAATAACAGAGAGAAGCTTCATTTGACTTTCATTTCACTTTTCTCAGGGAAGAAGGACCTTTGTGTGGCTGCCAAAAATCTAACTGTCCATCCTCCTTCCCCTTTCTCCCCTCTGGCCCCATCCCAGTTCATTAACAACCCTCTGGTTAAAGGTGCCAGATTGTGTCATTCTTTCCTGCTCTCATGCCAGGCCTGTGCTGCCAGCACCACAGATCTTCGAGAGCTCTGAGCAAATTATGGAAGAAGTTAAAAGCACTGATGAATTTAAATTGCTCTATTGTTGATGAAGTAAAGTTTCTTAACTTCTGATTAGCTATTTTACATTGCTAATAGCACTACTGACATGTTACTTCAGATTTGTGTGTGTCTACCTGATTGCCAGAGGAGTACTCAGGGAATTATCAGAGTGACAAGGAATACCAGGGCTTGGATTGGACCAAGTAAAGGTTCTTTATATTATTTATAGATTAAAATAAATCAAGTAATTTCTCTAAGGGGAAATATTTTAGTGTGGAGAATTATACCTAAAATTTATACTAGCTAGCTGTAAAAGCAGCTCCCATGAAAACAGAAATAATATCGCTGGGTCTTGAGAATACTTCAGCCAAGGATGGAGTTCCTTCATTTCCTCTTATTGAACAGTTTCACAACAGCTAAATTTCTCTTAAATTGTAGCAGGGAGGGGGTGGGGAAGTAAGGTGTTTCCTGACAGGGAGAATCTGGGCCCAATTATTACTTCCATAACCTTTGACTGCAACTTCTAAATGAGTCAGGGGACCAGTGGGCTGTGAAATGGCTTCCTCAGTTACCAGGTCAAGTGCTGCTGGATGGTTTCCTATAATCAAAACATGAAGGGACTGAAGAAGAGAGACGGATTCTAAGCAAATAAGCAGCTTCTTATGTCCTCAATGAACCTGGATTTTTAAGTTTCAAAATAGATTTTGGTGACTCTCAACTCACCACTATGTTTCCCTGGTGTCCTTTTGCTATAAGATACCTCTGGTAATATGGAAAAGAACCAGAATCCTCTATAGATTTCACAAATGATGGCTTAACAGAAATGCCTGGGCCAATAACAGTGAGGATAGGATTGCTTCAGCTATGGCAAAATCTATTCGTGGCAATTATCTGAGTCTGAGAATCCAGATGTTGACAATGAAAAATGGATTATTTTCTGTTACAATGTGTCAACTCCAGCTAAGAACTGAACTGTGGAAAAAAGATGGGGGTGAGGGGTAGGCTGGGAGAAGTATTACACCTTTTGAAGAAGCCAATGATAGGATTAGTCACCATTCCTTCACTATACCACATTTTGACTCAATTTAACAACAATAAATTGGGAAAACATGGAGCAGAAATGGCCCAGAGAAGTCTTAAGTCCACCCCTCATTCAAAGCTATGAGCCTGGAAATCAGTGAGTTCCTAGTTTGTTCTGATGTGTTTTTTGTTGCTCCAAATCCACTCCTCTGTTACCATGGGCACAAGAAGAACCCAAAACATTACTTAAATGCTGGGTGGTGGATAATCCTAAAAAATTTGCCAATTTTAGAACTGAAAGTTTATACCCTGACTGTTCTAGATTACTGAGGAGAGAAGTGGGTCATCTTTCATAGGGCTTAGAGCACCTGTTTTAAAAAAGAAGAAATAATACATATTTTATAATCATGCATTGTTTTCATTAAGTTATATTTTAAGTGATTTAAGAATATGCACTATTGGAATCTCCTTTTTTTCTCCAAGAGTGAATTAATGAAGTTCACATTTCATGGACTTATTCTAATTAAAACAATAAAAAAAGGAATTTGAGGCTGATACCTTTTACTACAAGAGTATATAAAAAAGCATGCAAGTTCCCAACTGAATTCTGATAATATGTATCACAATGGAATTACTAATGTTCTTTTTCCAAAGATTGATAAATACTTCCATCTCCATATTTATACTATCTATTAGATAACACAAATAATTTTATGACTAATTATTTTATTGTTTTTACTTATTATATATGAGCAGCGCATGAGGGAGGCCAATTACTTGTAAGATAGCTTTCTATGACTACTGCCTGTTAAGGGTATTCCACTCTGAGAAGCAGCACATAAAATCAATCAAATTATTTTTTTTGGACACAGAAAGCCTAGGTAATAAAGGTGGACAAAAAGAAGGTAGGTCACCTGAGCTGAGATAACTTATCAGCTCTCAAATGGGATGAGCCAGTCATTCCATGGGATAAGCCCTCAAATGCCATCTCCTCCAAGGGGCCTTCCTGGCCATCCTATATATCACATTATCCTAGTTACTTCCTTGTTACACTTACCAGCTGTGTAACCTAGGGAATGTTACTTTTGTGTGCCTGAATTTCCTAATGTATAAAATGAAGATAATACTAATATTCCACCTCATAGTATTTTGAGAATTAAATGAGATAACACATGTTATATGCTTAGAACCATGCCCAGCACATAGCAAGTATTTATTAACTATTAGCTATTGTCGTCATTGTCAGCTTACTTGTTTATTGACTATCTCCCTCACTAAACAGCTAGGTTCATGAGGGTAATTACCTTATTTGTCTTGTTCACCACTATGTCTTCTTCATTGCCAAATACACATAGGCACACAGCAGGTGCTCAAAAATAATTACTGAATGAATGCTGTCTTATATTCTCACATATCCTTAAAAAAAACTTCCATCAATGAAGGATATCTGTATATGTACTTGTAACCAAAACAGTCATCATGAAAACTTCCCTAGAAAGGTAAAATCATCATTTAAAAAAAAACAAAAGCAAGACACTTGATTATAAAAAAAAGAGTCCTCCTGGGCCCACCAACCAAGACCACAGAGTATCATTCTTTTCTATACTAGTATGTGGAGGTCAAGCTCTCTGATGCCACAGTGTTGTAACTATCAATTTAGCCTGTGAAGAAGGGTTCCCAATCGTGATAGGAATTCTCAGATTTCAGCCTGTTTTTCTCTCATCATTATTTTCCAATGTCCTAAAAAAACACATTTCTCATTTTATCTTTCCCACAAGAACCTGGTCACACTCTGCTGTGGTTTCTAAGTTACAGCTACTCTAGACTCATTTTCTTGTCTGTACTTCTTCAGAGGTCCTGACCCCGTGCCGACACTTGGTCTATTCTTAGAGCGGCACCTCTAAATATTAATTCCTTTTACCTTTCATTGGTTGAAAGATGGCATTCAGAGGTAGAGGTTGCATACAACATGAAAGAAAATCCTGTGGGATTTCGTATCCCTCTTTCAAGAGTGTCCAGAAGAATATGATCTGAAGAGCTCACAGTCTTGCAGACACACACACACACGCACACACACACAGTACAGCTTAGCTACTCATGCTTTACAGCTTATCCAGATTTGCTGGAACAATCATGGATTTGTTGGAAAACACCAAGCACCAAGGAGTGACAGCACAGGTGAGAGGGCAAGCCGATCCATAGAAGAAAATCAGCAGAAAAACCTTCCAAAAACAATTTTGAAGAGTATTTTTATCATTGCTCAAAGGTAAATTATCCACCATTAAACGTATGAAAATCTCAATGTCTGAACTTGAAACTGAGAGATAGAAGTGCACACTTAACACATTTTTTAAAAAATTATGTTTCCTATTGTTTCGAGACAGCTCCAATTGTATCCCCTCCAAAAGGACAACATAAAACATTTAAATGGCAATGAATGGAGGTCACCAGACAAAGCTATGTGATAAACTGTGTGAAGCACAGCTCATAAGGGAAATTTCAAAGAATCCAGAAACCATAGCTAGAAGAGACCTCATATTATTATCTGGTTAGGCCTCCAGCAACATTAGGCCTTATAGCGACTTGGAGACAGTACAGAATAGTGGCCTTTGTAATACTGCAGATGAGGCTTGGTTCCTAATTCTGTCATTTATTAGCTTGTGAACTTAAAGAAGCTATTTTAACTTTTCTGAGCCTCAGTTTCCTCATCTATAAAATAGAGATAATAATATTACCTATTTCAAAGAATTATAGTTGCTGAAACATAGTATGAGTTTAATAAAACATTTTTTATTATAATATATAATTATTACGTTATTTTTATTTATTAGCACATTAGACTTCATTATACCCATTTCACAGTTGAGGCAACTGAAGCCCAGAAAATTTCAGAGGGACTTCTCTGGTGGCACAGTGGTTAAGAATCCACCTGCCAATGCAGAGGACATGGGTTCAATCCCTGGTCCGAGAAGATCCCACATGCCACTGAGCAACTAAGCCAGTGTGCCACAACCACCGAGCCAGCGCTCTAGAGCCCGCAAGCCACAACTACTGAAGCCCGCGTACTCTAGGGCCCACGTTCCACAACTACTGAGCCTGCGTGCTGCAACTACTGAAGCCTGTGAGCCTGGAGCCCAAGCTCCTCAACAAGAGAAGCCACTGCAATGAGAAGCCTGCGCACCTCAACGAAAAGTAGCCCCCGCTTACTGCAAGTAGAGAAAGTCCATGCGCAGCAACGAAGACCCAACACAGCCCAAAAAAAAAGGAAAAAAATTTCAGAAATTTTCCCAAGATTATGGAGTGAGGACTTATAAGGATAGGAGCTCTTTTTCTTCCCAGGGCAGAGCTCTTTTCACTTCATTATGCTTCTATAAATCAATACAAAACTCAGGTCTGCGAAAGAAGGATTTTCAGTAGATAAATTCACAATCAAAGGAAAATCAGGAACTTCTACCATTCAGGTCTCCTTGTCTACCAAATACTACTTCCTATTCAATCATATACGAACACCTTTCAAGTTGAGTTTTGTGTTTTTTTGTTTTTTTTTAAGGATTTTGGAGCTTTGATGCTGGCTCACCTCTTAAAATAACTTGCCTCAGGCCAATATGGTGTTTTAGAGTTATAGAAATGTCAGGGAGAATGGCCATTACCAAAAAATCTAGAAACAGTAAATGCTGGAAAGGGTGTGGTGAAAAGGGAACCCTCCTGCACTGTTGGTGGGAATGTAAATTGATACAACCACTACAGAGAACAGCATGGAGGTTCCTTAAAAAACTAAAAATAGAACTACCATATGACATAGCAATCCCACTTCTGGGCATATACCCTGAGAAAACCATAATTGAAAAAGAGACATGTACCACAATGTTCATTGCAGCAGTATTTATAATAGCCAGGATATGGAAGCAACCTACGTGTCCATCAACAGATGAATGGATAAAGAAGATGAGGCACATATATACAATGGAATATTAGCCATAAAAAGAAACGAAATTGAATTATCTGTGGTGATGTGGATGGACCTAGAGTCTGTCATACAGAGTGAAGTAAGTCAGAAAGAGAAAACCAAATACTGTATGCTAATGCATATATATGGAATCTAAAAAAAAAAAATGAAATGGTACTGATGTGGCAGGGCAGGAATAAAGACATAGACATAGGGAATGGACTTGAGGACACAGTTGGGGGGTGCTTGAGAGGAGGAAGCTGAGGTGAAGTGAGAGTAACATCGACATATATACACTACCAAATGTTCAATAGCTAGTGGGAAGCAGCAGAATAGCACACGGAGATCAGCCCGGTGCTTTGCGATGACCTAGAGGGGCGGGATAGGGAGGGTGGGAGGGAGGTTCAAGAGGGAGGGGATATGGAGACATATGTATGCATATGGATGATTCACTTTGTTATACAACAGAAACTAACACAGTATTGTGAAGCAGTTATACTCCAATAAAGATCTATTTTTAAAAAATGTCAGGTATGTGCCATTCACATAGATTATGTAATTTTTAGTTTTCTAAGGACAAGAAACTGCTCACTTGGCAACTAGATTTCTATCAGCACTGTGGAAAAAAGTCTTAAGATTTTTTTTTTTCTAACAGTGTACTGCTAGATAAAAGCTATAATCAATAGCATTTGGAAACAGTTATAAGTCTTACTAGAGTTCGGTATTAGTTACATACACCAGTGGGTTCACTTTTGGAGTGCTACATACATGGTATACAGCTTCTTTTTTTTTTTTTTGGCCGTGCTGCGCGTCATATGGGATCTTAGTTCCTGATCAGGGACCTAACCCGTGCCCCCTATAGTGTAAGTGCGGAGTCCTAACCACTGGACCGCCAGGGAATTCCAGTAGACAGCTTCTTAAATGGCAGGATATAGAACTTTATCAAAAAGAATCAAGAAAAAAGAGAGAAAGAACAAGAGACGGTCCTTATTCATAATAAGACCAAGAATAAGAGTGGATAGTATGCAATAACCTAAAATACAGATACAGCTGTAGATTCAACATTTACCTAACACCTATCATATAATAAGCGTCATGCCAGGTATTGGGAATACAGGGATGAAGAAGAAATGATGCCTATCCTCAAGGAACCAGCACAGTAGGGAAAGGACTTATAAAGGAGATGGGGGAGGGGGAATAGAGTAAAATGAAAAAAGCCAGGAAGAAGCACTGTCCCCAGAAGAATCATATTTCATTTGGCAAGGAGCCTCAAGGGTGCTCGTACAGATTAAATAGCCTAGAAACTTGACCCCTAGGCTTGTCAGTTCTGTAAAAGCAAGCAAGGCTATTCAATCTCAGTCTTTATTCCCAGTCCACCTCATTTGCTTCAGCCCATACCTCGAGAACAAGTGACATTCCTTGTTCTACTTCACCCTCCTTTAGAAGACTGGGAGAAGAGAAGGGACCAGCTCTGATCCTGGCAAGCCTGTTTTTCCCAGGAACTTGAAATTCCAATCCGTAAGAAATCTAGATTTTGTTTGCAAGACTTATAGCTCAGCAAAAGAGCTAGGGGGAGTCAAGAATTCCCCTAACAGCAACCCAAGTTAAGGCCATTAGAAGAGATGTCTGATCTTCAACGAACCTCTGGAGAACAGAAAGGAAAATAAAATTGTTTTCAAGGAGGATGGACTTGAGCTCATGATGCACCATAAGTAGAAGCCTATAAGAGGCTATTCTTCCTTTTTTAGAAAAAAAGGAAAAAGAAGACAAATGATTATATAAATATGTTGGCATTTTGGTAATAAAAATAATTTTTTGTATTTCTTTAGCATATCCTTTCATGAAGACCAAGGTATTTTAAACTGATTATTTCATTCAGCCTAAAAACAGTTCTGTGATACCAAAAAGAAAGAAGTAGGTAAGAGAGATTAAGAGGTATAAACTTTCAGTTGCAAACTAAATGACTTACGGGTATGAAATGTACAGTGTGGGGAATATGGTCAATAACTATGTAATACCTAAAAAAGAAACAAAAACAAAAAACTATGTAATATCTTTGTATGGTGAACTATCACAACTAGACTTATTGCAGTGATCAGTTTCAAATGCATAGAAGTATCAAATCACTATGTTGTGTAACAGGAGCTAACAGTGTTATAGGTCAATAATTCAAAAACAAACAAACTCATAGAAAAAAAGATCAGATTTCGGGTCATCGGAGGTGGGTGGGGGATAGGAGGAAGTGCATAAAGGCAGGCAAAACTTCCAGTTATAAGATAAACCAGTACTAGGGATGTAATAATGTACAAGATGATAAATATAATTAACACTGCTGCATGTTACAAATGAAAATTGTGAAGAGAGTAAATCCTAAGAGTTCTCATCAAAAGAAAAAAGTTTTTTTCTATTTCTTTAATTATCTATCTATATAAGATGATGGATGTTCACTAAACTTATTATGATAATCACTTCATGATGTGTGTAAATCAAATCATTATGCCATGCACCTTAAACTTAGACAGTACTATACGTCAATTATATCTTGAATAAATTATAACTTGAAGAAAACAATTTTTTAATAAATTAAAAAATAATCATTTTGACTTTTACACACTCCAAGCATACTTTATAAAGAAACACTACTCCTCAAAGATATAATCTGTGAAAGATGTCCTGCCTCTAGAAATAATCTTAAATCATTAAGTGATTGACACAGCCTCCTGTAGAAAGAAAACTGCAGAGGAATATCATCCTAAGCATTTCCACGAAAAAAGCCAGCCAAGAAAAACACAGGCTAAAGGAACACTGACTAAAGAAAATCAGAGTGAATATTCTGAATAAGAGGGAAAGTTAAAAATTATAAGAGGAACCTAAAAAAACCAGATCTAATAGATCAAACAAGCAGCAGTTGAACTTTTATAGTTATCACCCCTCATGAGACTTATCATTGGACAAAACTAGCTGCACCAAAGGCATGTTCCAAAACCCGTTTGGGCAGCCCTCAATCAGTCTAAGCATTCACTGCCACTACATAATCAGCATTGCCCTGCTCTACTTTTCATGTATCTTGCCTGCTTCCAAAAGCCTCCTCTGGGCCCACGCTATAGGCAAAGCACTCATGTACTTACTATTCAGTGAAGAACCTGGCAATGCCATATTGGCTAATATCTTCCTTGTTCTCTAGCAGCTGGCATACTGCATCCTCCATGTATGTGAGGACATGGCGCTGGGCTACAAAAAACAAACAAACAAAGACAGAAAGAGAAAGTGAGAGGGATACAAAAAAAAAAGTCCTTCCAATCCCAGTAGGCCATGAAAGTCAATCAAGGTGTTGGTTCTGTTCTAGGAAGTGGACCGGAATAGGCAAACCAAACTTGCTGGCCCTAACTGAGCTAGTCTCAATGGGCAGAATGGGAGATGCTGTAGAACATAACCTATTGCCGTGTGATTGGCTGTTAGTATTAATATCAACCCTTCACTCTTCATTTCAGTGATTAGGGTGAGGAGCTTTAGCACCATTTAGCAGGTACACCTGGGAATTCTTTCTTCCTACCTCCTTCCACCTTCTTCCACTTCTGCGTGTCCCAGAAATTTATCCCAGGGAGTAATGATTCTACGCCTGAAACATGGATGATCTGACTGCAAGGAAAACTCAATTCTTTAATTTAAAAAAAAGTCACTGAAAAAGTTTAAGGACCATGAAGATTTCAGTAAAGTTGTCATAAGTTATTAACCTTGATAAATAATAAGACCATGAAATCTGTGTGGCCCAATTTATCAGAAATCATGTTTTCTACATTTGTTGTGAGGGATAAATGTGTGACTTAATCATGGGCTTGTAATACAGGGTGATGAGTATTAGAATTAGACAGACCTGGGTTGGAATCATGGCTCTGTCTGATAGCTTAGTCTTGGATAGTTATTTAATCTGCACCTGTTTTCTTCTTTATCAAGTGTGGAAAGAAACATTATTTAATTAAATTAATTAATTTATTTATAAATTGAAGTATAGTTGATTTACAATGTTGTGTTAGATTCTGGTGTACAACAAAGTGACTCAGTTATATATATATGTTCTTTTTCATATTCTTTTCCATTACAAGTTATTACAAGAGATCGAATACAGTTTTCTGTGCTATACAGTAGAACCTTGTTGTTTATCTATTTTATATATAGTAGTTTGTATTTGCTAATTCCAAACTCCTAGTTTATCCCTTCCCCCTTCCCCTTTGGTAACTGTAAGTTTGTCATCTATGTCTGTGGGTCTGTTTTGTAAATAAGTTCATTTGTATCATAATTTATTTTACTTATTTTTATTTTTTTATACATTTATTTATTTATTTTTGGCCGCATTGGGTCTTCACTGCTGCATGCGGGCTTTCTCTAGTTGTCGTGAGCGGGGGCTACTCTTCGTTGCAGTGTGCGGGCTTCTCATTGCAGTGGCTTCTCTTGTTGTGGAGCACGGGTTCTAGGCGTGCGGGCTTCAGTAGTTGTGGCACGTGGGCTCAATAGTTGTGGCTTGTGAGCTGTAGAGCGCAGGCTCAGTAGTTGTGGCGCATGGGCTTAGCTGCTCCGTGGCATGTGGGATCTTCCCGGACCAGGGCTCGAACCCATGTCCCCTGCATTGGCAGGCGATTCTTAACCACTGCACCACCAGGGAAGTCCCTGTATCATATTTTAGATTCCACATATAAGTGATGAAAGAAACATAATTTAATTCTTTCTCAAAACATGGTCAATCAACTTCTTGATCTGAATCATTCGAGACACCCTGTTAAAATACAAATTGATCATCTGACAATATCTCAGACTTGGCGACCTTAAAATTCTAACTGGAGCCCAGTAATCTTTAACAGGTACCCTTGATGTTTCTGATGTAGTTTAAGAATCACTGGTTAAGAACTTTGGCTTTGGAGTTCTAAGACACTTGAGTTCCATTCTCAGCCCCGCCAAATGCTAGCTGTGTGACCTTGAGCAAATTATTCTGCAAGCTTATTTCCTGTGGATAATAATACCGTTACTATTCATAAACCACAATACCTGGTTTTCTTGATAATATATTTTATTAAAAGCTATGTCAAAGGGCTATTGGAGGTTTACTTCAGTAATACAGCAGAGCTTCTAATATAGCAGGTGCTCACCAAATGCTTGCTTCCCTTCCCTGAGTTTTGTCTTTAGGTATAACAGTGGTAGCCTGGCACACTTCATATAGAAACTTCCAATTCAGTACTTCCATTTGCCATCCTATTTTTTACAAAAAAGCAAAACAAAACAACTTTCGTCTGGAACAGTAAGAACAAAAAACCCAAAAGTAATAAATATCTTGCCAAAAAGCAGTCCCACAAAGTTGCTACTGAGATGGGCATTTGCCTCTTTCACATTTTCATCCTTCAGGAAAATATGAAAGAATTACCTAAAATTTGTAAAAATAGGTACTTCAAAAAAACATTCCTGAAGTCCTGGTAGTTTAGTGAGATTATAAAGCAAATAAGTTTATCTACCCAAGCTCTACTCAAGTGAGTCTTTGACAGTGGTTACCTAAAGTTTCACCATGTTTACACCAGCCTAAAGTCCAGATGAATGACATGTTTACATTCCATGACTTATTCTATCAATATCAGTGCTTCCCAAAGCTAACAACTATCAGCTACCACAAACATTCTCTAACCCTGACCTCAGAAAAAGATGTGAAAACAAAACCAGTGCTTCAGCAACAGTTCATCCAACTGGAAAACTATTTTGCTAAGAAATGGCCAAAACTGACAGTGAAGTCGTGAGATAATACATGACAATCTCTTGGGACTTCCCTGGCAGTCCAGTGGTTAGGACTCAGTGCTTCCACTGCTGTTGGCCCTGGGTTCAATCCCTGGTCAGGGAACTAAGATCCTGCAAGCCACGTGGCATGGCCAAAAAAAAAAAAAAAAGATGATTTCTGGCATTAATTGTTTTATAATTAAGCATATATGAAATCGGGAAGAAAAAAATGGCCAAACCAACATTAAAATCAGGTATACTTTCACCTCTGAGTTTCCTTCCCTTATTCCACTCACTTATCCTGGTCTTACAAAAAGATTTCTTCCTTGGGCTATATAGGCGTTTATGACTTAGATCTACCTAAGGCTACTACAAGACTAGGGGTTTTTTTTGTTTTGTTTTTTTTGTTTTTTTTTTTTTTTGGTTTGGTTGTTTGTTTTGTTTTTTGATGGTAGAAATGAAAGAGCTCTACTTAGAAGCAAATCCTGCTGCTTCTCCTCCCTAGCTCCAGGGACTAAAAGTCAATGTGAAAGCTCTTTAAGGGAGAAATGTTTTCAGAGCAGTTAAAATCAAAGTACTTTCGTCCTCCTCAAAAAAAGGAGGACTTTTCTGGAAAACAGACTTTGCATGAGAAAAAAAAAAAAAAAAAAGCAGGGGGGGAGAGGGGAAGGAAAAAAGAAAACAAATATAAATAAAGGACTATACTTATTTAACATTCAGCTACCAATCAGACATTTAGAGTTTAATATTACACATAATAATGATAATAACAGCTCTACCAATTTTGAGGACCTGTGCAACTTACTGAACAACAATGGGCCAGAGTCTGTGCTAATTGTTTTACATGCATGATTTTATTTAGTCTTCACAACAATCCTATGATAGAAATTTTGATCATGTTTCTGTTTTACAAATGGGAGAACTGAGATTTATAGAATTAAAGTAACTTGCTCAAGATCACACAGCTAGTGAGAAGAGAAGCCAAGATTCCAACCAAGGTGTGTCCTACCAAGAATCCATGCTTTTAACACTATATACCACACTGCCTCATCACTGACACTTTCTAATCAGTTTTAGAAATAAATATGATCTTCATTTTACACAGAGCACAAAAGCAGGGGTGTATGTTGATAGTAAAATCATCTGAGAGATGTGGTCCACTTGTGTCCATGTGAATTCATATGTGTGTATGTGAGTGTGTCTATATCCTGTCCCCACCTGCATAGGTATGCATGCTAATCAGCATTTGTGTGAAGTTAAAACTTGTCCCCAAATTTCAAAGTTTCTTACGAAGAACCACCCCACCACAAAGTATTCACTCCACCCATTCCTAGTTCGGAAAGTAGAAACAGAAAGCCCTAGTGCTCTTTTTTCTTTTTTTTTCTTTTTTTTACATCTTTATTGAAGTATAATTGGTTTACAATGGTGTGTTAGTTTCTGCTTTATAACAAAGTGAATCAGTTATACATATACATATGTTCCCATATCTCTTCCCTCTTGCATCTCCCTCCCTCCCACCCTCCCTATCCCACCCGTCTAGGTGGTCACAAAGCACCAAGCTGGTCTCCCTGTGCTATGCGGCTGCTTCCCACTAGCTATCTATTTTACGTTTGGTAGTGTATATATGTCCTAGTGCTCTTTTCATCTGTGCGTGAAGCGAAGGAGCTAAGAAGAGCCAGCAGAGGTAGGAAGAAGTTCCTCCCCAAGAATTTCACACAAGCCAAGTGCAAAGAGCTCTCTCTAAATTGCTGCTCCCTGGTGGTTTCCTTCCTGTGCAGCTCTTATCATTCCAATGTTCTTTCTGTGGTTAAGGGCACCACCCAGCCATGGAAAATCCTTGTACTTTACCAAACTTCAGCGAGACAGAAGTTCAAAGCTCTTGTCTGGCAATAAAACATGGAGGGTGTCACTTCATGTTATTTTTTAAATGCAAAAGAATAAGCTTTAATTTATGTGAATGATTAAAGAATAAAAACTGCACACCTGCACCCCTGGAGGGCAAAGGTATCTGGGCACCTTAGCTGCCCTCTTGGAAAAGGAAAAGCATTTCAGGTTGGCTTTTCTTCTTCTGCTTTGCTGTGATTTCCACAAGACCAGGATTAAGTTTTCTGACATGAACCAATATGCTCTATTGTTCTGAAATCCACACTAAGGCCCAAGAGTCCATGTTTTGCTCAGACAGCATCGCTCACAAGGTTCATATAAAGATCATACAGTGTTTACTTATCTTTTACTTAGATATTTCAGTGCAGTGTACTGAAGCTATAAGTGCTTATCTCAGACTGCACTGCACTGAAATATCTAAGTAAAAGATAAGTAAATAGGGCTTCCCTGGTGGCGCAGTGGTTGAGAGTCCGCCTGCCGATGCAGGGGACACGGGTTCGTGCCCCAGTCCGGGAAGATCCCAAATGCCACGGAGCGGCTGGGCCCATGAGCCATGGCCGCTGAGCCTGCGCATCCGGAACCTGTGCTCCGCAACGGGAGAGGCCGCAACAGTGAGAGGCCCGCTTACCCCAAAAAAAAAAAAAAAAAGTTAAGTAAATACTGTATGATCTTTATATGAACGTTACGAGTGAAAGCAATTGTGGATCAGAAACTTCTTGGTTCTCCGTTGAATCACCTCCTGCTGATCACTTAATCTCTATATACCACAGTCACTCTTGCTATAAAATGGGTATGACATTAAGAATATGTCTAATAGGGCTTCCCTGGTGGCGCAGTGGTTGAGAGTCCGCCCGCCGATGCAGGGGACGGGTTCGTGCCCCGGTCCGGGAAGACCCCACATACCGCGGAGCGGCTAGGCCCGTGAGCCATGGCCGCTGAGTCTGCGCGTCTGGAGCCTGTGCTCCACAACGGGAGAGGCCACAACAGTGAGAGGCCCGCGTACCGCAAAAAAAAAAAAGAATATGTCTAATAATAAACTGCTTCTTTAGAATACATTTGATATACACAGAAGGTAACATATTAATGATTATGTTATTATTGCTACATACTAATTTCACAGATTAAAACAACATAGCAATTTATTGCAATGGTTAAGAACATGGGCTCTGGAGTCAGGCTTACCTGGATTTGATTTCTAGCTCTGGTACTTATTAGCTGTGTGACTTGAAGCAAATTACCTAATCTCTCTGCCCTTTTCTGTAAAATTGGGAAATAATACCTACCACCTAAGGTTGTAGTGAGGAGTAAATAAAATAACTTATGGAATAATCTTAGCATAGTGCTTGGCACATAGTAAATATGCAATAAACATTAGCTATTATGTTTATTATTGTTGTTTTATTACAGTTGTTACTACATATCCCTCCCAGACATCGCACCTCACAAGACATTGGGTTTCAACATTAAGGAACACCCGGAGGCCAACCTACTATAGCCCCCTACTCACCTAGTTAAAGTTCTGCTCATCTAACCAAGGATGTTTACAGATTATCTTCAAGGATTCCTGGGCTATATAAAACCCTACACATATGATAATATACATAATCTATACCCATTTCAGCTATAGCCTTTAAACTTGTGGGAAGCATTCATTTATTAACTGTTAATTACTCAGGAGGCTCTAATTTATATGGGTAAAGTCCACAACTATTTCTTTTTACTCTCTTGCCAAGCATAAATACCATCAAAGCATTAGCTATTTATTTTGCAATTAAATGACAAGGGGTCCCATTTGAAAATTTTTGCTTGACAGGCTACCTACATCATTGAGACCACTCATTTTATTATATTAGTATTTTATACAGAGTCCCTGTATTAGAATAAACAAGTTTCCCCAGAAGATATTCACATGAATTACAATATGTGATATTAATAGATACAAGAGCAAGAGCAGTGTAAGTGAAAAGCAGAGTACATACATATATTCAACTTTAAATCTGACTTTCTTCTCCCTTACCAGAGACCTTTTGAGACACATTTTTGTCTTTGAAGCCTCTTGAGATTTAGATGCTGGCTGGCACACATAAGTGCTGAATTAAATTAAGACTGTTCTCTGAGATCAGAAAAGTAACCCTGTTAACCAACGACCTGTCACGTAAACTGTTTAGAAGCTTCAAGTTTAATATCATATATAAATCACTAACATGATATAGTATTTGATCTTGTTAAGTACATATAGATAGCTTAATGGTTTAAAAAGTTAATAAACCTCTAAAACTAATTATTTACATCCTCCATCTTTACTGGTATGTCCTGATCCAGGGACACAGTATGTTCTGGTAAAATATTTTATCACCCATACAAGACCATCTTTGATCTTAGACCACACTAGACCAATTTCCTTTGACCAAAGGAGATGGGGAAATGAGGAAAACCAGCACATGCAATACTTATACAACCCAATGAGGTAGGAAATAGACTTTTTTGAAGCTCAGAGAGGTTAAGGAACCTGCTTAGTCTTAAAAAATGGCTGAGCTAGAATTCAAACTTAAGATTTAACTCCAAAGCCCATGCCCTTCCACTTCAACCCTAGCTCTCAAAAACAAAACAAAATAAGAAAAAGCTAAGAACCTACAATGTGTCCCATTTTACACTGTATTATCTAGAAAACACTGGCTCTCCATTCTTAATACTAGAAAAGAAACTTCAGTTGGTAAATAGGATAAAGTATTGGCATGATCTTTAAACTTAAAAAAATGTTTATTTATAATTACATATTTAATTATTTTTAAAGATTCAAACAATATAGAAAAAGTAAAAAACCAATCCCAGTTCCCAATCAGTTTGGTACTCATACTTAAAAAAATATATAAACACAGTTTGTGAGCTTGGTTTTGTTTTTAAGTAAATGACATATACTTTTCTGTACCTTACTATTTTCACTCAACCATGTTTGGAAATCTTTTATGAAACAATATGGAACCAACTTATTTGCCAATGGTAAATACTCCTCTATTGATAAATACTCAGGTTGTTCCCACATTTTCACTATAGCAAACTGTGCTGGGTTGAACATTCTTGCACTTGTTTTCCTGTGCATACGTACAAGAGTTTTCCTAAGGCAGATATCTCAAAATTGAATGGACATGTCACAGGATGCGCATATCCTCATGGTTTTTTTTTTTTTTTAGTTTTATTGAGAAACAATTGACATACATTACTGTGTAAGTTTAAAGAATACAGCATAATGGCTTGATTTACATATACTATGAAATGATTATCGCAATAGGTTAAGCTAACATCCATCTTCAAATATAGATACAATAAAAAGAAAAGAAAGAAGAAAAGAAAAAAAGAAAAATTTCTCCTTGGATAAGAGCTCTTGGGATCTACTCTCTTAACAACTTTCCCATACATCATACAGCAGTGTTAACAACAGTCATCATGCTGTACTTAACATCCCCAGGACTCATTTACCTTATTCCTGGAAATCTGCACCCTGTCCTACCATCACCCCCACCATCCTCCTATTCTCCTTCCCCCAACCCTCTGCCTCTGGCAACCACATGTCTGATCTCTTTTTTCAGAGTTTGGTGGGTTTTTTTAGATTCCACATATAAGTGAGATCATAGAGTATCTGTCTATCTCTTTCTGACTTATTTAATTCAGCATAATGCCTTCAAGGGCCATCCATGTTGTTGCAAATGGTAGGATTTCCTCTTTTTTTTTTTTTTTTTTTGCGGTACGCGGGCCTCTCACTGTTGCTGCCTCTCCCGTTGAGGAGCACAGGCTCCGGACGCGCAGGCTCAGCGGCCATGCCTCACGGGCCCAGCCGCTCCGAGGCATGTGGGATCTTCCCGGACCGGGGCACGAACCCATGTCCTCTGCATCAGCAGGCGGACTCTCAACCACTGCGCCACCAGGGAAGCCCAATTTCCTCATTTTTAATAATATTCTGAATAATATTCAGAATATTATTAAAATAATATTCCGGTGTGTGTATTTTTTCCACAACTTCTTTATCCATTCATCCATCAATGGACACTTAGATTGTTTCCCTATCTTGGCTATTGTTAAGTATGTTACTATGAACATGGGGATGTAGGTACCTTTTCCATTTTGTGCTTTTGTTTCCTTTGGATATATTCCCAGAAGTGGAATTGCTGGATCACATGGTAGTAGTTCTATTTTTAATTTTTTGAGGATTCTCTGTACTGTTTTCCATAGTTGCTGTACCAACTTACAATCATAACAACAGTACACAAGAATTCCCTTTTTTCCACATCTTCATGTTTACTAGATATACACAGTTGCTTTACAAAGGGTTATTCCAATTTATACTCCTCCCCACCATGAGAAAATCTGTTTTCACTAAAGCTTTGTGACTTTTGCCAATTTAACAGCTATAAAATAGTTTCTCACTGTTGTTTTAATAGTTTAGTCTTCTTAATTACTTAATTAAATAAAGTTAAGCATATTTTCATGGTTACTTGTATTTCTCTTCTGTGAATAATCTGCTAATATCCTTTGCCCATTTTCCTCTCTGGCTGTCTTTTTTCTTTCTTGATTTGGAGGTTTTTCTAATTCTCTATATGTGCAAATATGGGTTTTCTACCTTATGGGTTTTCTTTTCATTTGTTTATGGTACCCTTCATTGCACAGTTTAAAATGTTGATGTAATCAAAAGTATTTATCTGTGCCCTTTGTGCTTTGCGTCTTGTTCAAACAGGCCTTCTGTACTCCAAGTGTATAAACCTATTACCCTATATTTTGTTCTGGTATGATATTTAATTTAAGCTAATTACATCCCTTGCCAAAATTGTGAGTTCACAATTAACATAGTCAGTATAATACAAAAAGAAATTTAAAACTTGCGGTGGAGAAAAATAAAGTAAAAGTGTTAACCCAAAATCAAGCTTCTCTAAACACTAACTAGCTCTGAATATAAAACAGTTGCATGTCAAGTTTAACTTTGGGCCCCCAGAAAAAAACTGTAAGTGAATCACAACTTGCAGATCAATATCTTGAGAAATATCCTTTATATAAATGCAGGAGGCCTCCCTCTTTTAATAGCTCTTGATCATTACGGAGTTTGCTTAATGGTAGCTAAACCTACAAATATAATAAAATGACAGCCAACATTTATTAAGCTCTATGAAAGACAGCATTCTAAGCATTTTATAGGTAATAATTCATTTACTGCTCACAACAATCCTATGAGATGGGTACTTTTATTATATTTCCATTTTACAGGTGAAAAAAGGAAGACTCAGACATGTAATTTACCTAAAGGTTAAAGGGCTGGTAAGCAGCAGAGACAGGATTTGAATCCAGGCCTTTGGTCTGTACTACACTATATTGCAGCCCTTAAAGAGCTACGGAGCATATGTATCAAATGGAATTTTCTAAGAACAAATGTACAAATTAAGGAAAGATCTTTTACATTAACAGTTATAAAACAGACAAAACTAATACATTGCATTTGGACACCCAAACCACCACAGTGCTGCTATACAGCTAGTCAAACTCAAATACTAAAAGATAAGCCAGGAGCAAAGAAAGCATTACACATATGTTAACATCACCTGTGACAACCAGAAAACAAGAGGTGACTAAAGGTCTCTATGTAAAGTAGAAGACAAAAAACTAAAGTCTACTTCCTTCAACCAACGGTGGTATTGTACAAGTTAACAGCTGAGTCCCCTGACATTCAAACAGTTTCTAGTCAACCATTAATCCTCTCCTCTCCCTTCTCCTTCCTAAAACTGGTGCGGGGGGGGGGGGGGGTGGTTTGGGGGGGGGAAGAGGCAGATGTCAATTAAGGCTAAGTACTTAAATCTTATTGCTTCAGTATTTCCAGCCTAAATCTCATAATACAGAATTAGTATGTTTGAGTCTTGCAATTTCAAGTGCCAGAAACTACAGAAATCTTTTTTCTTTTTTTTTTAAGGAAGCTATTACAGAGATTCAAACTTAAAGCACTCAGAGAGCTGACCATAACAAAATGCACTGCCTAAATGCAGAGAAATCTAAAGTAGCACTTAAGTTTCCCACAGTTATGATCTATGGGATACATGAAGAATCCAAGCATTGTCATGACAAAAGCTTTGCAAAAATAGTTACTCATAGAGCAGTATAGTTATCAAATCAACTCCATAAACATTCACAATACCATTTTCCAGAAAGCACCAT